>NC_138980.1:59875033-60475033 GCF_964341445.2 Mesoplodon mirus | reverse complement strand
AATGCCCACTCATTGGCACATTGCCAGAAGGTTTTATTTTCTTCTTTAGGTTCTAATCTTCAGATTTATATGAAAAGATGATATTGCTGAAGCTGGTGATGAGACGCTTTTTATAATAATTAGTATGATTGATTACAAGACTCTAATCTCCTGAGGGCAGGGACCAGGTCTGTTTTATTCACCATTGTACACCAATATCCTGGCATGAAGTCAGGACCTAATGAGTATTTGTTGAAAGAATAAATGAATAATAAATGAATGTAATATTTTGTATTTATTGGGTCAGATCCTCTCAGTGAATCATTGCTCTCCTGGGTCACTGAGAAGCTGGAAACTCTGATTGCATTAAATATATGGGATGTTTTTAGAAGCAAGGCCCTCTGACCCATTAGCAACCCACTCCCTGGTATTTTTTTTTTGGGGGGGTGGTATGTAGATATCAATTCAATCAACAAGCTGTTACTGAGCTCTCCTGTTGGAACACTGTTAGGGGAACTGGGGATGGTACACTGAACAACACAAACAAGTCTTTGTTCTCTTAGAGGTTCCCTTCTTGTAGGTTAAGCATGATAATAAATACAGGGATAATATGACTGGTGGTAATAAATGCCATGAAAAAGCAAGGAAAGGAGAAAAGGAATGATGGATGAACACGGTTGATATACTGTAGCCCCAACCATCTCCCCTGAGGAAAGCATCATCCAGGGCCTAGAATCAACTTAATGGGGATTTCATGAGTCCCACCTCTATTAAGTTACACTGGAAACTATTCAAGGGTTTCAATGGTGTCCAAGTCTTTCAGATGTCGGGAAATTATTTTCCACTTGATTGTTCAGAAATCTATTCAATGAGTGACTGGTGGGGCAAAAGTGATCAAGAAAGTGCACTTCTAGAGGATATGATGGAGGGATTACCATAGCCAACATGCTTTGAGCATTTGCCCTGTGTTGGTAAGCACTGTATGTCCATTACCTTAATTTATTACCAAAAGATTCCCATTCAACAGGAACTATTCTTATCCCCCTTTGATGGCAAACAAGGCACAGAAATATTAAGTAAGCTGCCGGCAGTCACTCAGCTAGTGGATGGAAAAGTCCAGTTGGAACCAGGCAGTCTGACTCCAAAGCTATATCATTAAGTCATTCCCTTGTAGAGTTAAGCACACTGTCTCTAGAATCCAAAAATTTTAAACTACTAGTATACACTGTTTCTTTGAAAAGTATATGAATTATAGGACTTAAATATTTGAGAGGATTATTTTTAAACAAAGCTACCAAGTCTACCACAAAAGGATACAATATTCCACCAAGACCCACAATTTATTTCAGCCTCCAGGTCTTTGCACTTGTAGGTCCCTCTGCCTGGAATGTTCTTCCCTGGGCCCTTTGCACAGCTGGCTCTTTCTTCTCAGTCAAGCCGCAGCTCAAACGTATTTCTCTCTGTCTACTCTATTCCTATCAGGATGCCATTTCTGAGTCAATCACTATACCACTGATCCTATTTTTATTTTCTTCCCAGCCCTGATCACTATTTGAATGTTCCTGGTTATTGATGTCTACATATGGTTACCTGTTTGCCCAACCAGAATGGAAGCACCACAAGGTCAGGGGCAGAAGCTGCTTTGTTTCCTTCCTGAAATTTCTCTGGAGCCTGAACCCTGCCTGGTCCCTCACAGAGGCTTTAAACACATGTGAATGAATTCATGCTCTCCCTGGGTTCTGCAGCCTCACCTCCCAGAGGGCTTTCCTTCTACAGAAGATCATGCTACTGGCAGCGTCTGCCCACCATTCTGTGCAGAATTAGAGCACCAGATGGAGGAGGAGAGATCTGCACCAGAGGCCTGAGAAATGCTGGCCAATAGGCACCCAAATGAGCTGTGAATGTTCTGAGGGCTGCCAAGGAGACCAGATAGGAAGCTTATTTGCCAGCAGACCAATTTGGAGGGTATTTCTATAGTTACGTAATATGCAAGGTCATCATTTAAACGTTATCTGAATCTCCTTATTTTGGTCTTGTTTTGTTTTCGCTCCCATCTTATTTGGGGTCTGATGCCTTTAGTGGTTTATCACCTATCTCCCCTGCAGAACTGAAGGCCATGAGAGCAGGGATCCATCTATCTGTATACCCCTAGATACTCAGTGTCTAGAACCATGATAAGCCATGATAAACACACAATAAACACATTGTAGGTGCACAAGAAATACTGAATAAATGGACCAATAAACGAGCCAACACTCAGTTGTGTCTGTGGAGAAAGGCAGGTGGAAGACCACAATAGAGCTAATGTATATTGAGTCCCTGCTAAGTCCCAGACACTGTTCCAGCTGCCTGAAACCTACCTTATTTCAGTTATTTACCCTGTTAAGTAAGAAGCTTTGGGAGTCCAGTTTATTTTTTTTATGTTTTTAATTTTAATTTTTTAAACATCTGTATTGGAGTATAATTGCTTTATAATGTTGTGTTAGTTTCTGCAGCATAACAAAGTGAATCAGTTATACATATACATAGGTTCCCATATCTCTTCCCTCTTGCGTCTCCCTCCCTCCCACCCTCCCTATCCCACCCCTCTAGGTGGTCACAAAGCACCGAGCTGATCTCCCTGTGCTACGTGGCTGCTTCCCACTAGCTATCTATTTTACATTTGGTAGTGTATATATGTCCATGCCACTCTCTCACTTTGTCACAGCTTACCCTTCCCCCTCTCCCGAGTCCTCAAGTCCATTCTCCATGTCTGAGTCTTTATTCCTGTCCTGCGCCTAGGTTCATCAGAACTTTTTTTTTTTTTTTGTAGATTCCATATATATGTGTTAGCATACAGTTTTTGTTTTTCTCTTTCTGACTTACTTCACTCTGTATGACAGACTCT
Source organism: Mesoplodon mirus (assembly GCF_964341445.2). Classification (NCBI taxonomy): domain Eukaryota; kingdom Metazoa; phylum Chordata; class Mammalia; order Artiodactyla; family Ziphiidae; genus Mesoplodon; species Mesoplodon mirus. The sequence continues at coordinate 60,472,167 of NC_138980.1, read as the reverse complement.
AGGTCCATCCACCTCACTACAAATAACTCAGTTTCCTTTCTTTTTATGGATGAGTAATATTCCATTGTATATATGTGTCACATCTTCTTTATCCATTCATCTGTCAATGGACACTTAGGCTGCTTCCATATCCTGGCTATTGTAAATAGAGCTGCAGTGAACATTGTGGTACATGACTCTTTTTGAATTATGGTTTTCTCAGGGTATATGCCCAGTAGTGGGATTGCTGAGTCATATGGTAGTTCTATTTGTAGTTTTTTAAGGAACCTCCATACTGTTCTCCATAGTGGCTGTACCAATTTACATTCCCAACAGGCAAGAGGGTTCCCTTTTCTCCACACCGTCTCCAACATTTATTGTTTGTAGATTTTTTCATGATGGTCATTCTGACCAGTGTGATGTGATACCTCATTGTAGTTTTTATTTGCATTTCTCTAATGGTTAGTGATGTTGAGCATCTTTTCATCTGTTTGTTGGCAATCTGTATACCTTCTTTGGAGAAATGTCTGTTTAGGTCTTCTGCCCATTTTTGGATTGGGTTGTTTTTTTGATATTGAGCTGCATGAACTGCTTGTATATTTTGGAGATTAATCCTCTGTCAGTTGCTTCGTTTGCAAATATTTTCTCCCATTCTGAGGGTTGTCTTTTGGTCTTATTTATGGTTTCCTTTGCTGTGCAAAGGCTTTTAAGTTTCATTAGGTCCCATTTGTTTATTTTTGTTTTTATTTCCATTTCTCTAGGAGGTGGGTCAAAAAGGATCTTGCTGTGATTTATGTCAAAGGGTGTTCTGCCTATGTTTTCCTCTAAGAGTTTTATAGTGTCTGGCTTTACATTTAGGTCTTTAATCCATTTTGAGTTTATTTTTGTATACGGTGTTACGGGGTGTTCTAATTTCATGTATCTGTCCAGTTTTCTCAGCACCATTTATTGAAGAGGCTGTCTGTTCTCCACTGTATATTCTTGCCTCCTTTACCAAAGATAGGTGACCATATGTGCCTGGGTTTATCTCTGAGCTTTCTATCCTGTTCCATTGATCTATATTTCTATTAAGGAGCTAAAATATATAGAGTGGAAGATGCCTTTCTTCTTTCACATTGTAAAACTGGGTCTTGTTGGGGAAGTGGTTCTATAAAATGAAGGTTGGGTATCCCTGGGAGCCTCAAACTTTAATCAATTCACTGAGGTCTGTGCTGTATCAAAAAAATAATTTTGTACGATGCCCAGAGCATGTCTGAGGATCAATAGAAAATTGTAACTAAAGCCTTGGCCACTGCTTCACACAGAGGATCGTTTCCATTTATCATCTCAGTTTGACTTTATCTGAATGGGAGCCAAAAATACAATTTCCAAACAGAAGACTGGAAATGAGTACAAATGAAGTGAATTTGGAGGAAGCTGTTTCCAGCATGTACAACCAACTTCGCTTGGGTCAGTGAGACGGGGAAGAGGAAAATGCAAGTTGGCACAGTGGCATGTCTGAGATGGGAGTAGGAGACATTGGAAGACAATTGGTTCAGGCAATATTTGACTGCCCCATAATCCCAGCTGAGCTCTACACAGTCAAGTTCAGCCCATCCCTTAGTGGCACTGAAGAGGCACAGTATGGAGAAACACATGTTACATACCCTGGTCCTGAGCAACCTTATTAGGTACCCAAATGGGGGGAAGATAGCACTTATGAGAGTATTCTTGAAAACTTAATACCAGATAATAGTCTTTTCAGCTGATTCTGTATGTAAATAGGGCCAATTTCAAAGAAAAATTAGCTTCCTTTTAAAAACTATAAAGTAATAGCCCCATTCATTATACATACCTCACTCAGCCACTGAAAAGTACCTCAAAGCTGGTTCTCTCCTGAGGGCTTATCAAGACACAAGTCTGCTGTGTGAAAGGAAGGAAACTCTTTACAGGGTATCCTGGAGGGCTTTCTCCGTGGACTTCCATATAGAGTCTCTACTCAGATCAGCCTGTCACTCTAACATATCCACAGGATTGTTAGGAACTGTCAAACCACTTTCAAAGGGGGGTACTGAGGCCAAAACACTGCAGTGAAGCCACAGGCTGTGTGTCAGTCTCAGCTCTGACACTAACTAGCTGTGTGCTTTTGGATGGTTCACTTCATCTCTCTGCCAGGTGGAGGGCAGGGCTCTGAACACGGCTGCCCTGTCTCTTCCAGCTCTAGCTATCCATCTGGTTTGACACAAATTGCCAGGACCAAGGTGGTGCCCTGCCCCACTCACAGGCTGCAGCAGCCATTCGGAAAACGGCTCTGTGTGCTCAGGCAGTGGAGGAAATGAATGTTGACCCTTTGCTTCCGAGTTCCCCTCTAAGACCCATCGTTGGCAGGTCTGTAGTCATGCAGTCTCCAACTGAGATTTAGAATCAGGGTGTTTACAAGCAGGGCACCTAACCTCCTTCTCTTGAGCAGCATCCCTCCCTGAGGCTAAATCTAGAGTTCCTGCATCTTGGGCTAGATATGGAGGGAGGAAGGAAACCATGTGACATTCAGTGGTGTTGCCTATATCATCTATACTCTGTTATCCTAGGACAGCGTTTCTTGAATTACTGCACTTGAGGTTTCTTCCTCAATAGGTTTTGGAGTGTGGCTTAGAAATGGGGGTTCTTGGGCTCCACTCTGGTTCTACTGATTCCGAATTTCAGCGGAAAGTGTGTGAGCCCCCAGATCTGCAGTTTAAACTAAGCACTCTAGTTAATCTTATGTATGCTAGCATTTGGGAACCACTGTGTTAGCGGAAGGGAGGCCAAAATCTCGCGGGTCCCTCCACTTGCCTGTTCTTGTTGCCAGCCACGATGATTTGTCATTTGTTTCCCACCATCATTTATCATCACCTATGTGCCAGATCCAGTGGGGAGCAAAGGCTCAAAGTACCTGCTCTCATAGAGCTTATGGTCTAGTGAGAGGAAACGACGATAAACAAACGCAAACATCTAACGCCTGAAGCAGTGAGCAAATCTACAAAGTAAAACCAAGGTTGAGTGCGGGGAGGTGTGTCCTTTCAGAGATGGTAGGCAGGAAGGCCTATCTGAAGGATGACATTTGTGCAAAGCCTTAAAAGAAGTGAGGGAGAGAATAGTGGGGTTGGGCGAAGAACATCACAGTAAGAGGGAACGGCAATCTTAAGCCTGTACACAGCATGTAAACCATCCTCATGCACATGGAGAATTGTCTTGATGGTTCTGAGAAATAGATTTCAGCTCAACTTAAAGATGGAGGCATGGGCTTCCCTGGTGGAGCAGTGGTTGAGAGTCCGCCTGCCAATGCAGGGGACACGAATTCATGCCCCGGTCCGGGAAGATCCCACATGCCGTGGAGCGGCTGGGCCCATGAGCCATGGCTGCTGAGCCTGCATGTCCGGAGCCTGTGCTCCGCAACGGGAGAGGCCACAACAGTGAGAGGCCCGCGTACCGCAAAAAAAAAAAAAAAGATGGAGGCATGGTCAGCACTCTCCTGAAGTTAAATAGGCAGCTTGGGCAGGAAGCAAGCTTTTCATAGCTATGTTATCAGGAACATAGCTGTGAGGGGGTTCATGGACCCTGCGAATGTCCCTGAATCAGAGGTCTTCTCCCAAACGGAAATTCTGTGATTCTTTCCAATGGGATGAAAACAGGTGGTCTGTAACTAAATTGTGTTGCCTTTAGGCAGGGCTGGAACACACAGTGATACACTCCATGATAGCCAATATCATGCCTTTGTGGTTAATGGTACCTACTTGGCTCCTGCAGGATATTACATTTGGGGTTCCCACCATAAGCTTAGACGTTCTATCATCTGGGTTAGAGGACCATGAAAGAATGAATTTATAATTAAGTTAGGACGTGGCTTCCTAACCTTTGCTCCTAAGACTGACTTTTGGCCAACAGTCCCCTGAGAGGACCACCTTGCTGTTTATATATAAATATACGCAGCTGAGCATATGTACTGTGCCCTCCAGAGGCTTGGATATAGCAGCTATTTTGTTGAATAACATGATATAAAAACATTCTTAGTGGTTTTGTCCTAAGACAGCCTTTCTCTTCCTTCTAAATATCATGCTTTGCAAGTGCTGTGTCTGGAAGAGGAAATGCACTCTATTTTTCAATGCCTGGAATGTTTACTGCCTCTTCAAAACACAGCCTGGTGTGTTCCTGACATTGCTCATTTAGAATAACAATTTCTTTGTCTGGATGTCAAGCCAATGGCCAGGTTTCCGTGTTCATAAGACTTTTAATAAGACACACATGCAACTTGAGGAATTTGGGGCGTACTTAGAACCACCTACAAGTCTACAGCACTACAACAATAAGGGCTGCTTCAAGCAAAGCAACCATGTATCTCTGTTTTGAGTGGCCAACTCCTTAAAATATGTCCACCCCCTCTTAGCCTCTCTAATCTATTATTACAGCAGTCAGAACAGTCTTCTCATGCTACAAATATGGCCAGGCTTCTTTCCCCAAGTTCACACCCTTCCATAATTTCCACTTGGTCTTTGGATCAAAACCAAACTCCATCATTCACAACACAGAACATGCAGGGTCACAGCACTCATAGCCTCAGTCTCCTCCAAACTCCTTCTTGGTCTCTGTGCTCCAGCCACACTGGCCTTCCTTCAGGACCTCACATTCACCATGTCCCTCTGGTGACAAGACCTTGAAAACATGCTCTCCCCTTTGCAGGGAAGATTCTCTCTCTTATTCTGCCTAGTTAAATTTTACTCATCCTCCAGATCTCAGCTCAAGTGACACTTCTTCAGGGAAAGTGTCCTGGTCTTCCTGCGCATTACAAACCCCTGTTAGACCTTGCCCTAATTCCATGTCCTCTCCACTGCAGCATTTGCCACAGTTTATATTCATTTGATTAGTTTATTTGTCTTCCATCAGGGCATGAACCACATTTATTTTTACCACCAGTGAACCCATTGCCCAGCCAATATTTGACATATAACAGCTATATTATTTAAGTGTTTGTATTTTTTAAATAAATGACAAAATAAATTAATGATGTCTCTTGCAAGGAGGTTCACTGACTAATGAATTTGCTCCTAACATTTTCAGGTAAGTGACATTCCCAAGTATCAACAATAGGATTCAGAGAAGGCTTTCAGGCGCATCTTTGAATTTATTTGTCTCCCATTTGCTTTCCCTACCAACTGTGCTGTTTCAGACACTTGTGAAGACAAAGGCCCTGGCCATCTTGGCCCATCTTTTCTCCCAGCTCAATCTGCCAGTGAAGAAACAATGACTCAGAAAACTAACGGGCCAGACTCTAACAACAGTGATGATTTCACCGCCAGTGATTTCCCTATTAGATTTATAAAATTGAGTCAAAATGAAGGAATTGCCTTGGGGCACAAGTACCAAAGGCAAATAATGAATTCAGAAACACAAATCAGAACAACACTGACAAGTGTACATTACAGGCAAGCACCAGAAAAGGTGATACAGGTTGAAAGGATCAAAGAATGAAAAAAGGAAGCTTTTTCTGATGGGAGCATGAAGAAATGGAAGGAACCCAGGATTTGCAATCAGACCAGCCTGGTGTTACCACTGGTGAGACCTGGACAAACATTCTGTCACAGCAAGTACAGGGACCGTCCATTAAGTGGCTACCAGCACATGCTGCTCGATACCTTTAATCCTTACAATAAACATGAAAAGGCAACATTATTTACTTCCATTTCACCGTTGAGAAAACAGACACTCAGAGGATAAATAACTTGAAGTCATGTTAGGAACTCTGGTTTATCAGATTCCAAAGCCAAAGTCTTTTCCAACTAAATATCTCATCTCACGAGTCCTCCATCAGTATCTTCACCTGGCCAGGCTTCTTTCCTGGCAGAATTGTTGTGCTAATTATCTCCATGTGATAATAATACATGCAGAGTGCCTGGAGCCCGGTTGGCTTTTATTTAAACATTATTTGCTGTCCTTCCTATTTCTTACCCACTGTCAAATTCCTTATGGATTTTTATTAGCAACTCCTGAAAATGGGGTTACCGTTCCCTGTGAGGTGATTTTATATGTGGAGACTCAAGAGGGGGACCTACTTCACAAAGCACCTCTCATTTAATTTCACACCAGCACCACCAGGTTTTTTTATATTGCCGTTTGAGGCACAGCAGGATTAGCCATTTGCACAAGAGACAGCAATGTCAGAAGAGAACTAGAGCCTAGTCCAGACGACTGACCCAGGATTTTTCCCGTCACCACATCATATCAAAGCACTCAAGGCAGGAGTTGATTTCAGGGGTTTCCACTAATATGAATCATATTAATAATAACAACAGCTAACTCTTAAATTGCACGGGTACCACACTACTCACTTTGTATGAATTATCACATTTACTCACCAAAGCAACACTTTGGTATGTGCATTATGTTTATCCTCCTTTTTATAGATGTCAAAACTAAAGCCCCCCCAGATTGAATAACTTTCTCTATATTAGGTAGATGGTTTAGCCAATACTTGAATAAAACATCTCGAAGCAAACTCATAGATACCATGAAGCCGACAAACGCACAGTAGAGGTTCACTGAATGTTTAAGAGTATGACACTGACCTTGAATCTTCCCAGGACAGCCGCTTATCTGCCAGATATCTTGACCAAAAGCAACCTCTTCTCAGTGGCAGGATTTTAGTCTGTCATTTCAAAGGGATCCACAACTGATCAACCTCTTTCTCCCAGGGCTCTTCCCTTGAGCTCTGAATACGTTCCTCCTTCATGGCTGTTTATCACAGACTCAGCTTCTGGCCTCTGATTGCTCCTAAGATTCACCTGGGGGAACTTTAATACCCAGGATTCCTGGGGCCAACTTCCAGAGAATCTGGGGCGGAGACAGCCCCATGCCTTTGCCACAGCTGATTCTCATGCACGGCCAGGGCTAAAACCTACTGTTAGGGTTGTGTGCCTATGCCTTTCTCTCTCCTTTAGTTTCTTAAAATAGGGATGAATCTTTTCTATCTTTGCAGTTTCCATGTGCTGAGAACAGTGCCTGAATATTGTGGGCAGTGGTATGGGGCAGCTAAGAGCCTGGCTGCTGGAGGTCAGGTAGTCTGGGTGCAAACCCTGATCTACCACATATTAGCTGTGTGGTTTTGAGTAAGTTACTATATAATCCGATGCCTTGTTCCCTCATCTGTAAAGTGAGAATACGCACCAATACTTGTGATGTTTTTGTGAGATTTATGTGAGGTAGGAACTATAAAGTATTTAAGGTAGAGTCTGGCACATAACAAACCCACAAACAATGCTAGCTATGTAGATAGGCAAAAAATTCAATCCACATGGAACCTTAATGCCTATATGTGACAGCTGTGGAAATGCAGTGTGGGATGCAAAAAATAATAACATTAAGTCCAGTTTACTGAATATTCACAGGCATCATGCTAGGTGTTTACCAACATTATTTTTTCACCTTCATGATAATACTTGGACATGTTATTATTAGAGAAGGAAATATACCAGGTAAGTAACTGAAGGTCACCCAGCTGGTAATTATCAGTTCTGAGACTGGAACTCAGGTTCATCTTGTTTCAGAGCTCACTCTTTCCACGTTATCACTGACTTCATATAAATGTTGATTCACATCCATCCACTCAATCAATAAGCACTATGCCATGCTTACCATGGGCTAGAAACTCTTCTAAGTACTGGAGGCACAGAAATGAACAAAACAGAGAATGCCTTTGCTTTCATGTAGCTTATATTCTATAGCATGACAAGACTGGTGACAAATAAGTAAATGGATATATAACATGTCAGGTAAAGATAAGTGCTATGGAGTAAAAATAAAGCAGGGTAAAAGTAACTGGGGAGTGTGTGTTTGTGTATATGTGTGTGTGAGAGAGAGATTTTTTTTTCCATCTGGCTACATTGTAACCTTTTTTCTTTTTTATTGAAGTATAATTTATGTACAATATGTTACAGGTGCACAATATAGTGATTCACAATTTTTAAAGGTTATACTCCATTTATAGTTATTATAAAATATTGGCTATATTCCTGTATTGTACAGTATATCCTTGTACATTATTTTATTTTTTATTTTTCTATTTATATTTTTTTGTAGCTTATTTTATACAAAGTAGTTTGTATCTACCCCTATATTGCCCCTCTCCCCCTCTCTCTCCCTACTGGTAACCACTAATTTGTTCTCTATATCTGTGAGCCTGTTTCTTTTTTGTTATGTTCATTAGTTTGTTGTATTTTTTTAGATTTCACATATACGTGATATCATACAGTATTTGTCTTTCTCTGTCTGACTTATTTCACTTAGCATAATACCCTCCAAGTCCATTCATGTTGTTGCAGATAGCAAGATTTCACTCTTTTTTATGGCTGAGTAGTATTCAATTATGTGTATATGTACCACATCTTCTTTATCCACTTATCTGTTGATGGACACTTAGGTTGCTTCCATAGCTTGGTAACTGTAAATAGTGCTGCTATGAACACTGGGGTGAGACATTTTATTTTAGATAGGAAGGCCAGGAAAGTCCTCTGATAAAGAAACATTTGAGTGATGGATGTGATAAGATGTGATTGGATTCTGGATAATTTTTAGGAGTTTAAGCCCAAGAGGATTTATTGTCGAATTAGAAGGATGTGAGAGACAGAAGGAAATCAAAGACAACTCCAAGGTTTTTGGCTTGAGTAATTAGGAGAACAAAGTTCTCATTTACTGAACTGGAGAAAAATGCTGGACCAACAGGTTTTTCTTTTTTTCTTTTTTTTTTTTTTTTTGCGTTACACGGGCCTCTCACCGCTGTGGCCTCTCCCGTTGCGGAGCACAGGCTCCGGATGCGCAGGCCCAGCGGCCATGGCTCACGGGCCCAGCCGCTCCGCGGCATGCGGGATCCTCCCGGACCAGGGCACAAACCCGTGTCCCCTGCATCGGCAGGCGGAATCCCAACCACTGCACCACCAGGTTAGCCCAACAGGTTTTTCTTGAGAGGAAATCAGTGGCTCTGTTTTGAAATCTCTGTTGGACGTCCAAGTGGAAATATTGGGTAGGCAGTTAGATGTACAAGTCTGCATTTTAGGGAAAGGTTGAAGCTAGAGATGTAAACTGAATAGATGATACTTAAGACCATGAGATCACCTAGGAGCAAGCATAGATTAAGGAGAAGACTGAGCCCTGGGCTCCAATATTTACAGGTTGGGAAGATGATAAGGAACAAGCAGGGGAGTCTGAGGAGGACTAGCAGTGAGGGAGAGGGAAACAGAGAGAAAGTATGGGTCTTGAGGCCAAGAGAAGAAACCCTCTCAAGAAGGAAGCACTGATCATCTGTGCCTACACTGTTAAGAGCTGTAGTGGCAGAGACCTGGCAAAGGATGATTGGATTCATCAATGAGGTGATCACCGGTGACTCTCACTAGAGCCATTTTGCTGGAGGGATGGAAAGAGCAGACTGGAGGGCAAGACAGGGTGACTGTGTATAGAGGACCCTTTCAAGGCATTCTTCTGAAAAGGGGAGTGGGGAATGAGGCAGCAGCTGGAGGGGGATACAGGGTCAGGACATGACTACCTAAAGTGAGATGATTTACAGTATGTTTGTGGACCGCCACAAAAGATCCTGTGGAGAGGAAAGACTTGGTGATAGCAGAGGGAGAGGGGCCGAGTGCAGGAGTGAGGGGCTTGAGTAGGGGTCAGGGGTGGGATCCAGCTCACAGAGGGAGGGCTGGCTGGCTCACTGGCCTTAGATGAAAGCAGGGACAGTTCATCTATTGTATGTAAAAATGGAAAGCAAATTTTAAAGGTAAAGCGGTGTCAAACAATGTAAGCTTCTCTCTCACTTAATCCTTACGATAACCCCTTCAGGTGATGTAATATAATTTTGTTACAGAGAATCATAATGTGCATTTGGGAAAGACTTTCAATGTAGGTGTGTATTTGTAACAATGAGAAAATGAGTAGTCAGGGAACACTGTGGGTAGAAGTGCGTTTGGACGTGGGCCCAAAGTGGGTTGGTTCTAAATACGTGAAAGGGGCTGAGAAGAGAAAGCCAAAAACATGAAATATAAGAATTCCATAAATACATAAAAAGACACAAAATAGAGCAAAACCCTTTCTTAGCCATGTACCTTGGAACCGAACTACATGGATTCTAATCCTAGCCCTTGCACTTAATAGCTGTGTGACCTTGGACAAGTTACCTAACTTCTCTGTGTTCTGGTTTCCTCATGTTTAACACACGAGGACAGTAACAGTACCTACCTCATAGGATTGTTGTGAGGAATATGCAGATGCACCTGTACCTTTATCCATGTACACACACAGTGCAATTGTGCCTAGCAAATGGAAAACACTGCAAGGTTTACTTCTAAAAGTAAAGAGCTAGAAAAATGTGTATTTTTTACCTCTCTGTGTGTGTGGAGACTTCCAGCAGCTCTACTTCTGGGTGTCATTGGAAGATATTTTGCTTAAAAAAGTTTCCTCCTCTTAAAGGAGCATTGTTGAAAGAAGACAGGTAAGTTTATTCATTCACTCTGCCATTCAGTCCTTCATTTAAGAAGAATTTCTTGAGTGTCTACTCAGTCAAGCTCTGTACAAACCAGGTTTCAGAGACTTAAGATGAAGAGGGTAGGATCCCCGTGCCCAAGCTGCTCTGGGCCACCAGGAGACAGACATGGACATAGACTGTTTCAGTGTAAACCTGAAGGCTATTCTCACATTGATCCTCAGAAGGAAATGTGCGATGTAGGGGCAAGAGCACTGAGTTTTGATTTAGACTGTTTGGACTTGAGTCTTGTCTCTGCCACTTTCCTAACCGTGGCTCTGGGCAAGGCAGTGTGTGCCAGTTTCCTCATCTATAACATGGAGATAACGGTGTCGGACGCAAGAGATTGTGTGAGGGGCCAGTGCCTTCAGCACATAGCCAGTGATCCACAGGCTTTGTGGTACTTACTACTGCTTCTCTCTCATTTCTTCTTCTCACTGTGACTGTGGTTTACGTGACTCATGATAACACCTCCATCTTTGGAGTTGTTGAGGAAGTCTTTCTAGAAAGACTTGACTGAAACTGAGTTTTAAAGGATGAACAGGGTTTGCAGCATGGAGCCATGACCAGACAACTCAGGGACAGGATATGGCATGTGGCAAAGCACATTACCCTTTAGGAAAAGAAAGTGGCTCTACTAATTTGTAATAACCCCAATAAAGGCCCTCCCATGTCAGGTGCCAAATTAGGTCCATCGGAGAACATTAGGCAAGGTTCCTCATACCTCACTGGTCTCTCATTCCTATGGGTCTCCCCATCCCCTCTGTCCTGTCTGGAATGGTTTCTTTTTGACTGTGATTGGGATTTTGTTCCTCTAGTCCTGAAGCCGTTTTGCTGGATGAATCCTTTCCTGTCAGGGGGATGGAGTTATGTACACACTTTGAGGTCCATAGAGAAGGGAATACAATCGTTGTCTTCTCAAAACCCTATTTCTGCTGTTTGTGCATCAGCATTATTTACCTGTCCTTTTTTTCTGGTTGTGTCTTCTCATTTCAGTTAAAGTAGAGCATGGTAATAAAAGCAAATCCCTCAAGTATGGTCACCAAAAGCTCCCCAACCCACAATATTTAAAACAACTAGCATTCACATAAGAGTTACATATTGTTGATTTACCCTATGTACAATGTGTTGCTGTATATAATGCACTTAGATAATGCCTTAGATGTCGTAAATACAATACAAGTGCAGTCTGGTTATCATCATCATCATTATCATCACCACCACCCTGTGTATGGCATTCTGAATGTATTTCTTTGCATGTTTTACAAATGAGGACACTTAGGCTCAGAGAGGTAAAGGAACTACCCAACATCACCCAGTTAGCATATGGTAGAGATAGGATTCGAAGCCCAGGATCTTCCTGTGTTGAGAAAACAAAGTCAAGGCAAAGCTGAGAGGACAATGCTAGTCTTCTCAGTAGGACGATTCCATCCCCAAAGCAGCCCAGGAATTGCTAAAGCTCTTAGAATTGTTCTATAATTACTCTTAAGGGGAGGATTTGGGTCATTTGGATTTGTTTGATTTTCACAGGGACAGACACAAGTTATCCATTCTTGACTTTTTCAATTAAATAAAATATGAAGTTCCCAGCCATAACTTTTCCAGAATAGACTACAGAGTGACATGATTGCTAACAATATAAAAACACAAACTCAGATTCATTCTGACATCTTTTTCTCCACAAACTCTAAATAAGTGTAACAAGTTTCTAGTGACACTGTGATGTGCTTGAGGAAACCACTTTGTTGCTTAAGACAGAACAGTAAATAACAGAGACTTGAATATCTAAGAAAGCACATGGTGTGTGGGACTCAAACATGATGGCATCTTTCATGTAGCAAGCTTTATGAAGAACTTTAATTATCACATTTAATTCTTAACGTCCTGGGAGTGGGTCTTTTAATTTCTATTCTAGAGATGAAATCGGGCATAGAGCAATTAAGGGACTTGGCCCTGGCCGCTTGGTATTTAACTCCTGCCTTTTCTACTGTGCCCCTGCGCCTCATCCCTGATTTTAATGTTTTCCAGATGCTATTTTCCTTGACCATTGTCTTCAATAGGTTTACAACAAATTCAGAGACAAGTCTCCCTACTCCCACCCCTAAATCTGATGATAGTTGGTGATTCAGAGATGGTTTGCTTTGACATGAATAAAATGGGGTTTCCATTTTGATGGCATAAATCAGTTAAATTTGATTAAAAACACAGTTCAAGAAAGTTCTTGTGTTGGTGGTGTTTTGTCTGTATTAGGTAGGGTCTTTACTTTGATTCATATACAAAACAGCAACTGAATAGACCAAGTGTTTGGCTTCTCAAAGTTTTAGCTGGGAGGAGAGGACAGGGGACCAATCAGAAACGACTGAGACAGCTTCCTATATGAGTTTAAGTCTTTGTATTTGGAAAGTTCCTCTGGAGATTTCTATCCATGTTACTCCTTATTTCTCCCCAACACATACTGGCTGAATTTCTCTCTATGAGGGAAGAAAGATTTCTCAATGGGCCATCTCCTTTAGCTACTAATAAAAATTTAAAGAAAATATCCAATTTTTAAAAAATCTACGAAATATCAACGTCTATGGAAAATACCATCCTCAGTTTCAATTCAAGGGTGATTCCAAACTTATACTCCCTTTTCTTGGGGGGTACCGATTAAAAAGCACCTTGTGGTATAATACATGCTTCTCTCATTTTACATACACAGCCCCCAGTCCCAGGCTCCTCCTGTGAGGATGAGAAGCGAGGGTGGGTTTTCAGAACAGGCTGTTCGCCAGCTCAGTTCCGGAAGAGTGTGTCTGGACCTGAGGCGTAGTTGCCGTTCCTCACCATCCTTAGCCCTCTTCCATCGAGGACCGCTTGTAGGACAACCCCTAAGGCTGAAAAACAGCCAGCTAGTGGCTTTTCTTGAAATTGCTCTTTTCCAAGGATGTGTCAGGTCAGAAGAAACAGGCAAATCACACATAGAAGATGCATGTCTAGCTAGTCACTCTAGGAACGTTGAAACCTGCTGTGCTTAGTTGAAAGGGAATTGCCAGGATGTTTACAAGGCACACACACGTGCACACAGAAACTCCCCCCTCATGTGTGCATATCATGCTAGGTTAGAGGGCAGCAGAGGAGGTGCCTTAAAGGACCAGGAACTGGGGAACTGTTTATACAAGATTCAGCTCACCCTCGCCTTAAGGTATCAACTTAGGACCCCACAAACCACATTTCCAGCAAGCACTGAAATTCAGCTGCGATCTTCCTGCCCTGCACGCCAAGTACAGACCGAGCAAATCAATCCAACAACCAACGCTCCACAGTCATACAGTAATAAGCTCACTCTATTTTGCTAATTGCTTTCTTGGGCATACACCAAGTTATTAAAAGGACAGTGACAAAACGGAGAGCTTGGATAAATGTATGTGGTAGCATCTACAGCAATTGTTTTTCCCCTTTAACATTAGTTCCAGTTACTTGTTTGCATGTGGAGGAGAACAAGGGAAATTGGCAAAATATTTCTAAATTATTTTCTACTCAGTTGTATCAGTTCTGAGATCACCTCTGCAATATTATCCTGCTCTTCAGAAAATACTTTCCTTGGAGAAGACAGACTGATTTTAGAAGCAGATCTAAGTCTGTGAGATACAAGCTTTTGCCGGGCACGACAGTCATCTAGTAGCTACAGAAGGCAGTATCAGCAGAGCCTGTGGGAAGTCAGACACCAGCCCACTTTTTCCCACCCACCCAGATGCTCTCCCTCTCTGGTCTGTACCTTCTGTGTGGCAGCTGGAAGAGAGGATGGTATTCGGAGGTCTGAAGATGTAAGGCAGGTAACGAGAGAAGCATTTCATCTTCCAAAAAAAAGGAAAAAGAAAAAAAATCTAAATAAAAAACCAGTCTCCTGAATCCATAAGGATTCTCTCGGCCTTTAAAGCTGGCTACATCACCCACATGTTTATGGAGGCTCGCTCCCAGTGCTGCAAAGCTGGGGAGCCCAAGGAATAACTGGAGATGGGTCCCATTTTGCCATCAGCGCCAGGAAGCACTGCCTTACATTTCTGCATGCAGCTCAAACTCAGAAGCCCCCAAGCAAGCCGGGATATAGCCTCTTCATTGGCTGCAGCTCCTCCGAGCAGGATTTGCTGAGTAAGTCAGTCTTGCCTGTAAACACACGCTGAAATGCCCTGCCTGAAACCTCTCCCTTTTCCCGTGTGGTCAGTTTCTTTTAGCAATAGAAATCCAGCAGGATATGGGAGTCGTGAGGATAAGTGACCATCTCTTATTTAGCTGCAAGATCAGATGAAACAAAGACAGCATAGTGTTCCGCCCTGGAGAGAGATGGCTGTTAAAAGGAGCCACCCGTAATGCCATGGGTCTCAGGAATATTAAAGTACAGTGCAATGAAATGGGTCTCTGTCCCTGCTTAATCTAGATTGAGTTCTATTTTTTTTAATATGAAACCCAAACAATAGCACCATTTATCACTTAGGTGAAGCCAAAAGCTGGGTTGAGTAGTTGGTAACAGAGGGCTAACACAGACAGATCCTGTGCTCCACTACAGCTGTTTTTTCCTGCCAGCACTCACACCGAGGCAATAACTTGGTTCTGAGTTATTTGCTGTACAAATTTAAAGCCACAGCACAAGAATAGAGGCTAAACCCACATGAACTGGCCCTTCACCAAGCCGTGCACCCTGATGGCATATGACAATATGTAACGAGTAAGTTGACGCAAGGATTATACAACTTTACCAAAACTCTCACTGAGATTGCAAATGAGAGGGCAGGGGAGAACGGAAGAGGGAGAGGGAGAGGGAGAGGGAGAGGGGGAGTGGGGAGAGGGGAAGAGAGGGAGGGAGGGAGGGAAGGAGGGAGGGAGAGGGGAGGGGGAGGGGGAGGGAGGAGAGAGAGAGAGAGAGAGAGAGAGAGAGAGAGAGAGAGAGAGAGAGAGAGAATGAGAATATTAAAGGAAAGGACCAATTGCCAAATATAAATGATTTGGATTGGGGAATTGGTTTGGTTATGACCCAGGAAATAGTAATAACTTTGGAAACCTTACCACTGGAAGGTAAGCACAAGGCACCAGTGGGAGATTTATAAGTTCTGTCAAAGACACTAGTGACTATGATAAAGAGAAATAGATGAATGTTTTTGTGCTGCATTCAGAGGCACAAGGAAATGATTTAAATGGTCCTCAAAGGAAAACCAGTATTCCCCTGAGTGAAATTTTTTAAAATAAGATTTAATATAAAAGTGTGCCTTGAAATCTGATAGAATAATTTTTGAGCCTTTATGGGCTCTCCTCTTTACAAAACTACTTAACTTAGCATTGGAGAAATGTGCTGGTCTGCCCACAAGAGCAAAGACTTAGAGCCATAAGTGATTATAGTGTCAGTGCAGGCCAGGATGTACATCCACTCTTCCACCAACATGCTCTCTCCCTGATTTTTGGATCATTGCAACATGATGACAAACTACTGGTGGGGACAGGACATTTTAGTCCTTTGATAGTCATACAACCCTTCACTTCCTTAGACCCAGAGACCTGGCAAGGTTGGGCCATCCCAAGTAAGTTGCTGTTTAAACAATGCCTAAAAGGTCTGGATTGGTTGTGTGAATAATCTCAAAATCACAACAGAAGAGCAAATCCAGAGGCATCTTCCTGAGAGATACAGAACTCCTAATCCCTGATCAGTAATGAGTCAAAATGGAAGGAGTGTGGGCTTTGGGGTAAAGCGGACAGTGTGAATCCCAGTGCATTCACTCTTTGGTTGGATAGATATAAACACAACTTTAACACCTGTGAGACTTAGTTTCTGCATCTATAAAATGGGAACAAGGTTTTCCTCTTGTATTCTTGAATGAAGGGAGATAAGCATACGATGCACCTGGTACATTGTAGACACTTGGTAAACTGTCACTGCCAATGCTGTTCTTACTGTGGTTGTTAGCCTTCTCTGAGCTTCTATGGCCACATACCAACCTCAGAATAGTGAAAGAGCGGGTGTGGTTAAGAGGGTGGTGTGGCCACTAGACAGCTAGTGTTGAAGCCTACCTTTTTTTTTTTTTTTTTTGCGGTATGTGGGCCTTGCACTGTTGTGGCCTCTCCCGTTGCGGAGCACAGGCTCTGGACGCGCAGGCTCAGCGGCCATGGCTCAGGGGTCCAGCCGCTCCACGGCATGTGGGATCTTCCCGGACCGGGGCACGAACCCGTGTCTCCTGCATCGGCAGGAGGGCTCTCAACCACTGCGCCACCAGGGAAGCCCCTGAAGCCTACCTTTGATATTGACTTACTGTGTGATCTTGGGCAACTGACTCAACATCTCTAAGCCCCATTACAGATCTAGTAAGGATAATAATAGAACCTTACATGATATCATGAGGGAAAAATAGGATGGCTTATATGAAAGGTTAAACACAGTGCCATTAAAATGCCTGATTTAGTGCCAGGCCTATGGACCCTATCTACCCATCTGCAGAATGGGCAAGGGACAGGAAGGACAAATTGGAAATCTCCTTGGACAGGTGATTCCCATGCAGGTGGTTTGTTCTGCACCATTTGAACTGTTCAATGGGCTTTCACATCTTTTTTTTCTCTTTGATTCTGAACAATCCCATTTTACAGAAGACAAAACTGGCTGAGAGGCTATAATAATTTATCCAAAGTCCAACAGCCCCCTGAGGAAATCTAGTGTTTGTACACCAGAATCACTTGATGAGCTTGTAAAGAATGCAGATTTCACAGCCCTGAAGCCTATTGATTCAGACTCTCTGGGGATAGACAAGGAATCTGAGTATTTAACAATCCACATGATCCTTTAAAGTTTGAGAACTTCTGGAGTAAGGTATTTCATTTCATGCTTTGGCTTGAAGGGTCAGGGTACCAAAGTTTTTTAAACACCCTTCTTGTAAATCATTTGTCTCACCACTTTTGTCCAACAATTGGTTGCTACCTTAAGTTATATCAGGCATTAGACTGAGTGATGGGGATACAGGATATAAGATACCATCCCTGCTCTAATGCAGTACACTATTACAAGGACTAATAAACTATTATAATACAGCATTAAAGGGGTGACAGAAGGAAGAGGTTCTGAAAAGATTCTTTGGGTTTATAGAGTCCCAAAAGGTCAATGTTAAAGATCCATGCTTTTACTCAGGGTCATTCAGGATCACCCAGCGTCACTCAGCATCACCTAGGGCTGCCTAAGTTCATTCCGGAATCACCCAGAGTCACTCAGAATCACTCAGGATCACCCAGTGCCACCCAGGGTAACCTAGAGTCACCCCAGATCACCTAGGGCCACCCAGGGTCACCCAGGGTCACCCAAGTCCACCCAAGATCACCCGGTATCAGGCAGTTTTGGTCAACCTGCTACATTCGCGTTTACATTCTAAGTGTCTGGTCCACTGGTAAAGGACGGATTGGCCTCCATCTCTGAGATTTTGTCCAAGTGTGTGGTCTGCAATCCAGTAAGAGCAATAATAATAATATGGTATTTGCCCAGTTTAAAAAAAAAAAAAGGATCCATGCTTTTGCATTAGGTATTAATTATAAAAAGTTCCTATTAAAAGGCAATTATCTTACTGAAGGCCTAGCAAATAAAGAGTTAGCAGTCATTTACTCCATAAGTGGAACTAGACTCTGATAGGCTTAATGTCATCACAGATAAAAGCAGGGCTACCAGGAGAGGATGTAATCTTTCTCAGGGGAGGGGAGGCTCCAAGGCAGTGGCAGAGGTGCCTGGAGGGAGGGCCCAAGAGCAGAAAGAGAAAGAGAAATGAGAAGCCTAGGAGGAGGGAAAGATAAAGGTGACCCATTTTAGGTGCCATGCGAGAAGGGCCTGGAGTCTGGCCCAGAGACAAGAAACACCCCAGATGACTTCCACATGCCAGGTTCCGACATCAAATGGCAAAAAAAAAAAAGGAATTAATCGGGAGATTGTTGAGTGCTGCACTATGGACCAGACTGTTCCAAGCTTTCTTTAGACTGACCTCTTGGGAGATCAGAAGCAATCACTTTTGTCCTGCAAAGTCCCAGCCGGAGCCCTTGCCTTGGGGCCTCCCAGCAGCCCATTCCCATTGGTCCCATTTATGTTGCCTTCTCTCACTGAAGCCCAACTCTTTTTTTTTTTTTTTTTACATCTTTATTGGAGTATAATTGCTTTACAATGGTGTGTTAGTTTCTGTTTTATAACAAAGTGAATCAGTTATACGTATACATATGTTCCCATATCTCTTCCCTCTTGTCTCTCCATCCCTCCCACCCTCCCTATCCCACCCCTCTAGGTGGTCACAAAGCACTGAGCTGATCTCCCTGTGCTATGCGGCTGCTTCCCACTAGCTATCTATTTTACGTTTGGTAGTGTATATATGTCCATGCCACTCTCTCACTTTGTCACAGCTTACCCTTCCCCCTCCCTCAAGTCCATTCTCTAGTAGGTCTGTGTCTTTATTCCCGTCTTACCCCTAGGCTCTTCATGACATTTTTTTTTTCTTAGATTCCATATATATGTGTTAGCACATGGTATTTGTCTTTCTCTTTCTGACTTACTTCACTCTGTATGACAGACTCTAGGTCCATCCACCTCACTACAAGTAACTCAATTTCGTTTCTTTTTATGGCTGAGTAATATTCCATTGTATATATGTGTCACATCTTCTTTATCCATTCATCCAATGATGGACACTTAGGTTGCTTCCATCTCCTGGCTATTGTAAATAGATCTGCAATGAACATTTTGGTACATGACTCTTTTTGAATTATGGTTTTCTCAGGGTATATGCCCAGTAGTGGGATTGCTGGGTCATATGGTAGTTCTATTAGTAGTTTTTTAAAGAACCTCCATATCTTTATACAAAGATAAACAAACTGGACCTAATGAAACTTAAAAGCTTTTGCACGGCAAAGGAAACCATAAACAAGACCAAAACACAACCCTCAGAATGGGAGAAAATATTTGCAAATGAAGCAACTGACAAAGGATTAATCTCCAAAATTTACAAGCAGCTCATGCAGCTCAATAACAAAAAAACAAACAACCCAATCCCAAAATGGGCAGAAGACCTAAATAGACATTTCTCCAAAGAAGATATACAGACTGCCAACAAACACATGAAAGAATGCTCAACATCATTAATCATTAGAGAAATGCAAATCAAAACTACAATGAGATATCATCTCACACCGGTCAGAATGGCCATCATCAAAAAATCTAGAAACAATAAATGCTGGAGAGGGTGTGGAGAAAAGGGAACACTCTTGCACTGCTGGTGGGAATGTGAATGGGTACAGCCACTATGGAGAACAGTATGGAGGTTCCTTGAAGCCCAACTCTTATGGGAAAGTTGCCCTGATCATTCTGTTTTAACATGTTTTTACAACCTTCTTTTGGGAAATATCATCATCACAGCCTTTCATTTTGCTAACAAGTAAACTAAATTCCAGGGGGGGAAAATTAGATTATTTAAGGTCAGTCAGGCTGAGACTGCCCAGGTTTTTACTCTCAGGTCAAAACAGAGCAAATTCCTATTCATTCTTCAAATCTTAAGTAGAATGTCACATCATCAGAGAGAGGTTTCTTAATGCCTCAGACAGGGTCAAATCCATCTGCTACAGACTCTCAAATACCATCCTCCCCTTTTAAAACACTCATTTATTATTGATCATATTTGTTGAGCATCTATGTGTGCCAGGGTGCTAAGGAGTCAATAGTAAACAAGACAGATAAAATACCTGCCCTCTCCTTCAGGTATAATTATCACTCCTAACATACAGGGCTGTGATGAGGATTAAATAAGTTAACTTATGAAAGTGATTAGAATTCTACATGGCACAAAGTAAATGCTATTCAATTACTTTGATCACTGCTATAAAGTGTCTATCTCCCTTGCCAGGCTCTAAGTGGGAGGAGGATAGGACTTTGACTTTTCTCTGCTGAATCCTAAGTGTGAGGCTCTCTGCCTGACACATAATAGGAATTCAATAAATATGTGCTGGACTGAATTGAGTTGAACTGAACAAGGGGAATTCTGACATAATTGCCATCAATTTCCCCACACTCTCCAGTCAGTGTGTGAAACTCACAATTTGGTACTTTCTGATCTGCAAGGAAGAGGAACCTCTTTTTGTTAGTTCATTCATCCATTGATACAAGATAGTATTTTTAGCAGCTTTTAAATTCTAGGAATGCTTCTAGATGTTGGCGATACAGCAGTAAATAATATATTAAGGTTTAGCTCACTGAGTTTACATTTTAGAAGAAGGACATAGACAATAAACAAGTAAATATTATATCAACAAGGTTATTTCAGATGGTGAAAAGAAGAATAGTGATCCAGCAATTCCACTACTAGGTACTCATCCAAAGAAAATGAAACCACTAACTAAAAAAGACATATGCACCCCCATGGTCACTGCGGCATTATTTACCATAGCCAAGATGTGGAAACAACCTAAGTGTCCACCAATGGATGAATGGATAAAGAAGATGTGTTTTGTGTGTGTGTGTGTGTGTGTATACACACACACACACATATATACAATGGAATATTATTCATCCATAAAAAGAAGGAAATCTTGTCATTTGTGACTACATGTGTGGAACTTGATGGCATTATGTTAAGTGAACTAAATCAGACAGAAAAAGATAAATACCATATGATCTCACTTATATGTGTAATCTAAAACAAACCAGCAAAAAAAAAACCCACCCCAAGCTCACAGATACAGAGAACAGATTGGTGATATTCAGAGGCAGGGTGTGGGAGGCAGGCAAAATGGGTGAAAGTGGTCAAAAGCACAAACGTCCAGTTATAAAATAAACAAGTCATGAAGATGTAAAGTATGGTGACTATAGTTAATAACACTGTATTGTGTATTTGAAAGTCACTAAGAGAGTAGATCTTAAAAGTTCTCATCCTAAGAAAAAAATATTGTAATGATATATGGTGACAGATAACTAGACTTATTTAGGTGATCATTTCACAATATTTACAAATATAGTATCATCATAATGCACACCTGAACCTATGTCAATTATACCTTAATTTAAAAAATAGTAGACTGAAGAAAATAAAATAGGGGATGTGGTAGAGTGGCTGCTTTGCTTGGATGGTCACAGAAGGCTTCTCTGAGGAGGTGACGTTTCAGCTGAGGGCTGAAAGACAAGGTGCTGGACAAGAAAGGGTTTTGATCCTCTCCTTCACTCTCTGCAGCCTACAATTTACCTTCAGAGAAATTTTCTCTTCCAACTTAATGACTGATATATTTGATTATTTTAAAGTAATAAAATCAACTAAAATCAATTAAAAATAAATAAAAATACAATATGTGCACCAAAAAAAATAAAGTAATAAATTGTTTAGTGTTTGATTCACTGCATTACTATAAGTTTGGTGGGGGCAAAGGGTGCACTGTCTTGATCACTGTGGTATCCCCCAGGCCTAGCGGAGAAGTCAGTGGAGACTTGACCCACATTTCTGATTGGCAGACTGGACCGGTTGCTGAGTCAGCTGTCTTGGCATGTGACTAAAGCAAGTGAGAGGTAGGCAGCCACAGATAAGACTAAAGAGGATTCTGAAGATGGAAGAGAGGCTCAATTTAGAGCAGATGCCACCATGCAGCAAAGAAAGAAACAATAGTCATTTACAACAGAATATTTTGGCTCTCATTGAAAAGACTATAGAATGAAAAGCATAATAAAGCCAAGCACATTTCCCACCAAATTTTTTTATACTAATTCTCACAGTACCTACAAAAAGTAGACAAATAACTTCTCCTAATTTATTGAGATGTCGGAGCAAGTAGCTGATAGATAGATAGATAGATAGACAGATAGACAGACAGACAGACAGATAGATAGATGATAGATTCTAAACCATAGAAATATGATTTGATTTTAATAGATGATGATAAGAATCATAATTACAACCACCACCAAATCTGAGTTCTTACTAGGTCCAGCCACTCTACTAACCACTATACCTAGAAGAGCTCATTTAATCCTCTTAAAAATTATAATAAAGTAAATGTTATTATTTTATTTGTTTATGCATGAGGAAATTTGCATAGAGATATTAAGTAGCTTGCCAACTGTAAGCAGGTAGAGGAACTAAGATTCTAGTGCAGACTTTTCGCTCCTACTCCCACGCTGTGTAGATGCTGTGCTGCTTCCTGGGCTCCATGATCTTGACATTCTCTCCTGTGTAGTCTAGTATAAGACAGAATACCTAGAATGAGACTAAACTTCTGTGTCTACTTATTTGGAACTTGTGAACATTTGATCAGGGCTGGTCAAGTTTACTTCTGACCTATTTGAAAGAAAGGGTTTGCTAATGACTAGCATAATCATGTGGGAGAAATCTAACCAAATCCATGCACCTACCCGTCAATGACCCCAGAGAGTCAATATGCATTGAAGGTTTACTATTTCTAAGACACAAAGCCAAGGGCTGTGGGAGTGGGGGGATGGATAAGACACAATGTGTAAAGGTGAGTAGGGAGGTTAGAAATAAAGAAATAAATGAAAAATATAAATATCAATATATTAAAACTTACAGAAGGTCCATAAGAGAGTAAGAGATAAGTAAGTGCACAGTAGGAAACTCTCACAGCTAACTGGGACATGGGATCAGATTCCAAGAAGACTTCCTGGAGGTGGTGGCATTTGAGATAGGATTTGAAGGACAGAGAGAATTTGAATCTGTAGAGATGTGAGTGGTAAGAACATTCTGATAGGAAGTAATAATTAGAGCAATAGTTTGAAGGTAGGGAACCTCAAGAATTATATAGGGGAACAGTGAGTACTTCCGTTTATTAGTCAGTCTATTATAAGATGTTTCTTAATGCTACTTTATGAATATGAAAATAATAATATTACATTAAAAATTTTTTACAGTTATCACAACTCAAATTCACTCTTTCCCCTATTTACTCCAAATTCATGGAATTATAAAATGTGTTTTAAATATATAAAGCAGATTCCAACTTCTATGTTTGGGCTATGCACTAATTGGCTTTCATTCAGAAAGCGTGGACTTCAACCTCCCTTTATCCAAGCTGGATAAAGAACAACCCAATTATTCAGTCCGTATTATGTCTCAAAGCCTTTGTAAGAAGAAAGTATTACAATGTAAATCCAGAATGTGTTTCCAATTCCTCAAAAGGAACTGCCTTGTCTGCTTTTCTCCTGCACAGCTCTGGGTTGTAACTACACCATGAACAGTATGAAAAGGAATCAATATGCTAAGGTAATAACAATATATTTCTTCTGGATTTCTCTGACTACGATATCCATTCCAGGCTTATTCCCCAATACTAGGCAGCACTATTTCCTTTTGGACAGATGAGGACATTGGAGGATTTTAAGGCAACCCAGCACATGAATCCAGGTGGTGAGATCTTAGTTTTCTGACCCTTAGGCCACCCTTTAGAGATACAAGAAAAGGTATGAGTGATCAGGTTTAATGCCTTCTCTGGAAAACACTTCTAACCCAAGTTTTTCCTTGATTCTGAGAGGTCATAATAGTAAATCTTTCAGGAGGTAGCCGGGGAGAGAACGTTCTACCTGTTGCTCTTGAGGTTCAGAGCAAGACTTGCTCATTCAGGCAAGACTTCCCTGGAGAGTCTGCACTGCACACACAGCCTGTGAGGAGTTCTGTTTGGTCTGCAGAGTATTTTATGTTTTAATTCAAACTTCATGCCTTTAAATGGTCTGTGCACTCACCAGTCTCTCTGCATCTGGAGAGATTTACACACTTATGTTCCCCTCTGTTTCTGTCTATGGACTTTGCTTTCCAGCAGGGTTCCTCAGCTTCAGCACTATTGACATTCAGGGCTGGATAATTTGTTGGTGGTGGCAGAGAAGCTGGGGTGGGGGTACTGAAGGATGGGGGAGGAGGTCTATGCTGTGCATCGTAGGAGGTTTAGCAGCATCTCTGGCCTCTACCTACTACATGCCAGTATCAAGCCCTCCCTGCCTCAGTCGTGACAATAAAAAAAAAAAAATGTTTCTAGACATTGCTGAATATCCCCTGGAGGGCAAAATCCTATCCCACTCCCTATCCCCACAGTGAGAATCACTGCTTTATAGCAATATGTCTTCAGAGACCAGGGCTGGGGTAATGGCCACATTAATTGTACATCAGGCAGCATCATGTGGGCAAGTAACACGCTGAGAGGAGAACTGAGTTCTAACTGTACTTCTTCATATCTTGGAGTCCTCACCTTACTCTCCCACAGATCTGGTGTATAAATCCTATGAAACTATATTCGTAGAAGTGTTTTGACAATTTGAAAATATAATGTTGTCGCCATTTGGTCTAACTTGGGTCTTTAGGCAGCCACTGGTACTGGCACATTGAAAAATGGCAGCTCTATTCTGTGATAAATTATTTAAGTTGGAAGGAATCCCATCCACCAATTTTACTGACAGGGCATTGAACTAGTAATAAGAAACATCACTCTTGCCACTAGAATGAATTTTCTTAGAGTCTTCTGTCTTGTTGGGCTTTGCTGATTGGAAAGCTGGTGGTCATTCATTCACGCATGCATTTATTCAATAATATTTGTTCAGTAGCATGATGTGCCAGGCCCTGTGCTGGGCGTTAGGGCTGCTTATACAACTTGTAGTTGTAGTAGACACATTATATATGGCCCTGCCTTCATGGAGATTATGATCTAGCAGAGGAAACATGCAAGGAGTAAGGAAATCATAATGCATTTGGCAAGTGCTACGATAGATAACATCCAGGACCTCTTGGAAGGGCCATCAAGCTGAGAGTTCAGGGTTAGGGAAGGCTTACTAGGAAAAGTGAAACCAAGGCTGAGATGTGAGTGATGAGTAGGGGTGTGCCAGGGAAAGAGAGGGTGAACAATATTTGTGGCAAAGAGGACAGCACGTGTGTAGTGCTGGACGTGAGGGACTATGGCATGAGGGGAAAATGGAGCACAGCGGACATGAAGGAAAACAGAGAGTGAGGTTGGAAGTATCCTAAGTGGGGCCCACTGAAGGATTTAGGGAGGCAAGTGACATGTGTGCACATGAGAAATACGACTCCAGGTACAGGGTGAAGAACAGGCTGGAGGTAGTCAAGATGAGAAGGAGGACGGAGAAAACCAAGGAGGCTGCTTCAATATCCAGAGAAGGGAAGATGGTGCCAAACTAGGCGAGTGGCAATGGTGTTGGAGAGGTCAAGGGATTCTAGAGATTATATCTGAGACATTCAGGAGCAAGAATGATATAGGACTTAGACTACATGAGCAGGTGTGTTGAGGGAAATGAGGAATGCAGAGTGAAGGATGACTCTAAGTTGTGTGGGTGGGCTTTAGGAGGAAGTAAGTGGAGTTGACTAAGGCCATTGCTGTTCCTTACAAAAAAATGAAAGCATGTTTATGGGGCTCCTGCTGAGTGCAGTTCCCTGAGCTAAATACTAACAAGCATTATCTCATTTAAGTCTTGCAACACCCCTATGATATAGGATCTTTTATTTTTAGTACATGCTTGAGGACACACAACTGGTAATGACAAAGCCAAGATTCTGACTCAGCTTCCTGATTCCAGCACCTGGTCTCTGAAGCACCATATGTCAACATTATTAATTCACTTGAGTGTTCACGTCTAGGTTTAAATCATAGGTCTTCTGGTTACTAACAAGTTTAGAGGGATCACTGCATCATTTAAACTCGTTGAATCTCAGTTTCTTCAGCCAAAATCTGGGTATTAGAATACCTCCTTCACAGAGTTGGTATAATGATTAAATTAGTCCTAATACTGAGAGAGCAAACATTTATTGATGCTGAGTATATTCCATGCTGTGTTATAAACACTTTATATATATTACCTAATTTCATCCTCACAAGGGCCCTTGAAGTGGCTTCAATTATTTTCTCTATGTTACAGATGAGGAAACAGAGGCACAGAGAGATTAAATGCTTACTCAGAGTTACATAACTGGGATGCAAACGTGGGTGTGCATTTCTGGATCCTGGGCTGCCAAAATCGATGGAACGTTTCCCCAATACTGAGGTAGCTGGTACAGTCTGAAGAGCGAAAGATGTGGGTTGTCATGTTACCTAAAGTTTTTTTGCCTTTATGAATGTATCTGCATTTTTTTCAGTAATGTACGGAAGAGCCTGGGATTCTCCAATATCTGCGGATAGGTGGACTTCTTGTTATAAGGAGCTTTTTAATTGTAACTTATTGGGTGATGTAGCAATTAAGGGGTTATAACACTGTTCCTCTGAACTGTCTTCTGTTTGCAGCACTTGGATGGTGTGTTGAACAGGCGGGATAGAATATAAGTGACAGGACTTTGTGTTTTGAACTGCAGGTCATTTGCATGTCCTGCCTTTTTTTTTTTTCTAATCTCCCAATTAAAAAGTTCTTTAAAGTTGTTCATTTTATTGCTTAGAAAGGTGTAATATACTTACTGAATCAAAGGATCATGAGAGATTACTATAAGCAACTGTATGCCAATAAAATGGACAACCTGGAAGAAATGGACAAATTCTTAGAAATGCACAACCTTCCAAGACTGAACCAGAAAGAAACAGAAAATACGAACAGACCAATCACAAGCACTGAAATTGAAACTGTGATGAAAAATCTTCCAACAAACAAAAGCCCAGGACCAGATGGATTCACAGGTGAATTCTATCAAACATTTAGAGAAGAGCTAACACCTATCCTTCTCAAACTCTTCCAAAATCTGGCAGAGGGAGGAACACTCCCAAACTCATTCTACAAGGCCACCATCACCTTGATACCAAAACCAGACAAAGATGTCACAAAGAAAGAAAACTACAGGCCAATATCACTGATGAACATAGATGCAAAAATCCTCAACAAAATACGAGCAAACAGAATCCAACGGCACATTAAAAGGATCATACACCATGATCAAGTGTGGTTTATCCCAGGAATGCAAGGATTCTTCAATATATGCAAATCAATCAATGTGATACACCATATTAACAAATTGAAGAAGAAAAACCATATGATCATCTCAATGGATGCAGAAAAAGCTTTTGACAAAATTCAACACCAATTTAAGATAAAAACCCTGCAGAAAGTAGGCATAGAGGGAACTTTCCTCAACATAATAAAGGCCATATATGACAAACCCACAGCCAACATCATCCTCAATGGTGAAAAAGTGAAACCATTTCCACTAAGATCAGGAACAAGACAAGGTTGCCCACTCTCACCACTATTATTCAACATAGTTTTGGAAGTTTTAGCCACAGCAATCAGAAAAGAAAAAGAAAGAAAAGGAATCCAAATCGGAAAAAAAGAAGTAAAGTTGTCACTGTTTGCAGATGACATGATACTATACATAGAGAATCCGAAAGATGTTACCAGAAAACTACTAGAGCTAATCAATGAATGTGGTAAAGTTGCAGGATACAAAATTAACGCACATAAATCTCTAGCATTCCTATACACTAATGAAGAAAAATCTGAAAGTGAAATTAAGAAAACCCTCCCATTTACCACTGCAACAAAAAGAATAAAATTTCTAGGAATAGGGCCTCCCTGGTGGCGCAGTGGTTGAGAGTCCACCTGCCGATGCAGGGGATGCGGGTTCGTGCCCCGGTCTGGGAGGATCCCATATGCCGCGGAGCGGCTGGGCCCGTGAGCCATGGCCGCTGAGCCTGTGCGTCCGGAGCCTGTGCTCCGCAACGGGAGAGGCCACAACAGTGAGAGGCCCGCGTACAGCAAAAAAAAAAAAAAATTTCTAGGAATAAACCTACCTAAGGAGACAAAAGACCTGTATGCAGAAAATTATAAGACACTGATGAAAAAATTGAAGATGATACAAATAGATGGAGAGATATACCATGTTCTTGGATTGGAAGAATCAACATTGTGAAGATGACTCTACTACCCAAGGCAATCTACAGATTCAATGCAATCCCTATCAAACTACCACTAGCATTTTTCACAGAACTAGAACAAAAAATTTCACAATTTGTATGGAAACACAAAAGACCCCGAATAGGCAAAGCGATCTTAAGAAAGAAAAACGGAGCTGGAGGAATCAGGCTCCCTGACTTCAGACTATACTACAAAGTTACAGTAATCAAGACAGTATGGTACTGCCACAAAAACAGAAATATAGATCAATGGAACAGGATAGAAAGCCCAGAGATAAAACATGCACATATGGGCACCTTATCTTTGATAAAGTAGGCAAGAGCAAAAATGGAGAAAAGACAGCCTCTTCAATAAGTGGTGCTGGGAACACTGGAGAGGTACATGTAAAAGTATGAAATTAGAACACTCCCTAACACCATACACAAAAATAAACTCAAAATGGATTAAAGACCTAAATGTAAGGCCAGACACTATAAAACTCTTAGAGGAAAACATAAGCAGAACACTCTATGATATAAATCACAAGAAGATCCTTTTTGACCCACCTCCTAGAGAAATGGAAATAAAAACAAAGATAAACAAATTGGACCTAATGAAACTTAAAAGCTTTTGCAGAGCAAAGGAAACCATAAACAAGACCAAAACACAATCCTCAGAATGGGAGAAAATATTTGCAAATGAAGCAACTGACAAAGGATTAATCCCCAGAATTTACAAGCAGCTCATGCAGCTCAATATCAAAAAAAAAAAAAAAAACCAACCCAATCCCATAATGGGCAGAAGACCTAAATACACATTTCTCCAAAGAAGATATACAGATTGCCAACAAACACATGAAAGAATGCTCAACATCATTAATCATTAGAGAAATGCAAATCAAAACTACAATGAGATATCATCTCACACCAGTCAGAATGGCCATCATCAAAAAATCTACAAACAATAAATGCTGGAGAGGGTGTGGAGAAAAGGGAACCCTCTTGCACTGTTGGTGGGAATGTAAATTGATACAACCACTATGGAGAACAGTATGGAGGTTCCTTAAAAAACTAAAAATAGAACTACCATACGACACAGCAATCCCACTACTGGGCATATACCCTGAGAAAACCATAATTCAAAAAGAGTCATGTACCACAATGTTCATTGCAGCTCTATTTACAATAGCCAGGACATGGAAGCAACCTAAGTGTCCATCGACAGATGAATGGATAAAGAAGATGTGGCATATATATACAATGGAATATTACTCAGCCATAAAAAGAAACGAAATTGAGTTATTTGTAGTGAGGTGGATGGACCTAGAGACTGTCATACAGAGTGAAGTAAGTCAGAAAGAGAAAAACAAATACTGTATGCTAACACATATATATATGGAATCTAAGAAAAAACAAACAAAAAAAGGTCATGAAGAACCTAGGGGCAAGATGGGAATAAAGACACAGACCTACTAGAGAATGGACTTGAGAATATGGGGAGGGGGAAGGGTAAGCTGTGACAAAGTGAGAGAGTGGCATGGACATATATACACTACCAAACATAAAATAGATAGCTAGTGGGAAGCAGCTGCATAGCACAAGGAGATCAGCTTGGTGCTTTGTGACCACCTAGAGGGGTGGGATAGGGAGGGTGGGAGGGAGGGAGGCACAAGAGGGAGGAGATATGGGGACATATGTATATGTATAACTGATTCACTTTGTTATAAAGCAGAAACAAACACACCATTGTAAAGCAATTATACTCCAATAAAGATGTTACAAAAATAAAATAAAATAAAATAAAAATAAATAAATAAATAAACACCGAAGAAAAAGGCATAATGCTTCCTTGAAACCTTGGGCCCAAAACCAGGTGTCACTCTACAGGGTCCATGTGCTTAATTATTTATTCTTGGCTTTTAAATTACATTAACGAATAACATAGGCAATAAGTGGGATGATGCTCAGCCTGCTAAATCAGTAACATAAGAAGAAAACAAAAGGCTAGTTATCTTCTCATACATCCAGACAGCAGCTTCAAGGAAGTCAGCCAAGGGAAGCTTTGCATTTGTATTTACTGGAGCCAAATGTTCTACAAAGAACTAGCCAGTGAACCTCCATCCTTTGCCCAGTGGTAGCATTAGGATTGGTCTGCCTCTGCTTCCTGTAGTTGACACTGTTGTTGGACTACCTGGGATGGCAGCCCATTCCTTGCTGGAAAGCCCAGATTTTATTGTGGCATCCTCTACTCAGAGATGACCATCCTGTACCAAGCTTAGATGCAAGCCTGATCTGTGTAAAGCAGCTAGACTAACCCCACTTTCCTTGTCCATGTCGGTTTAAAAGTGGGTATATGACTCAGATTGAGGCCAAGGGGACAACATAAGAAATCATTAGGGACATCTGGAAGAAAAAAAATTGTCAAAAAAACCCCCACAACCACGTCTTTTCACTGGATATTGTGTCTCTCTGAGTGTGACACCCTGAATGGCTGCAGTTGTCTTGGGACAAAGCTGACATTCCAAGGATAGCATGGCAGGGAGATAAAGAGAATCTGAGTCCTCCATGCTGTACTTCAGCCAGGGAATTAGTCAGCTCTGGGGGGCTCCCTGCCTTAGGACTTATGTGAAACTAGGTAATGGCAGTAACTGCTTAACTGGGTTCTTTGCTTCTGACCCTGGCCCCTTACTGTTTATTATTGACCTGTTGTTAAAAAGAGCATTTTATGAGCACTGGCTCTCTACCTCATTCAGGCAGAAGTTCAGGTCTTTGTAATGGTCTCTAATGCCCCTGCTTGCATCTGCCTGTCATCGTCTCTCTTGTCTCCACCTCTCACAACTTCTCTCTTTGCTCACTCAACTTCAGCCCCACTAGCCTCATGTCTAGTCCTTGAACATATCAGATAAGCTCTTGCCTCAGGGCATTTGCACTGACCATTACCTCTATCTGGAACTCTCCTTCCCAGATATCCATATGACTTGATCTCCCACCTTCTTCATATCAATGTTAAAATGTTATCTTTTGCATGACATCTTGACCATCCTATTTAAAAGAGAACACCCACACCCCTAGACCTTCTGTTGCTTTACTTTCCTCAATTGCACTTATAACCTTATATGTTACGTTATATTCCACTTATTTATTTTATCTATTGTCTATCCCCTCCGCTACTGAATCTCCAATGCCTAGAATGCCTAGCACACAGTGGGTACTTAGCAGATATTTGCAGAACTAAGGAAGAGGTAATAACTCTTTTGCTGCTCCATATGTTAGATGAATTTTCCTGTTGCAACTAGAAGCATCTTGAGTAAAGGATTTCGCTTGGGCTGCCATGTGACCAATGCCCTGCATTTTCAAGACGGTCAACCATGTTTCAAATTCACAGTCAGTGCTTCTAGAACAGAGTGCTCCCCACCCCAAAGCCATCTTCAATCTATATTGTGTAGTGGAAGATGAGCAGAAGAAAAATCGCTGGTGTAGGATTCAAAGGTTTGCTTTCTGGTCTCTATGAGACCATGGGCAATTTAAAATTTATCTCTATTTGCCTTAATCTTTTCATCTCTGTGAGGAATAATCTATCTACTATCAGTAATATCTATACTATCTCTTTTATACCTGTAACATGAGATTATAAAACCTACTCTAGGGCTTCCCTGGTGGCGCAGTGGTGGAGAGTCCGCCTGCCGATGCAGGGGACACGGGTTCATGCCCCGGTCCGGGAGGATCCCTCATGCTGCAGAGCGGCTAGGCCCATGAGCCACGGCCGCTGAGCCTGCGCATCCGGAGCCTGTGCTCCGCAGCGGGAGAGGCCACAACAGTGAGAGGCTCGCGTACCGAAAAAAAAAAAAACCAAAAAACCTACTCTAGTTATCTCCCATGGGGGTTATAAAAAATAAATAACCCATATATATTAAAAGCTATGTTATATTTATGATGGATTGTTTTAAAATGAGTTAGTTTATTCTCCTGTAAACATTCATTATTTTTGTATTAATGGTAATCGTAATTTTTTTTGCTTTGTTGACATTTAGTATCTGCTGAAGGCTCTATTCATTCAGTAAGTCTTCACTGAGCCCATTCTTGGTGTCAGGCTATTTTCCAGGGGTGTGCTATCACACAAACTCTGATTTCAGACAGGTGTGTTACTGGGGTAGGTTGTTGAACTTTCTGAGCCTCAATTTCCTCCTCTATAAAATGAGGTTGCCTCATATTTTGCTGTGGCAAAAATTAAATGAGATAATATATTCAAAGTTATTATTACAGAATCTGGCCTGGTGAAGTCTGATTAAATAGAATTATCATTATTATTACTCTACCATGGCCAAGTACTGTGTAGTACTTTTCAAGATCTTATTAAGAAAGCTTCAGGGGGAGGGGAGGAAGGGATAGACTGGGAGTTCGGGATTAACAGGTGCAAACTATTATATATAGAATGGATAAACAACAAGGTTCTATTGTATAGCATGGGGAACTCTATTCAATATCCCGTGATAAACCAAAATGGAAAAGAATGTGAAAAAGAATATATATGTGTGTGTGTATATATATATATATATATATGAATCACTTTGCTGTATAGCAGAAATTAATACAACATTGTAAATCAACTATACTTCAATAAAATAAATTAAAAAAAAAAAGAAAGCCTCTCAAGACAGCCCAGGGAAGAAGAGTAATTTGCCTAAAGGAATAGTTAAACCCTAAATAAAACTTGGGTCTGTGTCTAAAGAGCCTAATTCCTATTCCTTCGTTTGGCCTCAGATTGGCTGCCAGTTACTGTAGAGACCCTTCCCTGTGCCCTCTGCCACCCCACTGTGGGTTGAGTTAGGTGGCTTACTGTTTTCCTAGCATTTTCCACACTCACCCTGGATTGCAATTGACAACCACTTGTTGATATCCCTCAGGAGAGTGTAAACTGCTCACAGGAGGGGAGCAATGGTGCCTTGTTCCCCCAGCCGGTGCCTGGCACAGAGTAGGTGCTCCATAAATATTTGCTGAGGAAACACATTTAAAGTGACTGGTATTAGGGCAGGGGTGAAATGAACAGCCGTGGAGCCTTTTCTCTTTCTTGGCTTGGAAATGTTTAATTACCTAATGCTTACAGAGGAACAGGATGTTTGAACTCAGTGCTGTGCAGAGTATCTGCTTCCCTTCCCCCACAGAGCCGTGCAAGCTTCCTGCAAGTCCACTTCTCACCAAGGCACCTTCAGAGCATGGCAAGCCCGCAGCTCTCTGGCATCAAGGCATCCTCAATCACAGCTGAGAAAAATGCTTTCATCTCGTGGCAACTTGTTCATAATCAGACCAATTTTGCTTCTAGCAGATTGGAGCCCAGTACAAAGTACAGTTGTATAGGAAATCCCTTTGTAGCTGGCTGGATGCAGAGAGGAGATTCCGGGCTTCCTTTTGATGCACAGAGGAGAGAGACTTTTTCTCCCTTCAGTGCCTAGGGCAGAGAACTGGGCTGCACAGTAACTTCGTATTTATTGGCATTCTGATTTCCTTTAAAAAGCACTCAAAATACGCTCAGATGTTCTATCTGCTATGCTCTCACGATAGCTCCCTGATGTCAGGAAAGAACAGATAGAATTTCTCAGTGTGTCTCTTGGATCAACCTATGTTAGAATTATTTGGGAGGCCTGTGAAATTTGCAAGCTCTTTGACACCATCCCAGACCTTCTGAATCAGAATCACTAAGGGTAGGACCTGGGAATATGCATTTTAAACCCTCCTCAGGTGATTCATAAGCACAATAAGGTTCGAAAAATCATTTGGTGACCTAAGGTCACTAACTGGGTAACCCAGCCTAGAATTAGAGATAACCTGACTTCAGGTTAGAACTTGATTAATAACCCTATGTTGGTGGCTTGAGATTGTTGATCCAGAAAGCTTCCGTCCAAAAACAAGAGTTCTTCTTCCCAAAAGGGGAGGTTTTATCATTGCCACAACTGCATCTTATATCTAGGAGTGGGAGGAACAAGGCAAGCAAGGCTCTATTTTATATATTTTAGGCTAAGATCTGTGAGGTGACAATCACCCTGCGCCATTTATGTTGCATAAACATCTAAGAAAGGTTATTTGTCCATCACTGGCTTCTTTCTAATACAAAATGAGAAGGTCACAGTCTTTACACTGCTTTGAGATAATCCAATCAGTATTTTCCTTTTTGGGTAACAGCAAAGAGTCATAATGACTAAAGGGAAGCTGAAAAATCATTCCTATGATCCCCACATTTCTCAGACATCAGTGCAGAGATCTGACATTCTTGCATATGTTCTAGGTCGAGGATTCCTGTTTGCCTGGAAGGTCCTTGAAATCATCAGTGTTTAGTTTAGGGTGTATCCGACGCATCTCACATCAGCAGCCAAACTGATATTTTTCTCTCATTAGGCAACTGAATCAATAGACTGCCTCATCCTTCTCACTACGTGAGCTGTCTTTTCAGAAGGAGAGGCAGGAAAGAAGGTTATGCCCATGTAGCAAAACAGAATAAATATCATGTTTATTTCCCATGAAAAAGGTGAAATGACCTATACTGACTGATATTAAAGAACTGCAGAATGGGGAACAAATACCCCAGAATTGTAGTGTCAGAAAGGAAATGGTTATATGCAATAGCTAAGAAAAAAAATCAGAAATCCCACCAGATTATTCTGACATCTTCTCACGCACAGACTCTTACACAAAATTTCAAGAAATTGTCTCATGTCCAGCATAGGCAATTTCCAGCATGTAAAGTGTTCCTAGGATGATGTAGTGTAAAACTGCATAAGATGAAATGATGTACTATATGAAATGTGCATGCTAGGCAAATCAAACACAAGAATTGCACATGGGGAATCAGAAACCTTGAATGTGCATCTTCCAAGAGCTAAAGTAAGTGAACAATGCTTAGATGACATCCTAACCAGCAGCAAGAGTGAAAGCTTCAGGACATGGACGAGTTGTTTGTTGACTGCATGTCGAATGGTCTGCATGACATATGTGATCCCATCCAGTTCAGTGGTTCCAAATACAATCTAGGTGTTGATGCCACCCTACTTTCTATCTCCATCTCGCATTCTCTCTCTGAAGAGCCACATTCATACATACAACTTCTTTCTTAGTATCTACCCCTGAGTATCTTACAACTTTTTCACACTTATGCTCAAAATGAAGCTCATGATATTTCTCCCTAATGGAGCTCAGGACATGCAACCTCAAAACATGATTCTTTGGTATATTGATTATTTTGAGCTGAAGGCACTTGAGAAACAGCAAACGTAGGAAGAGGCTTTCTCTGAATTCCCCTTATCTGCCTAAAGACAGATTCTCCAATAGGAACTCATGTTCATAAATCCCCTCCCTGGGAATCTTATCAACCAGGGAAGATTGATTTGTCACAGGTGGACTTATTATCACAGGAGAGAAGACTAGGGGACACCACATCCAGACAAACTTTGTCACAGTCTCTCATCTCTTCCATCTCTTCTTCTAAGGGACCATTCATCTTTCCTAAAAATAATTAATTCTCCTCTAAGAGGCCTACATCCTTTCCGCTTCCCTTGTTAAGGTGATATAAACTCTCAAATCTCACTACTTTTTTGGGTATTCACTTTTTTTCCTGGGTTGCCTCCATGCACAAAGTAAAAGTTTATGCATCTGTATACATTTTCTCCTGTTAATCTTTCTGTTGCCAGTTTATTTCATAGACCCGGCTACTGAATGTAGGAGGGGAGAGGGAATCCCCCCATATGCTTCTTTTCAGGTTTCCCAGTCTCAGTAACTCGCACCCACAAACCACCCAATTGCTCAAGGCCAAAACCCGGGAGCTGTCTTAATTCCCTACTTTACCTCTCCACTAAAATCCAGTTCCTGGGCCTCCCTGGTGGCGCAGTGGTTGAGAGTCCGCCTGCCGATGCAGGGGATACGGGTTCGTGCCCCGGTCTGGGAGGATCCCATATGCCGCGGAGCGGCTGGGCCCGTGAGCCATGGCCGCTGGGCCTGCGCATCCGGAGCCTGTGCTCCGCAACGGGAGAGGCCACAACAGTGAGAGGCCCGCGTACCACAAAAAGAAAAAAAAAAAAATAAAAAAAATAAAAAAAATAAAATCCAGTTCCTTACCTCCAGAATACATCCTGACTCTCGTACTTCCACATCATCTGCAACTTCTCCCCTCTAATAAAGCCATATTGCCTCTCATCAGAATTCTGATAAGAACTATTTCAACAGTTCCCTCAAATATATGAGATTTGGGTCTCTTTTGTATTCAAAGCACTTTAGTCTTTAGTCAAAGCACTTTGTCTTTAGCTCACCTTGCCCTGTATTATATTTATGATGCAATGCCTTATTCTTCTGTACCAATTCCTGTCTCCCCTTAAATGGTGCATTCCTTGAAAACTCTGACTATATTTATCTTTATAATCCTTTCACTTTCTGGGGCAGTGCCTTGGATCTAATAAGTGCTCACTAAATTTACTGTTGGACCTATAGTATCAATCATCTAATATCCTACTGAATAATATGGAATGTGAAAAAAATCTAGCCTACTAGTTGATACCAAAGATATACATTTAGGTAAATTAGCAGTAACAGTGGCATGCTGAGCCATATTGGAACCTGAAGCAAAAGGAAAAGTAAATCAGTAATACTGATCCTTTCTTTATTAAACATTTTGATATTTTGTTCATCATGGATTCTTCTCATTAATTTTGGTTTTTTTTAAATATTAAATTAAAATATTTATCTTTATTTTTGTCACTTCACCTAGTCTCAGCCCTGCCTTTATAAAACAATAATGTGATTTGAGCATCTAATAACAACCTAGATTTCATATTCACCTAGCCCTCACACCATCCTAATAGATACCTGTATTATTATCTCCATTTTTCAGACAAGCGAACGTAAGCACAGAGACATTAAGTGATTTGGCCAAGGTCACCGACTAGAGAGTGGTAGAAATGGAACAGAAAAGTCATTAGTAGAAATAAATAAAGTGGAAGGGAAATATTATATCACTTACATGTGGAATCTAAAAATAATTCAAGGAATCTATATACGAAAAAGGAACAGACTCACAGACACAGAAAAGAAACTATGATTACCAAAGGGGAAAGAGAGGAGAGAGGGAGTTTGGGACTAACAGATATAAACTATTATACATAAAATAGACAAGCAACAAGGATTTACTGTATAGCACAGGGAATTATATTCTCTATCTTGTAGTAACCTATAATGGAAAAATAATCAGAAAAAAGTATATATAACTGAATCACTTTCTGTACACCTGAAACTAACACAATATTCTAAGTCAATTATACTTCAATTTTAAAAAAGATACTTCATTAAGCAAAAAAAAGACAAAGTTGAATAATTTTTATTGACTTAACCCAACTTGGGTAGAGCAGGCCAATTTTCAAAAACCTGATTTTTAAGAACCTTGATTTTTATTAATTGAAAGCCATTCATTAATTCACTCAACAAATATTCAACTGCCATTGAGGTAGTATTAGTTGGACACGTTAGTGTCCAATCTGATTCTCCTCTTAAAAAATGATTTTCCCTTTTTTCACCACTTTAGAGTGATTTTTTCAGACAAAAGTTGGGAGTGATTGTCATTCTGACTATGTCTCAATTAATGGTTAGTTCAAGCAGGCTGCAGTACTTATTTATCATGAGCAGCAAACATTTAAACCCATCCTCTGTTCACCTGCCATGACGATCATAAGAGCATGTGTGAAAAATACAGATTCCTGTGCCTTATTTCAACCTACTAAGTGAGAATCTCTGTCTTCCCAACAATGTTTAAAGAGCTGGGCTTGGGGTCCTATAGACTGGGTTGAAACCCAGCTCACCCATTGATTAGCTATGGAGCTCTTGGCAAAGAACTTAGTCTTTATTTATTTGTTTAGCTTCAATATCTTCATAAGTTAAGTGGGAATAAAAACACCTACCACTCAAGATTTTGGTGAGGGTTAAATTAGAATGAAGATCTAATTATAATGGCATTTATAATAACAGCTTACAAATACTGAGTACTCACAAAGTGTAAAGCACTGTGCAAATGCTGTACCCACATTATCTTATTAATTTATTTTAAGCACTTATTAGAGTAATCATTACATAGTAAGTCCTCAACTGATAAGAGCTATGGCTTGAGTAGACACTCAGAACCCTTACAGTAGGTGGGGAGTCAGTCACAAAGACAAGATTTAAGTCCAGAGTCTGAGAATAATGGATAACCTAGAAGAAGTCATCTAGCCTGGTGGTCCCCAAAGCCAGTCCACCACATCAAGATCATCTGGGTGAGCTCATTAAAATACACTGCATCACCCTGGTCCTCAAACCTCTAACTCAGTACCACCTGGAGGATCTGGAAGTCACTACTATTTAAAAAGTGCAAGTGATTTTGAATCAAAGCCAAGATTTAAAACAACTGATTAACTTGAGCTTCAGTTTTCTTAAAATTCATGAGGTTAGGGAATAAGTCATTTTTTCTCCCTTCCCTTTTTTTCTAATGCCTAGGTCAGTGCTGCCATATAGAAGACACTCACAAATATTTTTGATTAGATGAACATAAATGGGTCTAGTAAATCCTGCTCTGTCTACTTTATAGGGGCTTTATGAGAATTGTTTGTAAAGCTTCATTTGATCGTGCATCTGAACAATAGAAGATGTTATACAAAACTATAACTCTATAGATTTAGTCATTATGTTAGTGTGCTTTTTCTCACTCTTTAAGCATAAATCACTTGGTTTTGAGATATCCACCATTAATTATATCGAGCTTCTAAAAATGAATTATAGCAAGATTGCAGATCAAATAATTTTTACTTAAAGAATTTTTTATTCAGAATTAAAATGCTATAGAATGGCCCCAAAGTTCACATGCATTTATGCATGTTAGTTTCCATATTCAAGTTCAACTCTGTCAACTATTCACATCCTCATTCATTAATATTAACTTTAGACCTGTCTTATACCACATCTGGTATCTATACCTACCACCAATTTAGTACAGTCTGTTTCAGGCAACCCTTACTACATTCTGCCACAACAGCTGAACCTTGATTTAAAACACCCAGAAGTGCTATTCTAGTTCCTTCCAGTTGCCTATCACTAAGCTATTTTCAAATGAAGACAGCCTTTGGGAGAGTCTTGAAGGTCTCCAAGCTCAGGCTTATGGAAAATAAAGAGAATTAAACGCAATTTCTTCAGGAGGAGGAAAAGGATTGCATTTCCCAGGTAAAGGACCCGGAATAGGAAACTCTCTTGAGAGTCAGAAAGGAAATTATATGCTGATATTGGGACTCAATGTACCCACAGTTTATATTCAAGTCAGACTTGAATTCTTCATTTTCCCCGTGTGTTTCATGTATAGTGGCAAGTCATCTTCAACACAGAATGGAAGGACGAGGTGAACGTCTGACCATCTTGAAATGTTTGCTTTCAGAATTCTACAGAGCTAACAGACCATCCTGAAACAAGACTTGCATAGTTTAGCCCCTCTCACTGCCAACCTATTTCACTGAAAGTTCATTTCAGTGCTGCCTCACTGGTGGGAATAAAATAAGCTTCAACAGAAAAAGAAAAAAAAAGGTAGAGAAAGATGATTAAATCCATTACTAGCTCAGAACGCTATTCTGGGATGTGTGGGGACTTACATTCATGGACACAAAGATGAACATTTCAAATCTGGAACCAGCACAAACCCCAAGGAGGCAAGAAAAAGGGGAGCAGGAGCTTTCTCCTACCTTCGGTGGTTCCAGTCTCCATAGTGCCTTTCACTTGGCTGAAGCACCATAGTGTGTCCCGGGTAAACGCCCCAATTCCTGCAAGGTACACAGGGAGACACTTTGGGTTAGGTAAGGGCTCCCAGTTGTCCTTAAAAGGCCAATAAGGAAAGAAACAGAGAGTGTAATCTAGGCACTTCTAAAAGGAGACTTGCACACCAGGTATCATCTTGGGGAGAGGAGACCCTAGTGGGTCCTGGGAGGATGCCCGGTCTGCAAGTATGGCGTCCTGCTGCAAATCCCTGCTCTGGCTCCTCCATACGACCATGCCAGGACCAGTCTGAGCTGGAGCAATCGGAGTTGTCCCTTCTCGGCCCCTGGCAGCATCCTGGAGCAGTGACAGCAGGCCTGCAGGGTGTGACTGCCCCTTTTCATGGGAACACTAAGGCTCGCCATTGTTTTCCTTCTGTGATGGTAGAGGGAGAAAGAGGCAGTTTGTCAGAGGGGAGAGAGGAAAAGAAAGGCAACTTATTTTTTTTTTTTAACTGGTTTCACAGCTTGCATGGCTGAACGGCCAGTAAGGGGTCAGATACTCAGAGAACTTCCATCTCTCTTGTTCCCTTCTTGACTGCTTGCCAGAGTCAGAGCTGACTGGAGAGGAAAGCAAAAAAACATTGGCGATGCGGAGTGGGCGTTCTGGCCAACACAGGGCTGGGGAGTCAGTTCTGACAAACGTGGCCTGTTTTGTTCCATGGAGATTTCTGTTTCAAATTTGAATTGGACCTTTGATAGGGTTACATTTTCTGGCTTACTATGACTTCCAGTTTCCAAACATATACGTATCCAATATTAATGCATATACTAATATATATATATATATATATATATATATAATATACACATTTATTAATATACATATATTCAAGTCAAAAAGGCACTTTTCAGAACATTTTTGGATGGCAGTGGTGACAGTTTACTTCTCAACAGCATGGATGTTCCCTTCAATTCTACTAGATTTTACAATTAAGGGGAACATTGCATCATCAAATTTTGGGAAAGACTATCGATTTAAGAATGATTATATTAGCAGAAAAAAAATCAAATATCAAAACAAAATTGACATTTTGAAAACACACACAGAACTAAGCAGCCACCCTCACCGTCCGCGACAGATTTTTCCTGAACTCCTACATGGAAACACTC
This sequence comes from Mesoplodon mirus, assembly GCF_964341445.2. Lineage (NCBI taxonomy): Eukaryota > Metazoa > Chordata > Mammalia > Artiodactyla > Ziphiidae > Mesoplodon > Mesoplodon mirus. Next base: position 60,430,917 of record NC_138980.1, on the reverse strand, counting down.
ATTCACTCAAGCCGCTTGAGAGTAGAATTGTTCCCCATCTGCTTTTCTCACTGTTGCTGATGATGCATTGGATGGAAGCAGCACAGGGTCATCATTCAGAGCCTACACTTTGCAGTCAGAGGGGGTTTGTATTTAGTTTTGCTCTGACCTGACACAAGTTCCCAAACATGATGAGTCTGTGTTTTCCCTTTTTAAAAGTGGCAATAATAATTACAGTACCCATCTTGTAGAGTTGTAGATTTTGAAGGCACTGAGCATAAACAACTTAATAAAGAATATTATTATTGGCAAAGGGTCTAAAATGTTCAATAGTTTAAAAAATAAAAAAGAAGAACGTTAGCTGAGCAAATTTCAGCTAGTTGCTATGAAGTAGGCACTGCGCTAAATACTTTAAATGAATTATCCCATCCTCACACAAATCTGTGAGGAGGATACCATGAGAACCCCATTTTACAGGTGAAGAAACTGAGAGCTAGGAAGTTTTCATAACTCATCTGAGGTGATACCTAGGACGTGGCAGAGCTGGGATTTCCACCCAGTCTGTCTGAATTCCATATTCCCACTCTGCCAAAGTCAGCCTGCCCATGAAATCCCAATATTCCCAGTGTGCCAAGGTCAGCCTGCCCACCTAATAGATAAAGCCTGTAGGCCCAGAGAGGTTGCACAGCTTGAACTAGAGTCTTGTTTGGAAGGCTGAGCTGGAATACAGTTTCAGATGTCAATTATTAAAGTACTTGTGTCTCCTCTAAGACTATACAGGGCTACAAGTTCCCAATAAAATTAGCATCTGGGAGGGAAGAAGAAAGGCATTTGGCAGCATTTATTAGTGCATAGAAAGGCCACAAGCACAGTCCTATTGCTGATCCTATCTTGTACTTCTAGCTCTGGCTTTGGATTTCAGCATTAGGCATTCTTTGATAAGTTCTTACTCTTCCTTGTGAGTCATCACTGGCCCTCTCTAAACTGCCAATTCTGCTGTTGAATCTGGGACTGCATCTGTCTCTTAGGGAATACCAGCTACAGATGAAGTACTTCCTGATTTTTGTCCTAGTGCATTTCCTATGTCACTAGTTTTGATTCTAGGTGTAGACTCTGTACCTATTGTCACAAAACATGTGCCTAAAAATAAGTAGACATATACAACTCTGAAACACACACACACACACACAGAGGCAGATTTAAATATGGGTCTTTTCATTTGCAGCAACATGGGTGGACCTAGAGATTATCATACTAGGCAAAGGAAGTCAGAAATAGAAAGACAAATACCATATGATAGCATTTATATATGGAATCTAAAATATGACACAAATGAGCCTATCTACAAAACAGAAACAGACTCACAGACATAGAGAACGACTTGTGGTTGCCAGGGGGATTGGGGGAGGGAAGGACTGGGAGTTTGGGATTAGCAGATACAAACTATTACATATAGGATGGATAAACAACAAGGTCCTACTGTATAGCACGGGGAACTGTATTCAATATCCTGTGATAAACCATAATGGAAAAGAATATGAAAAAGAATATATATATATATATATATATATATATATATATAACTGAATCTGCTGTACAGCAGAAATTAACACATTATAAATCAACTATACTTCAATAAAATTTTTTAAAAATATGGGCCTTTGTATAGGTATTCATATTGCTTCAGGAAATTTTAGCTTTAGAGGGAAGCTTGCTTATTGTAAATCAACTTGTTTCACACTTGAAAAGACCAAGTCATAGAGAATTACTGATTTGCTGAGAGTCACAGAGCAAGGGATCATGTGACCAATTCAATGTCAGTGACATTTCCAACCATCACCCATAGATATGGTTGCCTAGGCCTGTGAGCTCAGTTGATTAGTATGAGAGGTCAAGGTAGCCAATGTTATTAACAGTTTTCTCATCCAGGGCAGTCTTTGGACCCAGTTTCCATCTTCCACCAAGATCATTGCCAAATGATGGCATTAGTGATGTAAAGAGAGTTTGGATCATGCCATCTCTATCCTAGAAGAGCTAGACAGCAGCTGAAAACACAAATGCCTTGATCAGTTAGGATGAGAAAGGCTGGCTAGCTGTAAGATACTCAGTAGAGTTGATACATGACCTGAGTCAGTGATCACCTCAGAAATGGTGGGGATGGTGGGGCCTGGAGGACCCAGGCCATGTATAAAGGGGGCAACAGCTACTCAGCTCCAGCTGAAAGCTGCCATGGAGGATTTCAGTCCAGTGTTATTAGATTGGCTGGGTTTTTGTTTATTTTTCAGAAGAAACCAGAAATCTGGATCAATACGTGAAAACCTAAAATTTTTAAATGTCAATCAATTCAAATTTGAACACCATGTGTGTGGCTGACCCAACACAGGGCAAACACACCACATCTGCACACTGAATATGATATCTGTATCACCAATTTGCAAACCTCTGGCAAGAATATTTGAGCTGAATGACACCTTCTATAATACCTAGTCCAGTTCTTTCTATTTGATAGATTAGGAAGCAAGGCCCCAAGAGGGGAGACAACTCACAACACAGTAAAGCTACTTTTGTTGCAGACCTATGACTCTACGATGACAATTTTATTTCTGATACCGGATTTTCTTTTACCATCAGGCTACCTCTCATGGTCATGGGTTAGTAATATACCTGTCTGGATTTAATGAATGTTCTTTAGGGAAGTGTATTTAATTGCTAAAGAGGATGACTGGGAGAAGGAAGTTGACAAAGGTGAGAAAGGAAAATGCATTTCTCTTAAATTGCATACTTTGACCATTACCCTAAACCTTGGTACCAAATGACACGCCAGTTGCTATGGTAATATTGTCAATAAGCAACATTCTCTACTAGATCCAATAGCTAAACATCCCAGAAGATGCTCATTCCCCTCTCCTCACAACTATGGCTCAGGAAGGTCCTGAGTCCCACTTACTGGAGGCCAGGCAGTCAGCCCACTGATGGCACACACCTATCTTCTTTCTAGGATCATGTAATAGCCGATTTCTGAATTTGATCAGCGCTTGGAGCCATTTGGTCTAATCGCCTCATTTAAAAGCAGAGGACTGGGGTCCAGAGGGGACAAAGCCACGCAGTGAGTTAACAGCAGAGTTGGAGCCAGATCCCACAGCTCCAACGCCCAGCACTGGCTCTTCTTCTTGCACTGCCCCAGCAGGGCCCTTCAGAGTCGAGGCCAGCATTTGTGCTGCCTCTTCTGTGCCAACTCGGCTGGGGAATACAATGAACAGAGGGTGTGACATGCAGCAAATAAAGCTCCTTATTGATTGGGAGGCCACTGTAAAGAGTTGTTTTCATGGGCTTGGCATGAGCAGCCTGCTTCTTCCTGCAGAGAGAGAGACAGAGACAGAGACAAGAGAGGGAGATGATCCTTGCCCAGAGAAATTTTCCCTGAGAAGAATCTAATTTGAAATTGGCTCTGAGACAGGCTGTAGACGTGTAGTCAACTACATAGAAAGAGCCTATAATTGTGCAATTCTCTCTGAGTGTGTTGTCACGCGAGGAGACCATGATGACTTAAGAAAAGCTCACAGTATGAATGGATATCTCACTAACACACCAGCCACAACTTGGTGTAAAAATCTTTCTAACTAGGACGCCTGATCTCAAAGAGGAGAGACTCTGTTGCTTCAGAGACAGTTAAAAATAAAGAAAGAGGGGCTTCCCTGGTGGTGCAGTGGTTAAGAATCTGCCTGCCAATGCAGGGGACACAGGTTCAAGCCCTGGTCTGGGAGGGTCTCACATGTCATGGAGCGACTAAGTCTGTGCACCACAACTGCTGAGCCTGCGCTCTGGAGCCCAAGAGCCACAACTGCTGAGCCCACATGTCACAACTACTGAAGCCCCCGTGCCACAACTACTGAAGCCCGTGCACCTAGAGCCTGTGCTCTGCAACAAGAGACGCCACTGCAATCGGAAGCCCATGCACCGCAACGAAGAGTAGCCCCAGCTCATCGCAGTTGGAGAAAGCCCGCGTTCAGCAACAAAGACCCAACACAGTCAAAAGTAAATAAATAAATTTTTTTTAATGTGTTTAAAATTTTTTTTAAATAAAGTAAAAAAAGGATGTGTATATGCATATAACTGAGTCACTTTGCTGTACAGCAGAAATTAACCCAACATTGTAAATCATCTACACTTCAATAAAAAAATAAGAGGACTCCAAACTTAAACTAATAGAAGAGAGGCTTTTATTTTTTACTTGATACCTCAACACCTTATGTATGGCTCCATTTCAGCAATTGCTGCTGTGTTTAGTAAAGATAGGTCACTTCTATATCCCCAAATTGCCAGTGAGCTCATAAAGAGCAGGAACATGGAAACAGGAACAGTGAAGGTAAATACGTCAGGATTTTAAATCAAATTTTCCTTTGCATCAGATTGAATAAACCATTAGCGATATCACACTGAAACCATCATTGGATTGATATTGTCGGGTTTAATTCACTGCATGATTTCAATTGACAATCAAGCAAATTGTTAACTGGCTAAACTGACTGTCAAAACAGTCCATCTGGGCTTCCCTGGTGGCGCAGTGGTTGAGAGTCCGCCTGCCGATGCAGGGGACACGGGTTCGTGCCCCGGTCCGGGAAGATCCCACATGCCGCGGAGCGGCTGGGCCTGTGAGCCATGGCCGCTGAGCCTGCGCGTCTGGAGCGTGTGCTCCGCAACGGGAGGGGCCACAGCAGTGAGAGGCCCGCGTACCAAAAAAAAACAAAAAAAAACAAAAAAAAAAACAGTCCATCTGATGGGAGAAAGGGCAAGGGGGTGGAAGAGAGAGGCTATATTGACTGATTATTAAGAAAGCAGAATCCAGAGGGACTCAAGGTGATTGGATGAGTGAGGAAGGGAAGAGGGGAAGAAATCTTGGGCTATTGGTGAGACAATGGAGCCACTCATTTTTTATTGTTCTTTTGATCCTACATCCTAAGAATTTACTTGCTGAACAAAGGAAAAAAGTTTTTATACTCTCAAAGAAGTAATAATGCTGCAGTGTGCATGACTGGAAATCTCATTCCATTTTACTAATCAAAGGAAATGGAGGTACCTAACATCCTTGAGAAGATGGACGTAAATATCTGTGTGTTAGATATTGAGAAAATGAGAAGACAGTTATTCTTCCCCAGTGTATCCTAGCATGTCATTTGGGAATAGGATTAAAAAGTAGCATAGATCAAAGCATATTTTGCTCAACTTCTCCCTATACACGATTATTATTTTGTAATCATTTTCTAATATTTATCATAAGGCCTTAATAGATGGTTATTGTAGTCCTTTCTACACTCTCTTTTAAAAAATCTTTTGGAGGTATACTTGACTTTTAATCAACTGGACATATTTAGAATACACAATTTGATAAGTTTTGACATGTTATATACCATCACTTTCAAACATCACTCCAATCAATACAATAAACACAGCCAACACCCCCAGAATATTTCTTCTGCATCTTTGTATTCATTCTTTCCAGTTCTTGCTTCCCACATCTCCCTCAACCCCCCATCTCAGGTACCTCTGATTGGCTCACTGTTACTATTCATTCCTTTGTATTTTCTATAATTTTATATAAATGCTACCCTATGATATGTACTATTTTTTTTTCTGACTTCCTTCACTCAGCATAATTATTTTGCGATTAATCTACATCTTTGGTGTGTGTTAATAGTTCATTCCTTTTTATTGCTGACTAGCATTCCCTTATATGGTTATGCTATAATTTGTTGATCCATTACCTGAGTTTGGGTTGTTTCCAACTTGTCATTATAAATAAAGCTGCTAGAAACATTCATGTACAAGTATTTGTATATGCTTTTATTTCTCTTGGGTAAATACCTAGGAATGGAATAGTTGAGTATTATCATTAAGTGTATTTTAAAAATTGTAAGAAATGCCAATCTAAAGTGATTTTTTTCTAAAATGATTGTTATCACCGACACGTCTGAGAGGTCCAGTTCTTCCACATCCTCACCAGCCCACTGTATAGGCAGATGTTTTATTGTTAGCCGTTCTACTGGGAATATAGCAGTATACTGTGTTTTAAATGTGCACTTTCCTAAGTAAGTATCTTTTCTGGTGCTTTGTTGCTATCTATATGTCTTATTTTTCTTGCCTTGTTCCATTGGCTAAAACCTCCTGTAAAAATTTTAACAAAAGCAGTGCAATTAGATATGCTTGTCTTGTTCCTAAACTTAAAGGGGAAGTCTTTCAGATTTTCACTGTTAAGTATATTAATTGGTGATTTTTCATAGATGGGTTTATCTGTTTACCAGGTTAAGGAAGTTCCATTCTATTTCTAGTTTGCTTAGAGTTTTTATCAGGAATACTTGTTAAATTTTGTGAAATATTTTTTTCTGCATCTATTGAGGTGATCACATTTTTTCTTTTAATATTTTATTTATCCAGTCAATTATGCTAATTAAATTTTTAATGTTAAAGTAACCTTGCATTTGGTCATGGTGTATTATCTTTCTGTATACTGTTAGATTTTAATTGCTAAAATTTTGTTTATAACTTTTGCATTTATATTCATGAGAGAAATTAGTATCAGGGACTGCTGACCTCACAGAATAAGTTGGGAATTATTCACCCCTCTTCAATTTTCTGGAAGAGTTTGTGTGTAATTGGTACTATTTCTTCCTTAAATTTGTGGAAGAATTCATTGGTAAGCCATCTGGCTTGGAAGGAGGGAGGGAGGGAGGCAGGGAGGGAGGGAGGAAGGAAGGAAGGAAGGAAGGAATGAAGGAAGGAGGGAGGGAGGGAGGGAGAGAGGGAAGAAGGAAAGGGAAGGAAGGAAGTAGAAAGAAGGAAAAGAAATCCACTAGGCTTTGTGTACATGCCACATCCCTTTGCCCTCAGGCACTATCAGAATTTTTTGCCTGCTTATGTTTCCATCCAATGAAAACATTCATTTGCCTTAAGAAGTTCCTGGATTCCCACCATGGCATCCCATCATCCCTGTGGCCTGAAATGTGTTTATCCTCCATACCACTCCCTCAGACTATGTTTTCTGCAAAAGGCAGTGTTAACCAGAGAAACCCATTGTTCTAAGCCATGAGTTACTATTTTATCATTTATAACTAATAGCATTATAAGAGATTCTTTAACAAGTTCTTACAGGATTCCTGAGAGTAGAAATTTAAGTCACCATAGAAGACCATTTCTAGACACAATGAATATTTTTTTTCTCGTCATATCACATCATTCAGGTGACCGGGATCTTTACTCACATAAAACTAACTTTGAAATGACATACAAAATCAAAACAATTTTATGGTATAGTTCTGGCTTCTAACAAGATTATTGTTTCCATATCAAACCCCAGCTTCTGCAGCAGACTCTATCTCCTCAGATAGTTATTCTCTCTTTCATATTATCTCTTTACTTCGTACTTATGGTAAATGATGTGTCAGAAACTCCTGGTTGCCTATGCAATATCCAGCCCTTCCTTATATCTTACTAACAGATTCTTGATTTTGTTCATTGCTACACATTGTCCTGTTTGAAAAACAAACAAACAAGCACGCTTGGAATCATAGACTCCCTTGCAGCTAGGGACAGCCATGTGACTCATATCTGCCTCTCCTAGGTGTATCTGGAAGCATTTTTTGTCTCATGATACAGATGCCACCTTTCCCCCATTTACCATTGCTCCCCTTTGTCCTTTCTGCAATAGTATGTGATGACAGGAGCTATTGTAGCCTTCTGGTATTCCAAAGAAAAAGGACCACAGAGACCTTGCCCCTGATATATTTAAGCCACTGAACCAACACAACAATGGCCTGCCTCTGGCTTTTCAGGGCAGAAAAAAAAATCCAGCTTAATTTGTCGAAGCCACTCTTTATTCAGTTACAGCTGAATCCAAGGCCCCATACACAAATGGAGAAAGAGGATGTCATCTCTGCATAATTACATAGTCATTTGTATTTCTTCCACAAAAAAAGTCATTTTTAGATATTAAGAGGTACGTCCGTTTAGAACAATACATTTTACTCAGCTTCCAGCTGACTACGTTCGACCTTTAGCCAAAATGTCAAGTATCAAAGCACAGATAGCACTACATTATAATTCTTTCTTTACATCTCTGTTTATAGACTCTGAGTTCTTTAAGGGCAAGACCTATGTCTTATTTATCCTTTCACCTGTAGAGCCTAAAACATCTCTTGGCACCTATGAAAAGGTCAGGGCGTGCTTAATTGAATTAGACTAGAAGGAGAAGAAGCTCTTTGATCCCACGGTGGAAGCTGTTGCCACAGGATAAAAACTAGTGCTCGGATACACGATATGACGGGCAAGCAGAAGGGAGCCAGGATATAGGGCCAGCTCTTTGTCATTAAACCAGTGTCTCACTCCCTATAATACAGAGAACTCTGTGTGGTTTTACAAGGACAAAAGTGCCTTCTAGCATCCTGAAAAAAAAAAAAAAAAAAAAAACTGGCAAAAGAGAAGCCCTGATAGATGCTTTAACAAATAGGCCTCTATTTTCAGCATTTTCTGCCTGTAATTACTTTTCACCAAAGACAGCAATCATATTAAAAAATAGCTCTCCTACTTGCTGCACTTAAAATGGATGGTGAATTATAAAGCACAAGTGGCAAAAAGCCAAACAATGACCTGCTTATTTAATTTTATTTTCTCCTATATGGATTATTTACTCATCAATTGCCTTGGGACTGAGAGGTATGGTTTTCTCTGGCCCATGGGGTCTGAGACCACCAGGAACCAGCACCAACTCAAATTCAGTTTCTTCTCAGGCCTGTCCATGAAGGTTAGACAAGCTACTAAGGCATGAAACACCCAACTCCTGAGTCATTCACAACTGAAGTTGCCTAAGTGTGAGGTTACACTTTGGCCTGAAGGCTTGCGAGATCATCTTTGGGATGGGTATTGTTGTGATAGAAAGGATAGATAAGACGCAACTCAGTGGGAATGGGCAATTTTGACATTGTAAATTATTTTGTAATTCTATACTATTGGAGGCCATTCTCTTCAAATCCACAGGCCTATAATCCTGAGAAAGGTCACTCAGTGTGGAAACTGGAGTATTTTGAATAAAACAGGAAAGGCAGGGTTGAAAAGACCATTTGTCCTGCAAGTTGGGGGAATGGATTTACAAGGAGGATTTTTAAATGAAGTTTGAATTTGCAACCATTCATTTGAACAGGCATGCCTAGACCACCTGATAAATAATACATTTGTATTGTGCTTATGAAATATGCAAATGGAGTCCAATTTGCAAATAAACGCCTTGAAGAATATTTTAAAACTTCAGAGGTTACCTAATCCTAGGAGTCTCTGTATTCATATTTGTGAGGTTTTTGTCTTACTTTGTGACAGCTGCTATAAATTCGATTAAACTGTATGGCAAATTAAGTTTTGGTGGTGGTTGTTTTCTTTCTTGCTGAAGGAAGAAAATGATCAAGAGGTTAGCAAGATGGGAAGCAACCAGCACGTTTGCAAACAGGGAAATCAAACAATGTCACATCAAAATAAGAAGGAAGGAAATCCAGCCAGCTAAGCAGGTACAGCCGGATTTGTTATCCTTGTCCTTCGCCCCCTTTGTCCACATGCTTTCCTTGCTACGGAAAAAAGTAGAAGCAATTAGAATCCACACAGTTAGAAGCTAAAAAATGCTCTGACAGCAAACGGAAACAGAACACAAAAACTCAGAATCTGCAGGCAAGAAAAATACTGCAAGGGATGGTCATTTAAAATGTGTTCCAGGATCGTAGAGCAGCCCCTGACAGCCACCCAGAGCATAGTAAGTAATCACGCCCAACATTGGCTTCTTGTAAACTGAAGGTACAAATTGTGGCCGATGTATATATCCACAGACATAACACCTAGTAGGAACATGCATACGGAAACGCATGAATAAGATGCTGAATTCCCCTTACAAATTAGATGTGTTCTCCAGCCCTCAAGCTTACTATCTGTTGAGGTTTTGTTCTATGCTGGGCACCGAGAGAAGCAGGACTCAAAGAGTCCTCCCAACAGCCCCATAGGTTAAGTGATTATAAGCAAAGAAATTAAAGCACAGAGAGGTTAAGGGGCTTATCCAAGATCATACGGCTAAGAGTGGCAAAGCTGAATCAAAAGTCAGGCCTCCGTGCTCATCACATCTCCATCAGGTGCCTCTGTTGTAAAAGGCAGATGGAACTTCTGCGACCTAAATTCTATCCGACGTGTATGAGGGAAGCTTCCTGGTTAACAGGAACCTCAAGGTACCTTTGGTAAATGGAGCATCCATTAGTAATGGTCAGTTAGTACATTCAGATGTTTCTTAAAATTCTACACAGATGCCAAGTACTATAGGTGACAGTCAAGAGTCACATGAAAGAGGAAATGCTGTGGTTTGCTTTTGATGATCTGAATTTTCTCCCTCTCATGCTTCTTTTAGGTCACACAACTCTCCCACACGGGAAGACCTCTTTGGCTGGAGCCCAAGATGTTGGACTGAGTTTCTCCTGAAACAATCAGGTGCGGGGAGAGCCCCCCAAATGACTAGACACATGTGGCTCACCTGCTGAACTAACCCCATTGAACTAGACTCTGGACCATCATCATTAGGGAGAGGAGTTGCCGAGGGAACTGCAGCTCTGTGGGGCATAAGCTACTCAGCCTCTTGTAGTTGTGTGCAAAAAAAGATGTGTGATTAGTAAGCAATAGGGAGGACAATTACAATGGCAGGAGAGATGAAGTGAGCTGAATGTCATTGGAATTGGGCCACTTCCCCAAGCTTTAGGGCTGGTGGGATGCTGTTTCTTATTACATCTAATAAATTGCTCAACACGTATTTATTGAAGGCCAACTATGTCCAAGTTTGTGGGGATATGGAAAATAAGGCTGCTGTTCTCATGAAACATATTCTAGGAGATGGGAAGATAGACAAACAATGAAATAAATAGACACATGATTTATTAAGTAGTGATACATTCTATGAAGCACAAAGAAGCTGGTTAAGGGGCATATAAAGCTACAGGGGACACTAGTTTATATAAGAAGGTCAGATAAATCCCCTCTGACAAAGTGACATTTGAACATAGACCAAAATACATAAGTGAGCCAGGCAGCTAGGAGAGGTCATTCCAGGGAGAGGGAACAGCCTTTGCAAAATCCCTAGAGTTAGTCAGTGCTCTGTGTTCAGGGAACCCTAAGGAAACTAGTGTGACCACAGAAGGGGAGGGAGGGGAGCAGAAGGTAACAGGGACAGAGGGGATACGTTGGCGGGCAGATTGTGTAGGGCTTAACACTGAGGAACTGCAAGGACTTTTACCTTATACTCTAAATAAAATGAGAAGTCACTGGAGAACCTGACTGCTATACAGAAAGAAACAAGAGTAAAAACAAATAAAAAAAGAAGAGTCAGGTTAGGAGGCTGATGCACTAACCAAGTAAGAAACAGACCAGAGTGGGAGCAGTGTAGGTAGTCAGGAGTGTTGGATTCTGGCTATGCAAGAAAGACAGTTATGAGGGATGATGCCAAGATGCACGTGGCCTAAGTGACTGGGAAAATGGAATCGCCATGAACTGAAATGGGAGGAGCAGGCTGGGAGGTGTTGTCTATGTTATGCTCAGATGCCCATTAGATATTAAGCAGGCATTATGTACCATCACCACCTTCCTTCGCTATGACTCCTTACTCTGTGCCAAAGCTATCTTATTTAATAGGATGTGTAAATTGGATTGACATCCATCTTCTCCCCTGGAGTGTAGTCCCCTGAGAGCAGTGACTATGTCTAACTCTCGCCACTGTATACCTAGCACCCAGCACAACACCTGACTTGTAGTTAGCACTCGGTAACTAGTGAATAGGTGAATGAATAAAAATGTGAAGGGGTGATTCCTCCCAACGATTCCCTGTGGTAGGAAGTGGGGCAACTGCATCTCTGCTTCCTCAGCCTGCCTGGACCAGGTCAGAGAACCGAACTGCACCAGTGGAATGACCCGCATAGAGGCCACTAGAGCCAGCATCTTCTCTTTCCCTTTGATTCAGGTCATACCTTTGCTTTAATTCAAGGGTATCAAATGCTGATGTTATTTTATTATTACAAAATTTAGGAGAATTCAAAGAAAATATATTTATCCCTTATATGTGGAATCTTTAAAAAAAATGATACAAATAAACTTATTTACAAAACTGAAATAGACTCACAGACATAGAAAACAAACTTATGGTGACCAAAGGGGGAAGGGGGGGTGCGGAGGGATAAATTATGAGTTTAGGATTAACTGATACACACTATTATATATAAAATAGACAACCAACAAGGACCTACTGTATAGCACAAGGAACTATATTAAATATCTTGTAATAACCTATAACAGAAAAGAATCTAAAAAAGAATATACAACTGAATCACTTTGCTAAAACTAATATAACATTGTAAATCAACTATATTTCAATAAAAAAATTTTAAATATATGTATTTACACAATAAATATTTTAGATTTATTTTCTTGATCTTAAATGGCTCTACAGCTGCCTAATTTTAAGTTTCCCATCCATGTTAATTGGAAAATTTATTCTAGGATTCCTCTGTGGTCTCACCCAACCCACCAGAACATCCTACTCACACAGTTTGTACCTCCAACATCACACTCTGAAACTCTCATCCTCATGTTAGTTTTACCTTCAGTCAGAGCATGTTGTAGCCTACACTTGAGCACCAGAGAGACCCTATGACACACTCCTCAAGGCACAAGCTGATCTTCGTGCTTAAAATTCCACCACTAAGAGGCATTTCTCTGCATTGACTTTTCCTTTCATGAACCCTTCAATAAGATGGGTCAAGAAATGAAGTCGTTATTTTCTATTAATGTTTTAACAGAATAGAATGATCTCTATGTGACTTGCTGCACCTGGCTGGGGATGGGTCCCATAAGAGCATTTAAGACAGAAATTTGGAGAGATCTTACCATTTCTGCAATTGGCAGCTCGGTCAACATAAGATTCAGGTATTAGGCAGCAAAGAGTGTGAGTGCTGGTGTTTTAAAAAGCCTCCATCCTGCTATACAGAGGCAAAGGCATAGGAGTAAAGCCATGTCTGTGGTAGACACATTGGCCAACCACTGTCAAAACTTTATCTGAGAAAAAAATGTTTCTATAGTCAAATAAGTTAGGGACATTCTGCTTATCATTTTCCTGTCTTGGATATTTACAATGCACATTAGCAGGTTAGATGATGGGAGAAGTCTTAGGTTTTAGAAATCTGTTTAACCGTCTTTCATATAGCATTTCTACAAACATACTTAAATTTGTTGCTCACCGTTTTTAGAAATAGCATTTTCAGAGGCTTTGCTGGTGGTGCAGTGGTTGAGAGTCCACCTGCCGATGCAGGGGACACGGGTTCGTGCCCCGGTCCGGGAAGATCCCACATGGCACGGAGCGGCTGGGCCCGTGAGCCATGGCCGCTGAGCCTGCGCGTCCGGAGCCTGTGCTCCGCAGCGGGAGGGGCCACAACAGTGAGAGGCCCGCGGACCGGAAAAAAAAAAAAGAAATAGCATTTTCAGTTTATAAGAGAAAGAACTCTTTTGCTTTACGTGGAAGTTGATTGTAAGAAAGGAGGCTGCCTAATATGCTGAAGAGCAGTCTTTTTTTTTTTGCGGTATGCGGGCCTCTCACTGTTGTGGCCTCTCCCGTTGCGGAGCACAGGCTCCGGACGCGTAGGCTCAGCGGCCATGGCTCACGGGCCCAGCCGCTCCGTGCCATGTGGGATCTTCCCGGACCGGGGCACGAACCCGTGTCCCCTGCATCGGCAGGTGGACTCTCAACCACTGCGCCACCAGCAAAGCCCCTGAAGAGCAGTCTTTGACTGCGTTGAGGGACCCTGGTTCGAATCTTCCACTAACCTATTTACTGGCTTTGTGGCCTCAGTGAGTTACTTAACCTCTCTGTGCCTTTGTAAATTGAAAATCGAATATGTTTTTACTTCTAAGCATTTTCTTTCTTTTTTATTTATTTTTAAAAATTTTATTAGAGTATAGTTGATTTACAATGTTGTATTAGTTTCAGGTGTACAGCATAGTGATTCAGTTATACATATACATGTATTCATTCTTTTTCAGATTCTTTCCCATATGGGTTATTACAGAATATCTAAGCATATTATTTCTAGTGCATGTAAAATATCTTGATGCAGAATAAAGAGTAGCCATGCTTTTATAATCTGGGCTTATTTTTGCCCTCTCCAGAACTCTAGTTCCACCTCTGTTCAGCACCCCTGGTTTAGAATAGCCAGGACCAGTGGCTAAGAGCAAGGGTTTTGGATTAAAATTCATTTCAAATCCTGACTCTGCTATTTACTAGCTGTGTGGTGTTGGGTAGGTTACTCGACCTCTCTGGGCCTCAGTTTTTTTATTTGTGAAATAGAGCTGCTGGAAGGATCAAAATAATAAAGTATATTTTACACTATTTATAGAGTGTCCAGCCAAGGGCCTAGCTCAGAGTAAATGGCACAGTAAATAGCTGTTACAAGGGTTCTGGTTGTTATTTCCTGTCTCCACACTTTTCACTTCTGGCTTGACTATGATCACTCCTTAACCCCATCACTAAGAGCATTCAATCCTGGTAGCTGACACTCCTGACAATGGGGTCTTCCAAATCGTACCCCGTTCCCCTTCCCAAACTGTTGCTTCCTCCCTGGGGCAACTGGTGCTTATAATTTACTTCTGGATCCCTGGCCCAGCTGCAGGGAAGGAGAACAGACAATGATTTCTCTTCCCACAGCCTCCCACGCATTAGTTTTCTCTGCATGTCTGACGTTTGACTTCTAACTCCCCTGGGGCTGTGATTACTCAGACAAAGTGAAGTGGACAGATGGAACAATTATTTGGAAAGCTCAGCCAATGGAAAACAAAACAAAAAAGACAAGCAAAGAAAACCCTACGCTCAGCCTTGCAGTTGAGGGGAAAGAGTTTACTGGTTTAAATTATTCTTATTGTCTGCTGGCATCGATTGCATTTTCCAGGTAATTGCTCAGCGCTCCCATTAGTTTGCCCACGCAGAGAAACAATACCTTCTTAGATATTGGTACTACAGGTAGCCTTCTGCAGCAGGAAGAGATGTGTTGGGGCAAATCTGGTCTATACAGAAAATTTTTGTTAGCTGACTCCAATTAGTTGATTGACTTTCATGATAAACACAAGAGGTGTGTTAGGAGTGGAGAAAAAAGGGTCTCTGGATATGATAAGAAAAAACACTTTAAAATGAAGTATACTTTTACAATCATATATTTGAAAATTTTCTGAGAAAACCCTAATTAACGTTTTACAGGTATTGAGCCAAACAGCCTAGGTTCAATTCCTGGCCCTGCCATACTCTTGTGGTGCATGTGACTTAGTATAAATTACTTAGTTTCTGAGTCTCAGCTTTCTGGTCTCCCCCGTGGAGATAATGGGAGTGCTCACTCATATAGTGATGAGGACGTCAAAGAGTAATGTATATAGAGGTTATCATACTATGGGAAGTAAGACACAGAAAGACAAATATGATATGAGATCACTTATATGTGGAATCTAAAAAAATGATACAAATGAACTTGTTTACAAACAGAAATAGACTTACAGACATAGAAAACAAACTTACGGTGACCAAAGGCAAAAGGGCAGAGGGGGGGAGGGATTAATGGGGAATTTGGGATTAACATATACACACTACTATATATAAAATAAACAAGGATCTACTGTATAGCACAGGGAACTGTACTCAATATCTTGTAATGACCTATAATTCAAAAGAATCTGAAAAAGAATATATATATATTATATATATAAAATATATAATACATGTTATATATATAAAATATATATTATATATATATAAAACAACCGAATCACTTTGCTGTACACCTGAAACATTGTACACCAACTACACTTCAATTTAAAAAAAAGAGCCTTGTGCCTGCCACGTAGTAAATTCCCAATAAATGGTGATTTATTATGTTATAATAAATGAATATTTTTAATGAATTATTAACAAATAGACATGTTTCTGGTTATAAAAGCTAAAGCTGAAAAGCCTCGAACTCCATATGATGGCAGCTCAGGGCCTCACGTTCTGGGGCGTTTTTTATGTTTGTTTTGTTTTTTGCGGTACGAGGGCCTCTCACTGTTGTGGCCTCTTCCGTTGCGGAGCACAGGCTCCAGACGTGCAGGCTCAGCAGCCATGGCTCACGGGCCCAGCCGCTCCGTGGCATGTGGGATCTTCCTGGACCGGGGCACGAACCCGTGTCCCCTGCATCGGCAGGCGGACTCTCAACCACTGCACCACCAGGGAAGCCCTGTTCTGGGGGTTTTGAGCTGTCATTTTTCTGGTTCAATCCACAGACTTCTTCAATTTCAAAATCTCTGCTGCACATTTCTGTTCACTGAGAGGTACCTCTATACCTCTAAATACCCATACATCTACATACAGGAGACTATCACGTAGCGTTTGGAGTCCATTACACACAAATACAGTGAGAATTTGGTTCAATCCCAACATAACAGGGAGTGTAGGGTGCTGGGGAGGCTACAAGCCCCAGTTAGATTTTTAAGGTGGAAATAGCTGTCTGGGCAGGAGAGCAGGGAGCCTGCTTTGCCTTTTCCTGGATGCCAACCTGCCTGAGTTCAGGGGGACATAATGTATAACCCAAGGTCATGCAAATTGTGCTTCAGATTTTCTGCTCTTCTAGAACAGAAATCAAAGGCAAACTTGGACGGCGCTGAGTCTAAAATTTTCTCGTCTGTGTAATGGGGTCAGCCAAAGAGGTCAATGACCTTTCCTGAACAGTAATAAAAAATATTAATAATAACTACCACATATTGAGTACTTAATATATCAGGCACCATTCTGGATGTTTTACAGGAATTGTCTTATTTAATTGTCTTATTTAATTCCTACACCCATCCTCCAAAAGGGGAATCATTATCAAGCTGTCAGGGTTCTCCAGAGAAATAGAATCGATAGGATGTATAGAGATATAGATAAGAGGAGATTTATTATAGGGAGTGGCTCACATAGTTATGGAGGCCAAGAAGTCTCACTATATGCTATTTGCAAGGGGGAAACTCAGGAAAGCTGGTGCTGTAATTCACTCAGAAGGTCTGAGAATCAAGGGGCCAAGTGGGTAAGTATCAGTATGAATCTGAAAGCCCAAGGACCAGGGGTGTTGATGTCTGAGGGTAGGAGAAGATGGATGTCTCAGTTCAAGCAGAGAAAGCAACTTGGGCCTTCCTCTGCCTTTTCTTTCTACATAGGCCCTCAGCAGACTAGATGATGCCTACCACATTGGGAAGGGCGATCTTCCTTACTCAGTCCACTGGTTCAAATGCTACTCTCTTCCAGGACCACCCTGACAGACACACTAAGAAATAATGTTCACCAGCCAACCGGGCATTCCCCTTAGTCCAGTCAAGTTGACACATAAAATTAACCACCATGTAAGCCTACTTTGCGGATGAGGAAACAGGCACAGAGAGGTTAAGAGACTTGACCAGATCATACAACTAGTAGCTGATAGTCTTCTGATTCCTAAACCAGAAGGCCTAATGGACTGCTCTATTATCTTCTGCAAGAGTTCACTTCAATCTGGGAAAAAGCAGAAGCACCTGTTTTCCTGCAAAATACTCTGGTCTTGATGAGAGCCCCACACGACAGCTTGAAACACAGACTTGAATCCCAGGTCTGTCCTAAATAACAGTGACAAAGATAATTGACACTGATTCAACAGAGATAATAATAGCCACTATAATTTAGTGGACAAACACTATATGTTAGCCATGAATCTCTTGAAGCCCTTGAAATTTAACATAACAATCTCTCATAGAAACTGCAGCTCTTGTGTCTAACTCTGTATTTACCAGATGTGGGATTTTCAGTAAGGCATTTAGTCTCTCTTTCTCTCTCCCCCCCCTAATTTTCCTCACTTTAAAAATAAAATTTGCTGGGGCTTCCCTGGTGGCGCAGTGGTTGAGAGTCCACCTGCCAATGCAGGGGACACGGGTTCGTGCCCCGGTCCGGGAGGATCCCACATGCCGCGGAGCGGCTGGGCCTGTGAGTCATGGCCTCTGAGCCTGCGCGTCCGGAGCCTGTGCTCTGCAACGGGAGAGGCCACAACAGTGAGAGGCCCGC
This sequence comes from Mesoplodon mirus, assembly GCF_964341445.2. Taxonomy (NCBI): domain Eukaryota; kingdom Metazoa; phylum Chordata; class Mammalia; order Artiodactyla; family Ziphiidae; genus Mesoplodon; species Mesoplodon mirus. The sequence goes on along the minus strand of NC_138980.1, from coordinate 60,412,799 downwards.
GTACCGCAAAATAAATAAATAAATAAATAAAATTTGCTGTGAAAAATAAAGATAATGTATGGTGAATATTTACACAGTACTTAGAAGGTGGCAGCCCCCAATAAGTATTAGCATTACTTTTATCCCTTTGCTACAAGATGAAGAAACCAGGTCTCATAGAAAAGTGGATGAGCGGTCTGAGGCCACAAGGCTAGCAGAGTCTGTACTCTGGGTCAGTTTCCCTCCAAAGCCTGACGGCTCTTTCTACCTAGACCAGTGACTCTCATACCTGGCCACACACTGCAAACAACTGGGTAACTTGTGTACAATCCAGAGTCTTTGCCCCCATCCTTGGACTCGGCTGCCACAGAGCCAGGTTGGCAGCCACTGCTCCAGCTCATTCATCACCTCATTCACCAGGACCCCTCTCCTCCCTCCCACATGAGGGAACACTTCTGTTATCAGTGACTGCAGAGAACCCTCCTATCTTAGTCGGCTTGGGCTGCCATAATAAAATACCATAGACTAAGCAACTTAAGCAATAGAAATGTATACTTCATAGTTCTGGAGGCTAGAAGTCCAAGATCAAGATGCCATCATGGTTGGATTCTGGTGAGAGCCCTTTCCTGGCTTGCAGACGGCTGCCTTCTCACTGTGTCCTCACATGGTGGGGAGAGTGTGCAAGCTCTCTGCTATCTCTTCTTAAAAGGGCACTAATGCCATCACAAGGACACCGCCTTTATGACCTTCTCTAAACTTAATTTCCTCCCAAAGGCCCCCATCTCCAAATACATCACACTGGGGGTTGGGCTTCAACATATGACATTGGGTGGGGGGGGGAGGTAAGGGACCATAATTCAGTCTATACCATCTTCCTGATTAGTTTAAGATGTTCTCCTTTTCTATTCTATTTCATCAGCAATAGTCTTTAAAAAAAATTAGAAGGTACTGGCTGAGCACTTATTTGCTGGGCACTGTACCCGAAGGACTATTTATTCATTCATTCATTATTTATACTTGGTTTGCTTTCAAAAAAAAAACGATGATGCCTTCTAGAAATTTAAGACTGTCACAGGAAACACTGACAAGGACACATCAATTCACAAGCTACAGAAAACAGGGGCATTTTCTCGGTGGTTGTTTTCATTGCCTGAGTTGTTATCATTACTCACACAATTGTCGGTACCTGCCCCTGTAGTTCTAGCTTTCATTCCTCAGTCACTCTGCCTTCTCTGCCGTCCCAATTTTTGCTGCTGGGTACAGAGACTGAGTCATCAGTTGGCTCTGGCCTTCAGGTGCCTTAGCAGAAGCAAAAGGCAGCATCTTTGTCTTAAGTGATGAGCTGAAAAATTCACATCTCCATGTTCTTGCAATTAAAAAAATAATGATGATGACAGCAACTAATTTTCACTAATTACTTACTGTGTGCTAAGCATGATTTCATTTAGTCCTCATAGCAACCCTAAGAAATAGGTACCACTATCCCCATTCTGTAGAAGTGGAAACTGAGGCTTAGAGAAGCTGGGTATGTTGTTCAAGGTCATCCAAAGCCAATAAATTGGGAAGCCATACAGCCATGCACCTTCCCACCTCGCCCTCTGCTCAGATTGTTTTCATATTCCGAAATGTTCTCTCCTATTGTATTCCTCTAACACCTTGGCTTAGAAATCGGGTGTCTCATTGGCTAAGTTTTCCACATCATGGAGGTGGTGCAGATATACAGTGGGTAAGGAGGGTGTGTCAGCCAACATGAAAATCCCACCATGCCCAGTCTAGAGAAATAATAGAGTGAAACAGATTCCCAGACCCAGGTCTCATTACTGACAGTATTAAGACTGATTTCAAGAGACAACCACTGAGATAGCTGGGCAATTACAAATCCAATTTAATAAACTCTCTCAGATTTTCCTTGTCACAAGCTAGAACTGGATTCAGAACCTAAAAATCACTGTGAAGTTGGAAGAGCTGAATAAGCAGGAGATCTAAAAGAAAGTCCAAAAGATGTGAAATGGAGCAGGACACTATGGTCCTTCCCCCTCCATGTCCTCAGCCTGCCTTTTGTCTGTGAAAAAAAATTAGCCAAAGAATAAGTCTAATCAGAGAAGTAAGAAAATGCAGAAACAGAGGAAAACAGTCAAAGGAGACCAGATAATAATAGTTTAGTCGTTAAACATAGTCAAGGACCTTTAGTTCCTCAAGGGCTATAGATAATATTCTGAGCCACATCCTGTGAGCTGTCTTGTAGAGACTGAAACCCTCACCAGGTGGAAGAAGTTAACTACATGATGACCAGGCTGTAGCCATGACATAAGCTTCCACAATTCCAAGAATTGGCTTCAAAGAAATGGAAACAAACCGACCCTGGAACTGAAGATAAACTGGACTTAAAACAATCGAGATGACGCTGGACAGACCACCGATGACCAATTTCAAGATGACTGTCAGAGCTGACTGTACTGTTTCTGCATGTAGCCCCCTCCCTCTGTCTATAAAAGCTCTTGACCCCTGACTGTCGGGGGTGGGGGAAGTCGGCCTCTGGACACGCGTCCACCCTCCCCGCCAGTTGCCGGCATCCAAAGTAAAACAAGCTTTCCTTTCCACCAACCTGGCCTCTTTATTGGCTTTTGAGCAGCGAGCAGCCAGACCTGGGTTTGGTAACAGATGGAATTTGATTACATTTTATAAACATCGTTTGTTAAGAGATGTTTTCAAAACCCCACTCCCTGTTCAATGTGTATTTCCCAAGTAAAACACATAAACTGCAAACTGAACTCTAGCAAGCATTCACATTTACAGAAAAAAAGAAAAAAAAAAGGGATGGACTGTTTCCTTGGCATTTGTACCCAAAATTCTTTTACATAAACAATTCTCATAAAGTATTAAATGCATGTATTAAGATGAAGGAATTAAGACTGAAAAAATCCATCCCCAAGGGAGACGACCCTGCTTGTCACTAGCATATTCCCATCCGCTGGACCTACTGCTTGTGTCCCCAGGCCACTGACTGGTGACTGGTCCGGTAACTGCTTCAGATGTGGCATTTGGAAGCCATCTCAGCTGGTTTGAAGTTGAGGTCTGAAATAGTCTACACACCTTTATAGGTATCTATACACATCCTGGATATTCACTCTTTAGGATTAGAAATGGGACCGAATAATTAGTGGTTAAATCCACAAGTTCTGAGATTAGCTAGGTGTGGATTTAAATCTGGGCTCTGTGACCTTGACTCCAGCACCTCACCTCTCTAAATCTTGGCCCTACATATAGAATGGAGATAATGAGGATAGCCACGTCCTAGGACTGTTGTGAGGCTTGTGCAAGGAAACGCATCTGTATCATGTGGCAAAGCAACCGGATAGATAGTGTAAACTAAAGAATGAGGGCTTCCCTGGTGGCGCAGTGGTTGAGAGTCCGCCTGCCGATGCAGGGGACGCGGGTTCGTGCCCCGATCCCGGAAGATCCCACATGCCGCGGAGCGGCTGGGCCCGCGAGCCATGGCCGCGGAGCCTGTGTGTCCGGAGCCTGTGCTCCACAACGGGAGAGGCCACAGCAGTGAGAGGCCCGTGTACCGCAAAAAAACAAAACAAAACAAAACAAAAAAAAGAACGAATACTATTATCACTAGCACCACTATCCCCACATTACTACCACCATTACTCCTCCTCCTCCGACTAACAGTACTTCTACTACCGCCATAACAACTACCCTATTACTACAACTATAGTATTTTAATAAATTTTTTAAATGTCTTTACCATCCTCCCTTTCTCTTGTGTTCCTTTATTCCTTCTATTTATAATGGGGAATGAAATTGTTTTTCCTGCCAAATGAGTAGCTTGAGAATCGGAACATTAATTTATTTGAACAGCTGTGTCAATGTTGCCTTGAATAAAAGGTCCCAGTATGTTCTGCTGACACACGTCATGAAAAAATGAAGTACACATAAATTCACATTTCAGCTCACATCCCACCTACTTCCAAAAGCCTTTGGGTCACATTGAGGTCTCCCTTCTCTGAAACAGTCGTCATCATATTCTCGAATTCTTTCCACATTGTGAGACTTATCTCCCAATATGTTCCCTGCAGTTTAGCACCATAAACATAGTAGGCATTCCAAAAATACAGTAAGTCCCCTACATAAGAACTTCAAGTTGCGAACTTTCAAAGATGCCAATATGCCTGTATGCCATCTGTTGTACTGTACTATTGTACTTTTCAAGGTACTGTACTGTAAGATTAAAAATGTTTTCCTTATTTTGTGTTTGTTTTTTATGTATTATTTGTGTGAAAAGTATTATAAACTTATTACAGTACAGTACTACATAGCCAGTTGTGTTAGCTGGGTACCTAGGCTAAGTTTGTTGGACTTATGGACAAATTGGACTTACAAACGCACTCTCGGAAAGGAACTCATTTGTATGTAGAGGATTTGCTGTACTGATATATGAAGATGATATTGAATAAACCAAGACTCTGAATTAAAGGTATTTAAGCTCATGTAGCTCAGAGTCCAGAGTTAGGTCAAGTACAGCTGGATCCAGGGGCTCAAAAGATACCACCAGAGTCCAGTCTCTCTGAATCTCTCAGATCTGCTTCCATCTCTGCTGTTTCCTTGGAGGCTCATCCCTTGTGCTAGGAGCACCATGCTCACATCCTCAAAGCAGCAAGTCCAGAGGTATATAGCCTGCCTTTCTCCAGTCACTCCTACATACATGCCAGGAGATGGGCTCTGCATTGGACTAGCTTCAGTCATGTGTCAGCCCTGCAGTTGCAGGTGTGTAGTCAGCCCTATCCAACCACCTGAGCCAAGTGAAGAGGAGAAAAGTTTTCCCCACAAAAAATTTTAGAATAAAGAGAATGAGCTTTGGATGGGGAAAAGCTTTTATAAAGATCTCACTTGTCTTTGTAACTACCCAGCCCTAAACACAGTAAAAAAGCCATATAGATATTCAATGTAAGTTTTGAGATTGATGGATTTTTATGCATTAGGCTTCCAACCAAAATCCTAATCTGTTTTTCGTTCTGCCTGATGGATACTTTGTGGTCAGATCCTAAAAATGTGGAAATGGTTCACTCAAGATTAACATCCTTCCAAAGTTTAGATTAATTCAGGGGTGGCACGTCCACAAAGGACTGGTGTCACCGTCTCTCCTTAGAACACTGCCCCCTTTCCCCGTGCCCTAGGAGGAAGTAATCCTTCTGTCCCCTGAACTTCAGCATTACTTAACCCACATATCTGCCATGTCACTTGCCATATGGTCTCTTTGTTCTTACCTATATTAGTCAAGACTGTTTAATTGATAGCAATCCTCCAAAAAAAAAGCTTCAGAAAGGAAAATAAAGGATTATCAGCTCAAAAACCCAAATAGTTTAGGGATAGTTCTCTTTCAGAAATGGTTTGATTCAAGGTTCATATGATGTCAACAGGATGGAATTTTACTTTGTTTCTTGACCTCATCTTTAGTATTACTCCACTGTCAGTCCCACTGCTCACAAGATGGCTGCCACAGCTCCAGCCTTTGTTTCTTGTTTACTTCTCATGGAAAGAAAAAGAGGTTCTTTCTTAAGATTCCCATGATAATGTCATTGCTTCTCATGGGCATTAAATGGGGCTTATGCCTATTACTGAATCAATCAGTGCCTGAAGCAAACTGATTCGTTTAGATATAAGTCACATACTCCATGCCTTGGCTAGGTGTAGAGTAAAAACCAAGTCTAAAAATGGGGGAGAGATCATTCTCAAAGGAATATTCAATTTGGGATCAGAAGGAAACTGTTTACAGGGGCCATGTTGCACCTGGCTGTTCCTTCAGATTATGTATTTATTCATTCTCTTGGCCATAATGCCTGGTGTAGTGAATGACACATACTGATGGGGTGATTAACAAGTAATTACTAGAGGGAGGGAGGAAGAAAAGGCTGGATAAACTACTGAGTAGACATTTCTAACATTTTCACAGTGCTTCAGACAATGCCATCTTCCTTGGGAATGCATATTTGAAATGGGACTTGAAATTTGGGAATACAAAGTTATACATCAGTTTGGTTAGTTCTGGCCTGTGCCAACTATAAGTTTTCCACAAGCATTAGCTGTTTACTCCCTTATTTGAACTGTTACCTGGTAATAGCACTAGGGACAAAAATAATTCATGTCTTAATGAGGCTGAATTCTTACCTTTTGTTCCCTGGAACTTCAAATTGGGCCCTGGAGTCCAATGGACTCCATATGATGGAAGAACTATTACCCATTCTGGAAAGGTTTTTGAATTGCCACTTACAGAATCGGTCGGAAAAATGATTTAGCAGAGTCTGCCTTGATGAAGTAGTTTACCTCACCTTTTGAGCAACTCTACACTTTTGGCCCAGTGAAGATTCAATGATAATAAGGATCTCTCTGCACAGAGGTTAATTACATTATGAAAACAGAAACTAAACCAGCTTCAGTGTTGCTTCCTCTAGGCAGATTTCATTGATACAAGATGGGGGCTCCTTCTTCCCTCAAAGCATGAACATGGGAATTGGAAATTACAAAATCAGAATCATTGATTTTCTTGTGCCTTTGCTGAAGCCACTTAACTCTCTTGGCCTTTCCCCCCACTGCTCATCTCTTCCATTAGCTAAAAAGGAGAGATGGGTTTAGGATCCTCTGATGAGGATTAATAAATCAATACCTGTAAATTCCTTCAAAGACTGAATTCTCATGAGCTCAACTTTTCTTCCCCTAAATAGAAAATGGCCTGTGTCCAGTATACTGCATCCTTTCCAGTATATACTTAATTTTAAATTATCTCAAATGAATTCTATCTACCTCACATAGTTGAAAGCTAGGAGAAGGCACAATATTGAAGATTCAACAGAGATGTGTTTCAGAATTGAATGTTACTGGTAGGTAAAATATTCTATATGTATGATAAAAACTCAACTATAGAAACTTAGCCACGGGAACATCAAACTTCCATGAATTTTTATTTTAGGGTAACTATCAAATTATTATTAGTCACTAGATGGGTTGGTGATAAGGCCCTAAGTAAAGACAATGACCTATTTACATGGCCACAAAAGAAACAGGTGGGAAGTGGAGAGAGGGGAATGGGGCAGAAAAAGACCCAAAGAAGGTTATTGGCTGTTAGTTTATTTTTTAGCTTAACTCCATTAGATGCAGGATATCACTCTGTGCTAAGATATTGTCTGCCAATATAGTTTTTGGAAAGACTTAAACTTCATAATCAATGTGAAGGGGAAGAGGCTCGGCCCAAACAACTGGAACTAATTTTCAAGAGACACGAAGTTTATTTCTGGCTCAATGTGAAGAACTTAGGAAAAGTAATGAGTACCATGAGACACCTACTGAAACAGAAGTTTCAAGATGAATAGGAAATAAGTATTTTTAGAAGTGTCAGGTTCTGAAAATTGCTATAAACAAATGTGGATCTATAGAATAACAGAGACTAAAATCTGAATACAGTACACAGAATAATTTCATAATTTAAAACATATCATATTACCCTAATTTTAAGAGTAGTAAATGATCAATAAACACATTTTATAAAATTCTCAGCATTTTAAAAAATATTATCTAGTCTCATTTAGAAATAGTTACTTTAAGTATTTTACCATTTTTCCTTCCATTCTTACCGACATTTCTTTCTTTTTTTTTTTTCTTGTGGTACGCGGGCCTCTCACTGTTGTGGCCTCTCCCGTTGCGGAGCACAGGCTCCGGACGCGCAGGCTCAGCGGCCATGGCCCACGGGCCTAGCCGCTCCGCGGCATGTGGGATCCTCCTGGACCGGGGCACGAACCCGTGTCCCCTGCATCGGCAGGCAGACTCTCAACCACTGCACCACCAGGGAAGCCCATCTTTCTTATTTTTTTTAAGAACTTTTTTTTTAAGTCTAAATAATTTATATTTTTTAGGAAAAGTTTGGAAATTAGAGAAATATAAAATGGTTTTTAAAATATTTGTCAATCTGTCAGCAAGCAGTTTGTCCCAAAAATTAAAAAACTAGATTGAAGCCAGCTCCTGCATGGTTCTGATTATGTCTCATGTAGATGATAGTGGCCCCTCATAAGCCATGCTAATTCCAGTGTTCTCCCACCGCCACCCATCTTACATTCTGTAAGCCAAAGCAAATGGAGAGGATCTAAAATCCTCAGCTTGGATTCAACAACCCAGCCCCAATCTTCTAGCGATACCCAATGCTATTTTTGTCTCCTACGTGCTGGCCAAACTTGCCTAACCATAATTCCATACTGTAGACATGGACTGGGCTGTTCTACTCCACACTTTGCTCCTTCCAGTACTAATGCCTAGAATTCCATCTGGGCATGATCATAACTTACTTGTCCTCACGGGTTCACTTCAGATAGATAGATAGATAGAGAGAGAGAGAGAGAGAGAGAGATAGATGATAAATAGATGATAGAAAGATAGATATTTGTAAATCTCTCAGCAAGCAATAACCATTGTTAATATTTTGGAGATACAGTATTTGTTTCCAGTTTTTTACTATATATTTTTACACAGCTTTTGCATACAATTCTGCTGGGGATTTTTGCACTTAAAATTATAACCGTAACATATATACACTACCAAATGTAAAACAGATAGCTAGTGGGAAGCAGCCGCATAGCACAGGGAGATCAGCTCGGTGCTTTGTGTCCACCTAGAGGGGTGGGATAGGGAGGGTGGGAGGGAGACGCAAGAGGGAGGAGATATGGAGATATATGTATATTTATAGCTGATTCACTTTGTTATAAAGCAGAAACTAACACAACATTGTAAAGCAATTATACTCCAATAAAGATGTTAAAAAAAATTATAACCATACAACCTAACAACTCCACTCCTGGGCATTTATCCTAGAGAAATGAAAACTTCATAAAAAAAAAAGCACAATGGGGTTTCCCTGGTGGCGCAGTGATTGAGAGTCCGCCTGCCTATGCGCGGGTTCGTGCCCCGGTCCGGGAAGATCCCACATGCCGCGGAGCGGCTGGGCCCGTGACCATGGCCACTGAGCCTGTGCATCCAGAGCCTGTGCTCTGCAACAGGGGAGGCTGCAACAGTGAGAGGCCCGCGTACGGCAAAAACAACAACAAAAAAAAACCCACAATGAGGAATCACCTCACACCAGTCAAAATGGCCATGATTGAAGTGTCTACAAATAATAAATGCTGGAGAGGGTGTGGAGAAAAGGGAACCCTTGTACACTGTTGGTGGGAATGTAAATTGATACAGCCACTATGGAGAACAGAATGGAGGTTCCTTAAAAAAATAAACATAGAGCTACCATGTGATCCAGAAATCCCACTTCTGAGCATATATCCAGAAAAGACGGAAGCTCTAATTTGAAAAGATACACACACCCTGTTCATTGCAGCAGTATTTACAATAGCCAAGACATAGAAGCAACCTGAATGTCCATCGACAGATGAATGGATAAAGGAGATGTGGCACATATATATAATGGAATATTACTCAGCCATAAAAAGAATGAAATCATGCCATTTTCAGCAACGTGGACAGACTTAGAGATTATCACACTAAGTGAAGTAAGCCAGTCAGAGAAAGACACATACCATATGATATCACTTACATGTGGAATCTTAAAAAAAATGATACAAATGAACTTATATACAAAACAGAAATAGACCCACAGACATAGAAAACAAACTTATGGCTGCCAAAGGAGAAAGTGGTGGGGGGATGGGGGGAATTAGGCGTTTGGGATTGACATATACACACTACATAAAGGAGATAACCAACAAGGACCTACTGCATAGCCCAGGGAACTATACTCAATATTTTGTAATAACCTATAAGGGAAAAGAATTGGAAAAATTCATATATGTATGTATAACTGAATCACTTTGCTATACCCCTGAAACTAACACAACATTGTAAATCAATTGTATCTCAATTTTAAAAACCTGTACAAAAATGTTCATAGCAGCTTTATTTGTAATAGCCCAAAGCTGGTTACAACCCCAATGTTCTTCAATGACTCGATGGGTAAACAAACTGGTATATTCCCGTCACAGGATGCTACTCAGCACTAAAAAGGAAGAACTATTTATATGTGCAAAACTTGGATGAATCACAAGAAAATTATGCTGAGTAATAAAAGCCGATCTTAAAAGACTACATATTGTATGCATTTATAGAACATTCTTGAAATGATAAAATTATATAGAGATGGAAAACACATCTGTGATTGCCAGGAGAAGTGGGGCAAAGAGTTGCCTGTACCTGCAAAAGGGTGGCACAAGGGGTTTCTGTGATGGGACTGCTCTCAACCTTGATGGTGGTGGTGCTTACATGAATACACACATGTTATAAGACTGCATAGCACTAAACACACACATACACACATGCATGTAAAACTGGTAAAACCTGAGTAAGGTCAGTGGACTGTATCAATAGCAATTTCTTGGTTGTGATATTGGACTGCAGTTGTGCAGGATATTGCCCTTGGGGGAGCTGAGTGAAGGGTGCACAGGACCTTGCTGTATTATTTCTTACAACTGCATATGAGCCTACAATCATCTTAAAATGAAGAATTAAGACAAAACAAAAACAAAACAAGCATTTTACCATGTAAATATAATTTTAGACAGGAAAACTCTCTGTAAACATAATTTTAATGCCTATATAATATCCTATTATAGAAACATTATTTGTCTAACCATTTCTCTAATATGAGATATTTAACACAGAGCTGTGTGAACATGTCACAAATAACACTGTAAAGAAGATCTTTGTGCATAAAACTACCCCATTTCAGGGTATCTCCTTAGAAAAATATTTCATAAAGTGAGTGCTGTAGGATATTCACAGCTGTAATACAAAAATAATGTTCTATGATTAAATATATTTGGGAAGCAGCTTTGTTCATTCCGGGAATTCTCATAGTCTTTAATAGACAAAAGTATGTTGCAAATCACCCAGAGGCAATAATATAATCAATGTTTCCAAAAAACCGTATTTTCTCTGGAAAAACTCACGACAGATTAAAGATGACTATCAGTTCTTTGACTCTGCACGCACACACCCCTCCTCCCCCCACTGCCTGAATCTGGGTGGGCTCTATGACTGCCTCGATCAGTAGAATTCAGCGGAAATGCTGTACCAATTTCTGGGCACACACCTTAAGAAACTGGCAAATTCCACTTTCTTTCTCTTGGAACACTCCGTTTGGGAGAACCCAGCAGCCATGTAAGAGGTCTGAGTACACTGTAACTGCCCTTTGAGCCCAAGCTAGCCAAAGGGAGAGATTGTGTGAAAAGAAGATGTTTAGCCAGCCCCAGCTGTTCCAGCACCCTCACCTTAGGCATTAGATATGAGAATAATGCCATCTTAGAAATTTTAGCTCCAACAGAAGCAAGTGGAGTAAAACCAAGGAAGCAAGCCAATAGCCAGGACCAAGACTTGGGATATATACTACCACTGAAGCCTTCTGAGACAATTCAAGACACTTGAGAAACCTAGCTGAAGCCATGGTAAAGCAAAGACAAGCCATTCCCACTGTACTCTGCCCAGATTCGCAAACCATAAAGTCGTTAGCACAATAAAATGGTTGTTTATACCACTAAATACAGGCTTGTTTGTTACACAGAAATAGCTAACCATTATACCCCTTCTTTTTTTTTACCCATGGACAGTGATGCATGGTGTTTATGATCAATTGGTTTTAGAATCAGGGTACCAAAATACTCTGTAATTTACTAATGATGTGACCTTGGGAAATTAAACTCTTTAAAACTGAGTTTTCTCATTGGTATACTTACTTTACTGAGTTGGGAGACTGAAATGAGATTATGCCTGTAAAGTGCTTAGTACCATGCCTAGCAGGCAGTAAGTGCAAAGCAATAATTACAGTATCCTATCACTGGTCAACCAGGGCTCTGTGGGACAGAAGAGGAGTTACTGCATTAAAGAGCATGTACATTTTTACTTTCTTCATAAAGATGAGCAAACTCCTTCCAGAAAGAATGCACCAGTTTACACTCATCTGTATGATGTGAAAGTTGAAAAAACTTTTTATTCTAGAGCAGGGCTTGAGAAACTTTTCCTGTATTGAGCCAGACAGTAAATATTTCAGGCTTTGCGGGCTGTGTGATTTCTGTCACAACTACTCGACTCTGCTGTGTAAGCATGAAAGCAGCCATAGACAATTTATAAACAAATGGACATGGCTGTTTGCAATAAAGCTTTATTTATAAAAATTGAGGTGGGCTGGATTTGGTTTGAAGGATTTCACTTGCCAACCTCTTTTCTAGAGGTTGAACCCAGAAGGTTTTTACCCTGGGGATATACTCATAGAGTGTTCACAACATGAGAAACCCTGTGGGCCTTTCTCTTTCAAGACAAACTGGCTACTTTTCTAGGCATATCTGTGAACACCCCGAGCAGGATAGCTTCAATTTTGCCATATTACTTCCTGCAAGATTAGCTGCATCAGCTGCTTCTACAAATTTTAATTGGTAATGATCTACGCAAAAGGCATACATACCCTAGTACTTGGTTAAGCTTGCAATTAGGAAAGTCAGCTTTTTTCTTGAAGCAAAAGTGATTTGGATTCTTTTTTAAGCACAAAGTAGATATTCAAAGTTAACTAAAGCAACAAGCATAATCACTAAATATAGACAGTAGGCTTTGATAGAAAAAGCCTGGGTTAGCAAAGAAAAGGCCTGAGTTCTGCTTCCACTTTTAGCTTAACTAGCTGTGTGACTTTGGGGAAGTCATACATCTGGCCCTCTGTGTGTTAGAAATTTATAAAATGGGACTAAAAATTGCTCCCTTGGCTGCCTTATAACATTTTAAAAAGCATAAAATGCCACGTGAAATTTATAAGTCTCATATTTTACTATAGTTAATTATTTGTGCATCATCTCCCCAGTTGAGCTCCTTGGGGATAGGAGTGATGTCTTATGCATTTTAAAATCCTCACTTCTTGGCACAGTGCTTAGTATACCAAGCAATCAATAAATGTTTGCAAAATGAATGACTAAATGGATGGATGAATGCAAGAATTTGTAAACATCCCAATGAATAAGAGCAGATATTAAAATGAGGTTGATTATCATTAAGCAAATCAATAAATTTTGGAAAGATATTTGCAAGTGGAGTATTACTTCCACAGGAGTTTCACTGGGCCATCTTCTCCTCTGAACCCCTGGGACACAAAAAGACTTGGTGTCTCAGGTGACTCACTCTGTGTCTAGCCACCAACCAACTTCTGTTCTGAGAGTTCCTGTTAGGTATTGATGTTGGCCTTATTTTTAAAGTAAAAGTGACTGCTTTGTCCAAAAGCCATATACATAATTGCAATTTGCAGCCTTTGAAGTGGGACTCAGAGAAAAAAATATAACAGCTGTGTTTTAATCTGTTACAATCTAAAGTAATATTGTTCCTTTAAGAAACCTAAAGTGAAATTAAAACGGATGGATTATATAAGCACTTGTAAAGTTAATTCAGTACAATTGATGCTTTAAGGAAATATCATTTAGAGGAGCAGAATTGTTTAGCTTTTTATACAGTGATGCATTTCTTATCCTTCACTGGTCAAATTGGCCATCCTTGAATGAAACGCTTGAAAGCTTTCACAGCCTTAGAAAGCTTCGGAATTCTCCACATTGCAAATCCATGGTACCTGCTGCCATGGCATTTTATATCTAATCTGATGGACTGATCAACAGTTTGCAAATAAGTGTTCCTCCCAAAAGATCTTTTACAAGGAAAAATCTCCACAGGTGTGACTGTTGAATAATGGATCTACTTAAAGGACTAGACGCTAATTTGCATAAGCAAATGCTTTCCTTGGCGATACTGTTTAAGTGAGAAGGAGATTGCATTCGCCCTCCTTAGCAGGGCTGCCTTGGCCACACAGACCTTACTGCAGGAGTAGATAGCCAAGATCTCAAATGAGGATTATTAGAGACTGCTGTTAATCAGAATGACTGTTTCACCTCAGAAAATGCAGGAGAGGAACCTTATTGCTTTCTCAACAACTTTTTGCTGTGACTCAAGAAAGAGGATTTATGTTGAATCTTGCTTTCCTGATCAGCACGCTTTTGCATAATTCTGACTCGAGGTATCCCAACTCTTTTCCTCTTCCAGAAGAGATACATCATAGGATAGACTTGGTAGTGCCTTTTTGGTGTGTACGTATAGATCAAGGTCTCCAGGACAGAGAATTAAGGAAACTTGGTCTCTCGCATCCGTCATTTACCAGAATTTACATAATTGTGATAATAGGCTGCATTTTACTTTTTTTTTTTTTTTTACCCAGACACATTTGACTTTTACCAAGCCTACGATGTAGACAGAGTATATGTTATTATCCTCGACAGAAAGAAGAGCAAACAAAGGAGATGAGGTGACTTGAAGCTATGATAATTATTCTACCACAACCTAAAATTCCTTAAGTAAAAATGTACTGAGTGGCTTTAAGGAAAAAACATAAGACGTTTATTGTCAGTTTATAGCTGACCCTGGAGGGTCACAATCAGTCACTGCTCTATACTCCTTGCTCAGATGGAGTTAATATCTCCAATTCTATATTGTGAAACCTGAGTCCTGGAATGGTAAGACAACAATGACAGTGACAGACACAGGTAAGGCTGTCACTACATTTCAACACTCATAGAAATCACAGGCATTGTTTCCCAATGTTACAACAATTTTCAAACACACAGGCAAGTTGAAAGAACTTTACAGTAAACACCCACATACCCGCCATAGACCATTAACACTGCACTGCATTTGCTTTAACTTACCTAACCTCTCCCTAGTCATCCAACCACCTCATTTTTGACACATTTTAAAGTACACTGCCGACATCAAAACACTCCTTCCTAAACACTTCGGTATGCATATCTTTAGCTACAATCCAGTATTTGTTTACAGTTTTTTTTCTTTTGAGGCAAATTTTACATACAATAAAGTGCAAAAATCCTCACTGTACAGTTGTTTGGGTTTTGACAGAATCATACACCTTTATAACCCAAATTCCTATCAAGATACAGAACATGACCTTCACCCCAAAATACTTCCTCATGCCCCTTCACAGTCAGCAGCCACTACCACCTCCCATAACCAGAGGCGGCCAATATTCTGATCTTTTTCCACCTTAGACTAGCATTGCCTGGTCTAGAATTTTATATAAATGGAATCATATAGTATGTACTCTGTTATATTAGCCTTATTTCACCCAACATATTGCATCTGAGAGTCATCTGTGTTGTTGTATCCTTAGTTTTTCTTTTAATTGCTGTGTGGTGTTCCACTGTATGAGTCATACCAGTTTGTTTATTCATTCTCCAAGTAATTGACCCCAGGGCTGTTTCCAGTTTGGGCAATTAAGTTTAAGGCTGCTAGGACTTCTAGCAAAAGGCTTTTGTGAACTTCTTTTTTCCTTCCCTATAGGCATATGTTTAGTTACATAAGAGGCCATGCAAATATGGCCATGCAAACATTTCCAAAGTCATCATGCTATCTGCACTTATTCATTTATTTATTTTTAATTGAAGTATAGTTGATTTACAATATTATGTTAGTTTCAGGTGTACAGCCAAGTGATTCAGTTATATATTGGATTGGCCAAAAAGTTCGTTTGGGTTTTTCCGTAACATCCTACAGAAAAACTCAAATGAACTTTTTGGTCAACCCAATATATATATTTTTTCAGATTCTTTTCCACTATACGTTATTATAAGATATGGAATATATAGTTCCCTGTGCTACACAATAAATCCTTGTTGCTTATCTATTTTATCTATAGTAGTTTGTATCTGTTAATCCCATACTCCTAATTTCTCCCTCCCCCACTCCCTTTCCCCCTTGAAAACCAAAAGTTTGTTTTCTGCTGTCTGTTTCTGTTTTGTATATAGATTCATTTGTACTATTTTCAGATTCCACATATAAGTGATATCATATGGTATTTGTCTTTCCCTGTCTGACATACTTCACTGAGTATAATACACTCTAGGTCCATCTCTGTTGCTGCAAATGTCAATATTTCATTGTTTTATGGCTGAGTAATATTCCATTTGTATATATATACATCTTAAATCAGCCATTTGTTGATGGGTACTTGGGTTGTTTCCATGTCTTGGCTATTGTAAATAGTGCTGCTGGAGTGTGTGTATCTTTTCTAATTAGAGTTTTCATTTTTTTCTGGATATATACCCAAGAGTGAGATTGCAGGATCATATGGTAGCTATACTTTTAGTTTTTTAAGGAAACTCCACACTGTTTTCCATAATGGCTGCACAAATTTGCATTCCCACCAACAGTGTAGGAGGGTTGCCTTCTCTCAACACCCTCTGCAGCATTTTTGTAAAAGATTGTGTTGATGTGGACCATTTTTAAAGTCTTTATTGAATTTGTTACAATATTGCTTCTGTTTTATGTTTTGGTTTTTTGGCCGCGAGGCATGTGGGATCGATCTTAGCTCCACAACCAGGGATCGAACCCACGCCCCCTGCATTGGAAGGTGAAGTCTTAACCACTGGACCACCAGGGAAGTCCCCTCTCCAGTATTTATTGTTTGTAGACTTTCTGATGATGGCCATTCTGACGGGTGTGAGATGGTACCTCATTCTGGTTTTGATTTGCATTTCTCTAATAATTAGTGATGTTAATTCCATGTGCCTGTTGGCCATCTGTATGTCTTCTTTGGAGAAATGTCTATTTAGGTCTTCTGCCCATTTTTTGATTTTTTTTTTTAATATGGAGTTGTTCGAGCTATTTCTATGTTTTGGATATTAACCCCGTCAGTTGCATCATTTGCAAATATTTTCTCTCATTCTGTAGGTTGTCTTTTTTTTTTTTTTTTGCAGTACGAGGGCCTCTCACTGTTGCGGCCTCTCCCGTTGCGGAGCACAGGCTCCGGACGCGCAGGCTCAGCGGCCATGGCTCACGGGCCCAGCCGCTCCGCGGCATGTGGGATCTTCCCAGACCGGGGCACGAACCCGTTTCCCCTGCATCGGCAGGCGGACTCTCAACCACTGCACCACTAGGGAAGCCCTGTCTTTTTGTTTTGTTGATGGGTTTCTTTGCTGTGCAAAAGCTTTTAAGTTTGATTAGGTCCCATTTGTTTATTTTTGCACTTATTTCTTTTGCCTTGGGAGACTAATCTAAGAAAATATTGCTATGATTTTTGTCCGAGAATGCTTTGCCTATGTTCTTTTCTAGGAGTTTTATGGTGTCATGTCTTATATTTAGATCTTCAAACCATTTTGAGTTTATTTTTTTATATGGTGTGAGGGAGTGTTCTAATTTCGTTGATCTATAAGCAGCTATCCAGCTTTCCCAACACCACTTGCTGAAGAGACTGTCTTTTCTCCAGATATAGTCTTGCCTCCTTTGTCATAAATTAATTGACCATGGGTGTGTGGGTTTATTTCTGGGCTCTTTATTCTGTCCAACTGATCTATATGTCTGTTTTTGTGCCAATACTATGCTGTTTGGTACAGCTCACGTAATCTTTAAAAGAATATTTAATGTAGATGGTATTATTCTCATTTTGCAGAAGAGGAAATTAAGTTTATAGAAGTCGGACTTCCCTGGTGGCGCAGTGGTTGAGAGTCCGCCTGCCGATGCAAGGGACGTGGGTTCATGCCCCGGTCCGGGAAGATCCCACATGCCATGGAGCGGCTGGGCCCGTGAGCCATGACCGCTGAGCCTGCGCATCTGGAGCCTGTGCTCCGCAACGGGAGAGGCCGCAACAGTGAGAGGCCCACGTACCACAAAAAAGTAAATAAATAAAATAAAAGCCACAGGAAAAAAAAAGTTTATAGAAGTTGCTTATCCAACTAAGTGATAAAGTTATGATCCAAATCTGTGTCCACTGTCATCATATCACAGTGCCTCCCCTCAGAGCTTCAACCCCACTCAGCTATTTTCATTTCCCTGAGCAGCCCTTGCCCTCTCAGACTTTTGCACAAAATCATCCCTTTTCTCCTGAAACACTTTCTCTAACTTTACTTAGTTTACTCCTACTCATCACTTGAGAGTCAGCTCAAATATCACGTCCTCCAGAAGCCTTTTCTATTTTTCCCCTTCTACAGGTTGGATTATGGCCCCTCTTACGTCCCACCAATGTGCCTTCTCTATGACTGTACTTTCCCCATGGTGCTGCGATCATTGCTCTGTCCTATCTGCCTCTCGCCCTGTTGCGTCCTTGAGGGTGGACACCCTATTTATTCCCTGCCCCGCACCACCACCCTGCAACTTTCCAGAGCTGTGCTGTCTACTGTGACAGTCACTAGCCACATTTGCCTACTGAGCGTTTGAAATGTGGCTAGTCAGGACTGAGACGTGCTATAAAATACATTACATTTTGAAGACTCAGATGAATAATAAAAATGTAAAATATCTCATTTATAGTTTTTAATATGAAATGCATATCAAAATGATAATATTTTGGATCTACTGGTTTTAAAGTATGTGATTAAAATTATTTATGTCTGCTTCTTCCAACTTTTTAAATGTGGCTGCTAGGTAATTTTAAATGGCGTGTATTTCTTTTGGACAGCAGTGCTCAAGGATTCCATCACATAGTTCTGAGTAAGCCTTTGTAACTAATTAAGTGATTTGAGGGAGTACTGCAAAAGCCTCCTTATTGGTTTCCTTTCTTTGGTTTTCTCTATTAACTTTAGATAGGCCTCTAGTGGTGAAGAGAGAAATGATCTGGGGTTTGGGTTTCCACGTGTGCTTATACTGAAGTTTGGGATATAGATGGTTAGTTGGTTGGGTTAACGGATAGATGTCCTACTAATTGTGTTACCATGGGCAAGGTACTAACCTCTTTCTGCCTCATTTTCTCAAGTACACAATGAGGATGATTGTAAAGTCTGTCTCATAGGAATGTTGAAAGGATGCAATGAGTTAACTTCCAGAGTCCCTTCACAGAGCAAACAATGCCTGATGTGGAATAAAATGCTCAGCACATGTTCGCTTTATTACTCATGCCATAGCTGTGTGGCTCCTGGTGGGGAAATGTGGAGAGAATGCCTCCTTCAATGATCTGCCTCATTCTGTGGAAAGCCAGAGTAGAGATTTACTGTCTCTGTGTCCTTGGCAGTTAGAGAATCCTCAGTGGCAAGCTGTGGGGATAGTGGCAAGGTCTTAGGAGGCCAGGCCATCCTCCGGCTGAATAACAATCTGGTGACTCTTCCTGTCAGCTCTAGGGCCTTCACACACAGACAGCTTCCCTTCCTCAGGGCACTGGGAGCTGAGCATCTGGACAGCAGCAAACTTCATTAACTTTAAGCAAGGGGAGCTCAGAGGAAGAAATAATGGTCCTAAGTTCCAAGCTTCCTAATTAAGGTGCAGAAGGCACTGGGGAGTCACACATATAACTCAGAAACCTCATTCACAGACTATGCCTTCCATTTGACTTTCCCCAACGTGTCTATGCAAAACTGATCCTTGACCATAAAGCAAGACAAAGGGAAGGGAGCTAGATTTGTCTCTGTGTGCATTTAATGCACCTTCAAACCCACCTGGGGACCCCTGCGTTCTTTGATCTCATGTAACATGGCCTCCTGGGCTTGCAAATTAAGTGCCTTTCCATTCAGATCTATAAGGAGTTTTTCAAAGATTGAGTATATCTGCACACTTGAGTGTTCCAGGGGACTGATGGGGTTTTAATGATATTTTCTGGCACTCATTAATAGCTGAGATTCCTGAAGGCAGTCCCCAGGCAGGTCAAAGAATAGAACAGTTGGGTATTTTTAGCCTTTCTGCATTCCTAGAAATTTTCAGTTCTGAATGTAACTATGGTGTGGAAAAGGTCCAGCCGACCCAGGCAGAAAAGCTGTGATATTCTTGGAAAGAACATGGTTTCAAAATCATGCAGACTGGTTTAGAATGTCAGCCCTATCCCTGACCAGTTGTGTAACCACAGAAGCCACTTATTTTCTCTGAGCCTTAGTTTTCTCAGCTGTAAAATGGATACAATAATAAACTCACAGAGTGTGGATGGGGACTAAATGAGATAGTATATATAACTCTTCTAGCATACACCAGGCACCGTAGTAGGGGCTCAAACATGGTAGCTACTGTCTTTCATTTGTTGCTAACAATAACAATAATAAACCAGCATGCTCCTACAAAGAATCACAGCTTCTACAAAGAATCACAGTAAGCCTGGAATTTTTAGAGCTCTGTCTAACTACCGCTAAGACCTCATTATTGAATATTGAGATGAATTATTTATTCAGCTAAAAAATCTGCATTTATACATTTATCAAGCCTCTTTTGAATACATAAAACTGTACCAGCCTCTAGACAAAGGGAAGAGAGGCCTTTCTAGGACTTTCCTGATGGAACTTGAGGCCTTTCCAGGACTTACCTGACTGAACTTAAAATCCTGTTGCTGCTGACATGCTTCCAATATTTAGCACATATTCTGAGCCAGTAAAGCTTTTATAGTTGAGGCATAAATTCTCATTCTGTTTATTTTGAAATGCACAAAATGAAACATTAAAAAAAAATTCCAGTCCTCACTCTTTAAAAATGTCACATTACATAACTAATAAGGAAAACAGAGATGAGAAAATTTTCACATGTCATTTAATTCTTTTCACAGTGGAAACAAATTTAGTCTGAGTGAGCCTAAACATGAATACAGAAATTCTTCAGCCAAGAAGGATTTAACTGCTGAAAAGGGAAGTAACATGATGTATTTGGGGCATTTAATGTTACCCAAACAATGACATTTGCCTAGTTTTAATGGTTTTCCTTTTACTTTTTTCTTAGGTTATATCTATAAAGACAAAGAAGGTGAGAGGACATGTATAATTCAATAATTTGAATTTCTGCTTCACATAAATTTTTTTCATAATTATAATAATGATGATGACAATAACAGTTAAAACATGAGTATTCCTATGATTCAAGGTCTTTGAATGTCACAAGAAGCTTAACGGCTAAATAACTGTCAAAACCAAATGATTAGAAAGTGATGGGGGCAGGATATGGTAGGATTTTGTCCTGTTGCATAGAATGCATGTGTTTTGCATCTTCAGAGTGTCTACATGATATCAAAAAGAGTGACAGGGCTTCCCTGGTGGTGCAGTGGTTGAGGGTCCACCTGCCGATGCAGGGGACACAGGCTCGTGCCCCGGTCCGGGAAGATCCCACATGCCACGGAGCGGCTGGGCCCGTGAGCCATGGCCACTGAGCCTGCGCATCCAGAGCCTGTGCTCTGCAACGGAAGAGGCCAGAACAGTAAGAGGTCCACGTACCACAAAAAAAAAAAAAAAAAAAAAAGGGTGACAAATAAAAAATAGACTTGTTTTTTCAGATTTCTAAATATGTAGAGGCTTAGTACATATTAGTCGTTATGATGATTACCTTACTTGTTGGAGTCAGCAATTCGTTGCCTAGAATTATACATTTAGCTCAGAGATTGGATTTTAGCAAATGTTCAACATGACATCGATTATTTTTATTGTTGTTGTTTCTGAAGACATGGGACTAGTGGCTTTATGTTATTATTGTTACTATTACTGCTATGATTACTATTATTATTTGGTAGGTTATACCAAATACGAAGGATGACAGGGGATACATATGCAAAAGGGTACTATTATGTCCATATTATAGATAAAGAAACTGAGGCTCAGGGAAGTTAAGTAACTCACTCAAGGTCCATACAGGTACGTGGGTCAGTTGTGATTCGGATTCATTTTCACCTGCCTGCAAAACACATGCCTAAGCTACCGACTCAGAGTGAAGCCACCTTGAGCTCTACCCTTACAACCCTGCGGATTCTTAGGAAGATTACGTAGGTACATGCAGTGACCCTCCAGAAACTGGAAGAAATAAATATGAGACATTATCATTATTTCTTTTATAATAGTCTCAGACTGTATTTCACTAGGACAGCCTGGGCTTCTCATGACATAAGTTAAGAATTAATGCCATTCCGTGTAGTAGATATTCATTCTATTAGAAAAACTAAACTCCAGAAACAGAATGGGTAGGAACTCAGTGAATGGGCTGACTCACAAGGCACAGACAGCATGAAGGGGCTTTTGCCTACACTGATGTGTCTGTCATATGCTATGTTGCTGTTGTGGTTGCTGCCTGACTTCACTGATAAATCTGTGGAATGGCAGCCCCAATTAGTGATTAAGAAAGAACATGTGGGGGGACTTCCGGGTAAGATGGCGGAAGAGTAAGACACGGAGATCACCTTCCTCCCCACGGATACACCAGAAATACAGCTACACGTGGAACAACTCCTACAGAACACCTACTGAACGCTGGCAGAAGACCCCAGACCTCCCAAAAGGCAAGAAACCCCCCACATACCTGGGTAGGGCAAAGCGGAGAGATCCCCACACAGAGGATCAGTGCCGAGCGGCACTCACCAGCCCGAGAGGCTTGTCTGCTCGCCCGCCGGGGCGCGCAGCGCTGGAGGCTGAGGCTCGGGCTTCTGTGAGAGCGCAGGGAGAGGACTGGGGCTGGCGGCGAGAACTCAGCCTGAAGGGGGCTAATGTGCCACAGCTAGCCGGGAGGGAGTCCGTGAAAACTCTGGAGCTGCCGAAGAGGCAAGAGACTTTTTCTTCCCTCTTGGTTTCCTGGTGCGCGAGGAGAGGGGATTAAGAGCGCTGCTTAAAGGGGCTCCACAGACGGGCGCGAGTCGCGACTGAAAGCGCGGAGCCCAGAGACGGGCGTGGGACGCTGGGGCTGCTGCTGCCGCCGCCAAGAAGCCTGTGTGCGAGCGCAGGTCACTGCCCACACCGCCCTTCCAGGAGCCTGTGCAGCCCGCCACTGCCGGGGTCCCGGGATCCAGGGGCGGCTTCCCTGGGAGAACGCACGGCGCGCCTCGGGCTCGTGCGACGTCACGCCGACCTTTGCCGCTGCAGGCTCGCCCCGCACTCCGTGCCCCTCCCTCCCGCCCGGCCTGAGTGAGCCAGAGTCCCCGAAGAGGCTGCTCCTTTAACCCTGTCCTGCCTGAGCGAAGAACAGACGCCCTCCGGCGACCTACACACAGAGGCGGGGCCAAATCCAAAGCTGAGACCCAGGAGCTGTGAGAACAAAGAAGAGAAAGGGAAACCTCTCCCAGCAGCCTCAGAAGCAGCGGATTAAAGCTCCACAATCAACTTGATGTACCCTGCATCTGTGGAATACATGAATAGACAACACATCATCCCAAATTGAGGAGCCCGGAGTCAGTGCTGTGCCTCTGAGGTGGGAGAGCCAACTTCAGGACACTGGTCCACAAGAGACCTCCCAGCTCCACATAATATCAAACGGCAAAAATCTTCCAGAGATCTCCATCTCAACACCAGCACCCAGCTTCACTCAACGACCAGCAAGCTACAGTGCTGGACACCCTAAGCCAAACAACTAGCAAGACAGGAACACAACGCCACCCATTAGCAGAGAGGTGGCCTAAACTCATAAAAAGTCTGCAGACACCCCAAAACACACCACCAGACGTGGACCTGCCCACCAGAAAGACAAGATCTAGCCTCATCCACCAGAACACAGGCACTAGTCCCCTCCACCAGGAAGCCTACACAACCCACTAAACCAACCTTAGCCACTGGGGACAGACACCAAAAACAACGGGAACTACAAACCGGCAGCCTGCAAAAAGGAGACCCCAAACACAGTAACATAAGCAAAATGAGAAGACAGAAAAACACACAGCAGGAGAAGGAGCAAGATAAAAACCCACCAGACCTAACAAATGAAGAGGTAATAGGCAGTCTACCTGAAAAAGAATTCAGAATAATGATGGTAAAGATGATCCAAGATTCTATTTCCCAGATCCAAAATCTTGGAAATAGAATAGACAAAATGCAAGAAACAGTTAACAAGGACCTAGAAGAACTAAAGATGAATCAAGCATCGATTAAAAACACAATAAATGAAATAAAAAATACTCTAGATGGGATCAATAGCAGAATAACTGAGGCAGAAGAACGGATAAGTGAGATGGAAGATAAAATAGTGGAAATAACTGCTGCAGAGCAAAATAAAGAAAAAAGAATGAAAAGAACAGAGGACAGTCTCAGAGACCTCTGGGACAACATTAAACGCACCAACATTCGAATTATAGGGGTTCCAGAAGAAGAAGAGAAAAAGAAAGGGACTGAGAAAATATTTGAAGAGATTATAGTTGAAAACTTCCATAATATGGGAAAGGAAATAGTTAATCAAGTCCAGGAGGCACAGAGAGTCCCATACAGAATAAATCCAAGGAGAAATACGCCAAGACACATATTAATCAAACTGTCAAAAATTAAACACAAAGAAATCATATTAAAAGCAGCAAGGCAAAAACAACAAATAACACACAAGGGAATCCCCATCAGGATAACAGCTGATCTCTCAGCAGAAACTCTACAAGCCAGAAGGGAGTGGCAGGACATAATTAAAGTGATGAAGGAGAAAAACCTGCAACCAAGATTACTCTACCCAGCAAGGATCTCATTCAGATTTGATGGAGAAATTAAAACGTTTACAGACAAGCAAAAGCTGAGAGAGTTCAGCACCACCAAACCAGCTTTACAACAAATGCTAAAGGAACTTCTCTAGGCAAGAAACACAACAGAAGGAAAAGACCTACAATAACGAACCCAAAACAATTAAGAAAATGGGAATAGGAACATACATATCAATAATTACCTTAAATGTAAATGGACTAAATGCTCCCACCAAAAGACACAGATTGGCTGAATGGATACAAAAACAAGACCCATATATATGCTGTCTACAAGAGACTCACTTCAGACCTAGAGACACATACAGACTGAAAGTAAGGGGATGGAAAAAGATATTCCATGCAAATGGAAACCAAAAGAAAGCTGGAGTAGCAATTCTCATATCAGACAAAATAGACTTTAAAATAAAGACTACTAGAAGAGACAAAGAAGGACACTACATAATGATCAAGGGATCGATCCAAGAAGAAGATATAACAATTGTAAATATTTATGCACCCAACATAGGAGCACCTCAATACATAAGGCAAATACTAACAGCCATAAAAGGAGAAATCGACAGTAACACACTCATAGTAGGGGACTTTAACACCCCACTTTCACCAATGGACAGATCATCCAAAATGAAAATAAATAAGGAAACACAAGCTTTAAATGATACATTAAACAAGATGGACTTAATTGATATTTATAGGACATTCCATCCAAAAACAACAGAATACACATTTTTCTCAAGTGCTCATGGAACATTCTCCAGGATAGATCATATCTTGGGTCACAAATCAAGCCTTGGTAAATTTAAGAAAATTGAAATTGTATCAAGTATCTTTTCCGACCACAATGCTATGAGACTAGATATCAATTACAGGAAAAGAGCTGTAAAAAATACAAACACATGGAGGCTAAACAATACACTACTTAATAACGAAGTGATCACTGAAGAAATCAAAGAGGAAATTAAAAAATACCTAGAAAGAAATGACAATGGAGACACAATGACCCAAAACCTATGGGATGCAGCAAAAGCAGTTCTAAGAGGGAAGTTTATAGCAATACAATCCCACCTTAAGAAACAGGAAACATCTCGAATAAACAACCTAACTTTGCACCTAAAGCAATTAGAGAAAGAAGAACAAAAACATCCCAAAGATAGCAGAAGGAAAGAAATCATAAAAATCAGATCAGAAATAAATGAAAAAGAAATGAAGGAAACGATAGCAAAGATCAATAAAACTAAAAGCTGGTTCTTTGAGAAGATAAACAAAATTGATAAACCATTAGCCAGACTCATCAAGAAAAAAAGGGAGAAGACTCAAATCAATAGAATTAGAAATGAAAAAGGAGAAGTAACAACTGACACTGCAGAAATACAAAAGATCATGAGAGATTACTATAAGCAACTCTATGCCAATAAAATGGACAACCTGGAAGAAATAGACAAATTCTTAGAAATGCACAACCTGCCAAGACTGAATCAGGAAGAAATAGAAAATATGAACAGACCAATCACAAGCACTGAAATTGAAACTGTGATAAAAAATCTTCCAACAAACAAAAGCCCAGGACCAGATGGCTTCACAGGCGAATTCTATCAAGCATTTAGAGAAGAGCTAACACCTATCCTTCTCAAACTCTTCCAAAATATAGCAGAGGGAGGAACACTCCCAAACTCATTCTACGAGGCCACCATCACCTTGATACCAAAACCAGACAAGGATGTCACAAAGAAAGAAAACTACAGGCCAATATCACTGATGAACATAGATGCAAAAATCCTCAACAAAATACTAGCAAACAGAATCCAACAGCACATTAAAAGGATCATACACCATGATCAAGTGGGGTTTATTCCAGGAATGCAAGGATTCTTCAATATATGCAAATCAATCAACGTGAGACACCATATTAACAAATTGAAGGAGAAAAACCATATGGTCATCTCAATAGATGCAGAGAAAGCTTTCGACAAAATTCAACACCCATTTATGATAAAAACCCTGCAGAAAGTAGGCATAGAGGGAACTTTCCTCCACATAATAAAGGCCATATATGACAAACCCACAGCCAGCATCGTCCTCAATGGTGAAAAACTGAAACCATTTCCACTAAGATCAGGAACAAGACAAGGTTGCCCACTCTCACCACTCTTATTCAACCTAGTTTTGGAAGTTTTAGCCACAGCAATCAGAGAAGAAAAGGAAATAAAAGGAATCCAAATCGGAAAAGAAGAAGTAAAGCTGTCACTGTTTGCAGATGACATGATACTATACATAGAGAATCCTAAAGATGCTACCAGAAAACTACTAGAATTAATCAATGAATTTGGTCAAGTTGCAGGATACAAAATTAATGCACAGAAATCTCTGGCATTCCTATATACTAATGATGAAAAATCTGAAAGTGAAATCAAGGAAACACTCCCATTTACCATTGCAACAAAAAGAATAAAATATCTAGGAATAAACCTACCTAAGGAATCAAAAGACCTGTATGCAGAAAATTATAAGACACTGATGAAAGAAATTAAAGATGATACAAATAGATGGAGAGATGTACCATGTTCTTGGATTGGAAGAATCAACATTGTGAAAATGACTCTACTACCCAAAGCAATCTACAGATTCAATGCAATCCCTATGAAACTACCACTGGCATTTTTCACAGAACTAGAACAAAAAATTTCACAATTTGTATGGAAACACAAAAGACCCCGAATAGCCAAAGCAATCTTGAGAATGAAAAATGGAGCTGGAGGAATCAGGCTCCCTGACTTCAGACTATACTACAAAGCTACAGTAATCAAGACAGTATGGTACTGGCACAAAAACAGAAAGATAGATCAATGGAACAGGATAGAAAGCCCAGAGTTAAACCCACGGACATATGGTCACCTTATCTTTGATAAAGGAGGCAGGAATGTACAGTGGAGAAAGGACAGTCTCTTCAATAAGTGGTGCTGGGAAAACTGGATAGGGACATGTAAAAGTATGAGATTAGATCACTCCCTAACACCATACACAAAAATAAACTCAAAATGGATTAAAGACCTAAATGTAAGGCCAGACACTATCAAACTCTTAGAGGAAAACATAGGCAGAACACTGTATGACATAAATCACAGCAAGATCCTTTTTGACCCACCTCCTAGAGAAATGGAAATAAAGACAAAAATAAACACATGGGACCTAATGAAACTTAAAAAGCTTTTGCAGAGCAAAGGAAACCATAAACAAGACCAAAAGACAACCCTCAGAATGGGAGAAAATATTTGCAAATGAAGCAACTGACAAAGGATTAATCTCCAAAATTTATAAGCAGCTCATGCAGCTCAATAACAAAAAAACAAACAACCCAATCCAAAAATGGGCAGAAGACCTAAATAGACATTTCTCCACAGAAGATATACAGACTGCCAACAAACACATGAAAGGATGCTCAACATCTTTACTCATTAGAGAAATGCAAATCAAAACTACAATGAGATATCATCTCACACCAGTCCGAATGGCCATCATCAAAAAATCTAGAAACAATAAATGCTGGAGAGGGTGTGGAAAAAAGGGAACACTCTTGCACTGCTGGTGGGAATGTGAATTGGTACAACCACTATGGAGAACGGTATGGAGGTTCCTTAAAAAACTACAAATAGAACTACCATATGACCCAGCAATCCCACTACTGGGCATATACCCTGAGAAAACCATAATTCAAAAAGAGACATGTACCAAAATGTTCATAGCAGCCCTATTTACAATAGCCCGGAGATGGAAACAACCTAAGTGTCCATCATCGGATGAATGGATAAAGAAGATGTGGCACATATATACAATGGAATATTACTCAGCCATAAAAAGAAATGAAATTGAGCTATTTGTAATGAGGTGGATAGACCTAGAGTCTGTCATACAGAGTGAAGTAAGTCAGAAAGAGAAAGACAAATACTGTATGCTAACACATATATATGGAATTTAAGAAAAAAAAATGTCATGAAGAACATAGGGGTAAAACAGGAATAAAGACACAGACCTACTAGAGAATGGACTTGAGGATATGGGGAGGGGGAAGGGTAAGCTGTGACAAAGTGAAAGAGCGGCATGGACATATATACACTACCAAACGTAAGGTAGATAGCTAGTGGGAAGCAGCTGCATAGCACAGGGAGATCAGCTCGGTGCTTTGTGACCGCCTGGAGGGGTGGGATAGGGAGGGTGGGAGGGAGACGCAAAAGGGAGGGGATATGGAAACATATGTATATGTATAACTGATTAAATTTGTTATAAGGCAAAAAATTTAAAAATAATAAAAAAAAATAAAAAATAAAGAAAGAACATGAGGTGTGTGTGTGTGTGTGTGTGTGTGTGCATGTATACAGATACACTGGAATACTACTCGGCCATGAAAAAGAATGGAATAATGCCACTTGTAGCAACATGGATGGACTTAGAGATTATCATACTAAGCGAAGGAAGTCAGACAGAGAAAGACAAATACCATATGATAGCATTTATAGGTGGAATCTAAAAAAATGATGCAAATGAACTTATTTACAAAATGGAAATAGACTCACAGACATAGCAAATAAACTTATGGTGACCAATGGTGAAAAGGAGGGGAAAGGATAAATTAGGAGTTTGTGATTAACAGATACACACCACTATATAAAATAGAGAAACAACAAGGACCTATTGATAGCACAGGGAACTATACTCAATATCTTATAATAACCTATAATGGAAAAGAATCTGAAAAAGAATATATATATACACATAGATATAACTGAACCACTTTGTGGTACACCTGAAACGAATACAACATTGTAAATCAACTATATTTCGATTAAAAATTTAAAAAAAAAGAACATAGGCTCTGGAGTGGGTTAGATCTGCATTCCAGTCCCAGGCTTGCTACTGACTGAGCATATTAGTCTTGGATGAGGGTTTAGCCTCTTGAGCTTCCATTTCCTTACCTGTAAAGTGGGGCTAATAGCATTTACCTCTAATAGCATTTACCTCGTAAGGTTTTGTGAGGACTAAATGAGATAATGCATTTAAACCACTGGCTACCACACCTGGGCCACAGAAAGCACTCAATGGCGGTTGCTATTACTAAGAGAAATGCCTTTCACATAGGAATGGTTTCAAATGAGATATCTAAACACAAGCAAATACCTAGTAAATAAACACTTGAAAGTTAAGGATTAAAATTGAAGGAGTAAAATGTCCCATGTAGATTTATTTTTTTCTGTTCATTCTATGCTTTGCTGAAGGCCTTTGAAGATGCCGAAGGAGAAGTGACAGGGAGGACTTGATATCTGTACTGGGGAATCTCATTTCCTTCAGTGGAGGGAGCATGTCCAGGCCCAGAACCACCTCTTGCCATGGAAACAAGCACAGGCAGCCTCACAGAGCCCCTGAATGTCCAGCAGTTTTTGAAAACATGACATCAAGCCGGAGAAAGGGATGCAACTGAAAATAGCAAAGGAGGAGGCCCAAGAGGCTGTGGAGTCACCCCTAACGCTGAGCATGTTTTCAGTAATTTTATCTGCTGTGCCCCTGTCATTTTTTCTCTTGTTAATAAGCTGTATGGCAAAAAACAATGCTGTCAGCAAAATGCAGAGGGAAGTAAGCCCAATGTAAAATAATGATTCCATTTTCCTCCTAAAGACACCTGGTTCTCTACAGGCATTGTATACCATATTCTTTTGAGGCTGGGAGTTGACAGGTAACTTCAGAGGGAAGAAAAAAAAAAAAGAAGAATTTGCTCAATCTGTGAGACTGTACTTAGGGAAATAAGCCTAGAGTGGAAGTGAGACCCTGGGCTGAGGATCCAGCTCAGCTGCAAAATCAAAACAGGATGTTCCCAGTTCCCTTCACCTCTCAGCTGCTAGCCCCAGGTTCTTCCCCTTTGAGATGAAGGTGTTCTAAAGTGAAGATGAGCCCTATGAAATCAAGGACTGCTGAATCTTTGATACCCAGAATGGTGCCTGAGACACTGTTACGTGGTGATAAATTAGATATCGTTGCTGTTAAAGTGAAGAACTGGGGCCTCCCTGGTGGCGCAGTGGTTGAGAGTCCGCCTGCCGATGCAGGGGATACGGGTTCGTGCCCCGGTCTGGGAGGATCCCATGTGCCGCGGAGCGGCTGGGCCCGTGAGCGATGGCCGCTGGGCCTGCGCGTCCGGAGCCTGTGCTCCGCAACGGGAGAGGCCACAACGGTGAGAGGCCCGCATACAGCAAAAAGAAAAAAAAAAAAAAAAAAAAAAGTGAAGAACTTAATACGATCCTTTGCTTTGCTAAAGAGACCATTCTGTGAGCTTATCCAAGAAGGTATGATTCTGAGACCAGCCAAGTGATTCTTTAAAGGAAATAACGCTCCCTCCCCAAAGCCAGGCTGGTACTGCCTGCTGCATCCACGTGGGCAAAGACACCCAGCCCAGAGCTGAACGAATCCTTCTCAGAACGACAGGGTTGTGAGGGACCACTGAGGTAGGTCTCCTTTCTCTGAATCACCAGCCCAGCATCTCCCCTGAATGGGAAGACAGGGGTATTTGCAGGAGGCCCAACTTTCTGGGGCAAAGCAATACCACTGGGGGCTTCCCTGGTGGCGCAGTGGTTGAGAGTCCACCTGCTGATGCAGGGGATATGGGTTCGTGCCCTGGTCCGGGAGGATCCCACATGCCGTGGAGCGGCTGGGCCCGTGGGCCATGGCCGCTGAGCCTGAGCGCGTCCGGAGCCTGTGCTCCGCAACGGAAGAGGTCACAACAGTGAGAGGCCCGCATACCGCAAAAAAAAAAAAAAAAAAAAGCAATACCACTGGCCTAGCTCTCCACAGTTTGGAAAGCACCTGTCATCCACTGCCTTACTGAGTTCTCACAGGGGCTCTGTAGGGAAGGGAAGCAGGTGGCTTAGCCAACGGAGGATGGTGACATTGAAACTCGTACGAGGTATCCACTTGATCAAAGTTACTTGATTGGCAAGTGGAACGAACAGCCAGGAACTGAACCTGGGACTTTTCACTCCAAGGTCTGAGCTGTTAAAACCATTCTGCAGTAAGAGGCTGTACAATCCACATCTCTTCTCAAACTGTGCCCCAAGGTCCTATGTCCTGAGCAGAATAGTATTAGTGATAATAACCAAGACTAATTACAGCTACTCCTATTACCAGCTCACTGTATCCCAGGCACTGTTCCTGGCACACACATGTATTAACACGTTTAATCAACACAACAAGGCTGTGAGGCAGGCACCATCTTTACTCCCAGTTTCAAGGGGAGTGAGACACACAGATCTGAAAGTAACTTGCTCAAGTTTACACAGCTAATGAGGGAGCCTGTGGGTGGTCAGAGTATCATGAAGTCTTTCCCTTCCCCCAGTCCCAAGAGGTGGAGAACTGGTGCGGGGGGGTCGTGGTTTAGAAAGGCCTCCTCTGCCGGCAGCTCACCAGAACAAGCCACAGGTCTGCCTGGGGCTAGGGGTGGAAGTCTGCCTGCAGTTTTCACTGCGGGGTTGAGGCTGCTGACACCGAAGGGATAGTTTCCCTTTTCCCCTTTGGGGTCATGTATCAAGTTCCTCTTCTCTCTTTCCAGCAGCTGTGTCCTTTTGTTTTGCCAAAGGTTTCTCACTGATGAAGGCAGGGCGGAGAGCAGTGCCGCCCTGGTAGTTTTCCAGAGTCTCTTATGTCACCTGTCCCTCAGGGAAAGGATTAGACAGCAAAGAGTGGGCAAGGAGAGCCAGGGCCATCAGAACCTCCACCAGATTCAGACCCGTTTAAGGCTTTCAAGGGCCTGCCCTGTGCCCAGCACTGGATTCGCTCATTCACTCAATCAAAACGTGTTTACTGAGCACCTGCTCAGTGCTGGGTGCCAACCTGGCCGTTCAATATTAATTATTATTATTATTATTTTTTTTTTTGCAGTACGCGGGCCTCTCACTGTTGTGGCCTCTCCCGTTTTGGAGCACAGGCTCCGGACGCGCAGGCTCAGCGGCCATGGCTCACGGGCCCAGCCACTCCGTGGCATATGGGATCTTCCCGGACCAGGGCACGAACCCGTGTCCCCTGCATCGGCAGGTGGACTCTCAACAACTGCGCCACCAGGGAAGCCCCCCCTGTATTAATTAATTTTTAAAATACCATTAATCATTTATAAATATCAGGACCTGTAATAGGCCTTATGAGCATGAATCATAATGGTCATGCCAACAAAAAATTGGCACTTGCCATCTGCCTCTACAAGGATGAAGTCACTAGCCACTGCAGCCACTGACCTTCAACACCCCCTGAAAGGAGTTCAGGGTAGAGATCAGGAATGAGGCACTCTGTGCTCTGGGAAAAACTGGCAGAAAAGCCTTTAGATAATCAGATATTTTCAGGAGAAGATTTTTATGAGCCCAATTCTTGCATTTCCTCATATCTAGAAAAGTACTAAAATCATTATCAGTGACATTTGCCCCTAGTGACTAGCAGTAAGCTTCTGCCAATATGTGTGCTTGACCGCATGTGCCCCCTTCACTAAAGTCACATACAATACTGACCTCTCCCTGTCCCTCTTCAGAGAAGTTCCTCAGAGCTATCTGAAATGCCGTCTCCTGGACTATAGCTCTCATTTTGCCCAAAATAAAACTTAACTTGCAACTATCATGTTGTGCATTCTTTTCAGCCAACAGTCACAATAAAAATAATATTTATTGAGAGCTTACCACTGTTATAAGCACATGACATTTAGTAACTCATTTGATCCCCACAATGAGATGGATACTATTACTCTTCCTGTTTTACAGATCATGAAAGGGATGCCCAGAGAGGTTCAAAGAACCAGCCAAACTCACCCAAATGGTAACGGATAGAGTCTGGCTATAGAGGTAACTAAAACTTGCCCCAGCCTTGGGAAAGACTCAGTCATTATAACTTGTTCAGCCCCTTGCTGTAATAATCCTATGTGAGATAAGCAGTAGTAGTCCTTCTATAGTGGATCATACATATTTGGCTTCTACAATTTCAGTACTAAGGGCTTAAGGGGCAAACCACACATGAAACCCACATTTTTCATAGAGTATGACCTTTAGCAGCAAAGCAATTTTTCATCATTTATTCAATGAAACAAGGACCTTTTCCAAGGCCTAGGTTTGCATAAAACCATACCTAATCCCCTTTAAAGGTGATTCCATTTTACTTAATGATGAGAAACTGAGAGCTTAAGTGATTCACTCAGGTCCCATTGCTGGCAAGTGGTAGACCCAGTGTGTGCTCTTCCTACCAAACCACACTTGCAAATAGACCTGTAGGAAAGCTGATTTTCTTTTAAGGTATTTCTAATGCTAATGGTAAATCTACTGATTATGACTGTTTGGGAAAGACAATTCTTGATTGTCTACAGCCTCAATATGTGTTTCTGAAAAATTACCAAAACCCTTGTTCTGGTTCCCCGTGTAAACAATGACAGAAGAAGTGTGTGTTTGCAAGTGAAGGGAGATTTAGGATCTCTGTGGGGTACAGGTTTGGATGCCTGAAGTAGAACCCTCCAAGTATAGTGGAGAAAATCTGCATCTGTACAGTAATGTCTTTGCAAAGAAGGAAATTAAAACATTCTGTATGAGTAGTTTTCAGAACAGTAAGTTGCTGAGGAAGCTTAGGAAACTTCAGAGATGTTCTCCTCTGTTGAGAGAGAGATCATGATTGGAAATACTCATAACCTACTCTTCGGGTAACTTAACTAAAAATGGAATTTTTGAATGGATAAACTTGTCCCCTGGGATATGGCTGGCACTCAGAATGCAGACACGCATGTGAAACTATGCTATTGGGCACATCATCTTAGCTCTCTGGCTCTCAGTTTCCCCATGTGTTTTTTTAAAAAGGGGGAAAACACAGGGAAAAAAATCTTTCTATAACCTTTTTTGAGATCACAAGCCCTTTGGGAACATTATGACATTTCTGGATCCCTTCCTCAGAAATATGCAAATTTTTATTACACATAAGTTCACAGAGCCCCCTGAAATCCAGTAAGGGGTTCCCAAATGTCTATGAATCCCAAGTTTAAAGACTTCAGTCTAATTTATCTCTAAATTCAATTTCAGAAAAAAATATTGTATTATTTTTAACAATCATAAAGTTTTAGATTTCTTATATCCTAGGCAGCCATCTATTCCTGTTCTTCTACTGTCAAGTGACTTAGCAGCTTATTTCAGAGTTCTAAAATTCTTTAGGATTAAAAGATGTGTACCCAGGGCCAACAAAGACCCTAGATCCTTCAGAAGTGCCCTTAAATATTTAACGTTGTGAAAGGTTAACCCTTTGAGTGAGAAGACCTGCTCTACCAGTCTCAGAGAGGGTATAGGATTACAACCCTAGTAACTTCTAGGGGTAAGAGACTCCTTGATGCCAACTGATTGTTGCTGGGAGAACATAATTGACTACTGTCTTCTAACACTCTTTAAACCTTGGATTTTGATGATCTCTATTACAGAAACAATTATCTAGTTTTTGCATTCAGTCAACTAATATTGCTTGAATAATTATTATATTCAATAGGGAAATACAATGATGATTCATTCAACCATTTTTTTCTTTAAACTTATTACAAAGAGTTCTTTTTTTATTTGCCTTATTGATAATTCCAAAATCATATAGGTCTTTGTATTATTTTGCTATTGTTTCTTCTGGTTCTTTTTCATGTTGCCTATTTCCATGTGTATTGCATGTTGGTACATGTGCGTGCATGTGTATGTTTTGACGTGAATTCATATTCCTTGCAAATTCATCCACAGCAATTTTGCGAGAGCGTGACTCCAGGTTTCATTCCTTTAGAGAGAAACTGCAGTTCTTCTTGTAACCACCTGGGGATACTAACAGTTTGGGACTTCCCTAATTAAATTCACCTTTGGAAGCATTTCATACCCTGTAGGCAATGTGATTTGGCTGTAAACGCTTGAGATTTCATAACCAACTTAGAGTTATGAAATCTCAAGGAAATATTTGTGTATTCTGTTTTTTCCCATCATTCAGTGCTGTTCCATTCTGAGCAGTAGGTTTATTTCTCATTTCCTCTTGGTTTGAATCTGTAACCCTTTGGGGATCCCAGGAGTGGAGATCTCATTAAATTCCCACCTTGGAAGAGCTGTAGGCTTTAGCACCTGCCCCTTGTGCAACCTTCAAAATGGAAGCTCAGTGTTACCATTTTTCTGGAGACATCTTCTGGAATGACTTCTCTTTAACTTCATTTTTCCTCACGTCGTATGGTATGTAGTTCACTTGCAATTACTCCAGAGGAGGAAGTGATATATTACACATTTGCATGTGTACATAAGTTTTCATCTGCACCACAAGAATTGTTACATCTCATTTTTTTAAATCCTCATCTTAAAATCATAACCCAGAATTGAGTTCCACAAGCACTTTAATTATTCTTATCATAATGGATGCAAGAACAAGGCTACTCAAATTAATGATCTTGGACCAGCACCATCACCATCACCAGGCAGTTTGTTAGAAATGCAAATTCTTCAGCCTCACCCCATACCTACTGTACCAGAATGTCTCAGGTTCAGGAATCTGTGTTTTAACAATGTCTCCAGTGAAAAGTGGGCAGTCATGACAAGCAGAGAAGAAGTGTGAGCAAAGACCAAGGCTGAAAGAGATGATGGTACATGGGAATAATAAGTCATTCAGTTCGGCAGGAGCTTCTCTTTGGCAGGGCTACATCACTGAGCCAAAATCGTTGACGAGTTTAACATTTGATTACTTTCTTTTTCAGTCTCTTCCTGTTCTATAAGAAAGTGGAAAGTAATGGAGACAGGACAGCCTTGGGGTAAAACAATGAGTTATTTCCTAAGACCCATGGAAACAACACAGAACACTGCCATTGTGACTTGCAAGAAGTGAGGAGGATCCACAGAGCCTGATGTTAGCCAAGGTTTGGAATCCTACGGATGCATTTTACAGGCCTGTATTGGCAAGGAGCACGTGGAAATGTATTTTCACAATTCAAATCAGAAGGCCATGGGCGAGGATTGCCAAGTGCACAGATGTTAATTATTCTCATGGACAAAGCACCTGAGAACTTTGTGTGATTTATTAACATGGTGTGCTAACCTATTGCATCTGAACGTCAATTAACTGGATTTCAGTGTTAATAGAGCTTTACTTCGGGACTAAATAATAAAATTTCTAGTTATCCTCTGCTTCACGGAGTTGCTATTATTGTTGTCTCTATTGAATTACATGGTATGGAAATTGGAATGGTAATGTGTCTGTACAAATACTGCCACTAAGGGTTTTTAGAAATAGGTGAAGGACCAAGAGACATTAGAGTTTGTGTCAATGACTTTATTCCTTGAGGGAATAATGTCATCAATTTCCCCAAGAAATGCTATCTTGATGCTCTAATTGTACAACACCAAAGAAAAGCACTTAAACACTTAAAAGAGGACTTTCCTGGAAGAAAGATGGGGGGCTGGGAAGCCTGTTCAGACCTGCCAAGAAATGACTTGCTAATTAATGTCTCCTCGACATACGCACGTAAATTAATCTTATTTGCTTCTCTGAAGCAGACGCCTAATTTGTGAAGATTAAAGAAAAATGGGGGCTTCCCTGGTGGCGCAGTGGTTGAGAGTCCGCCTGTCGATGCAGGGGACGTGGGTTCGTGCCCCGGTCCAGGAAGATCCCACATGCCGCGGAGCGGCTGGGCCCGTGAGCCATGGCCACTGAGCCTGCGCGTCTGGAGCCTGTGGTCCGCAACGGGAGAGGCCACAACAGTGAGAGGCCCGCGTACCGCAAAAAAAAAAAGAAAAAGACAAATGGGCTTAGCACAAAATTTCTGGCACATGGTAGGTGCTCAATAAATGGAAGTTTTCGTTCTTATTGATGAACCAAAGGTGCCCAACCAGGAGCCAGATTCAGACCATGTGGCTGATAGTCTATTGCTTTTGTCTAGCCAGTGCCTAATAGTCCTCCTCTTGCTGCTAATTTCACATTATAAATGAACAGATCCACATGTGACCTCTATCCACTATCCAAAGGCACCACAATTTCCAAGTCATGGATTAGAGCTGTACTAGAGGACAACTAATATTCTATGCATGTCACATCTACGTACTTACAGATACAAACACATTTATTTTTGGAGAATGATTCCTTCCCAATTATACAGTTTTGGGAGAATGTCAGTCAGGTAGGTCCTTGTCCTTCCCCTGCAGAGAGGCCTTAAGGACCCAGGATAGGCCAATCTGACACTTACCTGCTGGATGGTAAGCAAAGCCCTGAAAATAGGCCTGGGAATAGAATGGACATCAGTTACAACTCTCAGGTCACAAAAGCATCTGTGACTTTTGTCCCTTCCAAGACTGCTTCTTCAGCTCTCTCTTCAATTGTTTGAGCTTTCCATCGGTCTCTGTCGCTTGAAAGCAATGTTAACTAATGGAATATGAGAGCTGGAAGCATCTTCAATATCATCTATCCTAATTCCATTATTTTATAGATGAAGAAACTAAGGCCCAGAGAATGAAAGTCTTTTTATGTTTTTCTTTTTGTTTTAGGTCATATTGACAGAGCTGGACTCAAGCCCTAATGGACTGTGCTCCAGTGTTCTTTTCATTGTTCCTTATTATTCCTAACCCTGGCTAGGGTCCTACTTTTCAGACAATCTATGGATAGCGAAAGAAGTTCTAGCAAAACAGCCCCCAAGCTAGCAGCCAATGCCAGCTGCTTGGTGCTGTTCTAGCTACGGATGTAACTGGGCTGGGAGGTGAGATGCCCTGACCACTTAGCTGATGCCTCATGCCAGTCTCTGGGTGGAAAAAAAGCACATGGGGCAGAAGAAATGTGCCTCGCTACTTTTTTTTTTTTTTTCAAAAAAAAAAAAAACCAAAAGAGAGAACCTGGAGTTCTTGGCTTTTTGGCTATCAAATTACCCTGGAGGAGCAGAAGTTTCCATTCAATGAGTCTCTTAGGTCTCGCCTGCCTCCCTTCCTCTCCCCGCTCTGTCCTCCTTCCTCCTTCTTCCTCTTGCCTTCTTCCCACCCTCTCCTCTCCCTCCCTCAATAATCTTCCATTACGATTTGTTTCTCTCACTATCTATATATACCATTGAATATTTCATGACTTTTAGGCCAATTAGTGAAGGATGGACGGGGAGGGAAAAATTGATCAGCAAATCAGTATGTAATTTATTTTTAAGGACTTACCTTTAAAATGGAAATGACTACACAGTGAACTTATATTAAGGTTTGATGACTTCTGAAACTTGCCTAAATGGTAATCATCGGTGAAATATATAGTTTACTACAGAAATTAACAGCTCAGACTCCGGACTCGGAGAGGCACAGCACACTAGCAAATACTGGCTGTGTCATTACCATATGTGTGACTGTAGAAAAGTAATATATTCTAAGGTTTCTATTTCTTCATCTGCAAAATGCAGTTTCTAAAAACAGTGTTTACCATGATGGACAAGTTGATTGTCTAACATAACTTTACTTTCAAACCTCTTTGTCCCTTGCTCATACCTGTTTGAGGCGAAAAGTTTAAATAGTTACTTTTCTAGTTTCTCTTGC
Organism: Mesoplodon mirus; assembly: GCF_964341445.2. NCBI lineage: Eukaryota > Metazoa > Chordata > Mammalia > Artiodactyla > Ziphiidae > Mesoplodon > Mesoplodon mirus. Next base: position 60,373,808 of record NC_138980.1, on the reverse strand, counting down.
TGCTAGGAGAATGAGTTGATCAGATTGGGAGGGAAACATGTTCCAGGTAAGGAGCAGCACGTGCAAAGGTCCTGAGGCAGAGGTAATAGGGGATTTCCTCTGTTTCTGTTTCTGAAAACAGAACAGGGAGGAGGCCAGGGTGGCTGAGGAAGTGAAGGAGGCTTGGAGATGAAGTCATAACAATCACCAAGGGCCAGGTCACACGTGTCTTGTGTTCCATGGAAAGGAACTTAGCTTTAACGTGTGAGATGAGGAAACTTCAGAAGGCTGCCCAACTTGACTGAGGATAATAGCCACTAGAGATTCCTCTCTGTCTGAGACACTAAGGATCTTAACATCCCTTGTGTGATTTTCATTGCCTCCTCTCTGTAGCATGAGCCTGTCTACATCTGGGCTGTCAGCTCCTTAAAGGGAATTTAGGTTTGTGTGTAAGAGTGTGGCTATTGACATACCACCATTACTGGGCCTAACACAGTACCAGGCACATGGTAAACTTGATAAATATTTGATTTAGTTTATCTTAATCTATTAAAAAGATAATCATAGAATTTCTACAGTTACAGAATAGTTCTTGATTCAGGACCATGTATGTAACATGACAATAATACTGGCCAGGATTTCCCAAGTGCCTGCTCTGTGTCAGGGTCATTGCACATATTATACAGGCTGCAAAAACATTTCCTGTGTCCTGACTCCTGCCTCATGCCTGCCTGGAGCCCTGGCCTGTCTCAGAACATCACTGCTTTCCTCCCTAACAGACACACACACAGACACACAAACACACACAAACACACAAACACACACGCACAGAGTTCCGATTTGAAAAGCTTAGTAATCAATGGGTGTTTTTTACTGAAGGTTTCATACAGAACAGAGGAGAATGTTACTCTGTATTCCACACAACAAAATTTAAACTAAGCCCACCAGTAAGCATTTCAGTCTTCTCTCCAAATTTTCTGTACGTGCCCACCCTGCAGGTCTGACCCCTCTTATATCTGTCTCCCTGCAGCCTCTAAAATGTCCATTTTGCTTTGCCCCAGCAATCCATGTCTTCCCCTTAGATTTCACACTCCATTCGCCAAAGCAAAAGTCCCAAAGTTCATCTACGTGCTTTTCCTCGTAAGTCACACTCGATTGTGCCCCACTTACAGGGTCTGTGGAAGGTTGGCCTCATTATCCACCAGAAGTTCAGAGAACTTTGGCTGCATCTCAGGGCTGCTGTTAGGAAGTGACAAATCTAGGGTGTAAACGTCCATCTTTCTTACCCTCAGGCCCATCCTCCGTGCACTGGACGTGCCTCTCTAGATGGCATCCCTGTCGCAGACAGGCAAAGACATGATTTCATTCAGTGAGGTAGCCCTGAAGCTTCAGAGAAGGGATGGCTCACTCAGCAACAGTCACTCTGGAAACCATGGTTTTCTGCTCTGGGATCTGATGATTTGTCAGACCTTGGGCAAGTCATTTCTCCTCCACATTTTCCATTTATAACAAGTGAACTTGACGTAAACATTTGAGATTAACTACTAAATGGTTAAGAAGTCGGCTGTTCAGAACAACAAAATCAAAGTCTGTGTTTTAAAACCCTCAGGGGGTTGACACAAAACCTGATCCCTATACTGCAAAGAAGTTTGTTCTCTTTCTTTCCATTTCCCTCCTAACTTCCACTGTTCCGCTCCCCTTAATCTGTACATTTTCTCTTGAGGCTTTTGGGACACTATGCAGTAACCATTAAGGGGTGAAGCATGTGAGTGGTCCAAGGGTGAAGTCATCGGTGTGTTACACAGCTGTCATTATAAATGAGTCATCTGTAGGAGCATATTCACACACATGAATTACATCATCTGGCCAAGACTGAAATCACAGTAGAATAACCAACAGAGGGGATGAAAGTCAGACCCCCATTCAACCAATGACTGCAAAGTTTGGAAATGAAAGAGGACTCTAAGAAAAAAGCAAACAAACAGTTCATCTGGCTTCAGTGGATATCTCTGAAATAGAAGAAAAATCAGGGGTGGCGGGGTGGATAAACTTGCCTCTCTGGAGTATTTATTGCATCCTGAACTCTTTCAGGAACTTTGCTTATCATTAAACATTAATTTCCCTAGAAACTGGAGCTTTCACTTCTTATAGCTGTAGCAATTAAGGGCGGTTTTGGCTTGGAAGCTCCAACTTCCCGGCACAAATCTGTGAGCTCTGTGGCCTTTGCTCAACAGAGAGCTTTGCTTGTTTTACAAGACTTTGTAGTTTTCTGGGAAACACAAGATAAATCCTGCCCCAATGCAATAACCCAGGTCAGACCTGTAAACATAATTCTAGCAATAAATGAACTGTAATTGTTGAGGGGAAGCTATAGTTATTGATTCATCCACTCTTTTATCCCTAAGTAGGGCATCTTATGACCTTCGGAAGCTTGCTTTTTGTTTTTGAACCATCTGAACTGTCACTGAAACTGTGGAGCATGGCAACAATTGATACTTCCACCTCTGCTGTGTAACACGCAAAAGAGCCACACGATGCCTTGGAAAATTGGTTTCATTCATAGTGGTCACCTCTCCCAGGAATGGATGCGGTGTCACACTTGACGCTGCAGGAATAAAGAGGTGACCTCACTGAAGTCACAGAGTGAGCATTACTGCACTGAGAACAGGTACCTCGTCCCAGGGCCCAGGCTATTTTCTTTACTCACTTTGTGCCTGGCAATCTCCATGATCATTGGCCATTCATTTTTTATAATAAAAACACACTGTAGGTTTTTTGAGCTGATGTGTTCTTTGAGGCTCTGAAAGATTCTGACCCTGGGAGAGGTGGAATCATTATTCTTCAGTAAGCAATTGTCTTTGCCTCAGTTAAGGCTGCTGCTGATCCTCGATTACCCATGTTAAATTGAGGGGAGCAGAGATTAAAAACACAAGATAATCAGAAAGTCATCAATTGTGCACAGAGATTTGTCTCCAAGGATGAAAAGCTTACTGCTTTTCTCTCAAGGGATTTCAGAACTCGATAGAACAAAACATTCTTGATGAAAGGCAGGTAGGTTTTTTTTTTTTTGCTTTTGTTGTTGTTGTTGTTTTGTTTTGTTTTTTACAAAAAGTAAAGCCGCCAAATATTCCTTACTGCAAAAGAACATCAGAAATAGAAGAAAGATAAAAGCCGACAAAAGGTGATGCTACTGCGATCTGTACGCTTAAGGAAGGATGAGCCTTTGTGAACAGCCTGGCTGAAAGGAGAGGCCATGCTACATTCTGAGCCATGTGGATGGGCCCAGGGGGCGGCAGGGTCAAGGGTTACCCTTGAATATCTGGGACCTCATCATGAGCACCACAGGCCTGGAGAGTGGTCAAGAATGTAAGCCAAACTCACACAGGAACCTAGCAAGAATTATGCCTAGGTATTGAGAATACGTGAGACTGTTTCATTCATCAGGTAGGAAACATAAGCTGCACAAATCATAGCAAAGCCTTTAGAAATCTCACTAGTGGGCAGGAGGGAGCCGATCAAAGGGGCCGGCATTTGAGATGAAGTCTTGGCAATTAGTAGCTGAACCACATTGGGCGAGTCACACTCGGAGCCTTGGTTTCTCCATCCTTGGTTGTCACGAGGATGAAATGAGTTAATCCGTAAGAAAGGTTTAACAGAGCTATTGGCATATGATAAGCCCTTAATACATGTTCACAAATGTTATAATTATTGCTGTTGATATTACTGCCATCTTATGACAAAAAGGGATTTTCCCATTCCTTAAGTGTGGGCTACACTTAATGACTCCCTTCTAAAGAGTATGGTATGAAAAGGGGTGAAAAGAATAACCTTTCAATGGAGAACTTGATAAACACTATCTCAGCCCAGTGATCAAGGTCAACATCCACAGTGGTGTCATGTTCATCTTATGTACCCTCGATGTGATGTCATGAAATAGCTCCTGACCTCTGTAGTATTCCTCCAAAATATCCATAACTCCAATCTAACCAGGAGTAAAACATCAGACAAATCCCCAAAGAGATGGACATTCTACAAAACACCAGGCCAATAATCCTCAAAACTTTCAAAGTCTCCAAAAACAAGGAAAGTCTAAGAAACAGTCACAGCCCAGAGGATCCTAAGGAGACGTGACAACTAAGTGTAATATGTATCCTGAATGGGATCCTGGGACAGAAAAAGGATATGAGGGGAAAACTAATGAAATCTGAATAAAGTATGATGTTTAGTTAATAATAATGTATCAATATTGGTTCATGAGTTGTGGCCCAGGTACCATGCTAAAGCGAAATGTTAACAGTAGGGAAAACTGAGTGAAAGTTTACCGGAACTCTCTGTATTAGCTTTGCAACTTTTCTGTAATACTCTTCTTTAAAAAAAGCTTACTTACCAACAGGCACATGAAAAGATGCTCAACATCACTAATGATCGGGGAAATGCAAACCAAAACCACAATGAGATATCACCTCACACCTGTTAGAATGGCTACCATCAAAAAGACCACAAATAACAAATGTTGGTGAGGATGCAGAGAAAAGGGGACCCTTGTACACTGTTGGTGGATGTAAACTGGTGCAGTCACTTGGAAAGCGGTATGGAAGTTTCTCAATAAACTAAAAATAGAACTACCGTATGACCCAGCAATTCCACTCTTGGGTATATATCAAAAAAACCCAAAAACATTCATTCAAAAAGATACATGCACCCCAATGTTCATAGTAGCATTATTTACAATAGCCAAGACATGGAAGCAACCTAAATGTCAATCAACAGATGAGTGGAGGGCTTCCCTGGTGGCACAGTGGTTAAGAATCTGCCTGCCAATGCAGGGGACATGGGCTCGAGCCCTGTTTGGGAAGATCCCACATGCCGCGGAGCAACTAAACCCGTGTGCCACAACTACTGAGCCTGCACTCTAGAGCCCGTGAGCCACAACTACTGAGCCTGCATGCCACAGCTACTGAAGCCCACATGCCTAGAGCCTGTGCTCTGCAACAAGAGAAGCCATCGCAATGAGAAGCCTGCACAACACAACAAAGAGTAGCCCCCACTCGCCACAACTAGAAAAAGCCTGCATGCAGCAATGAAGACCCAACACAGCCAAAAATAAATTTATTTTAAAAAATAGTTTTAAAAAAAAACAGATGAGTGGATAAAAAGGATGTGATATATATATACAATGGAATACTACTCTGCCATAAAAAAGAATGACATTTTGCCATTTGCAGCAACATGGATGGACTTGGAGGGTATTATGCTAAGTGAAATAAGTCAGACAAAGACAAATACTGTATGATATCACTTATATGTGGAATCTAAAAATACAACAAACTAGTGAATAAAACAAAAAAGAAGCAGACTCACAGATACAGAGAACAAACTAGTGGTTACCAGTGGGGAGAGGAAAGGGAGGAGGGGTAATACAGTTAGGGGATTTTTTAAAAAGGGTCATTATGGTTTCATGTGTGTGAAACCTCTGAAAATTGCAAAGCACCGTAGAATTTAAATATTTAAATTTTTAAGAATTTTAATAAATTTTAAGAATTTAAAAATAAAGTTATCTAAATGTTGCAAAAAATGGCAAAAAAAATGTTTATTTAATAAATAAACAAAAGAGGCTGAAATGCTCTAAGGGCAGTTCAAGTGGCTCTTCACACATAGAAGGGAGAAGGGGCAGAGAGCAGACTTTACAGCCTCTGCGACCCAACACTGACCTAATGTGAGGTCAGTTTCCCACTGAGAAGCCCCCCGGCCCACTTCGTTGACCCAAGTCTATTTTCTCAGTAGTTGCCGTCCTCCTGTCATGCTGTGGAGTCCTGCCCCCGAAGGCCGTCCTCTGACATCAGCTTTTCCTCTCCTAGCTGCTGTGAACACAAGTCACCTCCATAACTCACATCTTTTCATTTTAAATGTTTGTCAAGGAAGCAGAAAGCAGATAATCAATACAGTCAACAGGGGATTTTACACAGGCTTACACTAAAGCTTGATGCTCTTTCTGAGACGGTAACTTTTAAAAGTGACCCAATACTTACTCAGCACATATCCAATGCCAAACATCAGTCTAAACAACACTTAATAAAGCAATTTCACATAATCTTTACAAACAGGCTACAAACAAGCTACTATTAGTATCACCATTTCACAGATGAGAAAATGGAAGTACAGATTATTTCAGCGACTTTTGCAAAGTCACACACAGACCTGTATCCAGCTGGTTGTATCCAGGACCCAGTAAGAATGAAATTTAACAAATGTCCCCCACTCCCTACACAGAAAGTTGGACATAAAATTCAGTGAGAATAGAATGATGGGTCTCCAATCAGTTGTCCCGTTATCTCCAATGATGATTCTTAATTTAGAACCATCCAGACAAATCAGGATGAAGCTGTTTCGAAAGGTAAAACACATCTTCACTAATTGATCATTTTTTATCCATTAATTTACAACAGATATTTCGGATCTCTGAATCTCAGTCACTGACTGCCCTATTCCTATCTCACTTTAAGCCTCTGCCTTGGTTTGGGACTGAAATAGGACTGGGCATGGGCCGCAATTACCTTCCACGTTCAAAACACCTGATAACACCACATTGGAAATCAAATATACTTCAATAAAAAATGAAAAAGCTGAAAATTAAATGGATTGATTTTCAGACTTTGTCAAACTATCACTAGTTGTATAACATTACCTAATTTTTGGCCATGTTATAAACCCATCCAAACTGGGTAATGCCCAGTCAAGTAGTTTTATTCCACAGTGAAATGTTTACTTGAGGTTCACTTCAAAATAAAAATAAGTCATTAACCATAACTAACAAGTCACTAACCATAGTTAACTGTAACTAACCCTAACCATAACTAGATTTATTGAGCATCTCCTAAGGAAGTAGACTGGGTGGGTGCTTTACAAAATATATTTTATACTAATAATGATGATTAAATAAGGCCTTATCCTTCCATTTTAGAGCTGGAGGAAACAGGCTTAGAGAAGTTAAGGTACTTACACGAAGTCAAACAGGTTGTAGGTAAATGAGTGAATATTAGAGCACTAATTCACCTAATCCAAAACTTGAGGATTTTCCACTAGTCTACAAGCACCCTTCCCATTTCTGATCTTTCCCTGTGACCCATGACATCATTGTCACACTTGAATCTTCCCAGCCTCATTCAGGGCTTCTTCCTTCCCTCCTTCAAATGCTCTGTCTTTTACAGCATCCTCACAAGTCTGGCGTGTCAGCTTTCTCATCTGATAAAAATCACCATGCAAAGTGAAGGCTGTTGCCACCACTGCCCCCGGTAACACCTGTGCATCTTACTGGGGACCTCTGAGAAAACCCCAGCTAGGAGTATTTGACAACTGAACAAGCCGTCAAACTTCTGTGAGCCTCAGTTATTTTTTCTCCAAATGAATGTTGGCTGTCCTGTCTACCCAACATCTATGAAATATACACTAGTCATTTTAGCAGAGGTTTCCCATTCCTAATTGCATTTTTAAGTAAAAGCTTACTGAGGAGGATGGGAAGGTCTATAGTCAATAAGCATCAGCTGTGCAGATTTCACGTAACAACACATGGCTAAGCACATTCATGCTGTTATTTTATTTAACACTCACAGCAACCTTATGGGGCAAAGTATTACTGTCACCCTGGCTCCAAGAGAGTAAAGGACTTGAAAAACACAACATAACTAAAGAAGCAGATATTTCTTAAATGTAATATGTTAAAGTGTTTTTTAAATTGTGAAGAATGTGACCCAGAAATTTAAACTAAGTTCATGAATGGGTTTCAGAAGTGGTATACTAACAGATCTCCCTCAGATTTAAAACTAAGAACCAAATATTACACCAGATACCAAAAATATCATGCTATTCTTCTGGGTTGCACAAGTAGCTTTCAACATATGATTACAGCATTTGATCACCTCTCTATTACTTAAAGATCTGGAATCACATTGCACCGTGAGCTCCTGCAGGATTAAAATGCAGAATTTGTTCCTTGCTCTCTCCCTGGCACTTAACATTGTGCCTGAATTGAATCCAATAGAAACGAACTGAACCAAATGGAATCTTCTTGGGCAAGGGGAAAGATAACACCATCATTAACATTTCAGCCGTTCTGTGTTGCAGATACCAGATCCAATGTAGAAGATCCATGTGACTGACCTCTGGGGAGAATGATGTTAATATTACTGATGTTATTATTAATATCAGAATTCATGCAATAAAAATGAAATTATATTCTTGGAAGCCATGAGTTATTTATTAAGATAATTCATAAGAATGAAGATACTAACTACGACACTAATAGCTAACATTTATTAGCCAAAGAATCATACAAAGTATTTTCTGTGCATTTTTTTTCTTTTTCTCCCTACTCTGAGTCCTAAGGGGATAATAATGTCTGGCTAAGGGCATCCCCATCGGACAGGTCACTTGAGGTTTATGCTATTGTTATCTATATATTATAGATAAGGAAACTGAGCCTTAGAGACATGCAACCACTTGCCTAAGTTCATACACCTAGTGAATTACAGATCTGGAATGTGAATTCATTCAAGTTCAAGTGTAAAGTCTGAACTCTACCCAGCCTCCCCTTTAGGTGTGAAGCCCAGCTCAAGGTAGATGGACCTGAGCTCCCCACACCCCCATCCCACCCTGCCAGTAGCAAAAAGTGTGCGAACCAGCATCCACCACTCAGCTTACTTCCTCTCTTTCTCTGATGCCCTTTCCATAAAGTTCAAAACCTCTTTATACCTGCCTTTAAACCAAATTGGTCTAGCTTTTCTCCCAAATTTTTTTTTTTTGCGGTACGCGGGCCTCTCACTGCCGTGGCCTCTCCCGCTGCGGAGCACAGGCTCCGGACGCGCAGGCTCAGCGGCCATGACTCACGGACCCAGCCGCTCCGCGGCATGTGGGATCCTCCCGGACCAGGGCACGAACCCGTGTCCCCTGCATCGGTAGGCGGACTCTCAACCACTGCGCCACCAGGGAAGTCCCCCAAATTTTTCTTCTTAATGAGGCCTTTACTCCCAATCACCCCCTTACTACTTGCCTTTCTCCTTCTTCAGAGTACCTATTGAAAAGTTACACTATTTTGGTCTTTAGCACAAATCAATAGTCCACATGGGGAACAGATTTCCTCTCCCTTTAGGCTTCTGTGTGCTTCTTTCATGAGCACTGATACGTCATCCACGGAAGCCTGAATGGTACAAATGCCCTGCTGCAGGGTTTCTGAGACAGACTCTGCAAGGGGCCCAAAATAAATCATTAATGAAATCACCTTCCTTGTGATGGGCTGAAAAACAAACAGCCCCAGGTACATTGTTTATTTCCTAGGACTGCAATGCCCGTGGCACCCTGAACACAGGAAGTGGCCTGTTTAACTGAAGGAGCAACGATCTTGAAGCCTGAAGACCTGGTTGGCTCCGTCTCTTGCGAGGTACACAACCTTGGGCAGGTCACTTAACTTCTCTGAGTCTCAGTGTCCTCAGACACTAACACTAATGGAGCTAACATTCTTTCTTTAATGGTACACAATCCACCTGTATATAAGCCAGAAATCTACAAGTCATCCTTGTTTCTTCTCTCTCTTACTCCCAAGAGCCAATCTGTTTCTGAATTCTGTTGATTTCGCATCTTAAGTATATCTCAAATGTCCCTGTCTCCACTCCCACAAGCTGTGTTAGTTCAGGCATCATGATGTCCTTGCTAGACTAATACGAAGTCCTTCTAACCCATCTCCCTGTTCCTAGTCCAGCACCACCATCAATCCTTTCTTCTCACGGCAGCTGGTTATCAAGCTAAAGTATGCATCCCATCATATTGATCCTGACTAAAAGCATTATAAGACTCTCCATCACTTATAGAATAAAATACAAATTTGCCAGCCTATACTACAAAGCCCTCCATGACCTCGATCTTACCCACATATAATAGTTAGGAAGCTTTCAGATGCAAGTGACAGAAACACCTCTCCAATAGGCGTAATCACAAAGGAGAATTTATTGGCTTAGGAAACTAAAAAAACCTGGGGTAGACCAGGTACAACTGGGTCCAAAAGCTCAAACAGTCTCATTAGGAAGCAGTTTCTCTTCATCCTTTGCTTTGCTTTTCTCCATAGTGACTTTATTCTTGATTAGGGTCTTTCCACTCAATAACAAATTTGCCCCAGATGTTTCCGGCTTGCCTAGTCCTTATTTAGTAACCCCCTAGAAAGAGAACATCTTCTTGTCACTACTTTTAACAAAAGTCACAAGGCAAGGTCTCAGTGGTCTGCCTTGGGTCATGGACCTAACCCTTAACTAGACACTGTGACTAGGAGGGAAATGGTGATGAGGCAGGGACATCCAGGAGGCTGGGCTGGGGCCGGTCGTGCCTGAAGTACACAACTCAACAATAGAGTTATCCAGAAAAATCAGACTGCTATCACAAAATAATGCTAGGCTTAAAATTACCACTTTATTTTATTCATGATTTTTTTTGGAGATCAGGAATTCAAAAAGGGCTTAGCTCTTGCTTGGGGTCTCTCATGTGGTTGTGTTAGGGGAACCACTGACGGAAACCACCTGCCATGTCCAGGCTCAATAGTAACCACTTGCGTGAGTTATCTTACAACAGGAGGTCCTGGTAAGGAAGGCGGAACTTACAAGCTACCACCGACAGGAAGAATTCGGAAAAGGTCAAAAGGAGAGAGGAGACGCCAGTCCATATGTCCTACCAACCTCCCAGAATCCTTCTCGCTGGAATCCATCTTGGCTGAGCGATGCACACACCACCAGGAAGCATCCTGAGTCAGAATGATTGGCCAGATGCAACCCGGAAACTAACCCCATCACCATAAAACCCGAGACTGCGAGCCACGTGGCCAAGCAGTTCTCCTGGGTTCCCTGACCCTGCTACTCTCTGCCCGGGCGCCCCTTCCCAATAACATCTCTTGCTTTTTCAGCGCCTGTGTCTCCTCAGACAATTCATTTCTGAGTGTTAGACAAGAACCCACTCTCGGGCCCTAGAAGGGGTCCCCCTTCCTGCAACAGTTGCAGTGAGATGTGGGCTAGGTCTGTAGACATCTGAAGGGTTACCAGGGCTGGGTGTCCAAAATGGCTCCTTTACAAGATGATGTGGGAGCTGCCTGATGGGAACTCAGCCGGGCTGTCAACTGAATGCCTAAACATGCCTTCCTCAGCATGGAAACCTCCAAGAGAATGGACTTCTTACATGGTAGACCAGGGCTCTGTGCACTGGCATTCCAGCAAAAGGGGGAAGCTGCATCACCTTTTCTGAACTAGCCTCTGAAGCCATGCCATGTCACCTTTCTGCGTTCTATTGATTACAAGGCTTCCCAGAGTCAAGGGGAAGGGACATGGACCGCACCTCTGGATAAGAGGAGTATCAAATGACTTGCAGCCACAATTATTTTTTATTGTTTTATGAACACATTCTCATCATTTCAACAATTTTTGTCTTTCTGGATGCATTTTTCTCTGTCTACAACACCCTTTACGTCTTCTCTGTCTGTCTACCAAGCTCTACTCTCCCAAGACACACCTCCACTGCAAAGCTTCTGCTTTCCTCTCTCCTTTGGGCCACATGCTGAGTACGTAACCCCTATAATATAGTTTTTTTCCTGATGTATTATAACTCTTTACCTCTGCCTCTATCATCAGGCTTTCCTCCTTGAAGGCAGAGACAAAGTCTTATTTGCCTCTATACTTCACATATTCTCTCTCATAGGTCCTTAGGACATGTTTGCCAAATGACAGAATTAGATTATAGAGCCAGAGAGCTTTTCAAATGTTAAAGTGCTATTCAAACAAAGGCTGTCATTATTTACAAGATAAAGGAGACTTTTACTGAGGAAAATGTAATAGCTTCTGGTGATAGCTTTCTGCCTGGCAAATTCTAAATGGATAGTCCATTAGACTGTCAAAAAAAATAAAAAACATTATTAAAATTTTTTTCTTTCTTCCTTTCTCCAGCTTAAATACTAGTGACAACTAGTTGTTTGTCCTTTATCTGTTATTTAGATCACTGTTCTCCAGATTTTTTCAAGTCATCTTTCCATGAATCTGTTTTATCAGGCCATTGCTTCTCTACATCCTTTATAGTTTTGTACTTAATTTTTTATCATCTAATTTTCCTGGCCCACTACTTATCATCTTTAATTAGTCTTTTATTTATTCAGTACATATTTTCTAAGGATCTGAGGGGCTACTATGTACCAGGCAATATGATGGACCCCAGGGATTCAGTGAAAAACAAGTTACAGTCACTCCAACAAGAAACTCAGTGCCTGGTGGAGAAAGAAAGTGTCAACAGAATGTGATAGCTGTTAAGCCAGAGGCCTGCAGAGAGGAGTATGGAGGTGGGTACTTACTCCTCTCTGGGGTGGATAAGAAAGACTGCAGGAGGAAACAGCAATGCACCTACAAAAGGGGGTAGTATTAAGACTCATAAAGAAGGAGACATCTCAATGAGAGAGAACATCCTGAGCCAAGGCATGGAGATAGAAGAGAATAGATGTGTGGAAGACCAACAGATAGTTTCATGTTCTTGCTATAAAGTATGAGACAGAAAATGGCAGATTTCTGAAGCTTCTAGCTCTCAGGATTGTGAAAACTATCTTGGTTTTCAGGCACTAGAGTCTCTGGAACTCTCTAACTGGGAATCTAGTTAATTACCCAAAGAGTTCAGGAAACAATCTCAGAAAATCAAACTCAAGGGAATTTTAAAAATTATTATGCAGCCGTTTATCCAAGGCAAGCAGAATTTGCTGCTAAAAAAAATCTACTCCAAGCTCTACACTTTACCACTTGAGAGACTTTGCAGACAATTTATTCATAGATCCTCAAGACTACATATGGTATCAAACAAGACAACATGATATTTCTCAGAAAGTTGCTGGGAAGATCACAAATGATGGTATAAGCAGAAGTTCCTTTTGTGGACAGTGGTTACTTTTGTATAGCTAGCTCTTTTTTTTTTTTTTTTTTTTTGCCATTTTTACTGCTAAGAGAACACTTCTTTTTCCTTCTTTCTTTGGTATCACACCTTCCTTACTTCCCTCCATGTGTGATCATATGACCTTGGTCTGAACAATCAGAATACTATTTTGCCATGTCATTATTAAACAGTGCAGGACTAAGCACTTGTCCCCTTTTGGTTCATGGATGACCAAGTAGTTCCACCTGGTTCAATAGAATAAATCCTATGATTCATAAAAAATTTGAAAAAAGAGAGGCTTTCTTTCCAATGGAGCTGCTAAGTCAGTATAGGTCAAATAAAAAACTACTAAAGGGCAACAACAACTAAAGAAATGCCCAAGAAAGAAGACCACAGAAGAAAACAGAGCAGGGACAAGGGACAGGTAACTGATGATAAGACATGAATGCCAGGCTACATCTGTCTTTAAAATAAAAATACCATACATCTTGCAGTCGATAATTTCCATTTTTAAGTGAATTTTACTTTTGTTTCTATATCTTGCAACTAAAAAGAGTCCACTTTCCATGGTTTCAGTTACCTACAGTCAACCAAGTTCTGAAAATATTAAATGGAAAACTCCAGGAGCAAAAAATTCATAAAATTTAAATTGCACACCATTCTGAGTAGTGTGATGAAATCTCTCAGCATCCTGCTCCATCTCACCTGGGACATGAATCATGCCTTTGTTCAGGATATCCCATCGGTTAGTCACTTAGTAGCCGTTTGGTTATCAGATGGTCAGGGTGTCACAATGCTTGTGTTCAAGTAACCCTTATTTTACTTAATAATGATCCCAAAGAACAAGAGTAATGATGCTGGCAATTCAGATATGCTAAAGAGAATCCATAAAGTGCTTCCTTTAAGTGAAAAGGTGAACGTTCTTGACTTAATAAGAAAAAAAAATGATATAATGAGGTTGCTAACATCTATAGTAAGAAAACTTCTTCTAACCATGAAACTGTGAAGAAAGAAAAAGAAATCCATGCTGGTTTTGCTTTCACACCTTAGACTGCAAAAGTTACAGCCCTAGTACATGGTAAGTGTTTAGTTAAGATGGAAAATGCATTAAATTTGTACGATAAGATATTTTGAGAGAGAGAGAACAAAAGAGAAACCATGTTCACGTAACTTTTATTACAGCATATTGTTATAATTGTTCTGTTTTATGATTTGTTATTATTATCTCTTACTGTGCCTAATTTATAAGTTAAACTTTAACATAGGTATGTATACATAGGAAAAAAAACATAGTATATATAGGGTTTGGTATTATTTGAAGTTTCAGGCATCCACTGGGGGTCTTAGCATGTATCTCCCATGGATAAGGGGGGACTACTGTATAAAAGGTTGCGTCATCTGAGATAGAAATAACTTTACTTCTCTCTTTCCAATCTGAATGTCTCTATTTCTTTTTCTTGCCTAATTGCTTTGGGTAGAATCTCCAATACAATGTTAAATAGAAATTGTGAGAATAGTCATTCTTTCTTGTTCCTGATCTTAGGAGGAAAGAATTAAGTCTTTCACAATTAAGCATGATGTTAGCTGTGAGGTTTTGTTTTGTTTTGTTCTGTTTTTATAAGAGAGATCCTAAACGATCAAGGAAGAACTTTGTGGTACAGTATTTTGGCTTTTGGAGAAAGGACATCAAGAAGAGATGAAAAAAATGGATGAGAATTTGATTTTGTACATTTAGGTTTTGAGTCTTTCTTGGTATTAGAAGATACTGCAGCTGCCCTATTGTAAACATAATTCACAATAAATATTCTTGCCCCCAGAGTGAATTCTCATCTCAGATAAGTACACTTTCTTCCAATTTGCTGATGTCGTGAAAGAATAATCTGTCTGATCTACATATGAATTCAATTCTAAGCTTATTTTGCCATCTAACTCATTTAACCTAATGATGGAAATTACTAATATGAAGATCACACAAGTTGATAAGTTGTTACAGCTGTGATGCAGTTGTCAAATTCTAATAATCAGTGAAGGAATTTGGCTTTTTCTTGGCTAGCAACTTTTCTTTCAGCCCTTGCATTTAGAAAATTGGTGGATGTGAACAATTATTCATCTACTCACTCAGCAAATACTTGCCAAGTCCCTACATGTTGGCAAGCACTACATGGTAGGCAGCTTCTAAAATGACTCCCAACAACCACCCCCCCAAATAAAGTTCCTACCTGGCCCTTTACAGAAAAAGTTTGGCAACCCCTGCATTAGAAACAAGTCTAGCCTACACTTGAGGGGAGGAGATTCACAAGGGCATGAATACCAGGAAGTTGGGGTCTTTGGGAGCTATGAGTTTTTTGTAGATGTCTTTTATCAGAGTGAGGAAGTTCTATTTTATTCCTTGTTTGTTGAGCTTTTATTATTATTATTATTATTAAAAGATATTGGATTTTGGCAAATGCTTTTTCTGTGTTTATTGAGCAAGATACATTCTTACCATAATTACTGACTTCAAAGAAAAAGAAAAAATATTTGGGCATATAGGCAAAAAGCCAAAGTAACTATAAAGAAAAGAAAATCAAATCACCATCAGAAGTCTCAACATCAAAGTTTTGTGCCAAAAGAAAATGGAGTAACATATTTAAGATACTCAAGGAAAGTAAATGTGAGCCAAAGATTTTATATCCAGCCAAATAAACTTTCAAACATAAAGGCAGAAGACAATCAAAATATAAGAATTCAGAGAATAATGTTACCATGAGCCCACACAGCCTATGACTATAATTAAAGAATAAACTTTAAAAATCATAACAAGTCAATTTTAAATAAATTTTAGAAGCACCTATTTTTAGGAAAAAATAGCTTACCAAAACTAACACTAAGGGAAACAAAATGAGAAGAGACTTTACTCATGAAAGAAATTACACCAGTAATTAAAAATTTATCCCAACACACAGAGAAAACTTCAGACTTCCAGAAAATAGAAAAATACAAGACAAAACACTTCCAAATTCATTTCATGAAGCTAGGATAAACTTGAGGACAGTGAGAACAAGGAAAATTAACAACTGGGTGAACTTATGAATATAAATGTAAATATCCTGAGCATATATTAGCACTATATAACCACAGCACTACATAAAACTATTGCCTTACTGTGACCAAGTTATGTTTTCTCCAGTAATGTAGAGATAGTTTAATATTAGAAAATTAATGTATTTCATAATATTAAGAGATTGAAAGGGAACCACATAGTTCATCTCAATAGATGCAGCAAAACCAGGCATTAAATGAAATTTTAGTCAACACCCACTCATGATAAAGAAATTAGCACAGAAAGAATAGAAGGGAACTTCCTTAATTTGTTTAAGGACATGCCTCTAAATCTACTTGCATAGTACTTAATGTTAAAGGGAAGAAACAAAACCCTCATTATTTAGATATGATATTATCTACATTAAAAACAAAAGATAATATACACACATTTTGTTAACTAATGAGTGTTCAATTGCATTTCTACTCTTTATATTATTTTATTCCCATTGTTTAACTACAAATAAGAAATTAGCAAATGTAATTTTTAGTAGTACAATGTACTATCTTAGAAATAGATTTAACAAAAGATATGTAATATTTTAAAAGAAAAATTATAAAACTTTATTTTAAAATTAAATCAATTTAAATAAATGGAGAAATAAGAATCAACATAGTAAAGATGTCAATTCTTCCAAAATTAATTTCTAAATTCAGGCCACTCACAATACTGACATGTTTTTCATAGAATATAAGAACTCAGTTTTAAAATTAATGTGTAATGCAAAGGCCCAGAAATAACTCAGGAAACTTTAAAGAAAATCAAGGTTGAAGATTTTTACCACCAGATATCAAAATTTATTATAAGTTTATCATAATTATGATAACATGGTATTGGTAGATTTAGGTAAATTGACCAATGGAACAGAACAGAGAGCTCAGAACCAGATCCATGCATACGCAGGAGCCATCTAAGTCAGAGAAGATGTTGAAGATCAGAGGGCAGATGACAAGCTATCTACCAGTGGTACTGGGACATATATGGGGAATAGAAACTTAACTACATACTGAAACAAAAATCAATTCTTGGTGAGGTAGGGATCTAAATGTGAAAAGCAAAATCCTCAAAACATGGAGAAGAATACCCAAACCAATTTTCTGACACTGGAGTGTTCATTAAGTAAAACATGAAAAACATAAATAAAAATTAATAAATTCAACTATATTAAAAGCTTCCATTCATCAAAAGACACCAAAAACATATACAATACATATCAGGAACCAAAGATTTTGTTAATAATATGACAAAAGATTAGCATATGTACATGTATGTGTGTATCCACCCCCGCAGACATATATTTTCTACCTACTTATAAAATAAGTAATAATAAATTTAAAACACTGATAAAGCATATGAAGTCAGTGTGATAAAAGAAACTCAAATAGATTAAAAAAAGATGAAATCTGTTCACTGTCATGCATAATCATAAAAGTGGTCATTAAAACCACAATGGAAAACCATTTTATACCTGTATGATAGGCAAAAATATTTAAAGAACTGGGAACGATATAAAGAAATAGGGTATTTTACATGCTGATGGATATGAACTGATACAACTCCTTTGGGAATAATTTGACAACATCTAATTAATTTGAGGATAGTCATACCTTATAACCCTTCAATTCCTTTTCTAGGTATAGAGCTACTTTCATACCTATGAACATGCATAACCATGTCCATCATCTGATCAGTGGACAAATAATTTATGGCATACTTATAAAATGGAATATGATACAGGAGTAAAAATAACCAGAGCTACAGGTATCATCATGGATGCATCTGAAAAAAAAAAACACACTGAGGAAATATAAAAGGCAAGTTACAGAAAAACTACCATCTGACACCTCTTAGATGAAAATTTAAACTACGTGAAACAGTGCTAAAAATACTAAAGCTACGTAAATGTGCCATAAAAGAACACAGAGCTCATGAAAATGATAAATACCAAAGTTCGATGTGTAGTTACCTTTGCAGGTGTGATAAGAGATTCAACGGAATTAGTCATGACTTTTTTTTTAAGTGGTGGTGGGTACTTAGCATTTGCTATACTATTCTCTACACCTTTTTGTATGTCCAAAATATTTCATAATAATAATTTTTAAAAGAAAAACCTCACACTATCACGGAGAGATGTTTTTAATATATTACAGGTAAACACAGTGAAATATATATAAACACCTACCATATGCACCACCCATTAGAAAAAAAAGTTCATGAAAAAATAAATGCAAAATAAAAGAATGAAAGATGTATACTATAATGTCAAGAGTCCATAGAACTTGCTAGATTACAGTTGTTTTTAGTTTATTTATTTGTGTTTTCTGCTTCATTTTTTCTAGTGAGCATAATTAACCCTTAATGAATCTGCTGAATTAATTAATAAACATTTTAATGTCAATTATAATAAATCATATCAATGCACTTGTGCTGAAATGTGAAACATAATCAGAAAATGCTTCAGAACTACACTTCTCCATACAATACTTTGACTTAGTTGACAAACTAACTCTCAAACAGGACAATACCCCTGTCCTCCATGAGCTTACCGATTAAAAACAGATGACCAAAAAGTGAACCAGAGCTATAAATTAAGCATTAAAATATTGCATCTGACTTTCAGTGCTCTCCGACATTTTAGACATATGGACAGTCTCCACTCTGCCTTTTCAGTTCTGGGAAAGAGCTAATGCTTTTCCCCAGAGTGTGAAATAACTGTCAAACATGCCTTTTTTGCCATTGCCGTTTGCACACCAAATGCTCTTCTTTCTTTTTCACACAAGGACGAGATAGCACTGCAGCCTCCCCCGGCTGTGGGAAATGGATATAACTGAAGCATGATCTGTGTCGGGGTTTGTTTTTAACTCACCTCCTCAGTGAGCACGCCTCCTGTCCTCGAAGCAGGCCAGCTCGGTGTGGGTGTGCAGTGCTTCCAAATCTTGCTATGCAGCCCAACCTGGGATAAAACAGAAATAATGAAAATGTCCTATGTTTCCCTGCACCATTTGACTCCTGCCAAGAAAACGGGAGGACTATCTCAGGTTATATAAAGGAAAGGTTCTTGAGGTACAGGAACAGTTGCTGGTCATTTTACAACTGGAGGCGAGAACCATCAGATAATCCACACCACCTGTATTGAGGGTGTTTGTTAACACATGATCAAAATATCACACCTAAATCTTATTCGCTGCTCACCTGTGCTCCATACTGTGTTAAATGCTTTACATTCATCATCTCAATTCATCCTCCTGGAAACTCTATTAAGTTGATTCTATCTTACCAGCCCCATGCTGTAAACGCAGAAACTGAAGGTCAGAGAGAAGTTAAATGACTTGCCAAGACCATGAAACTAGTAGATGATGGAGCTGGGATTGGAACCAGGTACCCTATCTCACACCTGAACCCTTAACCTCTCTACACCTGTCCTCAGAACCATTCAGAGAGTCCCTTTTAATTATTCTCCTATAGTTATTAGTGGTGGATATTTTAATCTCTGTTTACTGATGAAGTAACTGAGTCTCTGAGAGATCCTGCCCAAACAACCAGAGCTATCCAATTTCAAAATCTATGCATTTAGCACTAGATCACATTCTCTTTCATAGATTCACAACCAAGATATGGTCTCTCGTCCAAGTCCTTCCTCCCTCTGTTTCTCCATCTGCAAAAGGAAGGGAATCATATTGTCTCCCTTGAAAATCTCCATGGCTTTTATGGGATCAAATGCGATTCAGTGTAAAGGAACTTTGAAAAGTATAAAAACATGAGGAATTCAAATTTGCACCCATATTTCAGCTAAGTTTCCTTATCAGGCATCAACTATTAGAACATGCCAAATCCTTCCCATCTATGTTTAGAATGCTATGAGTAATAACACAGTCCCTATTCTCTGTTTATAGTAGAATGCAGATGATTCTGCCGTCATCCAGCCTTTTCCCAGATAGCCCTGTACTTTGAAGCTAAGCTGACTTTATCTCCAGGTTCAAGGGTGGACTCTGATAGGCCAAAGTCAATCGAAGTCATCTTGGTCCCTTGGACATAGTGATTCCTTTAGTTAACTTTGGCTTAAGGAAAACAGCACATGCATTCCCCTGACTAGGGGGGTTTAACTAAATTTGGGCTGATGAGGTGTGTACTGATGATATGGTATCCAGATGTGAAGCTGGAAACCAGAGTAGCCACTGTCCACCATAAGGGAGGTGGTCAGTGAACAATACTGACGCCACTGAAAGTGGTAAGAACTTCATAAATGTTATTTATGTTATTACACTAAAATTTTTGATAGTTTCTGTCAAAAGTTTGATGTTCCTATACCCTTCTCATTGGTAAGTATTTTTAGGACATCTTCATTCAAATTAGCATATACAGTCTCCAATTCACCCTTGCTACAAAAGTCACCAATATTATTTCAGCCAACGAATTGGTATGAAAAAGCAATCTCCTCTTTCCCCTCTTTCCCCTGTTATTGTCTCATTTTCTAAAGCACTAACCTTTTATGCCTTTGTAGGCAGTGTGGGGATAGAGAGGCATTTCCTGGCACAGGTAATGAGCTCCCAGTTATTTCCACTTAGAAAAGGCACGAGCTGCAAGTGAATAACTAACATGCATTTCACAATTTACCATTTGTTAAGCATAATTCCCTCAAATTGATTTGTTCTAAGTTTCACCTTGCTTTGTGAATTTGAAGTGTCTTTCCCTTCACTGGGAAGCACCACTGTGTAAGCCTCTTATTTTTCCTTGGAAAATAAGAAATGTTATCAAAATCAAATAACCTGCTTTTTAGTATTAAAACGCTACAAAGAATTGTGCACTCACAAAGGAAAGACATTTCTTCCATCTCCTTAAAAGAGGAGTTTTGAGATGGAGAAAATATAATGAGTGGGTTTCCGCCACCCCAGGACTGGCCCTCACATAGGTACTCAGGTTTCTCTTTGTGGCCCTCCCAATTCTGTATTTCCAGGTGGCCAATGACTTGTAGCCAGGAAAAAGCTAATTTACATTAACTAGCTCCCAGCAAATTTGTCTCCTTAAATACTCTTAAATTCGCCCCTTTTTTTAATCCCTCACAGCAGCTGCTGCCCCATTTCAAAGCCCCATTGCTCTGACCTAGATTATTCAACAGCCTTTTCTCCATTTTCCCCTCCATCCTATTTCTCCCTCTCCCAGTGTCTATACCTTATTCCTGCCACAGCTGTCTTTCTAAAAGGCAAATCCGATGATCACTTCCTTCTCCTACGTAAAACCTCTCAACAGCTGTCGTTTTGTCTGGATAAAATTCCAACTCCATGGTCTAATGTCAAGACCCTTTATGATCTGGCCCTGATGCATGGACAGCCAAGTGTCTGGCCACTCCTGTCATGTGTCTTTGCTGCACTACAACTTGTTCACTGCAGTTACAATACTGGGTCTCTGACAAAATACAGTGGGGCTGAATTTTGAAAGGAAAGGTTTTTAATAAAATAAGCTCTCTGTCCTATATATTTTTCTAAAAGTTTTTCTTTTCACATATGGTGTTTTTAAGTCCCTAACATTGATTTTTGGGTATAATGTAAGATAGGAATCTGTCATTATTATTTTCATAAGAGCAACTAGTTGAATCAATGGCATTTAACTAACTAACATCCTTCACATAGACGTTGTCAATTTTTAGAATTTTAAAAGAGATCTTAGAAATGTGTTTTGAGGGTAGGCAAGCAAAAGCTCTTTAAAATTTGATCCCACCCAGTTTTTCAGTGTAGGAAGGATTTCTTTTTCTTTTTTCTTTTCTTCAGAAAGTGTATCATTTACTGGGTCTTTTTAAATTTTATTTATTTATATTTTTGAATTTTATTTTATTTCTTTTTTTATACAGCAGGTTCTTATTAGTTATCCATTTTATACACATCAGTGTATACATGTCAATCCCAATCTCCCAATTCATCACACCACAAGCCCCAGCTCCCACCGCTTTCCCCCCTTGATGTCCATACGTTTGTTCTCTATATCTGTGTCTCAATTTCTGCCCTGCAAACTGGTTCATCTGTATCATTTTTCTAGGTTCCACATATATGTGTTAATATGCGATATTTGTTTTTCTCTTTCTGACTTACTTCACTCTGTATGGCAGTCTCTAGATTCACCCACGTCTCTACAAATGACCCAATTTCGTTCCTTTTTATGGCTGAGTAATATTCCATTGTATATATGTACCACATATTCTTTATCCATTCGTCTGTTGATGGGCATTTAGGTTGCTTCCATGACCTGGCTATTATAAATAGTGCTACAAAGAACATTGGGGTGCATGTGTCTTTTTGAATTACAGTTTTCCCTGGGTATATGCCCAGTAGTGGGATTGCTGGGTCATATGGTAATTCTATTTTTAGCTTTTTAAGGAACCTACATACTGTTCTTCATAGTGGCTATATCAATTTACATTCCTACCAACAGTGCAAGAGGGTCCCCTGTTTTCCACACCTTCTCCAGCATTTGTTTTTGTAGATTTTCTGATGATGCCCCCTCTAACTGGTGGGAGGTGATATGTCATTGTAGTTTTGATTTGCATTTCTCTAATAATTAGTGATGTTGAGCAGCTTTTCATGTGCTTCTTGGCCATCTGTAAGTCTTCTTTGGAGAAATGTCTATTTAGGTCTTCTGCCCATTTTTGGATTGGGTTGTTTGTTTCTTTAATATTGAGCTGCATGAGCTGTTTATATATTTTGGAGATTAATCCTTTGTCTGTTGATTCGTTTGCAAATATTTTCACCCATTCTGAGGGTTGTCTTTTCATCTTATTTATGGTTTCCTTTGCTGTGCAAAAGCTTTGAAGTTTCATTAGGTCCCATTTGTTTATTTTTGTTTTTATCTCCATTACTCTAGGAGGTGGATCAAAAAAGATCTTGCTGTGATTTATGTCAAAGAGTGTTCTTCCTATGTTTTCCTCTAAGAGTTTTATAGTGTCCAGTCTTACATTTAGGCTTCTAATCCATTTTGAGTTTATTTTTGTGTATGGTGCTAGGGAGTGTTCTAATTTCATTCTTTTACATGTAGCTGTCCAGTTTTCCAGGCACCACTTATTGAAGAGACTGTCTTTTCTCCATTGTATATCTTTGCCTCCTTTGTCATAGATTAGTTGACCATAGGTGTGTGGGTTTATCTCTGGGCTTTCTATCTTATTCCATTGATCTATGTTTCTGGTTTTGTGCCAGTACCATGTTGTCTTCATTACGGTAGATTTGTAGTATAGTCTGAAGTCAGGGAGTCTGATTCCTCCAGCGCCGTTTTTTTCCCTCGAGACTGCTTTGGCTATTCGGGGTCTTTTGTGTCTCCATACAAACTTTAAGATGATTTGTTCTAGTTCTGTAAAAAATGCCATTGGTAATTTGATAGGGATTGCATTGAATCTGTAGATTGAATCTGAGAAGAAAGTGTAATCTGCTGTTTTTGGATGGAATGTCCTATAAATATCAATTAAATCTATCTGGTCTATTGTGTCATTTAAAGCTTGTGTTGCCTTATTAATTTTCTGTTTGGATGATCTGTCCATTGGTGTAAGTGAGGTGTTAAAGTCCCCCACTATTAGTGTGTTACTGTCGATTTCCTCTTTTATAGCTGTTAGCAGTTGCCTTATGTATTGAGGTGCTCCTATGTTGGGTGCACATATATTTATAATTGTTATATCTTCTTCTTGGATTGATCCCTTGATCATTTTGTCGTGTCCTTCTTTGTCTCTTTATTTATAAACATTCTTTATTTTAAAGTCTATTTTATCTGATACGAGTATTGCTACTCCAGCTTTCTTTTGATTTCCATTTGCATGGAATATGTTTTTCCATCCCCTCACTTTCAGTCTGAATGTGTCCCTAGGTCTGAAGTGGGTCTCTTGTAGATAGCATATATATGGGTCTTGTTTTTGTATCCATTCAGCAAGCCTGTGTCTTTTGGTTGGAGCATTTAATCCATTCACATTTAAGGTAATTATCGATATGTATGTTCCTATGACCATTTTCTTAATTGTTTTGGGTTTGTTTTTGTAGGTCCTTTTCTTCTCTTGTGTTTCCCACTTACAGAAATTTCTTTAGCATTTGTTGTAGAGCTGGTTTGGTGGTGCTGAATTCTCTTAGCTTTTGCCTGTCTGTAAAGCTTTTGATTTCTCCATTGAATCTGGATGAGATCCTTGCCAGGTAGAGTAATCTTGGTTGTAGGTTCTTCCCTTTCATCACTTTAAGTATATCATGTCACTCCCTTCTGGTTTGTAGAGTTTCTGCTGAGAAATCAGCTGTTAACCTTACGGGAGTTACCTTGTATGTTATTTGTTGTTTTTCCCTTGCTGCTTTCAGTAATTTTTCTTTGTCTTTAATTTTTGCCAGTTTGATTACTATGTGTCTTGGTGTGTTTTCCTTGGGTTTATCCTGTATGGGACTCTCTGCACTTCCTGGACTTGGGTGGCTATTTCCTTTCCCATGTTAGGGAAGTTTTCGACCATAATCTCTTCAAATATTTCTCGGGTCCTTTCTCTCTCTCTTCTCCTTCTGGGACCCAAATAATGCGGATGTTGTTGCGTTTAATGTTGTCCCAGAGGTCTCTTAGGCTGTCTTCATTTCTTTTCATTCTTTTTTCTTTATTGTGTTCTGTGGCAGTGAATTCCACCATTCTGTCTTCCAGGTCACTTATCTGTTCTCTGCCTCAGTTATTCTGCTATTGATTCCTTCTAGTGTATTTTTCATTTCAGGTATTGTGTTATTCATCTCTGTTTGTTGTTCTTTAATTCTTCTAGGTCTTTGTTAAACATTTCTTGCATCTTCTTGATCTTTGCCTCCATTCTTTTTCCGAGGTCCTGGATCATCTTCACTATCATTATTCTGAATTCTCTTTCTGGAAGGTTGCCTATCTCCACTTCATTTAGTTGTTTTTCTGGGGCTTTATCTTATTCCTTCATCTGGTACATAGCCCTCTGCCTGTTCATCTTGTCTATCTTTCTGTGAATGTGGTTTTTGTTCCACAGGCTGCAGGATTGTAGTTCTTCTTGCTTCTGCTGTCTGCCCTCTTGTGGATGAGGCTATCTAAGCGGCTTTTGCAAGTTTCCTGTAGGAAGGATTTCTTAAACAAGACACAAAGAGCACAATTCAAAAAGAAAAAAAAATGATAGATTCAACACATTAAACTTCATCAACAAAGTGAAAAGACCAGCTATAGACTGGAAATATACATTTGTCACATGTAAATTTGACAAAGGGCTAATATCTAGGTTATATAAAGAACACTTATAAATTAATAAAATGAACAAAACAACAACAGCAACAGAAATGCGGCAAAAGTTTTCCAAGAGGCCACTCAGAAAGAGGCAACCTAATCAACCTGTTTTAAAGTGCTAAATTTTCTTAGTCATCAGGACATATATGATAAAAACACACAAAAATGTTTTGTACGCTTAAAAATTTGTTAGGAGGGTAGATTTCATGTCAAGTATTTTTACCAAAACTAACAACAAACAATAAAAAGCAGCAGAAAAGAAAGGCAAATAAGACAAGTCTGTGGATACAGAATGCTAGTGAGGACAGGTCAGTGGTAACCCTTGTGCGTTGCTGATGGGAAGGTACGTGGTCCAGCTACTTGGGTACAATAGACCTTTGTTGCACTTAATGGACCATTTCTAGGAGCCTGGGGCTGTGAATCTGGCTTAGAGTTTTGAACCTGGAGCAAGATCTCAGTTTACAGAGTGAACAACACATGAGATGAAAAAGGCTGCCGTAAAGAGAGAGTCTAGTAAAAAAAAAAAAAAAAAAAAGAGTGTCCAGAAGAGTATCAATCCACAGGGCTCTGCAGAGGATCAGATATAGGCCAAGAGGTCTGAACAGGTGGACAGAGGGACAGAGTTGAAGTTTCCCAACCAAGGAGGACAGAATTCCCAAGGATTTCTCCAGTGTGGCTTCAGGACCCCATGAAAGTGTCTGCGGACATTCCCAAGGGCAGGGGTGTTAAGCCAGTTTCAAGCAATCAGCAAATTCCTTTAAACTGGATGCAAAATTTGTACACCTCCTTGTTGAAGAAGGAAGAGTCAGTATTCTCCAAGGTCCCATAGCCAGGAAACCGTGGATCCAGAATTCACATCCACGCCTAGTTCCTGATTTATATACCTGCCATTTTGGTTCAAAATCTAACCCTGCCCATTCTTCCTTTTCTCTTTCAGACTGAAGAAGAAAATTAACCACCCAATAGTCACTGAGCAACTTGGTCCTGGCACTGTCGAGAATACAATCTACCCAAGACATTATCCCTCCTTCACTCTGGGTTCTGAGTTTTTGGGGTGGAAGAACAATATTTATTGAAACATTAACATGTTTTGTTCTAGGCTTTCCCTCTTCCTTCCCATGAAGAGAGCCAGGCCTTTCGCATTTCCTTTTCCTAGGACTTTTGTAGGGGTCAAGTAGAAGTGGCCAGAGGACAACTCTCCTCCTCTCCCTCCCTCCTCACTCTCTCTTCCTCCCTCTCTCTCCTGTGAGTGAAAATGTGAGCTCATGAAAGCCACTCTGATAGGGAGAAAGGAGCAAGGAAGTACCTTTGTGGGCAGCCAGAGAAGGGCTTCGATCCATAACACATCTTTTCTGCTGTGGGTCAGAGCCTTCCTGACTCCGAGACCTATTCATGGATGTTGGACCCTAGGTTCCCAGCCTAGACAAGGGTCCTCCAAGCAAGAAACACAAGCAGCAGTTGCTTGACCTCAGGAGACCAGTGTGGCCAGAAGCCCCAAGAGTAGGATCCTCCCTGACCCTTGGACACTCTGTAACACTCATGGACTGTGAGGCAATTAGGGTTGGCAAGAGTTGCAGGGAGCCCCAGTAATGACAGACTGCATTTTTCATCAGTCTGGTAGGTTGGAGGCTCAGTCATATAATTATGTTTACTACTAATAATGACAACAACAACAAATGTGACATTTCTTACGTACTGTTGTTTACACGGTGCTAATTAAGACTCACAGCACCTTCTACATTAGAAATTGTAGAATGTGAGAGTTGGGGTGATCCTCAGAATTCGTGCAACTTTATCATCTCATGATGTAAATGAATCTGACCCAGAAAGCCAAGTGATATCCAAAGGTCAGGGAATCACAAATGCAGGACCACAAGTAAAGAAGCTCTCGGTTATTTTATCCAGCACTGTTTCCACAGGCCCATGCCGCTTAGTTGGAAAAGAATAGTGTTCTAAAAACTGGGGGCATCTCTAAGCATCTTAAAATGAAAAAACCAACAATACAAAAAGATAGCAATAGAAATGAAGGCGGAGACCAGAGTTCAGTGCCCCCAGGCAAGGCAGCAGGAGTGCTCAGAAGGCAAACTTGTCTTCAGAAGCGAACTCTGCCTCATACTGCCCTCTGGTGGATTGAAATAAGAATGTCTCTGCTCAGCCCTGTTATGGTAAATTTAAAGTGAACTTGAAACTGTCCTATTAGATTTAAGAAATGAGGAAAAAAAGAAAAGCCAAAAAAAACCTCCTGTTCAAATTCATGTCTTCTCTGGGCAGCTTTACAGATATAAATCCCTTCATTACTATGACTATTATCCCAAGGAAAATGGTAAAGTGTAGACATTAATAGCATGGATATATAATAGAACTGCAGATTAGGTCCTAGCTCTGGAATTCTGGAGAAGTTATCCAATCTCTCTGAGACTCATTTTGCTCATCTGTAAAATGGACATAATAATAGGATGTCTCACAACAAGGACCTACTGTATAGCACAGGGATATTCAATATCTTGTAATAAACTATAAGGAAAAGAATCGAAGAAAAGAATGTGTGTGTGTGTATATATACACACATACATATATACATATATGTGTGTATATATATAACCAAATCACTCTGCTGTACACATGAAACTAACACAATATTGTAAATCAATTATACTTCAATAAAAAATACTACTACTAATAATAGGATGTCCCTCATGTGGTGTTGTGAGTATTTGAAGGAGAAAATCTGCGTGAGTCCTTAGAAAAGTGCTGGGTACATAAGAGCTCAATACAGAAGTTATTCTTATTTTTATTCTTATTGTTGATTTTATTATCACCATTTTGATAACTTTTCAAAAAATAAGTTCATATGCACACAAATAGACCTTGATAATTAGAAAATCATCAAGGAATTGTCTTAGAATGGTATGATTATGTGTATTTTTTTTTTGCATGTTCTATGACTTCTGTAACTGGTTAAATTACCTTTACCTTGGTTTTCTGTATACTTACCTTAATGTTCACTTCCCAGTTATAAAAACACCCTAAATATTCTCTCACTAGATTTCAATTCTGTCCTTTTTCACTAAAAACTAAAGTAGAGGAGTCACTTGCTTTAGGCCTTACTTGTAGAGAGAGAATGCCTAATTCTCTTTCCTGAGAAGACCCTCAGGAAAATCAGAGTTTATGCTGTCGCATGGTAGATATTCTGAGTCTTTGCCTTCTTGTGAGTTAGCTGTTGCTGTCTAAAAGCCAACCCATGTTAACACAGTAGCGCTTTCTTACTTCTCCTGGTTTGGGGGTCATTTCTGACCCACTGCCCTAGGATGGTCTTGCTCCCATGGCTGGACCCATCCCTCCACATTGTCACTCATCCTCCAATAGGTGCACGGGGCCTGTCACATGGTGGCTAAGGGATCTCAGTAGCCAGAGAGGGGAGACCCCAAGTCATAAGCACACCCTTGCCGACGCCCATTTGCCAAAGCAAGTCATGGGGCCAAGCCCCGATTTGCAGGATGGAGAGGAAAAGTGGCAAAGTCATACTACAAAGGGATGTGCGTGCAGGCGTAGGGGAAATTCATTGCCACTTTTTGCCAACTACCACACCACCCAGGTCCCAGGCTCTGAGAGTGCTGGGCATCTAAGCCAGTCCACAACAACTAAACGTCCTCAGTAGTAGTAGTGGACACACACTGGGTGCTTTCCAGGAGTCTCCCATGTCAGTGCCTGTGGGGACCAGACTACCACTGATGGTAAGAGAAGATTTTAGGGAGGAAACTAAGACCAAAAAAAGGCTCAGATGCCTGTTTTGAAGCTAAACACCATTCAGTTGTCATCATGGGGAATACGGGCTCAATGTTCCTAGATATTCTGATTGTTCAGGAGATGGCAGAAACCTGGATTGTTATATAAAATCTGATATTTAAGTGCTGACAACTAATTTAATTTCTTAAACTTTGTGCAGAAGCAAGCAAACTCTCTGGGCATCGGGGAAGACCAGTTGGAGTCCTCTAGCTTACTCATGCTGGAACTAAGTGATTTATGTCAATATGGACTTGGGAGCACTCACTTCCTTTTAAACTGTGTGATTTAACATATATAAACACCTAATACAACGCAACATCAAAAAAACAAAAACCCGATTAAAAAATGGGCAGAAGAACTGAATAGACATTTTTCCAAAGAAGAAATGCAGACGGCCAACAGGCACATGAAAAGATGCTCAACATTGTTAATCATCAGGGAACTGCAAGTCAAAACCACAATGAGATGTCACCTCATACCAGTCAGAATGGATGGCTGTCATCAAAAAAAAAAAAAAAAACCCACAAATAACAAATGTTGGCAAGGGTGTGGAGCAAAGGGGACACTCACACACTGTTGCTGGGAGTGTAAACTGGTGCAGCCACTGTGGAAAACAATATGCAGTTTCTCAAAAAACTAAAAACAGAACTACCATATGACCCAGCAATTCCACTCCTGGATATATATCTGAAAAACACTCATTCAGAAAGATACATGCACTCCAATGTTCATAGCAGCAATATTTACAATTGCCAAGGTATGGAAGCAACCTAAATGTCCATCAACAGATGAATGGATAAAGAAGATATGGTATATATATACATACACATACACACACACACACACACACACAATGGAATACTACTCAGCCATAAAAAAGAATGAAATCTTGCCATTTGCAAGAATGGATGAATGGACTTGGAGGGCATTG
Source organism: Mesoplodon mirus (assembly GCF_964341445.2). Taxonomy (NCBI): domain Eukaryota; kingdom Metazoa; phylum Chordata; class Mammalia; order Artiodactyla; family Ziphiidae; genus Mesoplodon; species Mesoplodon mirus. The sequence goes on along the minus strand of NC_138980.1, from coordinate 60,343,872 downwards.
TGCTAAGTGAAATAAGTCAGACAGAGAAAGACAAATACTGTATGATATCACTTATATGTGGAATCTAAAAATACAACAAACTAGTGAATAAAACAAAAAAGAAGCAGACTCACAGATACAGAGAACAAACTAGTGGTTACCAGTGGGGAGAGGGGCAATACAGGAGTAGGGGGAAGAAAAGTGTTATTATGGGATTATATGAAATCATGTGTGTGAAACTTTTGAAAATTGTAAAAGCACTATAGAATTTAAAGAATCTTTCATTCAATTAAAAAAAGAACTTATAAAAATTAAGATGCATGCTGTACAAAGTAGGAGGAACCCCAGAGCAATAGCTGTATTTGCCAGGAAGTCGGGGGGAAAGGGCCCCAAGACTGAATGGGGCTCTTAAAGTTCAGACTTTTGTGGCATTTGCTACAGAGTCAGGAGATCACAGTGCTTTAGTGTGAGGATTTGAGAGTCAGATGGACTGGCTCTGCTGATTACCAATGTTCCTCTCCCTTTTATTGATACTTGTTAATTTTAAATCTCTTTCAAGAACTCAAAAGCACAGCCCACAGAGCCAGGCTGTCCAGGTTGGAATCCCAGCCTTGTCACTTACCAGCTGTGTAAATTTGTTGTTGTCACTGCCTTATCTATGCTAACAGGGCACTTTGCTATAAATATACAAAGCAGTTTTTCTCTGGGTCTTATTAGTTGTATGCATATCTTCTTTCCTCAATATACCATGATCACCTAATAATATTAACAATACTAGAAAATATTTACAGAGCTTTTATCTTATCCTTTTATCTTATGAGTTGGGCAATTTATGTGCATTGTAGCCATTAACGCTCATGACAACTGTAGAACAGCCTTCTTTCTATTCCCATTATATGGATGGAGAAACTGAGTCAGTAGTGTCATCATTTGAACTCAGATAGATCAACTGCAAACATGGTTATTCAACCTGGGATCTGCAGACCCTTGGGGGTGTCCAGGGACATACTTTTGAGGTTTCCACATTCATCTCTAAAATTTTTTAAAATTTCATGTTCAGTTTGGTTATCCTAAAACACTGACTACCAGCACTTCTTGACTATCTGGATGACCCCCTTCTGAGCAAGTACTGCTGCATGATTTCTGTGCCTGCATTCACACCTGTGCTTATGCTCACATTGGCACTTGGTTGAGACATTTAATTGTCACAGGCTAACGAGAAAAGAACGGAGGAAGAGCCAATATGTCAACGTCGAGCTCGAGCTATGTGAGGGCCAAATGATCATCACAAACCAAGGTGTCTTGGTATTTTTAATGGAGAAAAGTCGTGGTAGAATAAAGCCATCATGACCCACAGTATTGGAGGTGTGCCAAGTCAAAAAGAATTCCCACCACGGAATCCCTACCATATCCCTGCTGTGAGTGACAGTTTAGTTTCCGTAAAGCAAGATTCATTTCCCCCATAAAATTGTGTTAATTTGGATATGGTTCTTCTTTTATATTTAACTTCCAACTGTATTTTGGTTTTATAGTTTTATATGAGCTCTAAGCATAAAAAACATATATGTAGATTTATTTTTTCCCTTACAGTAAGCAACATTATAAAAAAAAACAAATTAAGTAAACCAGCTGACTGTAAGTGTTTTGTTCTGTTTTCATTTAAAAAGAGTCAGCATAGTTTTCAACTGTAAGCACATGGAATATAATGGAATGGTTTAGGGTTTGGGTTCTAAAGTCACACCCTATGGGACTGAGTCTCAATAATAACACCTTGAGTTGTGTGACCTTGGGCAAGTCACTTCTAAGATTCAGTTTCATAATTGATTAAATAGGAGAAAAAGGGATGCTGTGAGAACAAAATGATATAAGAAGTGGTTGTATTGGCACAACAGACCTAACTAGAGCTGATAATGTGAACAGTAGAGCACATGGAGCCGGTCTTTGCCCAGAGAATAAATGGATTCATTGGTAGACTTTGCTACATGGCTTGCCTGACTGTGATTCTGAGTCAAGAACTTACTAGCTGGTGGGAGAGAATTTACCTCGTGTACAACAGAGCCTGTCATTCCTGAGACGAGAGGTGCAATCACTGTGGTTTATAGGTAGCCATTTAATTTCTTTGAGCACCTTCCTTTCATTTTAAGAAGTAACTTGCAAAACTCTGGGATTGCTTCCAAAGAGGCAATTTGATTGGTTTCCCAGAATTAGTTTCTTATTTCCAACCAAATGCACTTTTTTTTTTTAACCCATCTTCTCTTTGCACATCTTTGTGGTCCAGTATAGAGGAAATTTACTGCAAATATTACTTTATTTCTTTAGGGAGTCAGCATCCTGCTGACCCATGGTTTGGAAAGTCACTTGCAATAATTTAAGAGGAATAAAAGTAATATTTATAGGAAAGAATGTGATTCTCAAACACCATGAATATTCAGTTGAGATTGATGACATTTTTAAAAATTACGTAATAATATTAACCACTATGCCATTGGACATTTTTTAAGTGAAAGGAACCTGGCCATTTAGTGCCAGTCCTATGCAGTAAAAAGGCCATGCATTTTAGACTTAGACAGTTTTACATTTGAATCCTGGCTTGGCTGTTAGTAGAGTGAACCTGAAAATTTTCTTTACCTTCTTTGCTCTTGATAGCCTTACTTCCAACTGACATGGAAATATCACTTTGATAGCATAAATTTTAGCAATTTCTACTCCTTTTCTTTCTACCTTCTCAGCAGGATCTTCTGACCCAATAACCTGTCATAACAATTTCAGAGTGTTTGACATGATACATTTCATTCATTTGTGCATTCCTTCATTCAGTAAATAATTATTGAATGACTACTGTTTGCCATGTACTCTAATAGCCGCTGGGATTCAGTGGTGGGAAAAGGAGACAAGTTGCTTGCTCTTGAGTTTGTCTTTCATTGGAGAAGTAGAAAATAAATACAGAAACAAATAATTAAGCAAGATAGATTCAAATTTGAATGAGTGCTAAGCATGGTGCTATGATGACAACAAAGCAGATCCATAGGTTTGCTGGAAGGCTACTTTAATCAGGATGGCCATGGAAGTTCTTTCTAATTAGGAGAGTCAAAGAGTTGAAGAATAAGAAGGAGCTGGCTGTATGAAGATCTAAGGAAAGAGATCCTAGGCAGAGGGAAACACAGATGCAAAAGCTGTGATAAAGGAGCTTGGGCAGAATCAAGGATCAGTAAACAGGGTGGCTGAAGCACATTAAGCCAGATGAACCAGCAGGAGATGATGTGAGTGAGCCAGATCACATCAGATCAAGTAAGCTATGGTTAGGAGTTTGGATTCCATCCCAAGTGAGATAGGAAATCATTGAAGGATTCCATTCAGGGGAGTAATAGGATCAGGCTGCTGTGTGAGGAATACATTGTAAGGAATCAAGAGAGGGAGACCAGTTATCATGGTCCAGGTGACATGAGGACGGCTTAGACTGAGATTACACAAGAGAAGATGGAGAGAATGAAATTAGAGGGAAGTGGATGGAGTCAGTACATGTTCTAGAAGTAGAAGGGACAGAACCATTGTGTTATATTATCTCTTTGGTGTCTTTAATGCTCTTGTTTTTAAAATGGAAATCAGGATTATAATGCCCTGTTGTCCTTGCCTACTTTGTTAAGACCCAGAAGAACTATAGGAAATTGTTTGGCTCTGTTGGAGCAGAGTGCTAAAATCTACATCATCCAACAAATATATACATCTGTCCAGTGCTCTGAAACATGCTTCTGCTCTCTAGGATCTTACATGCTAAAACAAAGCACATTCACAGAAAGAAAAATTACAATGAAAATGTTGGGGCTTCCCTGGTGGCGCAGTGGTTGAGAGTCCGCCTGCTGATACAGCGGACACGGTTTCGTGCCCCGGTTCCCGAAGATCCCACATGCCGCGGAGCAGCTGGGCCCGTGAGCCATGGCCGCTGAGCCTGCGCATCCGGAGCCTGTGCTCCGCAACGGGAGAGGCCACAGCAGTGAGAGGCCCACGCACCACAAAAAATAAATAAAGTTGGCCATGTGAAGTTTAAAAAGGGCTATAAACTAAAGGAGCAGTTGTATTTGTTCAGGCTTTGGTATGTGGAATATGGGGACCATGTCTTTTGGGGCACTAGGTAGAAGTTGCCTTCTGTTAACTCAATTCTGAAATATTCCAGTTTCCTCAGTATTTTGAATAAGAAGTGTGTGTGTGTGTGTGTGTGTGTGTGTGTGTGTGTGAATGAAATCAATAGGGCAAAAAATATCGATAAAGTATCTGGAGACTGAAGTGGCCTGTCAGAATGGGAAAGGATTGGGTTGAAAGTAGCATAAGAGCTAATACATGATAGTTGTGCAAAAAAAAAAATGTGATTCATAAAGCATATGCTTATGAATTTTCTCCAAAGAGCCTCAAACCCACACTTTAAGGCAGAGCACAGAAAATCAAGACATTTATACAGAATGCAGGAGTTAACTGAGGGATGTGAAAGTATATGTGCTTGGGAAATTTTATTATACCTTATTTATATTATTATAAAAATAAAGTACAAAGCATTATAGATTATTCTAAATATTCAGTTTGTATAACTTCCAAATAATAGCTTGACACAATTCTTGATCAAGACTTTTTGAATGATGGGCTCTTCAAATTCAGGTTAGACATTGTCCACAAAATACCTAATTACTCAAGAATGTGATTAAACAATGAAACATAATTTTCAGCATTCAAATATTGGAAAAAATTTATTTTGTATCAAGGCGCTAATAGTTTGTCTATCTTTTGATGACAAACATCATGATAAAGAAAACAGGTTTTTTAACCTTATCATTTTTTTCTTATTGTTTAAAAGAGTGATGGAATTTTCATTTGTACAACTCACATTCTTGGTCAGAGAAACTCTGAAGCCAGTCTGGATAACACTAAAAGGGCATGTCTACTGCAGAAGGATTGACATACCCCACGCATGGGAAGACAGAGATTTGGCTATCAGATTGCAGACGCATCTCCCAGGTCCCCATCCAGCTTTGCAGTCCCCCATCCTTACTGGCCACATTTTGGGCATCATGACATGCTCTTTGGACAACTGGAACACAGACTCCTCTGGCAGGTCCATTTGTTCTTTGTCGCAATGGGAGGTTGTACCTAAAGAAGACAGCTGGCAGCCAGAGGTAACCAGTCTTGAGGTTTTGTCCCCCCCAGAGCTGACTCAGATGACTTGAGGAGTGGGAGTGGTGATGGAAATTTTTTGATGTGCCCCCACACCCTTCGTTGCTACGTTCAAGAGTGTCACAGTACCCGAGGCTATAAAGTACACAAGGACGATCTTGATGCAGATGAAGAAGCAGATGCTCTCAGAACAGTGACAATGTCTTTCTGACTTTCCCATAGTTAGAATATAACAGGTCACAGACAAAACCAGCTCTTATAATTGCATTCTTTCCACTACATCTCATTCCCTCTCGATGCAATAAGCTTTAAAAAATCCAGCAGCACAGATCCCAAAGAGTCCTGGGGATTCACATTTATAAGGTCATGTTTCTAGCTTTTACGTGTTGAATGAGAACCTATAAAGATAGGTAATGCAAAAGATCATGTAAAAAAATTTGCCTCTTTCCCTTTTCCAAAGCATCCATGTATCCCACAGTGATGGAGTGGGAATTCACTGTATTTTAGTTGTTTGCTTTTATAAACTGAGGCAGTGGATAAAAGTTTGCCACTCTTCAGAAACCAGATGGCTGTAAGCTTTCTATTGTAGTCATTGTTTTGCTTAATAAAAGCTGACAACCATGCAAAGTCAGACTGATGGCAGTAGTCTGAGAGCAGCCTCCACCCTTGGTTCTTACACAATCAGCAAATGGAAGTTTGTGCTTGCTGGTGCCCGTAGACAGCTGAGAGGGGGAGACTCCAGGTGGCTCTGGTGCTGCGCGTGGGCAAAGAGATGCAGGTTCTCTCCACAGCAGAGCACACCTGATTCTCTAAAACTGCAGGAAGAATGGCTAAGAGTGGCATGGGAGGGCCCCTCCTCACCGTAATCCATACTATTGCCTAGAGGCAACTACCCCTCACCTCTCAGCAGCATATCTCCCACCTGAATCTGCCTGCTTAGAGTTATTTGCAATCCTGGACCACCCCAGGATGCGGGAAAGCTGCAGACAGGAAGTGGAGTCAGGAGAGTACCAGAGGAGCCCTCTGCTTTGGGAAAGTTCTGAGGGAGCTGAATGCCTATATTTGGCCTGTACATACCAGTAGGGCCATAATGATTGTTAATGACCAGTGACCACTCTGGTCAATGCCCACGCCAGACAGTTGTTAAAAAATTTCAACATTGCCCCTGATAACGTGTACTCAGATGATGCCAGAGATACACAGAAGATATTTCCCTGGCCCAAACAGTGCTTTTATTACTATATACTATCAATAAAATGCCTCATTTGGGGGGCTTGTACCTATTTATAAAGTAGGTTACATGGTTTATCACCTATAATTCTCCCATGAGGCAGGTATTAGGATTATTGTCACTTTATCGGTGTAGAATCACAGGAACAGAGAGGTTAAACAACTTGCCCAAAGCCACCTAGAGAACAGTTAGCTATATCAGACCTCAAACCCAGGCAGTACAACTCTGGAGCAAGTTATGTGTGTGTCTGTGTGTGTATGTCTGTGTCTGTATGTGTGTTTAAGGTAAACAAGGAACTGTAGAACAATGATATATATTCATACATTTTAAAAGTATGAAAGACATTAAAACTTGCACCCCACCAGTGGTAGCCTTGGTCAAGAGGTAGAGAATAATTTGGACACTTTTTCTGAGATAAAGGTTAATGCTGTAGTCTGAATATTTATGTCCCCCACAAAATTGATATGTTGAAATTCTAATGCCCAGTATGATGTTATTAATAGGTAGGGCCTTTGGGAGGTGTTTAAGTCATGAGGGTGGAACCCTGATGAGTGGAATTAGTACCTTATAAAAAAGGCTCCAGAGAGATCCCCAGCCCCTCGCACCATGTAAGGATACAGTGAGAAGGCGCAGGCTATGAACCACCAAGAGGACCCTCACTAGAAGGTGAACATCCTGGGACCCTGATCTTGGACTTCCCAGCCTCCAGAACCGTGAACAATACACTTGTATTGTTTATAAGCACCCAGTCTGTGGTATTTTATTTTAGCAGTCCAAATGGACTCATAGTTAATATTCGTAGTTTTTGCTTAAGGGAAAGTTTCAATGTACACTGCAGATTTTAGTAGCTCCCCTCTTGGCTCAGAATAACTACTGAGGAGCGCACATTCAATTGATGAATTCAACAAGTATTTATTAATAAGTACCTTCTATGTTCAAAGTATTGTGGCAGACATTGGGGATGTAAAATTTGGACTGAATTCTTTTTTTTTTTTTTTTTTTTTTTTTGCGGCACACGGGCCTCTCACTGTTGTGGCCTCTCCCATTGCGGAGCATAGGCTCTGGATGCGCAGGCTCAGCGGCCATGGCTCACGGGCCCAGCCGCTCCGCGGCATGTGGGATCTTCCAGGACCGGGGCACGAACCCGTGTCCCCTGCATCGGCAGGCGGACTCTCAACCACTGCGCCACCAGGGAAGCCCTGGACTGAATTCTTAAGGAATGATCAAGAGGGGCAAATAAAGTTACTAGGGCTTATCATATCCTGAAGCAACGTGCAGCAGTAAATAACTCTTCTCATCTGTCCTCAGATGGACTATTTTAAGGAACATTCTACAGGTTCCTCAGAGGGTTCCTACAAGGTCAGTCTCAGTTGGCTACAATAAAACCAACTTAATAATCCCCTCTTCTGTTACCTTTCCTTTTCTCCCTGCTTCAGTCTTCAAAGTCTTCCTCTGCCCTTTTCCTGTTCCCTGAGATTACTTCCCAAAGTAAACTGCCTACAAGCAAGCCTTTGCCATGAGTGGTTTTTTTGAAGATATCAACAAAATGGACAAATCCTTAGCTAGCCTAAGGAAAAAAAGAGAAGACTAGAAAAATAATATCAGAAATAAAAGTGGAGACGTTACAACTGATTTCACAGAAATTAAAAGGATTACAAGAGGCTACTGTGAACAGTTATATACCAAGAAACTACATAGCCTAGAAGAAACAGATAAATTTCTAGATACAACCTGTCAAGATGGAATCAGAAAGAAATAGAAAATATGAACACACCTATAACTAGTAAGGAGATTAAGTCAGTAATCAAAAATCTCCCAAAAAAGAAAAGCCCAGGGCCAACATCACTAACCATCAGAAAAATGCAAGTCAAAACCACAATGAGGTAGCACCTCACACCTGCTAGGATGGCCATTATCAAAAAAGCCCAGAAAATAACAAGTTTTGTTACACCTGTGGAGAAATTGGAATTCCATGCTATTGGTAGGAATATAAAATAGTGCAGCCACTATGGAAAACAGTAAAGCTTTTCCTCAAAAAACTAAAATTACCATATGATTCAACAATTCCAGTTCTGGTTATTTATCAAAAAAACCCTGAAATCAGGATCTTGAAGAGATATTTGCACTCTCATGTACAGTGCAGCATTGTTCAAAATAGGCAAGACATGAATGCAACCTAAATGTCCACCGACAGGGTGAATGGATTTTTTAAAAGTGGTATGTGCATACAATGGAATATTATTCAGTCATAAAAGAGGGAAATCCTGTCATATACTATAAAATGGATGAAATTTGAGAACATTATGTTAACAGAAATAAGGATACAGCAGGACATATATTACATGATTTCACTAATATAAGGTATCTAAAGTAGTTAAACTCATAGAAGCAGGAAATAAAATGGAGGTTGCCATGTGCTGAGCAGGGAATGCAGAGAGTTGCTATTCAATGTGTATGGAGTCTCAGTCATGCAGGATGAAAATGTTCTAGAAATCTGCTGTACAACACTGTGCTTACAGCTATCAATACTGTACTCTACATTTAAAAATTTAAGAGGGTGGTCTCATATTATGTGTTTTTTTTTACCACAATAAAAAAAAAGCTAACTTAACACTAAGATTTTAGAAAGACATTTACCTTGACCTGTATAGCATTAACTTCCCAAAAAACAAAATTAGGAATTATTGAATTTGGGGGTTTGTAAAAGAGAGCTGTCATGTCTCTTTATCACCAGAAAATATGATCCTTCACATGTTAGCAAGCCTCTTTGGGAAATTATCAGGGCTACACAATTAGGCAGTGTCTGTGGAAATCATGAAAGGGAAAAAAATTGAACACTGGCAGTACTGTGTTCCTTCCAGAAAATGGAAAGAATGCTTGTCTTCATCTATAACATTATTTTCTTTGACTTTCTAGTTGCATCTGGGATGAAAGGGAACTATTTATAACACAAAGATTATTTGTGCCAATTTTCTAGTTAATATACAGCAAGGGCAATGGATTTTTTGTTCTTGCCTAACCAATAATTTGGAAGAGTGTACTTAGCAAACAGTTATAGGCTGTAAGAAAAAAAGGGTATCTGCTGGTATGTTAGAACTAATTGGGGGAAATAAGCCCGTTTGTCATAAACCACAAATAATGGTTTGAGCAATAACGTTTATTATCATAATTTTTACATAGTAATGCAATTAACTAAGGAATTATACTGAAGTAGAATATATCATTTACTCTCATAGCTCCCTTGTGCCAAAAGAGACAGATACAGTACTCTCATAGCTCCCTTGTGCCAAAAGAGACAGATACAGTACTTTCTTTATCCCACAGATAAAGAGATGTCGAATATAACCAGCACACAAGGCAGAGCCTAAACAGAAACCGGGTATCTTTAATCCCTGATTAATACTCCAGTTTGTACCTAGAATATACCACTTCTGTATTTTTCAAAGGATTTACAGAAATATCTATAGATTAGGAACAAAGAAAGGAATGACATTTAGAATTCTAAATGCTTTTGTATATGTTCCCTTTCTGTCTGGTAACCAATTTCCCTATAATAGAAGCAGTGCTGAGCGTGGAAAAATGGTAGTTGAAACTCATGATTATGTAAATTGGTATCAGTATCGTCATGGGCTGCAAACCAGGCAGAGACCAAGATTGACCCTGGGCAAGGGCCTGAGCTTATATTGCTGGAGTTCAGTATCATTGCTTGAACTCCTGTTTGTCTGATCCCACTTGTTCTGTAGGGTGGCTGCAAGGGTGAACAGTTAGTATAGATATTTGAATGCCTAAGGTAAACTCGTAGCTTGATTATCCAATAAAGTTATCAGAAAAGTAAAGAATAGTCCCTGGCCCTGCTATTTCTTTACTCCAGATATAAAAGCCTGAGAAAAAGAATAAATAATGAGTAAAGACACCATTCTAGAAGGTCATTCTTAACTTCAAAAGAATAGGATAAATTGATTCAGTTTCTCCTAAATGTGACAATGCAGCATCCTTCCTTAAGCATCTGACATATTCTTCGATCACTTGTACCCCTGTGGGTGAGGGTACCAAGTAAAATTAAAAATTGAGTTGTTAATGTCTGGGGTTACCTTGGGTTTAATAGGGAATGTCAAATTTGTGACCTAAAGTAGAGACACATCGTTCAGGGTGGTTGGGTAGTAAGCACATCACATAAGGTAAAAATGAATCAAGTCAAAACTGCATTTGGGAAAGTTCCATGTTGGACCTAAATGTAACATGTTTCAAAACATCCAACACAGCCAAATTTTTCTTTCTTACTGAAACATACTTCTTTTTTCTTTTTTTTTTTCTGATTGAACACCATGTTAGGTAGGTAGCTTGCATCTGGGACATGTTGCAATTTTTAAAGAAAGTATTTTAAAGCCTAGAATCTCTCTGTATGGTGACTGTGCCTGACTGAGAGAACAAGAGATTCCTACCCATCTTCTCACACATTGAGGAATATACTCATTGAGTGGAAGGCAATCAGAAGAGCCTGCAGTATTTCAATTGTTCATTCATTTGTTCTCATCCTCATTCTCAAGTTACCATTCATTCATACAATCTTGACTTCTGTCTCTTTGCTCCACCCTCTTCTCCCTCTCCTTTAGCAGAGCACAAACAGGTGAATTTGCATACATTAAATATCCCTCTGATTTGATTGCACTGTGGCACTCAAGGCAGACATCATCAATCAATCACAACACGATTTTCCTTCCATTCGGCCCAGACTGGACCTCACAGTTCTTCCCAACACAGCACTCCAGGCAGCCACTACAGGTTGACCAGTGCAGACTCTCTGACATTCCATATAATTTTTTTAAACCACTTAGATTACTTTGCTGTTTTTGAGCTTCATTTCTGTATAGGATTTTTAAAAAGAAAGCACTAGCTGAGATGCTTTCAAGAACTTACACTGAATTCTATGATTTTATGATCCTTTAGCCAATTAAGGCCCATTGATCAAATCCACCTCATCACCTGTTTTTGTATGGCCTGTGAGCTAAAAATAGATGTTACATGTTTAAATCACCAAAAAGAGATCAGAGAATAATAATATTTTGTGAAATGTAAAAATCATATGTAATTAATATTTGTGTCCATAAATAAAGTTTTATTGGAAAATAGTCACTGTTACTTGTTTACATATTGTCTATGGCCATTTTTACACTACATAGAGTTGTAGCTGTGTCAGAGGGTGTACACCCACAAAGTCTAAGATATTTACTAATTGATCCTTTACAGAATAAGTATAAACCAAAATATGATGAGAAAATAGTGGGTTGACTGCCAAGTCAAGAGAATTGGTATCAGTGGCAGAGTTGATAACAAACGTATGGACACCAAGGGGGGAAAGGGGGGAGGGGATGAATTGGGAGATTGGGACTGATATATATACATCAATATGTATAAAATAGATAATTAACGAGAACCTGCTGTATAGCACAGGGAACTCTTTCATTTCACTGTACAGTAGAAACGAACACAACATTGTAAAACAACTACACCCCAATTAAAAAAAAAGGGCAAGTAACATAACATGAATATATGTATTTGTCGAAAACTGATCTTACGACACACTTTAAAAAGGTGAATTTTATTATAAAATTTATATTACTTTTATTATTTTGTTATAAAAAATTCATCATAAGAAAGGAATGCCAAACATAAAAATAAGAAAGAACCAGGAATTTATGGGGGACTACAGAGAGGAATTTGACCTGAAATTAGGGGCTCTGATAGAGGCCACTGAGATGTAAATTTAACATGAAGTTTGTCAGTATTTCATAATCCAGCTAAGAAGTAAGTTCAGTGAATACTATGGGAGTCTTGGGGGGATGCATTCTATTTTTCAAATTGTTCACTATTTACTAGTTATATTTTTAAAGTTACAAAAAACAAGTAACTTCTCTAATCTTCTATTTCAGAAGCTAAAATAAGTCCCTCCTTCCCTCATAGGAACAGTGGAGGAATCATTAGGAAAAATACTCTAAATCAAAGTATGATTAATACTATTTATGTTTCATGTTAGTATGATAATCCTTTGTAATTGGTTAATGATATGCTTACACATGCTTTTACAAGTGTTTGAGTCTGCACTGAATAATGCAAACTTAAGTATAATTTTACTTCTGATTAAATTTTGGTTTATGCAAACTGAAAACTGTTGAATATGAACTATCACTATAAGTCAACATTTTGTTAGCTCAGAACCTAATTGCTTTCTATAATCTTTGCAAATGAAGTTTTTCTTCTTTTAAAGGATTATGGAGCCGTTAATTTCTCCATATATGTGAAAAGAAACATCTCATTTGCTGAAATATAATTTGTAATTTCTTTAACTCTCATTAGTATTTGGGTAACATTCAGTTCCTGTTACTGGAGAAGAACAACTAATACAGAAGGAGGAAACAGCTGAGCCGCAGAGGAAACACACTAAGCGTCTCATGAGAGTCAGATGTTAGAATTACATAATTAATTAAGAAGAAAAATGTTCTCTACAGAAAAGTGTATCTAATCCTCCATGGTTGGAAGAAAGATGGCTTTTCAATAAAGGTAGAAAAGTATGGTATGTATTTACCATAATAGTCAAATAAAGGTAGGAAAATTGAATTAATAATTCACACATTTTTTAAACTTTTAATTAGTTGTGTAAGAGTAGCCAGGGTGTCTGCAATCACATACACACATACATTATAGAATCAGATTAACAATGAATGCATTAAAATGTTTTGAATAATTTAAATATGGCCATAAGTAGTAACCCTGTCTGAGTTAATTAGGCTTATTATAATATACAATAGAACATCCCAGAGAAAGAATTCAGAAACAAAAAAATTTCTGGAATAATTCTGAGATAACATATCCGAGTGTTATTAGGTTGACTAACGTTCCAATATGGTCTCTAATACTATCTCTCATATTTCCTAGTCACATAAATTAATCTGGCTGAACTTTAGATGCTACGTTAGTACAAAAGGAGAAATTATTTACCCATAGGCTTTTGTGATGAATTTTATTAAACTCACATAGTAAGCATACAATAAATGTTTGTAATACTCCCATAATTTTGTAGTTTTGTTTATTTAGACACTGCAAAAATTGTGTCAATGCTAATTAATGATTAGATTTCAAAAATTAGATTTGCATCTATTTCTTTATACTTAGAGTTAAGGATTTTCTAGTATTACATTCTGGATTTGAGCAGACACATTTTGTAGTTCCTATTATTTAGAATTGTAGTTTTAACAAGTAAATTCTGTTAAACGCTGAGATTCATTAAAATGTTATTTCTTGTTGCCTGACCTACCTAAGTCCATGGAAATAGTTTTTTTCAACTTTCTACTGACCTTGTTTCTTCTAATGATAAAAATACATCTTTGCTTACTCTAACAAGAACTGGAAATATAACTCTGTTCTAATGAAGCAGGAAACTTACAAAGTAGGGGGAAAATACGGCAGTACATAAGGCACTTGCTTCATATCTGTCAAAGAAAGGATCCCATTATTCTGCACAGGAAGAAAGTCAGGATTTGAAAGCAAGAAGCCAGACATCTCAGTGTATTTCACGTGGAATCTTCAAGAACATAAGCAGCACTCACATTCAAAGAAACTAGAAACTGTAGCTGTTTTTGAACAGCAGAAGCCACCATTTGCATGGGAAAAATAGGGACTCTGAACTTGGGGGTGCCAGTGTTCAAATCCCAGTTTAGATTTAGCTGTTAATTTCAGTAAGTTACTGAACTTCTCTGAGTCTCAGCTTCCTTGCCCTTAGAGTGTGGATAATAATAGCTACTTGGAATCACTGCTTTCAAAATTCATTTAGTGCACACAAAATGCCTTTTGAAGAGTAGGTGTTTAATAACATGAAGTTACCCTTACTACATAACCATTTCCTTTCATCAGTGGAGATCATTTCAGATGGAATACTACTGCTGTAATCTTGCCAGTGTACGCTCCTCAAGCATCAGCGCAAAAGCAAATTTGCAAAACAAACCAGCCCACTCTTTTGAAGTAAAAGGAAAGGAAGGTGATACTAGCCCAACCACTCAAGGGTACCATGCCTGGGGAGGAAAAAGCAGGCCCACCTCCCTTTGAAGAATCTACTCTACACTCCAGTTCTTCAAGAGTTTATCTAAGATACAGGAAGTCCCAGTCAAAGGAGTTCAAAGAATTCTCCAAAACATGGTTGCGCTCAGAATAATGAGGTCAAAAGAACAGGTATTGTAGTAGGTGACAAACAGTCCAGGTTTGCCCCAGACTGTCCTGATATCAGCACTGAAAGTCCCACATCTCAGTAACCCTTTCAATCCGGGGCAAACAGAGTTGGCTGTTTGCTCTAACCATAGGTCACAGTACGTGCTCCCTGGTCACAGAATAACAGTACTAGAAGGGACCATAGAAACTACCCAGTCCAACCTCTTCATTTAACAGATGGAAAGTCTGATCCTAGGTATGGGCCAGGTACAGAGCTAAATCCAAAGAGTGTTTCAGAAGACAAGGGAACTCCAGCATTCTAATTCTAGATTTGTAAGTGTCATACAGAGGAAAAAAATTTATAGTGGTGAAAGGCCCAGACCTTGAACTCAGACTACTTGGGCTTCTATCCTGTGACCCTGCACAAACTCTCTGACCTTTTTAAGCTCCAGTACTCTTGACTGAAAATTGGTAATTGTTAGCATTGAATGACGGGGTGCAAGTAAAGTGTTGGGCTCAGCGCTTGGCACATAAAAAATGCTAAATAAATATTTATTAGTAGTAGTATTAGTTTTAATCTATTTCTCTTCTTTTCCTTCATTAATCATCATCATCATCATTATTATTATTACTTGCTACTTAGAACAAGGGAGACGCAAGGAAGGATAATAAGACTCTTGGATTTTCACTAAAATCATATGGACTTTAAGTACACCAAAGGACAGTGTTTCACACTTGGAAATTACTTGAAATAAGTCACTGTGAACTTCTGTCATACTGATCTGAACAATTTACAGACACTTTTGGGAAAGATACTTCTTTGATTAGGACACATACACTGAAATTGCTCTAGTAATTTACCTTCAACGTACTGCATGTAGTTCTTCCAAAAGGCTCCTTTCAAAATGCAGCATCTTTACCACCATTCCCTAGGTCCTGAGCCATTCCCTGTAGAAACCAAACAGTACTGTTAACAGCACTCACCAAAGGATGGATGTGCTACAGTAACGATGAGGTCTATGTGAAATTATTACATACACCAGTGATACAACAGAAGTTTGATTCAGAAAGAATGCTCCATGAATATAACTGGTATTCAGAAGGTGTGGACTACTTCAGGATACAAAAAAAGCCAAATACACAATTCCTCTTTCTTCTATTCCTCTGTTACAGTTCGATACTATAATCTATTAAAATGTAAGTCACTTCCATACCTAGCAGTGTACAAAATGATGAAAAAATCAGAATTTTAGAAAAGCAAGTCAGGTGCCTTTGAGGACCACAGCACGCTTTCTTCGATGTGCACTGAACGAAGGTGAGCTTTGAGAGGAGTAAAGGACAGCATTTTACCCTTAATTTCAGAGACACTTGAAGATATTTCACTACTTCCTGGTTTGATTTATACTCTAGATTGTTTCCTATTTCCCTTTTCTAAACTTCTCATCGAAATAGCCTCCAAAAGTACAAAAATTCACAACTCTGGGAGAAAATATCTCAAATTACAGTATGGATAGGCTAAACTGAGAAACATTTGTGTCTAAAGAGGGCAATATTTTAGGGAAAAAAACACTATCCCCAGAAACCCACAAATGGGGCAGAAGAGTCCAAAACAAAACACATAAATTAATCCAATGAAACCTAACATTCATCCTAAATGTGAAAAATATGTACTTATACATTAATGGATTTTTAAATATCTCCTTAGGCAATTTAAAAAAAAAAGAATATAATTTCATCAAATGTATTTTCCATTGTCAGAACACAACTCCATATCATTCCCTTCACTTCTGGGTCATACGGAAGGCCAGCTCATTGCAAAGACATCCAAATAAACAAGAAAAACACCAAGATAAAGGAAGGAGAGGGGAAATGGTAGATGAGTACTTATCAGCTTGCTATATTATCTAGGTAAATACCAAGTCTATTGACCGTTCCTACATGCTCCTGAATATTCTAATATATGACTATTCAGGGTGTGTGTGTGTGTGTGTTGAGAGTAAAGGCCTGAGGAGGGAACCGTGACTTAAGGAATTAAATTAAATTGTTTATAGGTAAATAAGATCACTCCGTCCCCTCATGGTAACAGCTTTATCTAATCTTTCATAAGAGTGGGGGTATAAACTAATGATGTAGAGAACAAAGTCAAGCTGTGAATGTCTCATTTCTTTCTTTATAGTATACAGAAACTGTTTAAGAAATTAAATCCGGGCTTCCCTGGTGGCGCAGTGGTTGAGAGTCCGCCTGCCGATGCAGGGGACACGGGTTCATGCCCCGGTCTGGGAAGATCCCACATGCCGCGGAGCGGCTGGGCCCGTGAGCCATGGCCGCTGAGCCTGCGCGTCCGGAGCCTGTGCTCCACAACGGGAGAGGCCACAACAGTGAGAGGCCCACGTACCGCAAAAAAAAAAAAAAAAAAAAAAAAAAAAAAAAAAAAGAAATTAAATCCTTTGCACATTGTGAGCTGTCATTCATAGATCGTTTGGTTGAGTAACATGAGTAGCTGATATCAGAAAAGCCAGGTTGAAATATCCTGGCTTTAAAACAACTTTATGGGAATGCTCTCTCTTTAAGGTTATATTTTTGATCGTTATATTTATGATATAAGAAGGGATTAAAATTGTGTCACATGCACTTATCCATACAAGCACACGCACACACATATGCCATACAGAGAGGAAGCCTATAGTGTAATGAAAAGGGTATTGACTTTGTAGTAAACCAGAGCTGGGAGTTTGGGAAGCTTACGATACCATTTGAGTTTCTGTTTTCTGTTCTGAAAACAGAAGATAGCAGCACAGAGTTTATGGGTTTGTCGTGACAGGAGTACACACTGCCTCTGTCAGGTTACTGCACTTGCTGTTTTCTCTGTGGATGATGTTTTCCTCCTTCACAACCACACAGCTTTGCACATGCTGTTCCCTCG
The DNA here is from genome assembly GCF_964341445.2 of Mesoplodon mirus. Taxonomy (NCBI): domain Eukaryota; kingdom Metazoa; phylum Chordata; class Mammalia; order Artiodactyla; family Ziphiidae; genus Mesoplodon; species Mesoplodon mirus. The sequence continues at coordinate 60,326,380 of NC_138980.1, read as the reverse complement.
GGCTGGAGCACTCTTTTCCCCTTCCCTTTGCCCAACTAATGTGTACTTTACCTTCAGGACTGAGCTTGGGTACTATGCTCCTGTGACACCTTTGCTGACACCCCTAGACTAGGCCGTGTGCTTCATTTATGTACTCGCGGAGCATTCTAACTTCTGTTATCACGCCCCTATTACCCTGGACTGAAATTGCCAGCTAATTTGCCTGAATTTTTATTAGATGATGAGCTCCTTAAAATACATATCTATTTAGTTCAGGGCTCTAACCATGTCTCCCAACAATGATCTTTCCAAACCAACAGTGCTGAGGAGGGCCCAGCAACAATGGGCATTCTTTCACACCTTTTGTACACAAGAGAGGTATTTGGCGTAATAATAGTAATAATAATGCAATTATGAGGTATCTCTCTGCACCATGCATGGCAAAAAGTGCTTTCATGCACTATCTCATTTAGTCATTGCAATACTCGTTGGGAATATGTACTGCTAGCATCCACATTGTACAGATCAAGAAACAAAGACTCTGAGTCTAAATGACTTCACGACGGCAAGAAGCTTTAGATGGTGAATTCAAGAAATAAACTGAGGGCTTCCCTGGTGGCACAGTGGTTGAGAGTCCGCCTGCCGATGCAGGGGATACGGGTTCGTGCCCCGGTCCGGGAGAATCCCACATGCCGTGGAGCAGCTGGGCCCGTGAGCCATGGCCGCTGAGCCTGCGTGTCCGGAGCCTGTGCTCCGCAACGGGAGAGGCCACAACAGTGAGAGGCCCGCGTACCAGAAAAAAAAAAAAAAAACAGGTCTGTCTGACGCTAGAAAAATTCTTTTCTCACCAAGAATGCAAGTTTTCTGGACAACAGTTAAATGATTCACTCCTCAATGAAGGCTGTGGAATAAATGAGCACACGGATGTATATACAGTAGGCACCACAACTATTCATTTCTCATGTGCTTTAACTCATACCCATTTTTCCTCTCTTTCTCTTTTTCAGTTAATTATTTTGAGTAAGCATGTATGAGGGAACAATTTGATACTATATCTATCTCTTTATTTTGGACAATAAATATAAACTGTTCCCATTACACCTTATTGTTTCCTTCTCCTCAATTAAACTGTCACACTCACAGGCTGAATGGTGAAGACAGCGTGATACTTATTCTGCACTCACTGGAGTGCTTGCTCCTCAAGAACAGGGGTTGTTTATTTATCTTTGTGGCTCCAGCTTCTGGCATGATGTTGTCCCCACTGTAGACAAATGATAAACTCTGCAGTAATGGGTTGTTAAATAAATCGTGAACTTGAGGTTACAGAATTTGTAAAGGCCATTTGGAAACTATGAATATAACTCATTTAATGAAATTGAGAAACAAAATGGAGGGTCTTTGCAAGGATAATAGCTAAAAGAAATGTCAGGTTATCACAAGTGAGTAAATTGGTAGAAGTGGATAAACCAGGTAAAACTGAACATTAAATTGCATTCATCAAATATTTGCCAACTTACTAAATCTGAGACACTGAGCTAGGATCTATGATTTAGTTGATAGCTAAGGAGAATTTTCTTATTGTTACAAAAGAGAACTTATCTTTTTAGTAACTGAGAATAATTTGCATGTCAGACAAAGAGAAAATAAAGCTTTGTCTTATGTGGAGAGGGCAGAGCAATCTTACTAAAACTCAACTTACTAAACTCAACTCAAATGAGGTCCATTTTCCTGCCTAACACATCTGAGGGCTTCCCACTGCCGTTATGTTTAAATTTCAAGCTCTTTTCCATAGCATATTTGGTTCCTCAGATCTTTCTTCCATCCTTTCTCACTCCCACTATACTCCTTATTTTCCAATTACATTATATTTTTTATATGTCTCCCCAGATATTATGCTTTTGTATGCCTCCAGTCTCCAGATTTGGAATGCCTTGCTCTCTATCTAGTGACCTCCATTCATCCTTCAAGACACAGATCAAGTAACTGAAGCTTCTGACACCTTCAGGCAGAAGTAACCAATTCAGCCAGTGCTCTCCAGGGGTTCCCACTGGGCACCTATCAATCTCAGGCTGTAGTTACACTTCCATCCAAACCACAAAATTCTCATGCCCAGCTTCATGTCTTACTTGTCTTTGTGTGTTTTAAATATAGCCCAATAAATGTCCATTTACATCATGGGAATGGTTACTGCTTTGAGGTGTAATACATCTTCTTTGTATTTTCCTCCTGGACTAAGAAGTGAAAAAAATGGTGGAAATAGACAAGCATTTATTATTTTTTTTATTAGTTTCTGCTTTATAACAAAGTGAATCAGTCATACATATACATCTGTTCCCACATCCCTTCCCTCATGCATCTCCCTCCCTCCCACCCTCCCCATCCCACCCCTCCAGGCGGTCACAAAGCACCGAGCTGATCTCCCTGTGCTCTGCGGCTGCTTCCCACTATCTATCTACCTTACGTTTGGTAGTGTATATATGTCCATGCCTCTCTTTCACTTTGTCACAGCTTACCCTTCCCCCTCCCCATATCCTCAAGTCCATTCTCAAGTAGGTCTGTGTCTTTATTCCCGTTTTACCCCTAGGTTCTTCATGACATTTTTTAAAAATTCCATATATATGTGTTAGCATACGGTATTTGTCTTTCTCTTTCTGACTTACTTCACTCTGTATGACAGACTCTAGGTCTATCCACCTCATTACAAATAGCTCAGTTTCGTTTCTTTTTATGGCTGAGTAATATTCCATTGTATATATGTGCCACATCTTCTTTATCCATTCATCCGATGATGGACACTTAGGTTGTTTCCATCTCCGGGCTATTGTGAACAGAGCTGCAGTGAACATTTTGGTACATGTCTCTTTTTGAATTATGGTTTTCTCAGGGTATATGCCTAGTAGTGGGATTGCTGGGTCATATGGTAGTTCTATTTTTAGTTTTTTAAGGAACCTCCATACTGCTCTCCATAGTGGCTGTACCAAATCACATTCCCACCAGCAGTGCAAGAGTGTTCCCTTTCCTCCACACCCTCTCCAGCATTTATTGTTTCTAGATTTCTTGATGATGGCCATTCTGACTGGTGTGAGATGATATCTCATTGTAGTTTTGATTTGCATTTCTCTAATGAGTACGGATGTTGAGCATCCTTTCATGTGTTTGTTGGCCATCTGTATATCTTCTGTGGAGAAATGTCTATTTAGGTCCTCTGCCCATTTTTGGATTGGGTTGTTTGCTTTTTTGCTATTGAGCTGCATGAGCTGTTTATAAATTTTGGAGATTAATCCTTTGTCAGTTGCTTCATTTGCAAATATTTTCTACCACTCTGAGGGTTGTCTTTTGGTCTTGTTTATGGTTTCCTTTGCTGTGCAAAAGCTTTGAAGTTTCATTAGGTCCTATTTGTTTATCTTTGTTTTTATTTCCATTTCTCTAGGAGGTGGGTCCAAAAGGATCTTGCTGTGATTTATGTCATAGAGTGTTCTGCCTATGTTTTCCTCTAAGAGTTTGATAGTTTCTGGCCTTACATTTAGGTCTTTAATCCATCTTGAGCTTATTTTTGTGTATGGTGTTAGGGAATGATCTAATCTCATACTTTTACATGTCCCTGTCCAGTTTTCCCAGCACCACTTATTGAAGAGGCTGTCCTTTCTCCACTGTACATTCCTGCCTCCTTTATCAAAGGTAAGTTGACCATATGTGTGTGGGTTTATCTCTGGGTTTTCTATCCTGTTCCATTGATCTATCTTTCTGTTTTTGTGCCAGTACCACACTGTCTTGATTACTGTAGCTTTGTAGTATAGTCTGAAGTCAGGGAGCCTGATTCCTCCAGCTCCATTTTTCGTTCTCAAGATTGCTTTGGCTATTCGGGGTCTTTTGTTTTTCCAAACAAATTTTGAAATTTTTTGTTCTAGTTCTGTGAAAAATGCCAGTGGTAGTTTGATAGGGATTGCATTGAATCTGTAGATTGCTTTGGGTAGTAGAGTCATTTTCACAATATTGATTCTTCCAATCCAGGAGCATGGTATATCTATCCATCTGTTTGTATCATCTTTAATTTCTTTCATCAGTGTCTTATAATTTTCTGCATACAGGTCTTTTGTCTCCTTAGGTAGGTTTATTCCTAGATATTTTATTCTTTTTGTTGCAATGGTAAATGGGAGTGTTTTCTTGATTTCACTTTCAGATTTTTCATCATTAGTGTACAGGAATGCCAGAGATTTCTGTGCATTAATTTTGTATCCTGCTACTTTACCAAATTCATTGATTAGCTCTAGTAGTTTTCTGGTAGCATCTTTAGGATTCTCTATGTATAGTATCATGTCATCTGCAAACAGTGACAGCTTTACTTCTTCTTTTCCAATTTGGATTCCTTTTATTTCCTTTTCTTCTCTGATTGCTGTGGCTAAAACTTCCAAAACTAAGTTGAATAAGAGTGGTGAGAGTGGGCAGCCTTGTCTGACAAGCATTTATTTATTTAATTAAACACTTTCTATTTACCAAACACTGGTTCAACATTGGATGTATAATGGTGGATAAGACAGATGTTCCTTCCCCCATGGAGCCTGCATTCAGTGGGGGAAAGCATAGCAAAGAACTTACATAAGCAAATTAACTATAGTTTGTAATGAGTGATAAGATGGAAGAAATTAGAGTACACGGTGGGGAATGGAGAAAGTGGCAGGGAAACAACTTCAGATAAGAAATTGAGGGAAGGTCTCTCTGAACTAGAGAAAGGTGAACTGATAGCTGAACGATGAGGAGTCCAGAACCATGTCCATGCATAAACAAGAGTCATTCAAATGTCCTGGGGTAGGGACACACTTAGCATGGTCTGCAGAAAGCCATGGTGGCTGGAGTGGAATGAGCAGAACACTGGTCCTAGGTGAAGTTGGACCAGTTGGCAGGGAGTGGACTGGATAAGAGTGTTACTTTATTCTCAGTGCTGTGGAGCCCTGACAGCTTCAAGCCAAGAATGGAATGGTTGGATTGGTGTGGTATTAACGCTTGTGTTGTAAGCCATGACTTAAAGAAAAAAAGTTTTCAAATTTGGGATATCTATCTGGACAAGACTTCCTCACTGGTTTACCGGTCACTTCATTCTCCTCTCCACTGGGTGGCTCCAAAGATTGTCATAAGTATCTGGCCTGGTTAGTCTCCCAAGTAACTGCTTTATGGCAGTCTCCTTAAACAGCTATGTTTAAGATAGGAATACAGACAAGAGAGTATGAACAACTAAATAAATAAAAGGGTAAAACACAATCAGCTCTTTGAAACAGACCTGCATTTGAGAGACTATATATGAGGCAAGAATCACTATTTTTTTCTATAAAACCCATGTATGCCAAACCTTTGCATGACTAAATACATTAGGACTGATGAGTAGTTTTATTTTAAGCAGAAGTGACTGTACCGACAGAAGAATGGTTTATAGAAGATATCTGAGAAGTATTAGGGCAGAACCTGGCAGCCTGCTAATTAAAATGACAGCCTTAACAGTTGCCAGTTTCTGTGTGCTTACTCTGTGCTGCTTAGCACCACGCTAAGTGCACGCTAAGTGCATATACATTGTCTCATTAAATCTCCCATTAATCATAGCTGATAGGAATGACCATTATCCCCTTTACTAAAATTGGGAAATTGAGACTTAGGACCTTTAAGTGACTTAGCAAACATCTCAGAGATATTAAGATGTGGAGCTCCCATCTGGGTAGAAGGCTGCCTGATTCCAAAACCCCTTATGCAAGCCAGGACCAAAAAGAGGCTTCCAGAGACATCACTTCTAGTCTCAATCTACTTTACTGCAATCTCAGTTTTCTCAGTGATAAAATGGATATCATTATCTCCTAGGGGAAAGGGGGAGATAATAATAGGGGTCCAATAAATCTGTAGTGCATCTCCAATGCCATGAAGACAATCAAAGTGTTTTGGAAACTACCAGATGTTATATAAAAACAATGTATTTTCAATCAGGTGTCTGATTTGTGCCTTAAAAATAATATCCTCTGGGCTTCCCTGGTGGTGCGGTGGCTGGGAGTCTGCCTGCCGATGCAGGGGACATGGGTTCGTGCCCCGGTCCAGGAAGATCCCACATGCCACGGAGCGGCTGGGTCCGTGAGCCATGGCCTCTGAGCCTGCGCGTCTGGAGCCTGTGCTCCGCAACGGGAGAGGCCACAACAGTGAGAGGCCCACGTAACACAAAAACAAAACAAAACAAAAATCATATCCTCTCCCCAAAATGATTCCTTAAAAATTCTCTTTTTTTTCTAAACGTGGTTGCCCTCTTTTGGAACTTGACGCAAATTCCATTTTAAATGTTCATTTATATCATCCGATCCTCTCTCAAACAGGTTTTCATAAGGAACTGGCAATATAAAGTAAGGTTCTACAGAGTTCTGCCACAAACTCATTGTGTGGCTTTTGGCAAATTCCTTCCTCAGGACCCGCATTGGTAAAGGAGAGAGTGGGCCAGTTGAAGTTCAAGGTTATTCCAACCTTGAACATTACTAGGATAGAATGTAGCCCATGGCTGAGGTAATAGAAAGAAGATGAAAGGGGCTAAGTCATAATAAAACAAGATAATTACTCTGAAATATTTGTTTGAGTAAATTATGGGGCTCTTGACTATAAGGTGACCACCAACAGCTTCAACAATTTCAGCAGATATTTAAGATGCATTAGACACCATTGTATGAGCTAGTACTAAACAAGGTGACCAAAGCCAAGGTGGTTCTTGCACTCTGTGCAAGTTTACATCTAGACAGATCAAAAAGTGGGAGTCTGAAAACTACGTTTCAGCCACAGACACATTTTGTTGGACCAACACAGTTTTTAACATTTTAAAAACTTGCCAATGTTTATAAATGATGCGAGATTTCACAGAAGTTCTCGAGTCTCGCTTCCCTTTTAAAATCTGAATATTTGGCAACGCAGAGCTGGTATTTCCACATTGCAGCAAAACGCTGGACTTGAATAGAAGCTGTTCCCACATCACTCCCAGACTAGACCTACACCCTCCGGTGTCTCCCCCCTCACCCTCACCTCACCCACCACCTCACACCCTGGCAATTTCAGTAAGAAACCTATATGCCAATTCTCCGATGGCTTAAGTGTGCGTGACTCTAGAGTTAGAGAGAAAACATTAAGAAGTTATTTCAATCATGTTGATTATTACAAAGGGGAAGTACAGGGAGCTGCCACGGGAGAGAATAAAGAAACTTCCAGTGGGATTGATGTTAAAAACGGGGGCTGGGAGCCAGGAAACCCGGGTCTAGAAAAGGTTCTCTCCATTAATTATGTTACACTGGACAAGTATTTTTCTTCTCTGTGTCTCAATTTCCCCAGCTGTAAAACGAGGAAATCTGCAAAACCATAATCGTTACATGATCCTTCATGTCGGGATCTATAAAATTCTCAACCCTCTCTTGGATCTTCCTAACACCCCTAGGAAGTCTTAAAGGAAATCGTGCCTCTCCCCATCTGAGATGTGCAGGCTCCTATCCGCCACCTCCATATCCACCATCCTCGGCGGCACTGCTCGGGTATCTTGAGTGGGAGATGGGGGGAAGGGGGTCACTTCAGGGGAACCGGGTCTCGGTCTGGGAAGTTGGGTCGCGCTCTGCGTCTCTGCGGCTCCGGATCCTGCCAATGCGCCGCGGGACCCGCCGCCAGCTCGCAGCGCCGCCCTCCCGCCTCGCCCTCGCCCTCGCCCTGGCGGAGCTTGGAGCCCTGGAGACTGCCCAGCCGATCCCGCGGAGCACGGCGCCCGGGACCGCCCGCCAGCCGGCTGCTCCCCGCCCCTACCCCGACCCCGGAACCACCCCTCCCGGAGGAGCTGCGACCTCTGCCTACGCTCGGACCCCTCAGCAGCTGCAGGTGCCAGCCCGCCCCGCCCAGCCCCGCGCTCGAGGCCGCTGGAACGCCCAGGCAGTAGGTGCCTTTCCCTGCTTGCTCCTCGTTTCTTGGAGTTGGATCTTTTAGCTTCTGCTCCCCGGGTGGAAGCACCAGTCTGAGCTTCTCGGAAGGCGTGAAGCGAGAGCCGAGATCTAGGTGAGTGATGGTCTAGATTTTTTCCTTTTAAGTAAACCTGCATACTAAGGGCACTGTTGGGAACCTAGGAAGTTAAAACGGAAGAGAAATATAAAGGCAGGCAGTCAGGATGACCCACCACAATCTGATAGGGCTGGGACCATTCCTAGCTCCTTAGCTATTTTGTACCCTACTTTGTCCCCCAGCCTCTGACTCGGGTCCAGATGCGGACAGACGTCAATAAATATTTGCTGGGTGGAGATAAGTACGGGAGGTATTTCTGCTTGTTTCTCTTATCCAGTCTCAAAACAAGCCAACACTGCCTTTGATGGTTGGCTTCATCTCCACCAGGATTTTTCCCCCCTAAGCTGAAGGATTTGAACGTTTTTACACAAAGTGCCGAGGATTCACACAATGGACTGCTATACAGCGCTTAAAAAGCAGAAGTCAGAGCTGTAGAGATCAGCATGGCTAGATCGCACAAGTATAATAGTAATGATTACAGTAAGATGCAAAATATACCTACTATATGATGTCATTTAGGTGACTTACTTTAAAAGACATGTCGTGTGTGTAAAATCGTAGAAAGTGGACTGTAAAATGTATACCAGATTCACAGTTGTGGCTGTCTTGGGGAAGTATGACAGGGGAATTAATCTGGCATGAGGATTGAGGTGGAAAAACTATTTACCTACAGTTTTAATATATAAAAATGATGAAGCAAAAGTTGATGAAATATAAACAATACTTAACTGCAAGTGGTTGTAACTTGGGTCTTTTTCAGGATATTTTCTTTCTTTCTCACATTTCTAAATTTGTCTCAGCTTAAGTACTGTTTTTCAAATGCAAACAAAATAAATTATGTCTATGCATATGCTGTGACAATAAAACTGGACAGTTCTGTCAGAAGTTACAACTTTCTTGCATCACAACATAGGTTCTTCCTGAAGAAGGCAACTCTTTACCTAGGGAGCCTTAGCTGCTTGGAGCAGCTCACCTGTTGACATCCCCCAAAAGTATAGGCCAAAGGTCAAATGTCATCTGCAGTTAATAATCTGATAAGTGGCCAGGTCAAGGTAGAATCTGGAAACTCATTGTGTTCCTATAAGACACATTGCTGTTTCTCTTATATTTTCTGTTTAGGATGTTCATTTCCATGGGTGGTGACTGTCTGCTTGACATCTCAAAAAGTGGTTATGTAACACTGCAGAGTTAATATCAGGTCAGGAAAGAGGCCTATAGCTCTTCTGGGCCCTATTCAGCGGAATGGAAAAGACGTGTCTCCACTTGCCTGCCAGAAAAACGTTGGTTTCTTTCTGGATATGAGGGAAAGTTACCAATTTGGTTATCCATGAAGGGGGAAAAAGATAAAGACCATTCTAGACTGGATTGAGGGTATTAAGTGCAGTGGAGAAACCACCACCCGATAGTCCAAGCCTGCTCATCCCCCAAACATACACAAAATTTGTTCCCTGTTTACGTATTTTCTTCCCGCTAAAAAAAAAAAAAATCACTGGATATTTGGTAAACAAAATTGTCTGCACATCAGAATGCAACTCAGAAATATGGCAAATTGTGATAATATTCCTCTTTCTGACTTGACAACTTGCAAGGTCAGTGCTCGGTACATCTTGCGTTGCAGGAAGATGGGCTACTTGAGAAAAGCCTGAGGTGTGAAGAAAAATCTAAGAATGACAGGATTGGGGTGTGGTGTGAAAACTACATGTACCGAGGTTTTATGCACAAAATTAAAGAGAACATAGCCCCAGTCGGTAGTATTAACAACTGCAGCTCCTTCAAATTGATGTTCTCTTTAGGACTGAGCCTCTCTAATGTCATCTGTGGCTCAGCCCTGACACTATTTCCCACTTATTCAGGACTCTAAATGCAGTAATGCAACACACAGGGCACCCCATTTGCTTCTCCCTAGCCCACAAGGAAACACTAAGGGCATCCCACCTGCTTCTTCCTCATCCTCTTTCCCACTGGCATTAAAAGCCTTTGTTTTTAGCCCAGAGATATAGTTGAGTTCTTTCTATCTTCCTGATCTCCATCATCCCCTCTGAGCTTCCTCCAGTCACCTGTTACCTCCTGCCCCTCTCTCCCCTCCCCCATACCATTTAATCACTTGCTTCCTAATTGCTGACTCTGTCTTTGCTCTCCATTTAATGATTCTTTTTGAAGTCCAGAAGGCACTTTGCCAGCAGTTGGCTTTCAGTATGACAAGCCACATTTCTTTAATGAGTCTGCCTTCCAAATGAAGGCTTTACTTACATTTCCCCTAATAGGAAAAGGAGCTTTTCTTCTAGATTTGTTCCGGGGCTCCTCTAGTTCCTTTTCAATAACTCATCCTTAGCCCAGGTTCACGTGGGATACTTTTTTCAATTCTGACTCTGATCTGTATTTCCTTCACATGCAAAAACTCCAAGAGGAAATCAACAGTGTCAACTTTAAAAGAAAATAATAAGTGATAAGGAAATACCACTACTAATAAAATAGCAATAGCTAATATTAATTCTTTGCAAATTATGTGCCAGGCGTGGTGCTAGCTGCCTCACACAGATTGTCTCATTAACTATATGCCATGAGCTGTATTTGTCCTGTACATGAGATCTGCTCAAGCCATAGAGCTAAAACAAACTTTTTCTTAAATTAATTTTTATTGGAGTATAGTTGCTTTACATAAAACGAACTTTTAAATATAGTTTTATATAACATCTGGATCTTTACCCTTTTTTGGGTAAATCTGAAGATCTGGCCCCTGGGCCCATGTTTCCACTTAGCAACAATCTTTTAGATCCAAGAGCAGTGACATCTTGTAGATGGAGCCTGGATTCACTAGGTCACCAGTGTCGCCAGCAGGCAGTAATGTCTTCCACCTGGTCCAGCTCAATTACTTGCATTTCCCTCTGGCTCTTGTAGGCATCTGAGCTTGTTATTCCTACAGAAGGCATTGCTATTTCTCCCATTTAAGAGATGAGAAATTAGGTCATTGAGCCAAAGCCGTTATCAGTGTCAGTTTTAGAACCAGAACTCTGGATGCTGCCTCTCCTTACCAGTTTCCAAGAAAGTAAAGTTATTTATGTTTAAAAATGAACAAGGCCATAAATACACAACTTTCAGGGCTTTTTAGCTCTCGCATATGTCGTTCAATTTGGGCTCCCTAGTGGCCTGCAATTATCAAGCACTTGTGCTGTGAAAAGACTTTACGTATTATCTCATGAAATCACATTTAATTTGTCTTCGAGGTAAAGGACCGTTATGATCTTCAAGTTCAGGGAAAGGAAAAAAAGTAATGTGTTCCATGAAACTCAGTGACTTGCTGGTATGATCAAGCCCAGACTCAGAACTTGTTCCTTTGATGTTGTAGTAACTTCCAGGGTAGGAGGAAAGAGGGGTATGTCTTTTTATGACTAAAAAAATAAGTTGTTGATCACACATCAAAAAAATGTTTAAAATTAACATATTTTCTCAAAGACATGGAGAGTCACAATAAAATATTTTTTAGTTTATAGTGGTTAAATAAAGTATTGCTGACCTCATTTTAAACTTGCCTTCACTCTCAGAAAAATATTTTGCTTTCGTCCTTTCTTGTAAGTCCAGGTCCACTTCTGATGAGGCCATGTAGTGGGTACTCCCAGATGCTTGATGTTCTCTGTTTTCTCTGAAATTATTATTTTCAAGAACAAAAAAATTCCACTGCAGGGTCACAGATGAGGTTAATTTTCGGCCATCGTCTATAATCAGGGTACCTAGAGTACACCATATCATAAGGATACCATTTCTTTTTCTCTCCTAGATATCTAGCTAAGGTTTCCGGTCCTCTTTTGAGTGAAGCTGAATGTTTCTGCTGGGATAATGTAACTGGAGGATCCGGGTCTGGGCACACTTGACCATGGGAGCCAACACTTCAAGCAAACCACCGGTGTTTGATGAAAATGACGATGGTGAGAAACGTGCGATAATTATATATAAACATAGAGTTTGCAAAATTCAAATATAAGCTCCTTGTTACATAAGTAAACTGTCATGTAAGACCTTAAAAAAAAAAAAAAAAAAAGAACTGCAAGGGTAAGCCTGAGGACCTGGTATGCTAAGAGCTGGATTTTTACCTTCCACTTTCCATGGGACCTTGGACAACTTTTTTTTTTTAATTAGAAAAGTGATATATTAGATTTTTTTTAACTTTTTATTTTATATTGGAGTATAGTTGATTAACAGTGTTCTGATAGTTTCAGGTGTACAGCAAAGTGATTCAGTTATACATATACGTGTAGCTATTCTTTTTCAAATTCTTTTCCCATTTAGGTTGTTACATAATATTTAGCAGAGTTCCCTGTGTTATACAGTAGATCCTTGTTGGTTATCCATTTTAAATATAGCAGTGTATACATGTCAATCCCACACTCCCTAACTATCCCTTTCCCCCTGGTAACCATAAGTTCTTTCTCTACATCTACGAGTCTGTTTCTGTTTTGTAAATAAGTTCATTTGTATAATTTCTTTTTAGACTCCTCATATAAGTGATATCATACAGCTTTCTTAACCACAACTCTACCAATGTCCTTTGTCCAAAGGGAGCTATGGGTTGTCATCTGGTGGATAGAAGAGCTTGAAACAAAATGATTTATTTGTTCTCTGTGCCGCTGCCTTGATAGTTAAAGTTACCCCTATTGCTAGCTGTTATAGAAAAATTCTTATATTATCAAGTTGCATGTGAATGATAATTGATACTCATAATATTATACAGTGGAGCCAGGCAAGCAAGCTGGTGCCTTCTGAGCTTCTGATTAGCATGTTCCAGGGGCCTAGCCAAATTCCACAATGCTAGGTCATAGGAAAAAGGATCAGTTTTATTGGAGAAAAGGGAAACTTTACAGCAGCCTTGTAGGCACATACTGTTTATAGGTTGCCTGGGAAAAAGGTGGCCCTGGGTCCTAGCTAGTAAGTTATCCAGGCCCCCCAGAGGCAGCCCTCACAGTCATTTCCAGGGAGCTCTACTAAATAGACCACAGAGAAAAAGAACAATGAACTGAAATCCAGGAGATCTGAACACTAGTCCTATTACCAGCTACCTGTATGCTCAAGAAGTTTATTTACCTTCAATTTCCTCATCAATCAAGTGAGAGGAGAGGGTAGTAACCTTGAAGGTCTTTTTCAACTCCAAAAGTTTATCATTTTGAGATCCTAAAGGCACTTTGCAAAAATTATGAAGCAGCATCTGAATCATCAAGGAAAGTTTGCTCAAACAGAAACTACAAATAACAGTGGCATAAAGAAGATGGTAGTATTTTTCTTTCTCATGTAACAATCTAGGCATAAGTAATTCAGGTGAGATGTGGCTGCAAAGGGTTAGGGACTCTGGCTCTGACAAGCTGGCTTCCTTTCCTTCCCTTCCCAGCCCTAGAGTGTTACTGTCACCCTCATGCCTCAGGATGGCTCACCACCACATCCACATTCCAGCCAGTGGGAAGGGGAAGAGTGGGGAGACCGAGCCCACTTCTTTTAAGGATATGATCTGCCTCTTGCTTGTCACTTTCACTCACATGCACATGCTTCATTACAAAGGAGACTGGGAAATTTAGTTAGTTATCTTGCGTGGCCATGAACCTTCTAAATACAAGGAGTTGTGTTTTGTTACAAAAGAAGGGGACAATTAGTTATTTGCCATGGCTGGGAGACAAACAGAAGTCTGCTGCAATCTTAATTTTTGAATCTTTGGTTGGACCCTTTAAACAACAAATGTCTTACCGATCAAGATGCCTTATTGCCAGCTATTCACTATCAGTTTAGAGGTGCATCATGACTACCTATACACACAAAAGTCCCCAGATAGCCAAAGCAATCTTGAGAATGAAAAACGGAGCTGGAGGAATCAGGCTCCCTGACTTCAGACTATACTACAAAGCTACAGTAATCAAGACAGTGTGGTACTGGCACAAAAACAGAAAGATAGATCAATGGAACAGGATAGAAAGCCCAGAGATAAACCCACACACATATGGTCACCTTATCTTTGATAAAGGAGGCAGGAATGTACAGTGGAGAAAGGACAGCCTCTTCAATAAGTGGTGCTGGGAAAACTGGACAGGGACATGTAAAAGTATGAAATTAGAACACTCCCTAACACCATACACAAAAATAAGCTCAAAATGGATTAAAGACCTAAATGTAAGGCCAGAAACTATCAAACTCTTAGAGGAAAACATAGGCAGAACACTCTATGACATAAATCACAGCAAGATCCTTTTTGACTCACCTCCTAGAGAAATGGAAATAAAGACAAAAATAAACAAATAGGACCTAATGAAATTTCAAAGCTTTTGCACAGCAAAGGAAACCATAAACAAGACCAAAAGACAACCCTCAGAATGGGAGAAAATATTTGCAAATGAAGCAACTGACAAAGGATTAATCTCCAAAATTTATAAACAGCTCATGCAGCTCAATAACAAAAAAACAAACAACCGAATCCAAAAACGGGCAGAAGACTTAAATAGACATTTCTCCAAAGAAGATATACAGACTGCCAACAAAACATATGAAAGGATGCTCAACATCATTATTAGAGAAATGCAAACCAAAACTACAATGAGATATCACCTCACACCAGTCAGAATGGCCATCATCAAAAAAATCTAGAAACAATAAATGCTGGAGAGGGTGCGGAGAAAAGGGAACACTCTTGCACTGCTGGTGGGAATGTGATTTGGTACAGCCACTATGGAGAACAGTATGGAGGTTCCTTAAAAAACTACAAATAGAACTACCCTATGACCCAGCAATCCCACTACTGGGCATATACCCTGAGAAAACCATAATTCAAAAAGAGTCATGTACCAAAATGTTCACTGCAGCTCTATTTACAATAGCCAGGACATGGAAGCAACCTAAGTGTCCAGCAACAGATGAATGGATAAAGAAGATGTGGCACATATATACAATGGAATATTACTCAGCCATAAAAAAAAGAAATTGAGCTATTTGTAATGAGGTGGATAGACCTAGAGTCTGTCATACAGATTGAAGTAAGTCAGAAAGAGAAAGACAAATACCGTATGCTAACACATATATATGGAATTTAAGAAAAAAAATGTCATGAAGAACCTAGGGGTAAGACAGGAATAAAGACACAGACCTACTAGAGAATGGACTTGAGGATATGGGGAGGGGGAAGGGTAAGCTGTCACAAAGCGAGAGAGAGGCATGGACATATATACACTACCAAACGTAAGGTAGATAGCTAGTGGGAAGCAGCCGCATAGCACAGGGAGATCAGCTCGGTGCTTTGTGACCGCCTGGAGGGGTGGGATAGGGAGGGTAGGAGGGAGGGAGAGGCAAGAGGGAAGAGATATGGGAACATATGTATATGTATAAGTGATTCACTTTGTTACAAAGCAGAAACTAACACACCATTGTAAAGCAATTATACTCCAATAAAGATGTAAAAAAAAACAAAAAACCCAAAATATTCTCATAGGAACCCTGAAATTATATAGTTTGAAAACGGTCTTAAGAAAACTTTTTCCCACTCATATCTGTTGCCTTGCTTTGCTTTATCAAGTTGTAAAGTCAAGGATCTAGAGGCCAGGGATGTTACTTGATTTTTCCATCTCTAAAATGGGAAGGCAAGAAGGCTTAGATTTCATTTGTTTGGTTCCCTGTGCTCTCTACAGATTCAAAACTAATGTGCATGAGGCTGGTCCTCAGAGAACAGAGGAGGTAAGAGAGGCCAGCTTCGTGCTTGTTACTTGCTAGGGGTATGTATTGTTTTAAGGTATTAGGGTAACATGATAATGAGAAAATACACAGATGTCTAAATCTTCAATCCAGCCAGCCCTTGGTCTCATGGAGTGCCCAAGAAAGCAACTGCCCCAAGGGATTATGGCAAATGGGAAATCAGGTAGCACTTTATAAGTACCTTCAAGGGGCTCTGGGAAAACTAGGTTGGAGTGAAGTTAGGCTTAAGGAGCAAGCAAATCTTTCTTAACACCCTCTAGGGTCACCACTTTTTGTGGTCCTGCCCCCCAGGCCAATGAGCTGAGCCTACAGCAGCACCCTTAGAAAGAAGAGCTGAGCCTAACAGTATGTCTGCACTTCCCTGGGGTGAAGCTCTGAGTCCGTTCACACACACAGTTGCAAGGCAGAAGTAGAAAGGCAAATCCGCCTACTATGAGCCCATCACTCTGCTAGATGTCCCTCTGCTAGATATGAGGAACAGAGTAGGAGAGAAGATGGCCCTTCCCCTGCCCTTGTGGAGCTCGTATTCTAATCGTGGGAGGCAAACAATAAACTAGTTCGCAAATACATAAACCAGATAACTTCAGACAGTGTTAAAGTGCCACCAAGGAAATAACTGTGAGTGATCTTATGGAGAGTGACAGGTGATGGTAAGGAGACCACTTCAGATAGGGTGTGGCCAGGGTTGGCCTTTCTGACAAGGTGACATCTGAGGTAAAGCCTGAAAAAGGTGAGGAAGCCACTCATGTAATAACAGATGAACAGTTCAAGCACAGGAAAAAGTCCAAATAATGACAAAATCGGAAATGACCAGTTGCCTATGTCTTCACATTCCGATGAGGATGAGTTTGTATATTATGAAGGGGATATTTTAAAATAAATTTATTTATCTATTTATGGCTGCATTGGGTCTTGGTTGCTGCGTGCGGGCTTTCTCTAGTTGTGGCGAGTGGGGGCTACTCTTCGTTGTGGTGCGCGGGCTTCTCACTGCGGTGGCCTCTCCCGTTGCGGAGCATGGGCTCCAGGCGCACGGGCTTCAGTAGTTGTGGCACGCGGGCTCAGTAGTTGTGGCTCGCGGGCTCAGTAGTTGTGGCTCGCAGGCTCTATAGCGCAGGCTCAATAGTTGTGGCTCACGGGCTCAGTAGTTGCTGCACATGGGCTCAGTAGTTGTGGCATGCAGGCTCAGTAGTTGTGGCTCGCGGGCTCTAGAGTGCAGACTCAGTAGTTGTGGGGCATGGGCTTAGTTGCTCTGAGTCATGTGGGGTCTTCCCGGACCAGGGGTCATACCCCAGTCCCCTGCATTGGCAGGTGGACTCCCAACCACTGTGCCACCAGGGAAGTCCTGAAAGGAATCGCATTTAATTGCCGTATTAACTTGTTTACAAGATCATCGAGTTTTGGGGAGGAAAAGTATGAAATTCTGGTTATTTACTTTTTATTAATCAGTAAATCCTATAAAGGTGATTTGGCTCCTTTCATAGGTCTGGATTGAGCACAAGGTAAAACTTTGATAGCTGTGAGGCTTCTGACCAAGAAACAACAACAAAAAGCACTGGCTAATCCAAGAACATTAATACCTATATCATTTTTTATCTATTTTTATATAAATAATCAAATGGGGCCAGAATCTAGGGCACTTAAATGAACCAATTTAATTCTTTTTAATATATTGCTGAAAAGAATCCCAAAATGTGATGGAAAAGTATCTAATATTTCCTTCAAAGTGTTTACTATTCCCAATATATAGATTTGAGGAGAAAATGTGTACCCATTTTCCCAAGTAATATTTCAAGATTTCTTTCTCATGGAAAAAATGTTTTGGTTCACTTTGAAGGTAATTAAGGAATAAGATGTTAGTGGATGGCCCTTGAGATAAGCTGTTCTTGCTGGAATTCATCCTGACACTTTGTGTTTCATGCTGTTCCATCTGATACTGATCCTGAGATCATTCTGTTAGTTAGTTATGTTGATCTTTATTTAGTGAAAACAAAGTATAAGCTTTACAGCTGCTGTGGAAGAGCAGAAGGCTTGCTTATTTAATTACTGTTAAGTGATTTTTTACCAAGTAGACCTCACATGATACTGTTGTTTTCTTTTGTGGCTTAGGGCAAACCCAAGTCCTAGTTACATTTTTTATTGTGGTATAATACATAATGAAGTGTACCATTTTAATGATTTTTAAGTGTACAGTTCAGTGGCATTGAGTATATTCATATTTGGGGACAACCATCACCACCACCATAGAACTTTTTAATCTTCCCAAACTGAAATTTTGTGCCCATTAAACAGTAACTCCCCATTCCCTCTTCCCTGCAGCCCCTGACAACCACCATTCTACTCTGTCTCTATGATTTTAACTATTCTAGGTACCTTATATAAGTGGAATCATGTAAGTATTTGTCCTTTTGTGTCTGGTTTATTTCAGTTATCAAAGTTCATCTATACTGTAGCATGTATCAGAATTTCATTCCTTTTTAAGGCTGAATAATACTCTACTGTATACAGATACCACATTTTGTTTATTCTCTCATTCATCAGTGAACATTAGGTTGTTTCTACGTTTTGGCTACCATAAATAATGCTGCTGTGCAGGGAGATCAGCTCGGTGCTTTGTGACCGCCTGGAGGGGTGGGATAGGGAGGGCGGGAGGGAGACGCAAAAGAGAGGGGATATGGGAACATATGTATATGTATAACTGATTAAATTTGTTAAATAAAAAAAAAATTCTATGAAATAATGCTGCTGTGAACACGGGTGTACAAGTATCTGTTCAAGTCCCTGTTTTCAACTGGTACATCCTTAGAAACAAAATTGCTGGATCATATGATAATTCTTCAATTTTTTGAGGAACCACCCAGCACAATGTCTTCCACCTAATTATGTTTTGTGTTTTAGTAGTGGGAGACCACCTGACCTAACAGGCCAGGGCTCTGGTAGTGGAAACCCATACACAGTTTCAAATCTCAGCTGTGCCACAGACTAGCAATCTGTGTATTTCTATGAGAAAAAGCAAAGGGGATATAGCCTGATCAACCATCAAACACTAGAGTCAACTAACTATAAAGTGTTCTAAAGGGATTTGAAATACAATAGAAAAAAGTCCCCAAATCTGAATAATTACTAGTGAATTAATTTGAAAAAAACCAAACAAACCCTTCGATTGTACAAGTTATCAAGCTTCTGTAAGCTCAGTTTCTTCATATATAAAATGCAAGTTAATTGGGCATACTTCACTGGGTCATTGTGAGGATAGAATAAAATAATGCAGATAAAACAGTTAGCAAAGTGTCTCATATAAAGTAACCACCCAATTAATGCTAGTTATAATATTATTTATCAGTGCCAGAGTCTCTGAGCATGAACTCTTTGAAGTATTTCAACTTCTAAAAGGAACAAAATCGATTACATGCAACTGTGTAGATGCCATAGTTAATATGACCTATTCACACTTCTATCAACAGAGCTGAATTGCCAGATGGCAGATTGTATGGATTCTGTGAAAACCTATATAAGTCCTCTGAAAAGAAGCCAAATTATTAACTTCACAAAAACATAATCCCATCTGTTTTTTCTGTGATCCCCCCTGGGGTGATTGTATTTTCATTTAAGGCAAAATCAAGAACTCCTTGGGCTGAAAAATCGATAAACTTACTTTTTCTGATTTAAGCCCAAAGCAGATTATTTAAGTAATCCCATTTGATTATTTAAGTAATCTCAAGTAAGACACAGTGACAGTTGTCCCCCAGACCCAACTATCGTGTGGATACTATGAGAAATAATGATACAGAAAAGCATCCTAAGTTTTCTGAAAGAAAAGAAGTACAGGTGATACTCGTTTTTAATGTTTATAGCTTGTTCATTATATCTGCTTTATTTCCTCTCTCTGAATGCAGTGCTTTTTGTTTTGTTTGGGTTTTTTTTTCTTTTGCTTGTTTGATTAAAAAATTAACATTTTTAAAGTCCAATCATTGAGGTTTTCAGTCTGATTTAGAGAAAGAAATTCTTTAGTACGGGAAAAAGTGGACTTGGTTATAATTCACAGTCTGGGCAACAGAAGAGGATCTTGCAATCATTTTAAGTAGTATGTGTTTCCAAGCATATACAAAGAATGTAGAGGTGATAGAGTTGGTTTAGTTAAACCAAGAGACAACTTTCTTCTGGAGTGCTGTAGCTTAGAACAGTTGGCCTTAGGTTCAAATGCCTCTACAAAGAGTACATCAATGCCCTGAGTTTGCAAAGAGAGCTCAATTATTGCATTGTTCTTCAGACTTGCTGAAAACCCAATGTTCCACTTTCATTTGGCAACACTTGTCTCCTAGGATATGTGATCGCTTCCAGTTTTCCTACATCTTCTTTGGTGAGGGAGGCACTGGGTCCTTCAAAAAAGTTGGGCCAAAAAAATTGGCCACAGATTTGCAATCCAAAAGAAATGGGAGGTTACTGAATTGATTCCAGCCACGGAAGTACTCTGAGACTCTTCTTTGTTGTTTTAATGTCCATGCATTGCATATTTGTACCCAGTGGGGTAGGCAAATGAATTTCAGACTTTCCCCTCTCAAACTTGAGTTATGTTGTCTGTTATTATTTACTATTTTGTGTTAAAATGATTGGGAAAGTAAAATGAAAACTTCCCTAGTAAGAATTGGCTTTTTTTTTTTTTAATTTATTTGTTTATTTTTGGCTGCGTTGGGTCTCCGTTGCTACGCACGGGTTTTCTCTAGTTGCAGAGAGGAGCTACTCTTCATTGCGGTGCACAGGCTTCTCATTGTGGTGGCTTCTCCTGTTGCAGAGCACGGGCTCTAGGCGCGCAGGCTTCAGTAGTTGTGGCTCACAGGCTCTAGAGCACAGGCTCAGCAGTTGCGGCGAACGGGCTTAGTTGCTCCGTAGCATGTGGGATCTTCCCAGATCAGGACTTGAACCCGTGTCCGTTGCATTCGCAGGCGGATTCTTAACCACTGTGCCACCGGGGAAGCCCGAGAATCAGGCTCCTAAAACCATTATGTTATCTTGGACGGTCTACTCTTTAGTTAAGGTGTTTGTCATAAATCTCAGATCCACTAGTGTATAGTAACAAACACTTTTAACTTGGGAGGGCTCTAATTTCCCATATCCCAAGCGATTGGAGGAATCTAGGAGAAACAGAGTAGATGGCCAAGAAAACAGACATCAAAGACGGAGCTAGTGCTTCCGTTTTGCATGCTTCCTGATACATGTTTAGGAGAATCTACTCAAACAAATTTAGGAAACTTACATCCTGCCCTTGGAGATTCACAATGCTTATCAGCATAATAAAGGCTCTGAAATGTGCAACAATATTGAAATCTCGGTACTCTGATATTTTTCAAACTTATTTCAAAATTAAATCACTTTTGCAGAAAACGTTTTAATACCTTGTGGCAAATAATTCTCTGTGGACCTCAAATTGGGAAACAAAAGGTCATGATCAGGAACACTCTTTTTCTATTGGAAACGTCATTTCTTCCCATTTATCCCCCCCTTCCTCCCCTCCCTGGTTTAACAGCTACAGCTTCTGATTTGCAGAATCTCTACAGCTGAAGAGCGATTATGTTCTTCTCTAAGGTCTCCTCACCCCAACTTTTTCAGGCAACACAATTCTTGTTTACTCAGGTTAATGAGTAAAACACAAGGTAGCTCTGTTTAATGGTGGGATGCTTCTAGTCCAAGTGGGAATTAGATTGGGAGATAATTCACTTCTTTACTGTTCTTTAAATAAAGAACATTTTAGTTCAAAGAGTGTCTTATGAACAAATTATGGTGATGTATTTGCCGATGATTAAACACTCATGCTATACTAACTTTTTATCCTATCCAGAGCTATAGACATTTTTTTCATTTTCATCTTGAAACTAACCTAGGTTGAAAAACAAAATCTGTAAGCTGGCGCCAATATTCAGCAACTACTTCAATGAGAACGGGAGTGAAGGCCTTCAGAGAATCTGACTTCTGCTGTATGGCCTTGCCAGTGTCAACTTAATTACAGTGACCAGCATTACCCATCACTTTACCAATTTAGGTCCTATGAATTATATGGGGATTTCAACTATGCATTGCTATGGGACCATTTGTGGAAATTTTATTTGGAAACACACATACACAATGCCAATGATGGAATTATATTCCTGTTAAAATAGGACGCTGAGCACAATTTATATGGTTGAAAGGACTGAGAAACCTATGGGTATAGATTTTGAATTCAAAAAACTGGCAGAGGCTTTTTTTTTTTCTCCTGAACTATTTCTTCTTTCCTTCCTGGAGGCATATTTACAGTACAATAAGTAATATTCACCTTGTTTTACACTTGAGTAACCTATGTTTTTTGTTATTTCTGAGAACAGTTGAATGTAGGGGTTGGCGTGCTTTTTCTGTGATGGGCCAGATAGTAAATATTTTATGTTCTGCTGTTCAGTCTCTGTCACAACGACTCAACTCTGCTGTTGTGGCATGAAGGCACCCAGAGATAATGTGGAAACTAACGAACATGGCTCTATTCCACTAACACTTTATTTGTGGACACTGAAATTTGAATTTCACATTATTTTCACTTGTCACAAAATATTTTTATTTTCCAAGCATTTTGAAGTATGAAAGCCATTCCTAGCTTATGAGCCATATAAAAATAGATGGTGGGTTGGATCTGGCCCATGCGCCATACTGTACTAACCTTTGCTGTAAAGCATCCTGCAGACATTTCTTTACATGTGCCAGGGGCTCATCTGATATCCATTCATAACCCTCTAGCTGTAACTGAGGGACTGGGCAAGGAGACTGACATCTGTTCTCTATAGATGCTTAACAAAGGCAGTCTTCACCAACTCCCTTTTGGTTCATTAGACTGAGTCAGTGGAAGTACTTGAACCGAGAAATCTACTGTTTTAGAGAATAAAATATATCATTTTTGTGATATATATTATTTGGTAACCACATAGACTGGATTCAGTTAAATGGGTACAACCTAGAATTCATTTGAAATATCATTAGATATTTTCAAACTTATTTCAAAATTAAATCACTTTTGCGGAAAACGTTTTAATACCTTGTGGCAAATAATTCTCTGTGGACCTCAAATTGGGAAACAAAAGGTCATGATCAGGAACACTCTTTTTCTAAATATCATTAGAGTTTTTTTCCTACTGGGGCATTTATTTAGTCAACTGAGAGGCATCCAACAGTTGGGGGTATTGATCCCCCATCCTGCCCCACTGTTCTACTTCCTGATTTGTTCTAAAGACAGAGCCAGTGTAATTCTGACTTCTGAGCAAACTCATGAACTGGGGTCCAGGCAGCAGAAAAAGAAGCTGTTGGTTCCCACTGCTTGGTCTTGGCACCAAGAATGTGACTTGATCCCAAGCTCCTTTTGTTTTTCCATCAGTGCCTAGCACAGTCCTGGGCACAGAGATGCTCAAAGAATATTGGTTGATTTGACTTGCTAGTAAAGCTATGGCTTCTGGAGGAGTGAGTTGAACTTCTTTTCTCCTTGTTGTGACTGTCCTGAAAGGGTGTAAATAGTTTTTTTGCTAACTGCCTCCATTTGGGAATATAACATCATGACTAAACATTCACCTAATTAATGGAAAACTGGTAAAATCCACCAAAAGAACTATTTTTAACCAACACTTCAATTTTTTTCGGTCCTTTTATTCCCTTTTTGGCAGATCATGTAGTGTCCATTCTTAAAAATAAATGGGCAAAAGCAGGAGGTATATGGAAGGTATGATGAGGTATATGGAAGACTAATTTAATGTGGGTACCTTCCAGTTGCCATAGTGAGAGATACATTTACTTCTGTTTGAAGATCATGTAGCAGTGACAAAGGCAATATTCTTTGACTCCTGCTGTTAATTATCCTTCAGTTCCTGCGGTTTTCATCCATGTCCTTGCTTAGGATAGTTGTTGGTTATGAGATTGGTAGGGTGGAAAATGGCAGTTCAGAGAATGGCAGTTCTTGACACTTTGGGGCTCAAAGAATGAGTAAATCAATCCTTGAGGTGTTTAAGATATAAATCTAGTGCCTTCAGAGAAATCTGAAGCTATCACCATTCAAATGGAGACTTTCTTTTTTAATTGCCTAGCTCATTAAGAAGTCTTTTGATAATAGGTCATGGTAAGACATTCCTTTGGAGCTACGCTACCCATTTTATTAAAAAATTTTTTTTTAATTTTTAATTGAAGTATAGTTAATTTACAATGTTATGTGGAGGTACCAATTTTAAATGATGACATGCTAGGAAATAAACATGAGGAAAAATATCTTTAAAATGTTTCCTCCTAAGCTATTCCATACTCTGTTAAACTTTGGTGATGGTACTTCCTCCATTTAATAAGTATTGATTATGCATGTGCTACATGCCCAACATGGTTGTAGGCAATGTAGATACCATAGTCAACAGGATGGGCCCAGTGTCTGCCTTCATAGAGGGTATATTCTTGGTACTGTTCATTCTGTGTCATGTCCCAACATAATTTTGCCTAATGTTTTGGCAAGAAAAGCATTGATTGTTCTGGGCTGATACCACAGTGACTCATCCAGTAACAATAGCGAAAACAGTAATAACGATACTTTTATTGAGTTCTAACTAAAAACTCTTGATAAGCACCTTTGATATGCCTTATTTCACCTAGTCCTCCTAATAACCTTAGAAGGGATACTAAATGCAATCAGTTTTACAGAGGAGGAAATTTAAACTCAGAGAAGTTAACTAATTTAAAGTCCATAGCTAGTAAGCAGTGCAGCCAAAACCCAAACCCAGAATTTCATGCTCATAACCACCATATTGTATTGCAAAACTTCCAGGACTCTTCTGTACTATTAAAATCACCAAACTTGGAGCCACACATAGTCGGTTTCAAGTCCAAGCACCACCCCTGGGAGATTTAACTTTTTTGGGTCTCTGTAACTCATCCACAAAGTAGCAATAATATGATAACCTTGGGCTTCCCTGGTGGCGCAGTGGTTGGGCGTCCGCCTGCCGATGCAGGGGACATGGGTTCGTGCCCCATTCCGGGAGGATCCCGCATGCCGCGGAGCGGCTGGGCCCGTGAGCCGTGGCCGCTGAGCCTGCGTGTCTGGAGCCTGTGCTCCACAACAGGAGAGGCCACAACAGTGAGAGGCCCGCGTACAGCAAAAAAAAAAAAAAAAAGACAACCTTATAGTGTTTTGGTAAGGATTCATTAGGATAATGTATATAAAGCACTGGATCAGTGCCTATACAATGGGTGTACATAATAGATAATGAGTATAATTATCAACTTTGACCTAAGATGTGGCACAGTGCAAGCAACAGAGGCCTATTAATTACTTATAGGCGCCATTATTAATTTGCTTCCAATTCATGGGGTTGGGGGCAGAGGTAGAAGGGGAGGTCTGAGGCCTTGGAAATCAAATTCAGTAAACTATTTATTGAGAGCCTCTTCACACTAGGGTTTGAGTCGCTCAGTAAGTACATCCTCCCTGCCCTCCACTGCTTGGTCACCTGTTCAACTCTCACCCTTTCTGCGAGGCCCAAATGAAATGCTGCCCTTCCCTGAAGCTCTTTTCATCTTCTATAGCAGGAAGAAATTTCTCCCACCTTAGAACTCCCATTGTGTTTAGTGGACAAAACAGTGGTTCGTAAATAAAGCCCTGCAGACTGGTTCCGGGAAGTTTCCATCAAAATCCCCCAGGAAGTGGATTAAAATACAGATTCTTAGGTCCAGCCTCCAGAGTCTGATTCAGATGAGGCCCATGTATCTGCATCTTTAAAACAATGTTTTGTGTGTTTTTGGTGGGCAGACATATTTGGGAATCACTGTAGGACAACATGAGGCTCTCAGTACATACGCATTCCTTTACATTGCAGTTATTTATGTGTATGTTTCAGTTCTTTTCCTTGGAGATTATCTTTCTGATACTCCAATTCAATGTAGGGATAAAAATAAGAAAAAATAGAAAGAGGAAGTCCCTTGTAACATTTTTCTCAGATCCTAATCATCTCCTCTAAGATGTTTTACTGCATTCCCTGGACAGCTGTTCCGGCTGTATGTTCCCATGACACTCTGATTTTCTCCCTACAGCAGTGGAGCTTGTATTAGTTGGAACTTGAATGAGTTTTGCTAAAAACGTAAAAATCTAAAAATTATTGGAAGAATATCAGGGTGCCTGCAGAGTAATCAAGATAGGCCCTATCTGAATAGAAAGCTGCACACTTTAATGCTGTCAGGGATCCCTTTTTATCTTGCAAGTCCACTTTATTCCATGTGTTGGTTACATTTCCTGGGACCTACTGACCTGCTTTTTCTCCATTTGGCCAGTTCTGTTCTCATGTTCAGAAAGCTTTGTGATAGCGGGGAAGCATGCATTTCCAGATCAGAAAACCCTGCATGTAAAGTATGTAGATTGGAATGGCTCAGGTCACAGTCCCACTCCCAGACCAGGGCTTCTGGAAATACAGCTGACCTTTGAATAACAATTGTGTGGTCCACTAATTTTTTTTCAATAAATACGTACTACGGTAACTACAGTAGTACACGATCTACCTTGGATTAAATCAGCAGATACAAAACCACAGATATGGAGGAACCTCAGATTTGGAAGGCTGACTATAAATTACATGTGGATTTTTGCTGAGAGCAGGGCTGGCACCCCTAACCCCCTACATTGTTCAAGGATCAACTGTATAAAGTAAATAATTCAATTTTTTTTCACTTGTCAGATAAAGGACAGTTGATGTGATAGTGCTGGCAGGCAGGGAGATGGACAAAATGTCACTCTTACACGTTGCTGGAAGGAGATTGGGTGCAACATCTTTGGAGGGCTGTTGACAATATCCATTAAATTGGAAAATCCACATAATCTTTGTCCCAGTAGTTCTACTTTTATAAAGTTAGCCTACAACACATGTACATAAGCTGATCAAGGATGTTTATGGTAGTATTGTAGGAAATAGCAGATAATTAAATCGTCTTTGAAATCCATCAACAGGCTAAATATTTTATGGTATATTTATGCAATGAAGTATAAAGGAGGCATCTAAAATACTTAGATATAGAGCTATATGTAATGGTAGGAAAGTACAGAAACAGTATAATTATGTAGAAAGGGCTTATAGTCTCTGTTCCTACAGGAATGCTAGTACCTTGCTATTGCTGTCAAAAGGGAATACATATAATATGCAGGAAAAAATCTCTTAAAGGATACAGAAGAAATGGTTAATAGTGGTTGCTTTCTAGGAATAGAAGTAAAATTTTGCAATGGGAAGAAGACTTAATTTTCTCTGAATAATTGTACTTTTTTTTTTTTTATCATTTGTAACTTTTAGCTTTCAGTGGGCCAGACATTATACTTCTGGTTTATAGCATCTCATCTTCAAAACCACTGGCGAGTCAACTTTAATTAGCTCTGTTCTACAGATGGGGACCTTGTGATTTGAAAAGATGGAGTAACTTATCTAGGGTCCCACTGCTGGTGTCCTTGTTCTCTCATCAATAGAAAGGTTTACAGAAATATCAAGGAGTGCGGTTCTCAATAATCTCATGTATGTTCATGATTCCATACTTAGGAAGGCTGAAACATTTTTAAAGAAAAAATAAAATATTTTTACCTCAAAAGTAGAAAAAAGAATGGATTTTCTGCTTTACTTTCTAGAATGCTCTTCTCCCAAATTTCAAGTGTCAGGGTGATATAACAAAGACTAAAAAGTGTTTCCCCTTTTCTTTCCTTCAACACTGTTTATTGACCAGAATGTTTAGACTGGGGAGATGGTAAGAGAAGTAGAACAAAGGAAATAAAGAGCATCAGGCCTGAATCCCACCATCAGTATGCTTCTGCTTAGGGAAAGACTTGGGAAAGCCTGACTGTGATTCTAGAAGGATAGACAAAGAAGTTCCACCTTGCTTCTCCTGATTCTACCTCTGGAATGGGTGGACACACAGCAAGAATAACCATAAGACAGCTATAGAGATTAAAAATGTGGGTGCAGGATCAGAAAGGTGTATATGAATTTACATGAAGGTGGATTTATTCTATCTGTTCCTCCACTCAAGTGTTGGGTGTGGCTTTGTGACACCAGTCAACTGCTGTCCCCTCAGTTGGTCTTATTGTCCATGTGACTTATAAATTCAAGCCTACCAAAGAGCTGAGTGTGATTTTAGTGCTTAAGCATTTGTTTTTCATACAATAGCCCCTAAATGAAATTCCTTGGGTGCTCATACAAGGAAAACAAAACTGGATTGGACTTCGACAGACTGTCTTGGTCTTCAAATGGGGTACCTTCTCCGAGGATTTACATGTGTAGTTTTGACTGAATAGGTTTTGCCTTACTTTCTGACTTACGAACCTAACCCCAAGATGAGTGAGTCACAATACTAGTTATAATCATGGCCAATTATTTAATCTCTCTGAGGCTGAACATGCCTATCTGTAAAAGCTGTCAGGTTATTGAGAGAATACAATGAGACATACAAAGGAAACATACATAGACAGACCTCTAATGCGTATAGAATTTCCGTGTCTGGTTGATTAGTGGAGAATGTGCACCTATCCAAAAGAAAAACTCTCAAGTAAGTCCTTTTAAGATACTTAGTTTTAAAAATAAATAAAAATATTCCATGGGATATCATAACGTTAGGATCTGTTCAGCTTTGTCTATTAACCTGATATACCTCCAGGAAGCCTTAAGAATACTGTATGTACTGACATGATGGTTGCTAAGACTGGGGTGAGAAGACCTGTGTGAAAGCAAGACTCCGGGGCAGAGAGGAAGGTGCCGGAAGTTGAGCTGCTATTGCCTGTTTGTTTCCCCGCAGGCCACATTCCCTGGCCCAGCCCTATCAGTGTAAGTGAGAACCAGATTCTGTCTCTCCCTACACTCAACCATGACCTTCAAAACCCCACAAAGACCCAGGGTCTAACAGGGTCTCCAGGAGACCCTTTTTATCTTCTTGGCACCAGAGCTTCTCCAGGAACCAGAAGGAAAGTTTTAGAACATGATCCAAGGACAAGACACAAGAAGAAGCCACAACAAAGGTTAACTTTGCTTCAGAGATTGAAGAAAACACTGCTGCAAGGCCACCACACCACAGACTGCAAAGCCCAGATGCGTAGAAATGACACTGACAGCTGCCACTTCCGTGTTGCCTGCTAATATCCATGTGTCCTGAGAGCAGCTTGCCATGGTATTTGCTGGGGGCTCTGAATCAGCCTATTCCCTAAGCAGTAGTAGTGGTACTAGTGAAAGTAGCTCGTTCCAGTTCATATTCTAAGTACTTTACATATGTTAACTCATTTCAGTTTGCTATAAACCCTACGATGTATATATTATTTTGATCCCTATTTTATCAGTGAAGATACAGAGCATGGAAATAAATCGACAGGAAAAAGAAAAAATTGCCAGGATTACACAAGTATTCATTGTAGGAGCTGGAATTTGAACTCAGGTAGTCTGCCTCCACAGACTGTGCTCTTAATCTCAGGGGCTGGGAAATGTTTTGTAAAGGGCCAGCTAGTAAATATTATGGCATCGAGTTTCATATGGTCTCTACTGCATATGCTTTATTGTTTTTTTAAAATCCTTTAAAAATGTAAAACCAATCTTAGCTCACAGGAGGCACAAATACAAGCAGCAGGCCCATTTTGGCTGTGGGCCATAGGTAATCTGCTGGTTAATACTGCACGGGTTGATCAAAGGTTTAAGCACACGGTGGGTGTGCTATTGCATACTCCCCTTAGGCAAATCCTATGTGCCTGTAACATAATTGGTTTTCTGTTGACAAAATAATCCACAGTTCTGACTTCATCTCTCTCTCTCATTTTGTCTGAATTGATGAGGTTTGGTTGCCTTTTCCAGACTAGTGTTGCTGTTGTTGGACATTTAAGAAGGGACCGTAAGGATGGAATAAGAGCTTATTTTTCAGTCACTTTCAGTGTGTCATCGGCTTTCTCTCCAGGATGTATTATTATACAGGGAAGTGACCTTAGGCACTATGGCATTGGACTGGAGTTGGATCTTTCTCTGACTGACTAGAAACAAAGGCATAAATAAGATGTAGTATCTCTAAAACCTTAAGGTTGCCACTTTTCTGGGACCTAACCTGACATTAATTAAGGCAGTTCTGCTAGTAGAAATTTATCAGCAACCTGGCATCTAATCCTTTATCATTTTCATTAAAGCTTAAAATGGCTTATAAAGAGACATGGTTTGTGAAATGGATTGATACTGCAATGGAACGTCCTGCTTCCTAGGCACCTGCTATATACTTGGAGATTCAATACATCATCACAGCATTGTAGGCTAGGCTGCTAGTGAAGTAACCACTGTGAGTTATTGGATTTGCTAAAAATGAAATAAATCTTGGTTATTTGTTTTTTTAACACTTCCATAGTACATAATGCATAACTCAGCCTCATGTGATGAGTGTGAGGAAATCATTGCATTGGTTATTTCAGTTTGAAACTTAAGAAAAAACTTATAAAAGTGTTTTTCAAGTTATTTTGACCACAACTCATAGTAAAATATAGACTAAAAAAAATTCTCATGATACAGTACGCGTCTATCTACACACGGATGTAAACTGAAACAAAAGTTTCAGAGTCAATACTACTCTAACTGCATTTGAGACATTTCTGATATTTTATTATCTCTTCTATTCCATTAAATTTTTTAATGTTCTTTATTACAACTAAATTTATTTCATAACTTATTAATAGGTCTTGACTCAGTTTAAAAAACACTTCCCTAGAAGACCCACATTCTCACACTGCTCTGGTTTACAAGAAGCAATTGTTTGGGGGTTCTTCTGTATCTTTACAGCTTACTTTATTTGTTGAGAACCAGATTTATGTGAGATTTACGTGTAAATCACTGTACCAGGCTCTATGGGAAGTGCAAAGAGATGCCTTCAACTACCTCAAGCCAGGAATTTTCTGAGTTGCCAGGAAAACACAGGTGAACAAAGCAAAATATAATCTCTGCCCTCATAGAGTTTATGATCTAGTGAATGAAAGAAACTCAGAACTCAAGGAGTTTGGGAAGACAACATAGTCAAGTGAATGACTTAAGTAAGTAAACTGTTTTATTAGCATTTTTCCGGATAAAAAGTGTTTCTTTATCTAGCAGGGTCAGTCCCATTTTTACAGATGAGAAAATGGAGACTCAGAATCTGTCATTTAGGCTTAAAGACTTAAATATAAGACATGACACCATAAAACTCCTAGAATAGAACATAGGCAAAACATTCTCTGACATAAATTGTACCAATGTTTTCTTAGGTCAGTCTCCCAAAGCAATAGAAATAAAAGCAAAAATAAACAAATGGGACCTAATAAAATTTATAAGCCTTTGCACAGCAAAGGAAACCATAAACAAAAAGACAACCTATGGACTGGGAGAAAATATTTGCAAATGATGCGACAGACAAGGGCTTAATTTCCAAAATATACAAACAGCTCATACAACTCAACAACAAAAAAACCAAACAACCCAATCGAAAAATGGGCAGAAAACCTAAATAGACATTTCTCCAAAGAAGAAATACAGATGGCGAATAGGCACATGAAAAGATGCTGAACATCACTAATTATTAGAAAAATGCAAATCAAATCTGCAGTGAGGTACCACCTCACACCAGGCAGAAAGGACATCATTACAAATGCTGGAGAGGGTGTGGAGAAAAGGGAACCCTCTTACACTGTTGGTGGGAATGTAAAGTGGTGCAGCCACTATGGAGAACAGTATGGGGGTTCCTCAAAAAACTAAAAATAGAGTTGCATATGATCCAGCAATCCCAGTCCTGGGCATATAGCCAGACAAAACTATAATTCAAAAAGATACGTGCACCCCTATGTTCATAGCCGCATTATTTACAATAGCCAAGACATGGAAGCAACCTAAATGTCCATCGACAGAGGAATGGATAAAGAAGATGTGGTATATATACAATGGAATATTACTCAGACATAAAAAAGAATGAAATAATGCCATTTGCAGCAACATGGATGGACCTAGAGATTATCATACTAAGTGAAGTAAGCCAGACAAAGACAAATATCATATGATATCACTTACATGTGGAATCTAAAAAAAATGATACAAATGAACTTATCTACGAGATAGAAAAGACTCAGTTCTAGAGAACAGACTTGTGGTTGCCAAGGGGAAGGGGTGAGTGGGGGAGGGAAGGACTGGGGGTTTGGGATTAGCAGATACAAACTATTATATACAGGATGGGTAAACAACAAGGTCCTACTGTAGAGCACAGGGAACTGTATTCAATATCCTGTGATAAACCATAATGGAAAAGAATATGAAAAAGAATATACATGAAATATACAAAGAATATACATGAAACTGAATCAGAAATTAACAGAAGAAATTAACACAACAGAAATTAACACAACATTGTAAATCAACTATACTTCAATAAAATTAGAAAAAAGAATCTGTCATTTACCAGAATTACATCATTGTTTTCAGGCCAAATCCAGGATTATTTGTAATAGACATGCTGCCTCACATGATTAAATGTTTTTGGGGGTTTTTTTGAAATAAAGTGGGTTGGGAGTTTAGAAGTGATGATTAAGTCAATTATAAAAATGTTTTAAACTTGAGAAAGCTTGGAAGATGAGAGGTCCCATTACTCATCTCTCTTTCCTTCAGAAGGAGCTAATCTGATTATTTTTGAAATTGACAAATTATCTTTTAAAGAGAAGAATGGCACCTTCTTGTATTTTGCAATCCTTTTCTGATTAAATTCTTAAAATCCCTCATTTGGAATTTTACTCATCTAAACCCTTATTTCAAAAACCAGGAAAGAAAGTGGGACATTTTCTGAAGATCATCAAGGCAAGGAACCAAAGAATGTCACCTGTCTGGGAGAATCTATGCTTTGTTCTTCTCTTCACCAAGCATTTCTTGAGCATTGACCCAAGAGACCATGCTATCTATAAACTAAACATCTACTGCTCCTAGGAAGGAGTGAACATGTTATTATTTTTTAATTGATGTATATATAGTTGATTTTAAATGTATTAGTTTCAGGTGTACAGCATAGTGATTCAATATTTTTATAGATTATATTCCATTTAAAGTTTAGGAGTGGAAATTTTTAAATGGCAGATGGAAAAGATCATCTCAACTTCAAATGAAGTGTATAAAATAGACTTTTATACTCATAATCATCCTCATCTCTTAGATATCTATGCCCTGGGGAACAACTCATTCTATAAACTTACATGTGTAATAGTTTCTTACTTGGGAAAATTGAGATCATTTGGATACACTAAAGAGTGGTTTTAGTGAGAAAACAGACAAGGAGAAGATTTTTAAAGTGCCAACCCTTAGTAGAATTGTATGCACAGAGGACCAGGTCTCTGGCCACCTATGTGAAACCCTCTGTTACATCCACTTAGAGCCCAACAACATCTCTCTTTCTTAACATTCACCAAGAGTTTTAATTGTCCACTCATTTTGTGACGATTTAATCCGTAAGAGTCTCTCTGGGGAGCCTTCACTAGACTAGTCTCCATAAAAGTAGAGATTTTATTTCTACTCTATTACTACTATATCCCCCAGTACTAAGCAATGTGATTAAGTGTTAAAGAAATGTCTATTGGATGAATGAATGGTCATGTTAAGGAATGTTGTTTTAAATAAAGTACTTAGGTTTAGTTCAGTCTTTATATATTATTCATTAGCTACTAAAAGAGCACCTGAATCACTCATGATGTTCTTTTTGTTTGTTTTACAGTCAACTTTGACCACTTTGAAATTTTAAGAGCCATTGGAAAAGGCAGTTTTGGGAAGGTGAGAACCAAAATGATTAACCAATAATGGGGTATGTAGCTCAGAGAACAGGGAGCCCAAGAAGGTTCAGATTAGTTACTGGGACCACAGTCAATGATAATTCAGAGATGTTTTTATAATGGGTTTTTATAAAATTATTACCACAGTTTGAGCAAAGTGTAAGACAGGCAGCTACATAATGAACATGAATGTTCTCAGAATTATCTCAAAGTCAAATCAGTTTACTCACTAGAGTTTGAGGCTTTCTCTGCACTAATGGGGAGAGTAAGATTTCATAATCATTTGCAAGTTGTACCGGTACATTCAGTAACAGTTGTCTTGTCAGTATAAGAATTAAATCTTTTCATGTGGGAAAGAAGCCACCTAATTTCTGTTTTCCCCAATTGTACCATAGTTTTATTTTTAAAAACCTACCATAAAAATCCTACCATAAAATTCATACTCATTCAGTCCAATTCTTTGTAAGAATCTTCTAGATTCATATTCTGATTACTATAGTGTCTTGTGGAAACATACTTTAACAGAATATCTCATATTTCGTAGTGAAATTGCATTTTAGAATCATCTGCTGTCGACTTTATCAGGCATTATATGAACCTCTAAAAGAACTTCAAAAATATGCACATCATGCTTAGTGTTTTTCCCCATGCTTCAAGTCCTTTTTGGTTGTATCACCCATGGCTGTCAACAGAAATTCTTGCACAATATTGTTCATCTTGACATTTAGTCATGCCTATTTTGGTCACTAAACAGCAGAATAAGGATGCTGTTAGTTATTGGAAGATTCCTGACATGGAGGCAGCTATTTTCCCCAAAATGCTGTCTTAAAAATCCCCAAAAGCAAAAACAGGTAAACTTGTTTGAGAAGGTGGAGATTTAGAAATTGACTTGGTACAGGGGAAGAAAATGAAATTTTTTACTCTGAAATCAGAGCTAAGGGGCAACTTTAACATCAGAGAATTTGCAAGTGATGGGGCCTCCATGCTGTGATAAACGGTCTTGTTCTGTCTCATTCCCATGATCCATCATCTCCCTGATCACTTTCTCATTCTGGTTGGCACCATTAGGTCTGCATCGTACAGAAGAATGATACCAAGAAGATGTATGCGATGAAGTACATGAACAAACAAAAGTGTGTGGAGCGCAATGAAGTGAGGAATGTCTTCAAGGAGCTCCAGATCATGCAGGGGCTGGAGCATCCTTTCCTGGTTAATTTGTGGTAAGTGGTTTTCTTGGACCTCTGAATGGGACACTCCTACCTTCACCCCCAAATCCTGTTATATAAACCCTTCCTGATTTCTACGTGTGCATTAGCAAAACCCTCATTGGGATCTTCCTCGGGACTTTCGTTTGCCTTGGTTTCTTTGACTTTATAAAGAAACAAAAATGTTATATTATCACCAGTAAATACTGCTCAGTTCAGTTGCCATATTTCCCCTTGTCCTTGAGGTCAGTTTTTTTTTGTTTTTTTGGGGTTTTTTTGCGGTACACGGGTCTCTCACTGTTGTGGCCTCTCCCGTCATGGAGCACAGGCTCCGGACGCACAGGCTCAGCGGCCATGGCTCACGGGCCCAGCCGCTCCGCGGCATGTGGGATCTTCCCGGACCGGGGCACGAACCCGTGTTCCCTGCATCGGCAGGCAGACTCTCAACCACTGCGCCACCAGGGAAGCCCGAGGTCAGTGTTCTTTTTTAAAGCATTGTCATTCAATAGGCTGGCAAGGAATGAGTTCAGATATCTTCTCACTCATTAGGTCTTTTTCCCCCTTACTCGTGGGGCAGGGACTTGGAGTGCAAAGTATGGCATCACTGGCAGAGATAAGGTTGACTGTTAGGACTTGTACAAAACACTTTCTCCTTAAAGTGATTGGCAATCACCTTTTTTCCTTGAAGCATACTTCTTAAGCAGCCACATATATACCTGTGAGTTGGAAAAGGACGGGTGCTGCCTTTCTCACCAAATAGACTTTAACACAACCGGAGCTAATTTATGTCAGTAGCTAGACATTAAATGACTGATCTGCTCTCAAAGCCATTATCATAATCCAAGCCTTAGAAGACTGCGGAGACGCTTGCATTATCTATAACTTCCTGCTCTCTTCTTACCCATGGAGGTCTTTATGTGGCTGGCTCATTTTGCTCTACATTTTAATGCATCCATTATGTTAAGAGCCAGTTCTTAAAGCTAATTCAGTATGACTATTATTTAAATATGTATACCAAGCAGTTCTTACTTACTAGCAAATGGAAAAAAAAAAAAAGAGATCTCTATTCAGAGAATACTAATGGAAAAGTCATCGAAATGTCACTGTGTGTTTAGGGAGATTCTCTAGAGGAATCAGTGCATAAAACCTGTCTCCCTCCATCTTTAATTAATACAGTTCACTTAATACACAATTTGCTTGAAGACTCTATGCCACAGTTGAAAAGAAGATGGTTCTGTGTGACTTGGAAATGGGTCTGTTAGAGTTTATGCACTCTTCAGACATGGGGAAGCTCATTTTGGCCCAGCCTTGGTGTATTTAATCAGTATTTTACAATGGCCTATTCACAATGCTGCCATGTAAAGAGTTAAATGGATGCAGCTCTTTCTTCCCTGTCCTTAGCAATCATCAAATTGCCTTTTTTCCCCTCTCTTCACAATGATGATCCTCCCTTTGTTCAAAGTCACATTGTCCTCCTTCAAAAGTTCAACCAACTAATTTTCTTCTTTTAAGACCAGGAACCCTTTGTAAGGGCACATTTAGCATTTTGCCCTCTCATGCTTGTCTGTCATCCCTGAGTAGGCCACATTGATTTCGTTCTATTCCCATTTTTTTTTTTAATAACATGAGTGTTGTGAGACTTTAAGCTGGCCAAAGAGTATAGATTTTGCTACTTGCTCACTTGGTTTCATTCCAGACATCATTCTCTTGTCTGTGCATCCTGACTTGGCAATAACAGGACATATATCCTATTCTACCCCTCTTCTCACTTCTGACACTGAATCTTACAGTGGAATCCTGGGCACCATTAACACTGATAGAAGAGAGAGAAGAGACAGCTCCACCCCCATGATTCTAGTACCACATTGAGAACTGGAAACTGATAAGGGGCATTCCTAAAGGTACAGCAGAAACCCCTTTGCCTTTCAAACCTTGAGATGAAAGTCTTCAGACTTCAGCATCTTTATTCCTTCTAATAAATGCTTTCTACCTTACTCAGGACAGCATAGTAAATATAAGTGATCTTTGCACAACTATTAAGCACCTTGCAGTGCTTCAGGAGGTGTGGCTGTGAGTAATGTACTTTATCATTTTTAAGTCCCATTGTTATAAGATACGCTTAATGTGTGTAATTTGGGTTGTTTCTATGAGTGAAGTATGATCAAGTGCTCTGCCCGGTGCCCAGCACATAGCAAGCATCTTACAAACGGTAGCTCTTAATTTCCTTGCTCCATTAAGGCATAGCATCCTCAAGTGCCCATCACTGGTGGCCAGTGTGGAACTCCAAAAGACAAATCTGAAGGGTGCTTGGTCCCAAGGCATCCTGGCAAGCTGTGTGTGGTAAAGGAAGGGGGGAAGAGTCTTCAACTCATTCCCTGTAAGAGCTTATGTTTGTTTTGTCTTCCACCTGCATTCTGCAAATCAAAGAAGAGATTCCCTGTGTATTATGTACAATTTAATCAAGATTTTTCTATCTTGGGTTTAACTAGACTGAGCTTTATATCCCCAAAACTTCAGGAGCCGATTTTCTTAAGAAGCATTTTATGATTAACAAAATAATTGCAATATTTTTTAGAACTCTTCTGTACCCATTCATGTACTCTATTTTGCTGATATGTTGTGTAGGCCTGCCAATATTGCTTTTAATAATAATCTTCTCATGGATGCTCAAAATGTCCTCTGGGGATGTGTTCAGAAAATTCTGGTTTTCAGGATGAAGGAAAACACAAATTGTTAATTCAGAAGGTTCTTCCACCCTTAACACTGATGCTCCCAGACTAGTGAACTTCCTTCCCTGAAAACCCTCAAAACACATACCTCCCACATGACCCCCTACCCCCATAGCCAGAGATGATTCTAAAGATTCTTAGGTGGACAAATGCACCTGAACTTGAGCTGGCTTGGGCATTAGAAAGTCTTTTGTTCTAAAATTTTAACTCAAACAATTTCTTTGAATCTAAAATAAATGTCTTGATATAAAATAAGGAAATAGAGTGTTCTAATGAAAATAATAAATACCCATATATCGTCCCTCAAAATAACTGTTGTAATAGTTTCCTATTGCTGCTTTAACAAATTACCACACACACAAAACAACAACAACAAATTACCACAAACTTAGTGGTTTAAAACAACAGGAATTGAAGTAGCTGAGGTTAAAGCTATTTTCGTAATATAACGAAAACATTGTTTTCCTTTTGCCCTGCACGGTTATTTGCACTGAAACTTCACCAACAGACAAAACTAATCAGAACAATGATTACCTATGGAATGTAGAGATTAACTAGAAGGTTGCATGTGGAAAACTTAAGGAGTAATTGAAAGATTCCATTATCTTTATTATCAGCCTCTCCAGTCTCCCCACACCTGGCCCGACTCAGAACACAGTTATCAGATAAAGGCCATGTTATAAAGTGAAGGCTGCCTGACAGGGCTGGCATCCAAGAAAAGCAAATACAATCTTCCTGCGAGCCCCTCCTTGGGGGCCTCTAACAAAGCCCTGGCAACCCACAGCCCGCAAAAGAATCGCCCCAGTCCTGCCCAGCACAGCCGATCCCCAGGTGGCTTTTGTTCACTGAGATTAAGCCTGCAGTTGCGCACAGCCACTCAGGGCTCCGAGCTCTCCTCACTAGCGTCTCCCGTTCCTCGCGTCCCGTGAACCCCAAGGGTCCTCGTGTGATTTCAGGAAATGAGGAGATGCGATTGTCTGTGTTAAATGAAAAGGACCATTGGTACTCAGAGTGCGAAAAGGGAGCCCCGTGAGATAGCTCAACACAGTCACATAAATGAGTTCCCTGGAAGCAACCTCTATCATCTGTGACTCAGAGTGCCAGCACCTCTTCACGGAATCAGAGACCTTTGAGAACTCAGGGTAGCCTTCAGAGTCCCAGCATCAACCATAATAGCTTCTATTACTTTGGGTTTTACATATATGTTCTCATGTATTCATCCCAACAACCTACGTGGATAGGGATTATTCTTCCCATTTTACACCTGAAGAAACTGAGGCTCAGATAGGTTACACCATTTCCACAGAGTCACACAGCCAGGACCCAAACCCAGGAATCCTGATTTCAAAGACCCTGCTCTTCCTGCTATACTCTACCCTCCCCCACAGATGTCTTGTGAGACTCTCTTACAAAATACGTACAGAAATGCAATTTATTTTGTGGATCTTTCTCCACACCCCACCAGAATACAAACTCCAGGACGCAGATATGTTAGTATCTTTTGTTTACCGCCTCACTCTCCGGCTCCTACAGTAGTGCCCAGCTCGCAGAAAGGGCTCAATAAAGATATGTTGAACGGATGAATGAACAAACGAAGTGAATTAGCAGTGGGACTAGTCTTCTGGCTCCTGGTCTTTTGCTCTTTGCCCATCATACCTCTGCCACCTCTTGCACACTCACAAACAGCCCCATATAATCATGCCCATTCCAGATTCTTTGTAGGCCCTGAGGTCAGAGAGACCTGAGTTTGAATCCCTGTTTCGCCACTTGCTAACTGTGTAAATGAAGCAAATTACATTATGTGTTTTTCTTGGTTTCCTCATCTATAATTGGGAATAACAGCAATATCCATAGTAGAAGGTACTGATATGAATAAGAATATGTATTATAAAGCAGCTCAAACACAGTAGATATTTAATAAATGATGGCTTTAAACAAACAACTCTGAGGGCCCCCCAGAAATGACATGACCCCCTGCCCCCATAGCCAGAGATGATTCTAAAGATTCTTAGGTGGACAAATGCACCTGAACTTGAGCTGGCTTGGGCATTAGAAAGTCTTTTGTTCTAAAATTTTAACTCAAACAATTTCTTTGAATCTAAAATAAATGTCTTGATATAAAATAAGGAAATACAGAGTGTTCTAATGAAAATAATAAATACCCATATATCGTCACTCAAAATAACTGTTGTAATAGTTTCCTATTGCTGCTTTAACAAATTACCACACACACAAAACAACAACAACAAATTACCACAAACTTAGTGGTTTAAAACAACAGGAATTGAAGTAGCTGAGGTTAAAGCTATTTTCGTAATATAATGAAAACATTATTTTCCTTTTGCCCTGCACGGTTATTTGCACTGAAACTTCACCAACAGACAAAACTAATCAGAACAATGATTGCCTATGGAATGTAGAGATTAACTAGAAGGTTGCATGTGGAAAACTTAGGGAGTAATTGAAAGATTCCATTATCTTTATTGTGGCGTTGCTCATAGGAGAGTATATATTTGTAAAAATTAATTACATTTTATACTTAATATCTGTGCATTTTACTATAATTTTCCCTCATTAAAAGAATATAGAAAATATTTTTAAAACACAGATGTATTATATTACAATTCTGGAGGTCAGAAGTGCAAAATCAGTCTTCCTGAGCTAAAACCAAGCTATCAGCAGGGCTGTGTTCCTTCTGAAGGCTCTAGGGGGAGGACTTATTTCCTTACCTTTTCCAGCTTCTCCGGGCTGCCTGCATGCCTTGGTTCATGGCTCCTTCTTCCATCTTCAAACCTCTCTCTGACCTTCTGCCTTCCTCTTCCATCTTTTAAGGACTCCTGTGATTGCATTGGGCCCACCTGGTGATGATGATTCTTGATCAAGCTCTAGCCACTCTCCACTGGGCCCTCTTCTCAGCTAGGCCTCAACCCTACCCAATAAAGACTTGAACAAAACACTAACATCCTTTTTAACAGCTCAAGGCCTCATCCTAGGATGACCCTAGCCCACTTATAGTGCTTGCCTGAGAAACCTCAAGGCTGGAGAAAAATGTACTGTTTGTTCCACCAACACCTGAAGCTAGGGCCCCTGTCTCCCAGCCACTGCGGAAGGGGAGGAGCCCAATTTCCATACACGGCGTCAGTTAACAAACCAGATGGGATTCACATGGGCCAACCCCACATTCCCAGTTTTTGTAAGTTTTCACTTTCCTGGCTCTTCTGAGCCCCCGCTCACCACCCTCTCTATTCCCTATTCAACAAATCAAAGTTGAGTTCAGTTCACAACTGGACTCTTTCTATTGTGGTAGGATATTACGGACTAAACTCTCTCCTTACTACTTTAACCAGTGTCAGCTTTGTTAACTTAGGAAGAGATGTGAATAAATTAAGGATCTTGAGAGGGGGAGATTATCCTGAATTATCCAGTGTTGTCATAGGAAGAAGTTGTCCCTGATGAACTTGGATAGTTGGGGAAGAAGGAAGCAGTCCCTGAAGAACTTGGCAGAGAACAGTGTTATCGTGTGGCCAATACATAGCACTTGTTCCATACAGTTGTTGACTGTTGGGCTAATGGCCAAGAAACTGGATCTTTATAATGCAGATTATTCATTTATTCCTCAATATTACAAAGGATTCCTTAGAAATTCATTGGAAGAATATGTGGTAGCTTACAGAGTATCAGAAGTAAAGCTTGAAGAAGTAGGTCTCAGGAGGGTAAGGGACAAAGGCAGTTCTGGGACTCTAGGTAGCAGGAAGTAATGGACAGGCCCTTAAGGCTACCTCAGCTGGGCTGAATCAGCTCCGGCCAATTTTCTAACCTTGCATCAGGGACTCAACATTCAAAGTCCTGGGAGGGAATCCAACTGACCTTGCTCAGAAACATGCCTACCCCTTGGCTAGAAGAAAGAGTGAAACAAATAATGACTCCTAGATTGTTGGCCGGAGAAACTTGGTGACTAATTGTGTCCTTCACCGAAGAGGAGCAGATTCACTGTCAAAATCAAGAACTCTCTTTAATTAACAAGAACTCTCTGTTAATTTTGAGCTGCATCTTAGTCATCCGTATAAAGCTGTTGAATAGGCATTGAGTCTGGTGCTCAGGAGAGAAATCCAGAGTCAAAGGAGAAGTCCCACAAAACACGAATATGGGAATCATTGGCTTATAGGTGCTATTTAAATCAGAGACTTGAAGGAAGCACCTTTGGAGAGAGATTACATAAAAGAAAAGGGCTGAGGACTCAAGACCTAGAGCATTTAATACAGTAGTTCTGACAGAGGAAGACTCAGGGAACTAGACAAAGAAGGTACTCCCAGGAACCTAGCCAACAAGCTAGGGGTAAATCAGGAGAGAATCCTAGAATCAAGAAAGGAAAGTGTTTCAGAAAAGAAGGCATGTAAACCATTTCAAGTGCTGCAGAGAAGTCAAGAATAAGGAGACAACTGTCCACTGACTTAGGAAGGGATAGATGTGGTGACCTTGATATGAGCCAACTCCAAATGGCTGGACAAAAGGTGGAAGGGAGTGGCTTGATCAGAGCATGGGACTGAGTAATTTTCTTTTTCAAGGGTGGAGTGCAAAGTGGTTTTGTTGTGTTTTGAGATTAATCCATGTTGTCACAAGTAGCAATAGTGTATTGTCATTTCTCTATCATAGTCCACTATATGAATATCCCATGATTTATTTATACATCTTACTATTTTTTTATTATGCAACACAATTTTTTTTTTTATGCGGTACGTGGGCCTCTCACTGTTGTGGCCTCTCCCATCACAGAGCACAGGGTCTGGATGCGCAGGCTCAGTGGCCATGGCTCACGGGCCTAGCTGCTCCGCAGCATGTGGTATCTTCCCGGACCGGGGCACGAACCCGTGTCCCCTGCATCGGCAGGCGGACTCTCAACCACTGCGCCACCAGAGAAGCCCTGCAACACAATTTTTAATTGAAGTATAGGTGATGTACAGTGTTGTGTTACATATATATATATATATCTTTTTTCAGATTCTTTTCCATTATAGGTTATTTTAAAATATTGAGTAATAGTTCCCTGTGCTCTACAGTAGGTCCTTGTTGGTTATCTATTTTATATACAGTAGTGTGTGTATATACACCTTATTATTGATGGATGTTTGGGTTGTTTCCAGTTTGAAACTTATACAAATAGTCCTGCTGCTAACATTCTTCTTTGTATCTTTTGGTAAACAAAAGTACACATATTGGGGGGCAATAAACCTAGGAATTAAATCACTGGATCCTAAAATTTATGTAGGTTTACCTGGCAAACAGTTTTCCAAAGAAGTTGTACCAATTCATATTCACATCAGCAAGATGTGAGAATTCAAGTTACTCTAAAACCTCACCAACACTTGGTATTGTCAGTTTCTTTACATATAGGTGTTCCAGTAAATGTGTAATTGTATCTCATTTGGTTTCAGATTGAGTTTCCCTGGTGACTTAGAGTTTGGGAACATTTTTATATGTTTATTGGCCATTGGGAATCCGCTTTTGAGAAGTGCTTGAGTTTTTGGTCCATCTTTTTAGGGTTTGCCTCTTTTTCTCATTGATCCATAGAAGTTCTTTATATATTCTGTAAACAGTCTTTTTGAGGATGTAAATTATTTGCCCAATCTGTGACTTACCTTTTCACTCTATAATGATGTTTTTTAAAATAATCATTAAAGCTTGAATTTAAATGTGGTATAATTTATCAACCTTTTCCTTTACGGGTAGTGCTTTCTGTGTCATGTTTAGGTAATCTTTGCCCATACCAATGTGAAAATATCTGTCCTGTTTCCTAGAAGCTTTGTTGTTTTAGCTTTTACATTTAGATCTATATTCCAGGACCAAGATTCACTTTCTTTCCCCATATGGCTATCTAATTAACCCAACACCATTTATTGGAGCTTTTATGCTTTCCTTCCTGCATCACAGTAACACACTTGTTATTAGTCATCATATACGTGTGGGTTTCCAGACTTTGTTCTATTGATCTACTTGTGTACCTTGACACATTTATCACACTACCCTAAGTACTACAGCTTCAGACTGGTAAAAGAATTCAGTAACATAATGCTCCTTCTTGATTATCTTC
This sequence comes from Mesoplodon mirus, assembly GCF_964341445.2. Taxonomy (NCBI): domain Eukaryota; kingdom Metazoa; phylum Chordata; class Mammalia; order Artiodactyla; family Ziphiidae; genus Mesoplodon; species Mesoplodon mirus. The sequence goes on along the minus strand of NC_138980.1, from coordinate 60,282,823 downwards.
ATTATAGTTGGACCTTTTCAATTCCATATAAATTGCATAATCAGCTTGTCAATTTGTATTTTAAAGCTGCTGTTATTTATATTGGGTTACATAGAATGTATAGACTAGTCCAGGGAGAATTAAAATATTTGAAAACTATTAAACCTCCCAATTTATCAAATTCACACACACACATATAATTAAGGTATCCCTTAATTTCTGTCTTTAGTTTCAGTTTTTAGTGTAGAGTTCTAGCATATTTGTCTTTAGATTTATTTCTAGGTATTTAATGTTTTTAAATTATTATAAATAGCAATTGTTTATCAAAATTTAATTTTATAGTAGTTTGTTGCTTGTTTACCAAAATACAGTTGATTTTCAATATTGATTTTATGTCCAATGACCTTGTTAAATTCTCTTGTTCTTTCTACCAGTAGGCCTGTAGATTCTTTTGGATCTTCAATATTTACAATCATGTCATTAACTAACAGTGACAGTATTAGTTCTTCCTTTCCAATCTTCTTACCTTTTACTTTCGTGCCCATTGTATTTGCATTGAGAACAATGTCAAATGTAGCGGACATCCTTATGAGTTTGTCCTGATTTCATGGGGAAGGTTTTAGGGATTTCAAGATTTCATATGTTTGCTGTAAGCTCTTCGTAGATATCCATTATCACAATAAGAAAGTTTGCTTCCAGTCCTAGTTTGCTAGAAGTTTTGATCGTGAATGGGTATTAAATTTTGTCAAATATGTTTTTGCTTTATCAAGATCATTTCTATTATGTGGTGAAGTAAATTAATTGATCTGCAAATCTTAAAACAACCTTGATCCTGAAATAAACCCTAGTTGGTCATGTTCTATTATCCTTTTGTATATATCACTATAACACATATTTTTAAGTATTTATTTTCATGTATTATTTTTATTTATCAACATTTATTTTATTATGTATACTATATATATATTTTTTCAAATGTGCATAAACAAGTTTGAAGGCAGAGTATGAGCCAATCAAGAGGAAGGACCTGGTAATGTAGGATAGAAAAGGGAAGATAGCCAGAGCAAGCTGCTGAAGGTGGAGAGATGGATGTGATTCAGGGCACAGGTAAGTGTGCTGGCCTTAGGGAGAAGCCAGGGCACTTCTTTCACTGTACTAGGACAGAAGGCAGAGTACGTAACTGTATATATTCCTAAAGTGGTGGATTTGTTGCTGGGCAGATGAAGTAGTTCTCATGCCATTGCCTCTGTGACACCTGAGTTACCAATTGAGAATGAGGAATGGGCCCAGTATAGGAAATTTTGAGGAGAAAAGCTAAGTGACTGAAAGTATAAAATTAATAGAGAATTAGGACTTTCTTAATACCTATTTGAGACTTGTGGTTAAAAATTTAAGTGAATCCAATCAGCACTGTTTGTGGTTTTTCTCCTCAGAGTGCACTTAATGGATATTAGTTTGTTTTCTGTTGCTGTTTTAAAGCATATAGGTGTGTTTAATCAGGATTGGAGTTTAGCTGAGAGAGGTATCCTCACTATGATAGAATTTGATGAATTGAAAAATATATTTGAGGGAGGAGACTCAAGAAGTAGACTCCTGGGGGAAACTTAAGGAAATCATACATTCGTGAAGTCTAAGACAGTTAATATTTTTGAGGTGTTATGCTAAAATATTACGTGCATAATCTCATACATCTTCAAATACCAGTTCCTATAAAATAGGAATAGTATTTGTCCCCTTATAAATATGAGTAAGCTGCAGATGAGAGGTTTGATTCCTTGCCAAACTACACAACCAGAAAGTCATGGCACATCTAGATTCTAAATCCCACCCCCAAATTCTTTAAAACACTTAGTGTTAACTTATATTTTATTTTAATGTTGCTTATACATGTATCATTACTTCCGAAACTCTGAAACTGAACTTTAAAAAATTATACACCACTGAAAAATCAATTTTAAAAAATTTCAAGAGCCTTTTAATATGATGAGTTATGATGTTTTAGAGAAACAAAATCACCACTTGCAATTTAATATATTTCAGTTTGAGATTAAAAAAAAAAAAAAAAAAACATTATGCCTACTCCTGCTTCCCTGGTAGAGTTCCAAGGGCTGGATATCAGAACTAGAGTTGCATGGAAAGCCTCATGAGATGGGAGCAGAGACAGGAAAGATCAAAACATTTCTGAAGATGTAATTGATCTAGTTGGACTGTAAACACTAGTCAGGTAATCAGAAGTGGGATGCATTAAAAATGAGAGATTAGGAGAAGGGCCTGGAGGGCAAAGTAAGAATCTCTGTATTTGGTAGCAGCACTGGGAAGTCCTCTCCCTGCCCTGGAATTCTGAGACGGGGCAGCTAGGTCAGTAAGGAAATAAATTGCTTTTCTGGCTAGAGAGGCAGAGGGGTAGATGATACCACGAGCCAGATGAACTTGCCCTCTCTCCACTTCATCCATTCTGGAGAAATGACCAATCAAAATGTATGACTCAGCACATCCTGGAACCCTCTCAGCCCAGCCAGGACCTGCCCAACCACTCTCTGAATCACAAGTGGTAATTTGTGATCCATCAGTGACCCAAACTCACCCCCTTGGATTGTCTCTCTGCTGGCAGTCTACAGTTCTCCAGAAGCACAAAAAGTGTTAACTTCTAACATTTTTTTCCTCTGGACCCCTGATAAATTCTGTGGGTAAGAGTCTGATTTAATTGTTCCTCATTATCATCTGAGCTTGGGGCTTGGCTTTTCTTTTTATATGGGTGGCAAGATGTTGTTATTCCCCTTTGCCTGTTTACTGGCTATATTATTCTCTGAGGTAACTATCTCAAGAGATTCTGTAGAAGATAATAATAGTTATATTTTCCCCAGAGAAGCTTCATAAATACATCTCCAGAGCCAGCACAGATGAGCTGACAGATCACAAAATAGCATTTAAAGCTCTGCCCAGAGAAAGGTCAGAGCTGGAGGAAATCAGCTATTACATCAGAACATCAGGAAAATAATCTGCAACCTGTTAGGTGTGACATTTAAAAATCATCCACAATCTTTTTCATTGTGTAAATTATGGATTTTTGTTCATTTTATTGGAGGCTATAGGTTATGGTTTGAATCAGGCACGTAAGTATGTGTATTACTGTCTCCGAGGCTTTTATGATCCCCTGCAATCAAAATTAGGTCCTTCTGTTAGTTTCTAGCACAGTATCCTGCACTTTTCCTTCATAGCCCTTACCACATTTTATAACTACATATTTGTTTATGCAAATGTTTATGTTGGATAGATGATTAGGTTTAAGACAAAGGAAACCATGTTCCTTGGTTACTCTTTTAGCCTCATCACCTGTATGATAAATATACACTAAATAGTTGTAAAATGGCCACTGAATAAACAGGTGTTCATTATGTATCAAGCTAATAGTATATGCTGGGTTGCTGATGGATGGAGATGAGCAAACCACAGATTCCTCAAAGTGTTCAGTCAAATGAGGAATTCAGGCAAAAAGAAACCTAATGATTATGATACAATATAATACAATGCAACCATCTATAGCTAGGTTTCTGGAGTGTTCTGTAACAGAGAAACGGCTGGGTGCTGTGGAAGGGCAAAGAGGGATGACATCTAATTTATGTTTGGCAAGAAGAGGTCAGGAAAGACTAACGTAAAGGAGAAATGAACTCAGACAGAGTTTTTATGTCTCGTGAGATGTACATAAAAGTTTCTTCTGGCTAAAAAGGAAGTTTTAATGAACATTTATCATAACTATTATATGGTGGGTCCCTCAAATCCATTCTATCCACTGCCAAAAAGATCTGTGTAAACTCTAAATTTTACATGTTTATGAACTTTAGATACATGGGTTTTGAACCTGGATATCCTGTACACACAAAATACACAAGGGTGGATGAGGTCATCTATGTGTGTTTTGATGAGGGCATTTAAGGTGTGTTTCTTCCCTTTTAGAACATTATAAGGCTACTTATGAGACAGAGAAAACGCACTTTGTAAGTTTCAAATCTTACTCTACTGCTGGGTTTTTCTGAAGATGAAAACTTCTGGAAACTTGACAACATATTCTAGAGAGAGAATGTGGGGAACTAGGTACTCTCATAAATTCCTGGTGGGGATTCAAAATGATACACCCTCTATGGAGATAATTTGGCAATATAGAGTCTAAAATTACATATGCCTTTATCCTTTGTTTTAACAAACTTTATCTTAGCAAACCCACTTCTAGGAATCTATCTCAAAGTAGTTCTGGCCAAAATACAAAAAGCCAGATGCAAAAAGTGTTTCACTATTGCAGTATCAGTAATAGCAAAAGGCTGGAAACAACCTGAATGTCCTTCGGTAGGGAACAGGTTGAGTAAACAAGTGACACCCATAAAATGCAGCACTACACAGCTGAAAGAGAGAATGAGAAGTATCTTTATATACTTTTATGGTCTGCTGTCCAGAATATACTGTTAAGTGGAAAAAGCAATGTAGCCTCAATTGATCTACAGATTCTACAAAAAGGCCTATCAAAATCTCAGCTAGATTCTTTGAAAAAAAATGGCAAGCTTATCTTAACTTCAAGGGATCTGAAACTCAAGAAATTCAAGGGAATAGCTAAAACAGTCTTGGAAAAAAACAAGGTTGGAGGGCTCACACATGGTTTCAAAACTTAATCCAAAGCTACAGTAATCAAGACAGTGTAGTAGTGGCGTAATGATGGGTATGAAGCTGAATTGAGAGTCTGAAAACAAACCCTCCATTTATGATCAATTGACTTTTGACCAGTATGCCAAGACAATTCAATGGGTAAAAAGTCTTTTCAACAAATGGAACTGGGACAATGCGATATCCAGATGCAAAAGAATGAAGTTGGACCCCCTACCTCACACTGTACAAAAATGAACTCAAAATGGATAATAGACCTAAATGTAAGAGCTAAAACTATAAAAACTCTTTTTAAAAAATAGGAGTAGATCCTTGTGACCTTGGATTAGGCAATGTTTTCTTATATATGACAACAAAAGCACAATTAATAAAAGAAAAAAATCGATAAATTGGACACCATCAAAATTTAAAACTTTTTTTCTTCAAAGACATCATCAAGAAAGTTAAAAGAGAACCCATGGAATGGAGAAAATATTTGCAGATCATATATCTGATAAGGGACCTGCATCTAGACTATGTAAAGGATTCCTACAACTCAATAATACAAAGAGAGATAAACCAGCTGGAAAATGGACAATGGGTCAGAATAGACATTTTTCCAAAGAAGATAAACAAATGGCCAATAAGCACATGAAAAGATGCTCAACATCACTAGACATTAGGGAGATACAAATCAAAACCACAATGATATACCACTTCACACCAATTAGAATGGCTACTATTTAAAAAATTGGAATATAACAAGGGTTGACAAGGATATGGAGAAATTAGAACCAGCATGTATTGCTGGTAGGAATGTAAAATGTTGCAGCCACTGTGAAAAGTGGTTCTGCAGTTCTTCAAAAAGTTAAACCATGCAATCCAGCAATTCCTATCCTAAGTATACACTAAAATAATTGAAAGGGATTCAAACAGATACTTGTACACTAATATTCATAGCGGCGTTATTCACAGTAATCAAAAGGTAGAAACAATCCAAATGTCTGTCAACAGATGAATGGAAAAACAAAATGTGGTATATGCGTAGAGCAGAATCTTATTCAGCCTAAAAAGGAATGAAATTCTGATACATACTACATGAATGAACCTTGAACACATTATACTAAGTGAAATAAGCCTGATGCAAAAGGACAAATGTTGTATAATTTCACTTACATGAGGTGCCTAAAATAGACAAATACATACAGATAGAAACAGAGTTTACCAGGGGTTGGGGAGAGGGAGAATAGGGAGGTATTATTTAATGGGTAGAGTTCTTGTTCGGGATGAAGAAAAAGTTCCGGAAATAGGTAGTGGTGATGATTACACAACATTGTGAATGTACTTAATGGCATTGAATTGTACACTTGAAGTGGTTAATATGGTAAATCTTATGTTATATATATTTTACCACAATCAAAAAATATCTTTTATAATGTTATTAATAGACAAATGGTGGTTTTAAAGAAAACAGAGAGGGATAGGAGATTTTTTCTCAAGCTACCTTGTTTTGTAGATTTGACTTTGACTTTATAAAATACAGAAATACTTTATGTAACTCTAAAACAAAATGAAAATTTAAAAACAATCCCCCCAAATGGAATGTATAATAAAACAAATGAACCCAAGTATCTATCCAGTTTGAGGCATAACCACAAAAAATGTACTATTTCAAGTGAGTTTCAAACAATGACTTTACTATATATCATTAGTGGAATTACACTTTAATGAAAAAAAAGAATAGCAATATCTTAAAGTGTTTTCAGTAATGATATTGTTGAAGGTAATGTTTATATTGCTATTCTGCAAGTGTTTTACATCTATTATGGATAAAGCAAACAGTATGGAGGGTAGTTTGGTAAAAACTTGAGAGATCTCAAAATCTTTGAGAACTAGGATTTTCAGTAAGGAAGAAAGGAGTTACTGACATAATAGTGATGAGATTAGGAGTCACTGCAGTCTTGAATATAAGTTGAAACTATCATTATGAATTTACAGTGCATTTATCTTCAATTACATTTGTGTATGCATATATATATATATATATATATATATATATATATATTATACCTATACTTATATCAAATATCTGTATCTATTCCTAGGTCTAGCCATTGAAAAGACCTAGTAACAATGACAATCCAATTGCAGCAGACACGTCTATCACTCAGTCTGGAGGAGGAAATATCTTTTCATATCAGAAAGTCATAAAGCTATCAAAACCTACTAGGGTCATGTCAAAAAAAACACATGATCCAACTTGACTATGTTCCTACTGGCCAAAGAATGGACATCAATAAAGGTGATAACCCATCAAACCCATGATTTCATTACGATTTAAAAAAAAAAAAACTTACTGATTGCTTTGGGAGGATTCTAGGAAACCAACAAATCATTTTGAAAAGTGATAAATAAAAGACTTCAGCATTTGTTTTACATTTCCTGTATGAACTGTACCTCAAAGTAACTAAATAATTGCTGAAAGCCAATTTCTCTTTAAAAAAGTACTCCAGCTAAAATACAAAGGAGAAATCATAGAATTCAAATATTACAACGCATAAGAACTTTTTGGATCTAGGCATTCAGATGCCTTTTTGGATTTAGGCATTCACCATGAAAAGAAAGACCTACTGATTATCTACCTCCTGCTCAAAGTATACCCCACCACCTGTGAAGTAGTCTTGCCCGCCCCCCCTGCGTCAAACCTGAATCTGAGCAAACCTTAAGATCTAACCAGCAATTTTCACAAAATACAGAGAGTTGTGAAACATATAGAAAGACGAGCCAGAAATGCAAACAGCAAAATTCAGGCTGTGGAACGGCTACAGCAAAAATGATTTGGTTTCTTCAACAAAAAATTACTAGGAATAAAAGAAGAGTTGGTCAGGGAAGCTATAGAATAAAAAACATCTTAAAGGCACATAAACCAGGGACAAAGTATGGACCTTGTTTGAATCCATTTAAAGGACCCAAATATTCTATAAAAGTTCCTTTTTAAAAGAAGACATTTAATCACATATTAATGCATATATGTGGAATCTAGGAAAATGGTACAGATGAACCGGTTTGCAAGGCAGAAATAGAGACACAGATGCAGAGAACAAACGTACGGACACCAAGGGAGGAAAGCGGGGCTTTGGGGTGTGGGATGAACTGGGAGATTGGAATTGACATGTATACACTAATATGTATAAAATAGATAATTAATAAGAACTTGCTGTATTAAAAATAAAATTCAAAAAAAATAACTAAAAAATAAAAGCAGACATTTATAGAACAATCAGGGAATTGTGAACATTGAGTATTTGGTGAAAACCTCGAGTCTAGGTAATTTATAGAGATTAGAAGCTGATTCATCTATGTTAGTTCCTTTCCTGATGAGACAACATAGATCATTTTTTCTTTTTCTAATGGAAATATATTTGACATCTAACATTGTGCAGATTTAAAGTGTACAACATGTTAATCTGACACATTTATATATTGTAATATGGTTGCCATTGCGATAATTAGCACCTTTGTTGAGTTATATAATGATCCCTTTTTTTTAGTGGTTGGAATCACTGAATTCTAATCTCTTAGCAAGTTTATTGAGTATAATACAGTATTGTTGTCTATATTCACTATACCGTGTACTAGATCACTGGGATCTAGTACAAGGAGACAAAATATATTAGGTATATCAAAGTAGAAATATTTTTGTTGTATTTATTAGGCCTCTTAAATATAAAAATAAAATTATGTAATCTTACTGTTTAGATAACTGGTTATCTTATTTTCAAAAAAATTTTATGCATATACCACCATACTTGTGTAATATGTTTCCTTTTGTGGTTGTGTTTATATAGCCTTTTTTTACTGTATAGGTTTTATGTACACTAAGCATTCATGTACTGTAATGCATATTATAGTCTAAACATTTTCTTTCCCTCACTTTATCTCATAATATCATATCTTGAAAATCTTGTCATAAGAGAATATAGATTTGCCTTATTTTTTTTAATTGCTGTATAATCAGTAACATGAATTTACCATAATTTATTCACATGTTCCCCTATTAATGGGCATGCAAATTGTTTTCAATTTTTTATGATGTACTGTGTATCCTTACAAGTACATCTTGGTGTGATTTTTCAAGTGCATCTATAGTGAAAGTTTCTAGCAGTGAAATTACAGGGTCAAACACCATGTGTTTTTTCAAGAGGTATTTCCAAATTGTCCTCAGAGGCACTTTTACCAAACTACCTTCCATCCAGAGCACATGAGAGTGCCCAGTTCTCCAAGTTGTCACCTAGTGTGCCTCGCCTCAAGCCTTGATGGAATTGTTCTCACTCTGACACACTGAGTAGGAGTCAAACATGCTTGTTTAGGTTGTAAATTCCCTCCTTCTAAATTTATAGCAGAGAGAATTTAGATTCTTGTCTCAACTTGGTTCCCATGTTATCCTAGCCATGTACCTTTCTTTTACTTCAGTTTGTCATGCATGCTTTGGAAATTCAGTTCAAACACACACACACACACACACCCCAACAAACTGGGCATAGTTATTTATAAACTGTTGAAATCTGACTTTTGCAAACCTTAGATTTTCTGTATTGTCATGGCAAATTCCTTAGATGAAATGATACTAGTTTGGTTTTATTTTTTGTGTTTCACACTAGACACACTTTGGAAAATTACTACAGAGCCACAAGAAGAGAAATATGATAGAGCATTGCTCCAAAGAAAGACAATGGGACAGTGCACCCTAACCTCCTCTTTGCCCATTCCTCAGGGATCTCTTCTCACAAGGGCTAATGATTTTCCTAAACTGTGAAAAACTTGCTGTGGGCACTCCCTGGTCAGAGTCTGAAAAACACAGATTAATTTTTCTACCATTTCAGTGCATAGGACAACAAATGGGTCTCAAAAACACTTCTGTGGAGGTCCCTGGCTGAAGATCAGAAATGTCCCACCATTGGAATGAGACTACCCAAGAGGCATACAAATTGAATTTTGAGAGCTGAATTGAAGGGCATGTAAATAAGTATCCTACTCCCTGACAGGATTTTATCATAAGCTTTAGATGCTTTTTTGTCACATGAGCTTTATTGGCCGCTGTGCACACATGTATATTAACTGCGTGGGTTTAGGTGCAATCCCGCCTCCACAATTTCCTAACATGTGGTTCTTGAGCAATTATTTAATCTCTCTACACCATAATCTTTTCTTTTCCTCCTAATCACTGTCCTCTTTTTTTGCAACAATTTTATTGAGGCATATTTTACACATCATAAAATTCACCCATTTCAAATGTTCAATTCAGTAATCCTAAGTAATTTTACTGAGTGGTGCAAGTCACCATAAATCAATTTTAGAAACTTTTATCCTGCTAGTAAGATCCTTTGTGCCCATTTAGTTAATTCCCATTCCAAGCCTGAGCCCCAGGCAACTAATAGTCTACTTTCTATATCTATAAATTTGCCTTTTCTGACAATTTCATATAAATGGAATTATAAATATGTAATCTCTTGTGTCTCACTCCTTTCGTGTAGCATAATGTTTATGGGGTTCATCCATTATGTAGTCTGTGCTATTAATTTGTTCCTTTTTAGAGCTGAATAGTATGTCACTATATGGATGTACCACATTTTGTCTGTTCCTTCACCAGTTGATGGACATGTAGCTTGTCTCCAGTTTTGGGCAATAATGAATAATGCTGCAATGAACACCTGAAGGCTTTGCATAGAAATGTGATTTTACTTCTCTTGGATAGATACCTAACAGTGGAATTGCTGGGTGATATGGTAATTTAATGTTTAACTTTTTGAGACCCACAAACTGTTTTCCAAAGTGACTGCACCATTTACATTTCCACCAGCAATGTATAAGGGTTCCCTTTTCTCTGCATCCTAGAGCTGACATTTGTTATTGTCTGTTTTATTTATTACAGCCATTCAGATGAGCATGGCATTTGTGGTTTTAGTTTCCATTTCTCTAATGCCTAGTAATGTTAGGCATCTTTTCATGTGTATCTTCTTTAGTGAAACATCTGTTCATATCTTTGCCCACTTTTTTCTTGGGTTGTATTATTATTGAATTGTAGTAGTCCTTTGTAAATTCTGGGTATAATCCTTTTATCTGTTACATATTTGGCAAATATTCTCTCCTAGTCTGTTGCTTGCCTTGTCATTTTCTTTTTTTTTTCTTGTCATTTTCTTAATGGCGTCTTTTGAAGTGCAACAATTTTGAATTTAGATAAACTCTAATTTATCAAGTTTTTAACAGACCTTGCTTTTAGTATTGTATCTAGGAAAGTTTTGCCTAATCCAAGGTCTCAAAGATTTTATCCTGTGTTTTACTCTAAAAGTTTTGTTGTTTTTGCACTTACATCTATGATCCATTTGAGTTATTTTTATGTATGGTGTGGAGGTCTAAGTTCATCATTTTTGGATGTGGATATCTAATTGACCCAGCACCATTTGTTAAACTGATTATCTTTTCCTGGCATCTTAGTCAAAAATCAATTGACTATAAATATAAAGACATATTTCTGAACTCTTAGTTCTGTTCCATTGACCTATACCTCTACATTATGCCAGTACCACACTATGTTGATAACTACAGCTTTATAATACATTTAGAAATTGGGAAGTGAAAGTCCTTTGAGTTTTTTCTTCTTCAACATCATTTTGGCTATTCTAGGTGTTTTGCATTTCCTTATAAATTTAAGAGATGCATGTCAGTTCATACAAAAACAAAAAGCCTGCTGGGAATTCGATAGGAATTACACTGACTCTATAGATATTTGGGGGCATAATTGACATCTGAACAATATTTGAGTCTTTCAATTTATGAACATGGAATGTTTCTCCGGTTATTTAGATCTTTAATTTCCCTGAACAGAGTTTTGTGATTTTTTAATGTATGTCTTGCTCTTCTTTGCTAAATTTTAATTTAATATTCTTAAGCATTTTATTATTTTTGAACTTTTCTGAACACAATTGTATTCTTAATTTTATTTCCATTTTGTTCATTGCTTATATAGAAAAATACAATTGGTTTTTATATGTTGATCTTGTATCCTGAAACCTTGCTACCTTGATTATTAGTTCTAATAGTATTTTGTAGTTCCCTTATGATTTTCTATATGCAGAATCATGTTGTCTGTAATTAAAGAAAGTTTCATTTCTTCCTTTCTAATATGCCATTCTTCCTTCCTCCCTGCCTTCCTCTCTCCCTCTCTCCCTGGCTAGAATCGCCAGTACTGTATTGAAAAGAAGTGAGGGGAGGTATTCTTGCCTTGTTTCTGATCTTAGAGGGGGAAGTATTCAACCTTTGGGTTTTATTGCAGATACCCTTTATCAAACTGAGGAAGCTCCCTTCCATTTCAAATTTGTTAAGAGTTTTGATCACGGATGAGTGCTGTATTTTGTCAAATGCTTTTCCAGTGTCTATTGAGAGGATCATAATGTTTTGTCCATTATTCTATTAATATGATGTATTATATTCATTGATTTTCAGATATTAATCCCACTTGGTCATGGTGTATAACTTTTTAAATATGTTGATGGATTTGGTTTGCTATTTTTTCTGATGACTAAACCTGAATTTCTACCATTAGTAAAAACGAGGATAAAGATATTACTTACTGAGAGAATCACTGGACATCACGCATGGCAGAGAATCTAACATGAAGAGCACCAGAATCACAACTAACTGCTGATCAGTCATCAACAGGAAGACACTGGAACTCACCAAAAAAGATACCCCACGTCCAAAGACAAAGGAGAAGCCACAGTGAGATGGTAGGAGGGGTGCAATCACAATAAAATCAAATCCCATAACTGCTGGGTGGCTGACTCACGAACTGGAGAACACTTATACCACACAAGTCTACCCACTGGAGTGAAGGTTCTGAGCCCCACATCAGGCTTCCCGACCTGGGGGTCCAGCAAGGGGAGGAATTCCTAGAGAATCAGACTTTGACAGCTAGTGGGATTTGATTGTAAGACTTCGACAGGGCTGGGGAAAGCAGAGACTCCACTCTTGGAGGGCACATACAAAGTAGTGTGCACATCAGGACCCAGGGAGAAGGAGCAGTGACCCCATAGGAGACTGAACCAGACCTATCTGCTAGTGTTGAAGGGTCTCCTGCAGAGGTGGGGGGCGGCTGTGGCTCACCATGGGGACAAGGACACTGGCAGCAGAAGGTCTGGGAAGTACTCCTTGGCATGAGCCCACCCAGAGGTCACCATTAGCCCCACCAAAGAGCCTGTAGGCTTCAGTGCTGGGTCGCCTCAGGCCAAACAACCAACAGGGAGGGAACTCAGTCCCACACATCAGCGGACAAGCGGATTAAAGTTTTACTGAGCTCTGCCCACCAGAGCAACACCGGCTCTACCCACCACCAGTCCCTCCCATCAGGAAGCTTGCACAAGCCTCTTAGGTAGCCTCATCACCAGAGGGCAGAGAGCAGAAGCAAGAAGAACTACAATCCTGCAGCCTGTGGAATAAAAACCACATTCACAGAAAGATAGACAAGATGAAAAGACAGAGGACTATGTACCAGATGAAGGAACAAGATAAAGCCCCAGAAAAACAACTAAATGAAGTGGAGATAGGCAACCTTCCAGAAAAAGAATTCAGAATAATGATAGTAAACATGATCCAGGACCTTGGAAAAAGAATGGAGGCAAAGATTGAGAAGATGCAAGAAATGTTTAACAAAGACCTAGAAGAATTAAAGAACAAGCAAACAGATGAACAATACAATAACTGAAATGAAAACTACACTAGAAGGAATTAATAGCAGAATAACTGAGGCAGAAGAATGGATAAGTGACATGGAAGTCAGAATGGTGGAATTCACTGCCAAAGAACAGAATAAAGAAAAAAGAATGAAAAGAAATGAAGACAGCCTAAGAGACCTCTGGGACAACATTAAATGCACAAACATTCACATTATAGGGGTCTCAGAAGGAGAAGAGAGAGAGAAAGGACCTGAGAAAATATTTGAAGACTGAGAAAATATTTGAAGAGATTATAGTCGAAAACTTCCCTAACATGGGAAAGGAAATAGCCACCCAAGTCCAGGAAGTGCAGCAAGTACGAGACAGGATAAACCTGAGGAGAAACATGCCACACCACATAGTAATCAAACTGACAAAAATTAAAGACAAAGAAAAATTATTAAAAGCAACAAGGTAAAAATGACAAATGACATACCAAGGGAACTCCCGTACGGTTAACAGCTGATTTCTCAGAAGAAACACTACAAGCCAGAAGGGAGTGGCATGATATACTTAAAGTGATGAAAGGGAAGAAATTACAACCAAGATTACTCTACCCAGCAAGGATCTCACTGAGATTCGACGGAGAAATCAAAAGCTTTACAGACAAGCAAAAGCTAAGAGAATTCAGCACCACAAAACCAGCTCTACAACATGGTAAAGGAACTTCTCTAAGTGGGAAACACAAGAGAAGAAAAGGAACTATGAAACCAAACCCAAAACAATTAAGAAAATGGTAATAGGAACATACATATAAATAATTACCTTAAATGTGAATGGATTAAAAGCTCCAACCAAAGGACACAGGCTCGCTGAATGGATACAAAAATGAGACCCATATATATGGCTGTCTACAAGAGACCTACTTCAGACCTACGGGCACATACAGATTGAAAATGAGTGTGAAAATGACTATACTACCCAAAGCAATCTACAGATTGAATGCAATCCCTATCAAATTACCAATGGCATTTTTTACAGAACTAGAACAAAAAATCTTAAAATTTCTGTGGAGACACAAAAGATCCCAAATAGAAAAAGCAATCCTGAGAAAGAGAAACAGAGCTGGAGGAATCAGACCCCTGACTTCAGACTATACTACAAAGCTACAGTAATCAACAAAATATGGTACTGGCACAAAAACAGAAATACAGATCAATTGAACAGGATAGAAAGCCCAAAGATAAGCCCATGCACCTATGGTCAACTAATCTATGACAAAGGAGGCAAGGATATACAATGGAGAAAAGACAGTCTCTTCAATAAGTGGTGCTGGGAATACTGGACAGCTACATGTAAAAGAATGAAATTAGAACACTCCCTAACACCATACACAAAAAAAAACTCAAACTGGATTGAAGACCTAAATGTAAGATCAGACACTATAAAACTCTTAGAGGAAAACATAGGCAGAACACCCTTTGACATAAATCACAGCAAGATCCTTTTTGATGCACTTCCTAGAGTAATGGAAATAAAAACAAAAATAAACAAATGGGACCTAATGAAACTTAAAAGATTCTGCACAACAAAGGAAACTATAAACAAGACAAAAAGACAACCCTCAGAATGTGAGAAAATATTTGCAAACGAATCAACAAGGATTAATCTCCAAAATTTACAAGCAGCTCATGCAGTTCAATATTAAACAAACAAACAACCCAATTAAAAAATGGGCAGAAGACCTAAATAGACATTTCTCCAAAGCAGGTATACAGATTGCCAACAAACACATGAAAGGATGCTCAACATCACTAATTGTTAGAGAAATGCAAATCAAAACTACAATAAGCTATCACATCACACCGGTCAGAATGGCCATCATCAAAAAATCTACAAACAATAAATGCTGGAGAGGATGTGGAGAAAAGGGAACCCTCTTGCACTATTGGTGGCAATGTAAATTGATACAGCCACTATGGAAAACAGTATGGAGGTTCTTTAAAAAACTAATAATAGAACTACCATACGACCCAGCAATCCCACTACTGGGCATATACCCAGAGAGAACCATAATTCAAAAAGACACATGCACCCCAATGTTCACTGCAGCACTATTTACAATAGCCAAGACACGGAACAACCTAAATGTCCATGGACAGATGAATGGATAAAGAAGATGTGGTATATATACACAGTGGAATACTACTCAGCCATAAAAAGAGAAGAAATTGGGTCATTTGTAGAGATGTGGATGGACCTAGAGATTGTCAAACAGAGTGAAGTAAGTCAGAAAGAGAAAAACAAATATCATATATTAACGCATATATGTGGAACCTAGAAAAATGGTACAGATGAACTGGTTTGCAGGGCAGAAATAGAGACACAGATGTAGAAAACAAATGCATGGACACCAAGGGGGGAAAGTGGGGGTGGGGATGGTGGTGGTGTGATGAATTGGGAGATTGGGATTGACATGTATACACTGATGTGTATAAAATAGATAACTAATAAGAACCTGCTGTATAAAAAAAATTAATGAAAATTTTAAAAAAAGATATTACTTACCTCACAGGTTTATAGTAACAATCAAATGCAATAATATACATAAAGTACCTAGCATGGTATCTGACACATAGTAAGAGCTCAGTTAATGGTAATCATGTTGATTATACCACTGACAATAAATATATTCATAAAAAGGAACCCTCCCATACTGTTGGTAGGAATGTAAATTGGTGCAGCCACCATGGGAAACAGTATGGATGTTCCTTTAAAAACTAAAAATAGAGTTACCATATGATCCAGCAATCCCACTTCTGGGCATATATCCAGAAAAGACAAAAGCTCTAATTTGAAAAGATACATACACCCCAATGTTCATAGTGGCACTATTTACAATAGCCAAGACATGGAAGCAACCTGAGTGTCCATCAACAGATGAATGGATAAAGAAGTTGTGGTATATATATACATACACAATGAAATATTACTCAGCCATAAAAACAAATGAAATAATGCCATTTGCAGCAACATGGATGGACCTAGAGATTATCATACTAAATGAAGTAAGTCAGAGAAAGACAAATATAATATCACTTATATGTGGAATCTAAAAAAATAGCACAAATGAACTTATTTACAAAACAGAAACAGACTCACAGACATAGAAAACAAACTTATGGTCACCAAAGGGGAAGGGGGAGGGATAAATTGTGAGTACAGAATTAACAAATGCACAACTACTGTATATAAAATAGATAAACAACAAGGATTTACTATACAGCACAGGGACCTATATTCGATATCTTATAATAAACTATAATGGAAAAGAATCAAAAAATATAGATATACATATGTATGTATAACTGAATCACTTTGCTGTATACCTGAAACTAACACAATATTGTAAATCAACTATAAATCAATCAGTATCTTCATATAATTACCTCATATAAAATAATAGGAAACAGTTGCATAAAACAAGTTAATCTGCTTAATACCAGAGTTATATTACATTCATGGGTGGAAGAAGAAAGGTAATTATAATAGCTATCTTCCAAGTACTTCCATGTACTCTTTTAAGCACTTTATGTGTATTAACTACACTTGATCATCCCAACAGCCCTATGAGGTATATACTACTATAGATGGGCATGCTGAGGGCTTATATAACTTGCTCCATCCAGTTTTAAAGATGTTAAAGGGCAGAGCTGGGATTTAAACACAAGCAGTCTGTCCCCAGGGCCAAGTTCCTTACCACCATGCTATGAGCCATGCTGTGCGCTAATTATTTTACAAACATTATATCTAATTTGCTCTTTGCCACATGGTACATAAAATCATTTCCAATGTACAAATATCCTCTCAGAGTTTCAGTTTCCTTTAAGGGACTTGCTCCAAATTCACATGTGATATTTAAACCCAGGCCTGCCTAAAGCCTATGCATTTTCCATTTGTATTTTCCTTAAATATGTTTTAAAATGGATTCCATCTTTGATGAATCAATGTCTTTTTCTACAAAAGCTGAGAGCTTTTAAAAGCAATATCTAATAATATTTGTCCTGCATTTCCCATGCTTTGCTAGATGGAGACATCAGAACTGACAGACATCAGAAATGGTAAAGTCTGAATGAGGATTTGATACAATAGTTCTGGAATAAGCAGCGGGTTGCCCTAGTGTCATGGTTTTCAAGCTTTTTTTATCTTCAACCCACAGGAAGAAATCTATTTTTCATCACAACCCAGTAGATATACTCACAGAGACACACATTATATTCACAAAAACAATGTTTGGCCTTATATGTTAATAGCATTTATTTTATTTTATTCAGTCTATTTTATTTCTTCCAAAAAAGTGCTTGTTAGGACCAACCAAACTGATTTCACAACCATTAGTGCATTATGAGCCACAATTTGAAAAACCCTCCATTGGAAAGTACTTTAGATCTCTTCTAGTGCTCCAATTCAGATTTATTTCAAAGTGGCCTGCATGAGACAGCTTCAAGAAGGTGAGTGACTGATTTGGTAGCCATGCTACTTTCTAAAAATAGAACCTAACGAATATATGTCAGACCCACCCAAACCTGAGTTTTGATCTTGCTTTTCTCTTTCCTTTTTTTAGTTCATTCATAAATTTGTTACTTTTTCTACAACTGTTTGTAGAGTCTGCATTTCAGGAAGCATACAGGGACCGAGGAGTGAAGGATGAGTAAAAGCAGGCATGCTTCCTGATGGCAGAGTGGGAATGAAAGCTGTTAATCCAAAAGCATGCAGGAAAATATTTTCAAATTATGATACGTTGAGCGAACAAGAATATGGCACTGTGTATAACAGGGAGGCAAGGTTTGATATGGAGTGTTAGAAATATCTCTGTGAGAAGTGTCCTTTGGGCTGAGACTGAAAGAGGAAGAGACAATAACCAGGTAGTGGACAGCATTGTGCGTGCAGGCAAGGTCATACCATATCACAGTCTTCTAAAGCTGGAGGGGGCATGAACTGCTAGTTGAGTAATGGAAGGAAAAGGTCTTCAAAATAAGTCTGGAAAAGTAAACAGGGCCAGACCACACAGGGTCCTGCGGACCATGGAAAGAGGTAAAGGGGTTTTATGGGGCTGGATAACATAAAACTCACATTGTAAAAAGATAACCATGGGGCTTCCCTGGTGGCGCAGTGGTTGAGAATCCGCCTGCCGATGCAGGGGTCACGGGTTCGTGCCCCGGTCTAGGAAGATCCCACATGCCGAAGAGCGTCTGGGCCCGTGAGCCATGGCCGCTGAGCCTGCGCGTCCGGAGCCTGTGCTCCGCAACGGGAGAGGCCACAGCAGTGAGAGGCCCGCGTGGATGGGAGAGGTTAAACATTACACAGAGCTGTGTATAGTCTATGGCAATATGATGGAGTTGGGTGGAGTAGGGTGGTGGTCTTTTGTTACTTATCTCCGCTCTTACTGAGCAGACTTTACAATGCATTTCACATGCAGTGGGACCAGATTTACTAATTTTGGAGCTGTCAACTAACAAATAAGCCATGATATAGCATTTTTTTAAAGTAATGGAAATGCATCATTGAGTCTATGGGATAAATGGCCAAGGTATAGGGAAGCCCTTTCACTTTTAGGTTTAAAAAAATCAGGTTATGATATGAATTTTCATATCATAGTTATTACCAAACTGTGTTGTGCCCACATATTTTACTGGATATAGTTCTGGAAATTAAAATCTTCTCTTCTCTCCCTCTGAGAGTCTAGGATCTGTGATAGAGGGCTTCAGGTCTGATGTGCCGAAGGGGAAAAAGGATTTTTAACAGCCAACTGGCTCCATGATTAAATAAATTTAAAATCATACTGGGCAAGGGAAGCGTGTTGCCTCTTGCCTGGGCTGCTTCTTCTCTGACTAATAATCCCCCATGTGGCCGGACACTGTCGCTAACTTGACACAACTGGCACCTTTATCAGTTTGTTTTTTGAATAAAAATCGCTGAGCCCAAGTTGCAATAAAAATGCTCGTTCACTTAGGGTGAATTTAATAATACCCTTGTCCCCCACTTCGAGTTAAATAGAGTAATGGGAGAGGAGTCCTCCTCTCTGTCACCGGGTTTGGGACCTCTGCCTGCCTCCAGTGGGGAGCTGAATGCAGCCAATCACTGCTCTCTATGCGAACCCAGTCTGCCTGGGTTGTATCCATTGGCATCGAGTTACGTTCATGGTTAGCATTCTCTTCTCCCTTCTTTTGCTACCCAGTTCTCAGCCACTTCATTTGCCAGCTATCCCAACAAGACACTGCTCACATCCCATGAGCCACCATCGTTTGTTATATTAGCTAAGGGCAGCTTAAGTGCAATAGATCCCGGGCAGGGTTACGTATAACTAGCACATTATTACTTCCTGAAAGACCTGTAAAACACAATGGATATAACGTGTAGTGGTGCAGCTGGGAGGATTCTGAACCAAATAGCCCAGGTTCAGGAACCTATCCTGGTGCTCATTAAACCTATGGCAGAGATGCCCAGCCAGTCCTTGCAAGGAGGTGAACAATAACACTTCCTAAAAGACAATACCAAGGATGCGCTACCCACGTTTTTACAAGCACTTCCCGTGTTTCTGTCTAAATTCCCCCTAAGGGCTTAATTTCTGACATCTGCTGTGTGAATCAGTCCTCAGTGGTAAACAGAATTTTATTTACTGAACAAGTAAATACCGAGGACCTAGTCTTCATTAGAATGTTACAGCCTCAGATTTATGCTTCATTGAATTTCTCTTTTTTCTTTTGTTTGCAAGTCCTTTCCTCCTCTAGCACAATGATCACTCTAAAGAAGAAAATGTACTCAGTACAGTTCTCCCATCATTGATATTCTATGTTTGTTTCCTAAGCAAAGATTTGTCACTAGGAATTCGTTTGCATCCTGGGCACTGCTTTGCAGACTCTTCATTCTGTGATTCAAATAAAACTTGAAAATACGATCTCAGTGACATGATGTCAAAAGAAACATGTCGAAATAGTGCTGATACAGAGAGCTTTTTGTGACTAGAAATCATGTCTGTGCTTTGAGGAAAACAAAACAAGTCATAGCAGTTGGAATGCATTTTTACAGAAGACTCTTTGCAGACAGCAGAGGCCAATTCTGCTGGCCTGTGTCTCCTTTCCTCTTCCCGTCCCTCCAGCCCACGCTCCTTCAAGTGTGAAGTCCCCGTCTGATCATACGTCCTGCTTAAACCTCTTCACTGTCTTTCCAACGTGTACAGACTCGTGAACAAGCTCCTGTCATGGGATCTGCCCTCTGTCTTTCTCTTCAGGCTCAAGCTTCCTTCTCCCTGGGCTCAAGCTTCCCCTAACACCTGTCGTTCCAACAAACTATTTTCCTTTCCCCCCTCACACTGTGTTCTTTCCCATGTCTGTGCTTAATTCGTGTTGTTTTCCTCTCTCAAATCTTACTTTTGGACCTGGAGACCCCTTCACCTCTACCATTTATTGGGTGTTTTACCTCGTGCAAATTACTTAAGCTTCACTGGGCCTTGATTTCCTCATTTGTAAAATGGGAGCGTAAGAACAGCATTGTGGGGTTAATGACACCACATTTGTGGAGTGCTTTAGAGTCTGCCCCAGAGATGTTGGCTTTATTTTGTAGTTATTGTCACCATCCTTCAAAATTTAACTCAGTTTTCTCCTCTGCTGAGTAGATTTCCCTTCCCTCCTTATCCCAGGGACTGAGTGAATTACTGCCCTGTACTGTGCACTTACTTCTTTATTGCCCTTTTTATATCTTTTTCTTATCATTTATGTGGTTCATGATTTGTTATAATGTTGCTGGGCAATGAAGTTGTTAGTGTGGAAAAATAAGCATGAGGTGCTTCAAGGAGGGCTTGTAACTCATATTTTATGGACCTCCTACAACAGTGTGTTCAGGATATGATCGTTAATAATAGGTGAATAAATGGGGTGTTCTTTATTTCCTGGGCTTTATAGCTTTGTAGACCTCCAGTTAATGGGTTCTTACTATATGCCAGGAATGACATTAAATAGTATACTCATCATACCTTGTCTTTACTATGATCAAATGTGGAAGATCTTCTTATCATTCCCATTTTACACATGTGGAAACTGAGGGCCTGGAGTGAGTAATAGACCAGTACTCCCAAAGCCTGAACCCTTAGCTTAGGAAAGTTCTGCTCTGATCTGTAAGGTGTCCTTTGCCTCTGGGCCTCTTTAGTGTGTAAATGTATTTAACCCACTTGCATTTCTAATTCCCCTCCAGGTACTCCTTCCAAGATGAGGAAGACATGTTCATGGTGGTGGACCTCTTGCTGGGCGGGGACCTGCGTTATCACCTGCAGCAGAATGTCCGCTTCCAGGAAGACACTGTGAAGCTCTTCATCTGTGAGCTGGCCATGGCCCTGGACTACCTGCAGAGCCAGCGCATCATTCACAGGTCAGTCAAGTCCAAGGGGACAGCCTTGGTCTGAATGCACAGGAGGGAATGCACAACCTGAAGCATTCAACAGGTCCTTGTTGAACGTGACATCTAATTCTTACTCAATTCTTACGACATCCCTGGAGGTAGGTGTACTCTCCCCATTTTTCAGATTAAAAAAAACCCAAAACTGAGCACATTGAGCTTAGTCTGCCCAAGGTCACAGTTTGTAAACAACAAGACCAGAATTAGTGAGTGTTGGTGCTGCTTATAACTAAGCCTAGACAAAGAGAAGAAAAGGTGACATATAGGAACTTAATAAATATAAATGAATTAATTGAAAGAGAAATGGAGGAAGTGCATGAAGGGAAAGAAATAGAATGGGTAGGAAGAAAATTCTTTGGGGAGAAAATTTGAGTCCTAGCATCTGCCTGTCATCTACCCTATTGTGTGGGCATGCTGAAGACAGAAGTCAGCAAAAGCAATGTATCTCCTTCACTTGGGGCATTTGTGTTAAAGACAAACAAATAACACAAGTAGCTATAAACCCAAACAGACAACAGAGAGAAAAGGATAATACTTTATGTTTATATAGGAGTTCGTAGTTTTTTTGTTTTGTTTTGTTTTGCGGTACGCGGGCCTCTCACTGTTGTGGCCTCTCCCGTTGGGGAGCACAGGCTCCGGACGTGCAGGCCCAGCGGCCATGGCTCACGGGCCCAGCCGCTCCACGGCACGTGAGATATTCCCGGACCCGGGGCGCAAACCCATGTCCCCTGCATCGGCAGGCGGACTCTCAACCACTGCACCACTAGGGAAGCACAAGAAGTTCGTAGTTCTAATGGCAATTTTCTATATAATATCTCACTTGATCTCTGTCATAAGTGACAAGTGAGCTGAGCAGGTATAGTCAGACCAGTATTAAATATGAGATTCTGTGACTTGGAGGCATTAAAGTATCATCTAGGTTACTTATAAGAAGTTTGAACCTAATCACCATCAAAGCAGCTACTATTTACCTGGCTTTCTATATGCCAGGTACTGCTAGGTACTCTCCTATATTATCCTGTTAAATTCTCAAAACTCAAAGAGGACTCCACATTTCATTACAGTATTCCCATTATACAGATGAGAAACGTGTGGCTCAAAGATTTGCCAAGGAGAGACTCTGACAATTGACACTGCCGGGATTCAAACCTATATCTCTCTGATCCTAAAGTCAGAGCTCTGTCTACTATACTACCTTGCATTAATTACACATATGAAATATATACATTAATTAATTATACATTGTTAAATGAACAACCAACATGTGACTCTGCCACTGTCATCTCTAATCCTAGAAGAATCTGCTGAGTTTTTAAGTTTAATTATGTCTCATTTACTGAAAATTTGTCTAGATAAAATTTTTGCCCACCACTAGTTGACATTTATCTAGAATTTATCAGGACTAGTACAGGGCCTGTGGTTGAAGATGTAACATCATAATTTATAGATTCTCCATGCAAGCACTGTGGACCAATCCTTTTTTTTTTTTTTCTTTTTGGCCTTGGTGCTTACATAATTATTATTTAATTTTCTATCTTTGGAAGGGCCCATTTGTACTGGAAACATACTCCTTCGGCAATGGATAAATGGAAAGCAGACCAGTTAATCCTGTATGATCTCGGAAGTAAATTTACACACCTGGTGTTTTTGTCAATAACTTGGAATCCTGTTGACAAGCGATCTTTCTCCCATAGTGGCTTTCTGGTACCTCGCGCCTAGTTCTTTCCGAGGAGAAACTTTTCATATTTGTAGGCTATAGAGTCCCTGTCAGGGTCTTCATGCTCACTCATCCTCCCCCGAATTGCCAACCCACAGTCTGTTTGGGGTGCTGACATTGCAGATCTCAGGCAGAAGCCAGGGACTATGAAAAGCCAACATCACCAGAGGCCACCTTGTAACTTTCTCCCTTCTCTGTTTGAATCTGAGTTCTGTGCCTTCTTTCTCTGAGCTTCATTTTCTCAGTCATCACAAGTCAAGATGCTCTGAGCATTTTTGCCAAGTGCTTAGAACCATGTTCCAAGAAGAATACAGGAGAAAAACGAAACAGAAAACTTGATACAATTTTCACCCCCAAGGAACATAACCATACCAAATAGCATTGTTTTCTGTCCTTGTCTCCCTCACTCTCTTTTGCTCCTATCATGGTTTTGCCACTTGAATAAGAAACCAAGGACTAAGTTTCTGCTCCTTGCCCTTTACACACTCACAATTACTACTTAGTGCCCGTCTTCAGAGGGCCTCTTTGTACTGAAATGTCTCCTTCTCATGGCAGAGGAATGGAAGGCAAACACCATGACGTTATGAATGCTGGGTTAAAATGAGATAGCATCCTAGGACAGGAATAAAGATGCAGATGTAGAGAATGGACTTGAGGACATGGGGAGGGGGAAGGGTAAGCGGTGACAAAGCGAGAGAGTGGCATGGACATATATACAGAACCAAATGTAAAATAGATAGCTAGTAGGAAGCAGCTGCATAGCACAGGGAGATCAGCTCGGTGCTTTGTGTCCACCTAGAGGGGTGGGATAGAGAGGGTGGGAGGGAGATGCAAGAGGGAGGAGATATGGGGATATATGTACACGTATAGCTGATTCACTTTGTTATACAGCAAAAACTAACACAACATTGTAAAGCAATTATACTCCAATAAAGATGTTAAAAAAAAACCAGAAAACAATCCAGATGTATTTCTACTGCCCATATGTCCTACCTTGCCTCCCCATGCATTATATTTTATAGGCAGTCGTAGCATTTTGTACCTCTCCTGAGGAGTTGTGATGTTTTGGGTATGTAATTACCTAATGTCTGTCTGCTGTGCTAAACTGTAAACTCCATGAGTTGGGGCCCTGCATGATGTGCTTCTCACTGTGTAACCAGTGTGTGACAAAAATCTGAAGGAATGAACACTGCTCGAACCACATGGATGACAGATTGACTAAAAGCCCAGCTTTACAGATAACAAAGACGAAATTAAACTAGAAGGCATTAAAGCCATAAATTTCAGACCTACCTTGGTTTTCACACTGGGTAATCATATAATTTATCATCCAAACCAGGGTACTCCTGAGAATGAAAGGAGTTGTGTTAATAATTATGCTGGGACAACGGGCAAAACTCCTAAGTGTTTCGGAAAAATCAGAACGTATATCAACCTCATTAGGGCTTTTCAAGACAGCCATGACCAAATAGGCATTTTAATTGTGAGAGAGCTCTAATAACCAGGACTTTCTGCCTTCAGACTACTAGATATCAATGTGAAGTGATTTCCTTGTGAAGTGGTATCAAATGGCTTAAAAGACATGTACATGGTGAAGTAAGCAGTGTCCCTTTGTCTACGGCATTTAGAGGATAATAGTGGTGGCACTCTGAAGCCAGCTTCAGGGCTCCTGGGGCAGAGTTAAAAGCATGAAGAGCAACATAGAAGAAGAGATAGATGCTTCTGAGTACTGTAATTCTCTTTCTAAATCTCTTTCTTCCAAAGAATCTGAAGAATTCCTGCTGTATTTGATGGCATCTATGATAACAAAACATCTTTCAGCTACTTAGAGGATTGGATTGTAAGACACAACCTGAGTTCTAAGGTATTAAAATGTGAATAAAAAAAAAAAAGGACAGAATACAGTAGATTTCCCAGGCAAGGAAAGATCATCTGCATAAAAGTGCAGATATAAAATATGTGACTTCCTAATTTCAAAACAACATTTTGGGGCTTCCCTGGTGGCGCAGTGGTTGAGAGTC
Organism: Mesoplodon mirus; assembly: GCF_964341445.2. Lineage (NCBI taxonomy): Eukaryota > Metazoa > Chordata > Mammalia > Artiodactyla > Ziphiidae > Mesoplodon > Mesoplodon mirus. Next base: position 60,257,312 of record NC_138980.1, on the reverse strand, counting down.
CGCCTGCCCATTCAGGGGACACGGGTTTGTGCCCCAGTCCGGGAGGATCCCACATGCCGCGGAGCGGCTGGGCCCGTGAGCCACGGCCGCCGAGCCTGCGAGTCCGGAGCCTGTGCTCCGCAACAGGAGAGGCCACAACGGTGAGAGGCCCGCGTACTGCAAAAAACAAACAAACAAACAAACAAACAAAAAACATTTTGTCTCTGGACAGGGTAGAAGGTTCCAAATTACCTGTGGTGGTCAGCGAATATGTGTAGAGCAGAAGCGGTAATAGGCTGCCCTGACTGAGGGACTCCTGGGTACCAGGTGCTCTGCTTAAGCACTTGTGAATTATTTCACTCAGTCCGCCCACAAGTCCAAGAGGCTGATGGTGTGATCGTCCTCATTTTATAGCTGATGAAACTCCGGTTCAGAAAATCACTTGGGGGCCTCCCTGGTGGCGCAGTGGTTGAGAGTCCGCCTGCCGAGGCAGGGGATACGGGTTCGTGCCCCGGTCTGGGAAGATCCCATATGCCGCGGAGCGGCTGGGCCCGTGAGCCATGGCTGCTGAGCCTGCGCGTCCGGAGCCTGTGCTCCACAACGGGAGAGGCCACAACAGTGAGAGGCCCGCGTACCGCAAAAAAAAAAAAAAAAAAAAAAAAAAAAAAAAAGAAAATCACTTGGCTAACGTGTAGGTGAGGCCACCTACACTTGAAGGATATGCAGAGCTCTTAGCCACTCTCCACACCTACTGCTGTTCAGCACTGTTGTTGCCCTGAGGAGGGTGTGGTACAGGGTGGGGCACGGCCACGTGCCTTCAGGTACCCGCTGTCTGGCTGCACAAGTGAAGATGACGCAAATGGAGCCAACAGACAACAGAAGAGCCTAAAACTAGAAGCTAAATTGGATGAGAAAGACTGAAGTGCTTCAGTAGGGAAGATGCTTTGGGTTAACGAAACAAGGTTCTTCTGAGCTCAGAGGGCTTAAAAGCAGGAAGGAGAGTTTAGTCTGTGTAAGGGGAACTGTATTCCAAATGAAAGTATTCGTTTGTCTCCCGTGGTAACACAGAATAGGCTCTGTCTTTAGTTTTTTTGTTTGCATTGTTTTTCCTGCCAGCATGGCCAGCTTAGTTATTTTTTTTAAATACCATAAATGCTATTTCTGCCTAAATTCCAAATGAGACTTAAATGGGGTTTTGTTTTATTTTGTTTGTGGATTTTTTTTAATCCACAGACTTGACTTTTTGTAGTTTCCTAAACATGTAGAATATTTAGCTAATTTTTTTTCACTTTTACAATCTGTTTTCTCTATAGCTGTGAAAGACACAGGATTGCACAGTAATCATTAATTTCGAATTGTGCAATTAGACATATTTCTTATTGGGCGGGAAGTCAAACATTTTTCTATGAGTACAGCTTGAAAATCAGCTCTAGTTCCCAAATTATGGCCATTTCCTTGTTCAATATTCCGCTTTACTTACATTACATTGGTGAATGAAGATCTTAAGATATGGATACCGTGATTATTTGCTTTTATTTTTAAAAATAAGGAAAATTAAACTCATTACAATCCTTCCTGTGGGATAGTACTCTGATTTGTTGATTGCCACAGTCCCTCCAGTGAATAAAGTGATAGAAAGTAATTATTACAGTCTAATGACAAATTTGTATTCCTTCCCTTGTCAGATGTTAAAGACTCAATTACAGATTTAATCTAATGAGATGAATTGTTTGGGGCAGTTAAATAGTAAGTCATCTTGGGTCAAAATACCATTTGAGAGGATGTTTCTTTTTCCGTCATTCTAAGAATTATCTCACTCTAATGAAGTTATAACTGACTGCTTTCTAAATTCCTAAAGGAATAAGATAAAAATCTAATTAGGCCATTGGTATCAATGATGGCAGTGCAACAGAGTGAGCTGCAAAAGTTCATCTCCAACTGATTACAGATACGCTGAAGTAGGAATAAAAGAAAATTCATGATTGTCAAAAAAAGAATAGGATGCTATTTTTATTCATCACCTTTATCTTCTCTGCTATAATCATAGAAACTGTTAACTAACACCCAGTCCATCTCGGAGCCTCCATAAAATACACAAAGGAATTAGTTTTCGCACATCCCCTCTTGGACTGAAGTAGCTGCTTGCCAGGTGTTTATATCATTCTTCTAGAAATCAGCATTTTGATGGTGAAGAAAAAAACTTAGGGATATGCTTCTCTCAAAAATATTCATTCAAGAACTGTTTCTTGAGTATCTGTTTGCCAGACAATGTTCTCGGTGCTGACCCTCAATGCTGAAAGGGCAGACAACTTCCCCGTCATCCAGAGTTGATAATATAGCATGAAAGGGAGTCAAGTAAACAATTCAACGCTCGTACCAGAAAGGTGTTTAAATACTGTGGCATTTACTACAAAGGAAGTAAGCAGTTATGTGTGTATCCTGTGCCACCCATACACATCACTCACACTCAGTGCATCTTCACAGTGGTCTTGATCCTACTTTTAGTGGTAGCCCCTGGCTCACAATATTCTTTATAAGAAGTGGTCTCTCCCTCCTAAACTGAGGCCCTACTTCTCACTCCTGTTCTAATCTCTAATCTAATCTCTAGTCTAATCCAGAGCGGTTGCTAAATACATCAGTGACTGAACAAATGAATGAGGACAGAATATACATGTGCTCCTTGGGTGGACGTGGAAGGTAAAGGTTGCTGCGGATAAAGTTGTCTTCAGCATCTTTTTAATTTATCCCCACTGTGTGTCTACAGTGTATGGGGCTCCATACTGCCTTTCTTCCATGTTGTGTTAGTTTTTATGCCATGTAACGAAACCACCACAGATGTAGTGACTCAAAATAACACACATTGATTATCTCACAGTTTCTTTGGGCCAGGAGTCTGGGCACATCTTAGCTGGGTTCTCAGAAACGCTGTAATCAAGGTGGTGGCCAGAACTGGGTTCTCTTCTGGAGGCTGGACTGGGCAAGGGTCCAGTTCCAAGTTCAGTAGGGATGTTGGCAGAATTCATTGCCTCATGACTATAGGACTCTGCTTGTTTCCTCAAACTCAGTGAGGAGACCAAGACTCCAGAGTGAGTCTGCTAGCAAGACATTGAATAAAATTACATAACACAATCGCTCACAAAGAAGAGCGACCTCCTATCACCCTTGCTGTATAATGTCGGTTAGAAGCAAATCATACAATCAGCCCACACTCAAGGGCTGAGGATGATACAAGACATGAACAGCAGGAGGTGGGGACCATGGGAGGCACCATAAAGTCTGTCTACCATACTTCCTCTAAACATGTTTTCCTATGCCTGACTCCGACATCAATATCCTCTATGACCGTAAACATAACCCTGGACATCCCTGTCAAGGAAGCAATGAGGTGGTTTGGCCAAATGAACAGGAATGGTTCTTTCATACCTAAGAGTCTAGGGTGATTTCCCCTCAGCCCTGATAGGGGCTGATAGGATGACACTCTTCAAAGTATAACCTCTTTGACTTTCTGCTCTCTACCACGCACCCATTTCTCCCCAGCAATGCCCCATGACCGAAATGAACTGTCAAAGGGCATGTAACAGTGAGGTGGGATAATCAGCCTTTAACACATTTAATAATCAAGACCTTTTTGCAATTCAGTTGTGAGCCCAAATTCTTTGTTTTAACGAAGGTCTTCAGTTTGTTACAGGCAGAGATCTTCAAGGCTGAGATTTCGTCTTTTTGTCTGACTCATACACACTGCAGCATCTTAGAAAACACATTTTATTTTCTTGGGATGATCATTCATAGGGAAAAAATAAGATCTTTCTGCAGCTAATCATTTTAGTCAATGATCACTGAGTGACAGATGAGCTTCTGATGAATGAACTTGTCCACACAGTGACACCCCAGGTTTCTGAAGCCTGTGGAAATGAGTCATCTGGAGAGATGCTTTTCTAATTCCTGGAGGTGTTTACTCCCCTCTGCTCACCATTTAAATTATACTACAAGTACCTATCTCATTTTCTTAATGGCTTAAGAAGAGCTGTCATTCATTGGGCATATACCAAGAACTAGGCACTGCACTAACAAGCGTTTTGCACACACTGCCTAGTCTGATAGTCAACAATACTATGACAGGGTTAAGTGACTTGCCCAGTACCATACAGTTGGTATACTAAGGCCACATTCAAAAGTAGGATGAACTGATTCAAAGATCCTGCTCTTAAGATAGGCTCTTTTAGTTTCATTCTTATGAACATAATAGACTTCTTCAAGATCAGATGAGCTATTTAGTGCTATTTACCGAACAGCAACAAACACTAGTTTAGATACACATTTTTAGTTGGTATGTGTTATGGGTTAAATTTTGTGTCCCCCCCCCCAAAAGCTATGTTGAAGTCCTAATCCCCAGTAACTCAGAATGTGACCTTATTAGGAAATAAGGTCTTTACAGAGGTCATCAAGTAAAAATGAGTTTATGAGGGTGGGTCCTAACCCAATCTAACGGGGATTCTTATCAAAAGAGGGAACGTGGACATAGAGATAGATATAAACAGAAGGAAGAGGATGTGAAGAGAGATAGATATAAACAGAAGGAAGATGATGTGAAGAGACACAGGGAGAACTCTGTGTGAAGATGAAGGATTGGAGTGATGTGTCTATAAGCTGAGGAAGGCTAACGTTTGCCAGCAAACCAACACAAGCTAGGAGGAAGCAAGGAAGACCCCTCACCTACAGGTTTCAGAAGGAGGAGGGCCTTGATGACACCTTGATTTAGACTTTTAGCCTCCAGAACCATGAAACAGTATATTTCTGTTTTTTTAAGCCACCTAGTTTGAGGTACTTTGTTACAGCAGCCCTGGCAAATGAAGACAGTAAGTTTTCACAGTTTTTTTAGGTGCTGAAATTTCATTCTTTGCTTCTCTAGCACGTACTACTCAGAGCAGCTTCTACTTCACTCCTGATATGCTGCTTCAAATATATTATGGGATGGAGGACCAGAACAAAACTTGTTAGAATTGTTTATAAAATTACAGTAACCCGAGAGAGTTCACTAAGTCAAACCCATTCGCTTTAGTATATGGTAAGCTATTTTATGTTGCCCAGAGACTGTCTCTGCTTACTTTCATATTTCAGATTTGGTGAGATATTTCAGATATCTCTGGCTTTTTCATAACGTTTCTCTAGTCCAAGGAGTTTTGTTTTGCACTTAACATATCTCTAAGGGAAGTGAAATCTTTTCCAATTTACCAAAGCAGCATGTCCAGGATGATGAAATTAAAAGTCTAAAAATACTTATAGATGATCCGATTACTTGTATTGTTAACGCTCTACGTGATGCTGCCTTTCTTCCTCCCAATGTATTGATAATATTTTCTGTTTATTGCAGTGGGATAATAGATTTTGGCTTCCGACTGCCATTTTCTGTGGAGTGGTTGAGAAAATGCCCTTGCTTGTTGTTTTGGTAAATCTTCTCTTCAGAAGCTCACCAGCCCTTGCGAATGTTTTCTCTTCCTAACTCCCATGGCAGAAGGGCCATTTGAGCCTCAAAAACAAAACGGCAGTGCAGTAATGAGGGTATTAGGTTGGTACGTTCTATTCAGCACCTGCTCCCAAGCTACCGAATAATGAATGAGCATGAATTACACATTGTGAAAACAGGAGGCTCTGCCTGCTTTGTATTGTGCGTCAGGCAGTTCCGAAAGGAGCTTTGAAACTGTGCTTCTCACACGAGGGCACCCATTTGTGGAAACCCACGTGAACAAGGCAAAGAGCTGCTCGCTTACAGGTTAACATTTAACTCGCCTGGTCCTGAGCTTTTAATAATTTCTATAAGGTCAAGAGTTTCGTTAATATGCAACCTGTAACTTAGTCCAAATTAAATTTTACTTTGCCTAGCCTACATTTTAGTACAAAGCTGAATCTTCATTCTTTCAGGTTTAGTCATTTAACAGGTAGTATTGATGACTTATTTATGTGCCAGGCACACAGCTCTTGAATGGAGGTTTTTTTTGATTTATTAACAACTTTGTTTGTTCACATGTATATTTTTTAAATTTTTTATTGAAGTATAGTTGATTTACAATGTTGTGTTAATTTCAGGTATACAGCAAAGTGATTCAGTTTATATATACACATATATATGTGTATATGTGTGTGCATCTATCTATCTATCTATCTATATATATATATATAAGTCTATTCTTTTTCAGATTCTTTTCCATTGTAGGTTATTACAAAATACTGAGTAAAGTTCCCTGTGCTATACAGTAGGTCCTTCTTGGTTATCTATTTTATATATAGTAGTGTGTATATGTTAATCCTAAACTCCTAATTTATCCCTCCCCCCTTCCCCTTTGGTAATCATAAGTTTGTTTTCTACATCTGTGACTCTATTGCTGTTTTGTAAATAAGTTCATTTGTATCATTTTTTTAGATTCCACATATAAGCAATAGCATATGATATTTGACTTTCTCTGTCTGACTTACTTCACTTAGTATGAAGAGTTTTTGAAGAATAAAAACCTGGTTTCTGTCCCTTTAGAGCTTACAGTTTGGTTGAGGAGATGGACAATGAATATAATACAGAAACATAAACAATGAACAAATACATAAATAATCATGTTAGTTACAGTTTCTGTTGAGTGCTTTATGGGAAATAAACAAGGATCTAAGAAAAAGTACAGAGTTGGGGGTGAGGGCCATTGCTCTCGAAGAAGCCTCGCCAGTAGGTGGCATTTGAGCCAAGCCTTGCAGGACAAGCAGCTCTAAGGTGGAAGTTTGTTAGGTGTCCTGGAGCAGAACAGAGGCCTCTGTGGTTGGAACATGTGAGAAAGGGGGAGCATGGTTCAAGAAGCCACAGGAGAGGTGAGCCGAAATCAGGTTGTCTTACCATGCTCTAACAAAGGCTCTAGTTCAAACTTATTTCATATTTGTGCTTTAATGAAAATACAGAGCCAGTCAGGAGAGGGGACATATTTGAATTTGTAATCAGTTTGGAGATAAGGATAGAACATTCACAGTGGGTGGTAGGAAAATAAGGATGGAAATCATAGAGAATGGGATCCATTAGCTATTCTAGATACTAGGGCAAAACAGAGCCTGGAGATTATTAGTTCAACTTGCTCCCTCTGTAGGTAAGGGATTGGCATACTTTATCTGTAAAAGGCTAGAGAGCAAATGTTTTAGACTTTGTAGGCTATAGGGTCTGTCACAACTCATCGACGTTGCCATTGTAGAGTGAAGGCATCCAGATAACATGTAAGCAAATGAACATGATTGTGTTGCAGTAAAACCTTATTACAGACACTGAAACCTGAATTTCACATGATTTTTTATGTGTCATAAGATAGTATTCATTATTTTTCAACTATTTAGAAATGTAGGATCCCTTCTTAGCTCATAGCCATACAAAACCAGATGATGTGCTACATTTGGCCCATGGGCCATAGTTTGTCAACCCCGGTACAGATGCTAAAACTGTGGCCCAGAGAAGCAAGTGATATGCCCAAGGTCACAAGGCAAATCAGAGAGAAGGCTAAGATAAGAAATCATGTGTTCTAGCTATTAGGCTGGTACTTAAAAGAAAAAAAAATAGTGTCTTCATTGATAAAAGTAATGAGAAGATATTATGTAATATCTTATAATAAGATTTTTATGTAATACTTTGGTTCAAATCGATAAAGATGGCATGTTTATTTTAGAAATTTGTGGGGGAATATAGAAAAGTATTGCAGAAAATAAAAACCCAGTGGTAATCTAATGTGTTTTGTTTATTTCTAGTCTTATTTGGTTGAGCATTAAATATATACTGATAATCTTTTATAGAATTATCACTATATGTATAGGAATATACAAATATATACATATAGTCATATCCTTTGTAAACAGAATAATATGAAGATATTTTATATGCTCAGATCATGTAGTTGTCCACCATGATAATCATATGCCCATAGCAAGGCTATTTGCAAGGTGTCCATCATAAGCAGTGACTGATCTCATTAGAATTATATGATGGCTCTTCCACTTACAAGAGAGGCAACCATGGGCAAGTTACTTAGCATCTCTGACCCTCATTTGCTATATCAGTAAAATGAAGAAACCTATACATAAATACAGGGCTGTGGTGGAGATAAATTCTAACATATGCACAACACCTACATAGAAAGTGTTCAATAAATTTATAGCTATTGATTAATATTGATACACTATATCCATTTGCTTCCATTACCTTCGTTGCACTAAACTATGGGGAAAACATACTGTTCCTTCTCATATTCTAGAATACATCATCACCAAAATTACACATTTATCTTATAATACAACCATTAAGAAAACACAATATTCTCATTTGAAAGCAGAGTATGACATAGTAGACAGGGTAAGGGGCTTTGGACTAGTCAGATCAGGGCTCAGTTTGGGGCTTCGTCCACTTATTAGGTGTATGACTTTAGGAAAATTAATAAGCCCTGAGATCTATTTCTCTAATTTGTGAAGTAGATTTAATAATGTCATATATATTAAAGCAGGAAAAATATGACAAGCCCTTACTACATTGCTCAGAAAGTCAGGGATGGCTAATAAAGGGAAGCCATACTATTTTCCTGCCAGTAGGAAAACAGCTATGGGCTATTACAGAACCTTGGGATGTTAGAGTGAAGGTTAACATAGAGATCAAGTGCTACCTACATCCAAAGGCAGAATTTCTTCCACAACCTCTCCAACAAGGAATTGTCTTCCTAGCTTTTAAATACTTCAGAGGTGAGATACTCATTACCACGTAAGGTAGATGATTTCATTTTTAGACATGCTGAAGTATTAGAAAGTTCTTCCTTCTGTTGACTCACAATCAGCCTCATGGTTCCCCTACTGCCCACTGGAGCTGAACTAAGTAAGGTGTCAAGTCAGACAGGGCTTCTATTAGTCATCACCCACTCGTAATCTTACTGGTAATTTATCTCTAGCCTCCAGGATTCCTTATGGTCGGTGCCCTGTTGTGATTAGTGTTTGTTCCTTGTTAAGTATTTTGAATATCACTCCTGGTGTCAGGTAAACATGAACTGGAATCCTGACTCTTCTCATAATAGTGGATGACAATGCAGTAGTTCCTGGAATTAGCCCTCTGTGTGCCTCAGTGGTCCCATCTATGAAATAAGGGTAATAATTATACCTACTTCATAAGGTTGTTAGAGGATAATAGGGAGTAAAGTATTTAAAAGGCTTATCCTTATCTCACTTGTTGCATTAAATGAGATCTATCATCATGAGTACATCACAATGGTTCCATGATAGTTGAAAACAGCTATTCAGCATTTATCGTTCTCAGTTTAACACCAGTTTCTTGCCATCTAGCCCTTCCTACACTGACACTTCCTAATTACTTGTTCAATGTTTTCTGAAAGTCAGTTGAACAATTACTGTGTGCCAGATACTAAACTAAAAGTTTTACATGTGCCATCTCACTAAATCTTCACAACAGCTCTATAAAGCAGATACTATTGCTGTCCTCGATTTATAGATTCAGGGGGCCGAGTCTCAGAAACATATTACCAAACATGTTTCTAGTCTCAATAGAAAACTAACTCACATGAGACTGAACAATAAAGGGGATTTATTCTTCTATGATACTTGCAAGTCCAGATGTATGCCATACTTGTAGGCTATCTTGATCCAACACCTCAGCCTAGGACTCTATGCTAACTCCTTTAAATCCAATGAATCACACACCTTCTGGAAGCTTTCCCCAGGACAGCAAGGACACTTCTTCCTCAGAAGCCCATAGCTTAACTCTTCTTCCTACTTAATGGCTTAAATAGCGTTACAGCCCATCCCAGAACCAATAACCAGGACTATGGAGTAGCATAACTCTCACTAGCTTAGGCCTTAGTCACAGAACCGTCTCCTACAGTCAAGCGTGGGATAGACTCCCCCAAACAAAGGGACTACAGCGTGTGTGTATATGTGTATGTGTGTGTGTGTGGCAGAGAGGTTAAATACCCAAATGAGAACTGAAATGATTAAGAGAATGAAGAATGGCATGTTAGGAGGGCAATCACAATGTACATTATACAAGGTTATAACTTGCCCAAGGTCCCAGAACTAGCAAGTTCTCAGCTGAGATTTGAAACTGGGTCATCTAACTCCAGAGCCCCACTCTTAACATCTAGGTTCTACTGCTTCCCAAATAAACCTAGTAATGCCTGGGAAGGGATAGAAACATTTGTGATTACTAACCGTATTCTACACACACACACAAACACACTACACAGTACAATACAGTATAGCATATATAAGGCACATGTTTAGTCCATATACTGGTATAGACATACCCATTGTAAAACTACTGAGATTCTTGTATTTCACTGTATTGGTTGATAGAGCTGCTGCCTGAGCCTTCCTGTTACCCAATCCCTTTCCTGCACCCCTTCCTCCTGTTTTCTGCTCTCTCACCCACCAGCTCCCTTGATCTAGCAGCTAAAGTGCTAACTCCTGGCCCAGCAGGGGCCCCTTAAGGTTCTGCTCCTGTGCCCCCACCAGCATCCAGATGACAGACTTTATCTGTTACCATCAACAGACCACAAGTGGTCTTGTTCCTTTCTGGTTCCTCTTACTTTGCAGACTCTTTCCCTGCCTCTAACTAGTACATTTCTTTACCTAAAACCTCCTGGGTTTGAGTGGAAGACCCAGGAGCCCTGAGTTAGGCTGGTCTCTGTGGCGGAGTGATTTACTCTGTGTCCCTGTCTCCTTGGGTGCAGAACGCATAAATGTGACCTAGGATTCTAGCTGTGTGAATCCAAATTAAGGAAAACAATGGTGATGAACGAGCATTGACTAATGTTAAACTGTAAGGCAGGAAGCCTTGTCATCTAAACCTTCTGCCTCCAGAGACTACAAAATGGTTAAAAATCTCAAGTTTCTAGGATGGTGGTACATGGTCATACTTCTCAAACTAGAATGTCTGCACTATTGTACTGCTGGGGATTCACCTTCCTAGAACAACAGATTTATCCAGAATAAGAAAGGTGGAATTTTACTTTTATATTAAAAGAGATATGTATATATTATAGAGTAGGGTGCAAAGTCTATATGATTTTCAAATATACAATAGAAATTATGAAAAAAATTAAACTTGCTGCAGACCAAGTTCAACCACACCCCAGACCCCTGGGTATGTTAGGACATTCTCTCTCCTGAGAGGAAGTAAGATATGAACGTTTGAGATATAAACTAAGATTGCACCTTGCAGTTTTTGGTTGTAATCCCAGTTCTGTCTGTTACTTAAAATCTTGAACCATCTCTGAGCTCCCCCTTCTTCATTTGCAAGAATGGGTGTAGGGCTTCCCTGGTGGCACAGTGGTTGAGAGTCCGCCTGCCGATGCAGGGAACACGGGTTCGTGCCCCGGTCCGGGAAGATCCCACATGCCGCGGAGCGGCTGGGCCCGTGAGCCATGGCCGCTGAACCTGCGCGTCCGGAGCCTGTGCTCTGCAACGGGAGAGGCCGCAGCAGTGAGAGGCCCGCGTACCGCAAAAAAAAAAAAAAGAATGGGTGTAATATCTAAGTTATGGAGCTGTTATGAAGAATAAGAGAGATGCTGTCTCTCAAGTGCCTGCCATGTGCCTGCCACAGCATGGACAATAAATAATAGCTATACCACTCTCTTGACTCATGGGAAGCACAGCAGTTTGAAAACACTCTTATGGACTAGCCCCAACACCTCTTCCTATGGCAATGGCAGGCATTGCTAATCAATCTTTTCCCTTGGACATGGAGGTCCTTTACCAACACAGCCTGAAAGCCTTCAGTCTCTTTACTTCATTTCCTTGTAACGGCTTCTGTAACTAATACTACCTTGAACAAACTGTGGGAAAGGCTGGCATTGAGTAACAACAAAAAGAAGTAGCCAGAAAGTAGCTAAGAGTGTAGATCTTAAAAGTTCTCATCACAAGAAAAATAAATTCATAACTATGTGTGGTGATAGATGCTAACTAGATGTAGTGTGGTGATCATTTCAGAATATACACAAATATTGAATTATATTGCACACCTGAAACTGATATAATAGTCATTTATGTCTCAATTTAAAAAATAAAAATAAAAAGGGGGCTTCCCTGGTGGCACAGTGGTTGAGAGTCCGCCTGCCGATGCAGGGGACGTGGGTTCGTGCCCCGGTCCAGGAGGATCCCACATGCCGCGGAGCGGCGGGGACCGTTAGCCATGGCCACTGAGCCTGCGCGTCCGGAGCCTGTGCTCCGCAACGGGAGAGCCCACAACAGTGAAAGACCCGCGTACCGAGAAAAAAAAAAAAAAAAAGCAGCAGCATCCAGGTGGTAAGAAAGTTGGAGGATGATACCTGGCCCTTACTAATCCAATCCTGGAAGCTTTTCACTTCTGTCTCCTGTTCGAAATTACATGTTTTTGCTTACAATTTCCCATCACACTCTCATACCCCCAAACCTCTCTTTTCTTAACATGGGTCTGTTTATGTGACCAATAGCCTTCATGTAACACTGTAATTAGTATATTATATGCACGATAAATATGATATTATAAATTATATATTTATATATATTATATAATTATTATAAAATAACATTATATAAATATATAAATAAAATATTATACGTATATTTTCCCCCTCTCAAGAACTGGGAGAGGACCCAATCCAGGAAAGCATTATGTGACAAAGAATTAAATCCAAACTGTGGACCTGTCAGAAAGCCGTGGGACACTGAAGAAGTTGAGTTTGATTTGGATACACTGATTTTCCTGTTCCCTCTTCTCACAACACCCCATATCAGATTGCAGGGTGAGCAACTTGATTCCAGGGTAGGCGCAGTGAGGGGATGTAATTAGCCTATTAAGTTCTGCTAATGTCTTGTTAAAGTCATTCAGGTGAGAACAGCAGATATATCAGTTGCGCCTCGGACCCTGCCACAGGGAGTGTTGCGTTTCCACACTGCTATTTATAGTTTTCACAGTAGGAATCAGCTGATTCAGCAGGACCTGGACTTTTCTGTTTCATTAAATCAAGATCCAATGAAGGATTTCTACAGAATGTGTGTGTTCCTAAAAGTGTACTTTACCACTCTGCAAATGATGGGTTTTTTTAGTTGCCAACAGTAAATACAGTGCATCTGGCATATGGAGGGTGTTTTGTTGTCGTTGTTCTTATTCTTTTGTTTTTGTTTTTCTCTTCTTAGGAGAAAAAGAAATACATGGCTTATTATTCCAGAAGTTTGAGAAGCCAAGGGACTAGATTCACTCATTTTTCTGACAAATATTTGTTTAAACACTGACTTTGTTCTGGGCACTTTGATGAGCCTAGGAGCTACAGCACTGAACAGCACAGAAAAGATGTCCTAGCTCTGAGAACTTGGGGGGAAAACAAATAATGAACAAATAAAGAAGAAAATAGGTAATGATAGTGCTGTGCTGAAAATAAGATGGAGGTGAAGACATGAGGAGGAGAGGGCTACTACTCTAGATTGGGTGGTCAAGAAAGAACTTGGAGGATGCGATATTTTAGCCAAGATCTGAGTGACAAGAAGACACAAGCCACCTGAAGGTGTAGGGGGACAGGATTGCAGGCAGAGGGGACAACGTGTGAAGGAGACCAGGAAGAACAGTGCAGTTGGAGCATGGTGTGTGGCAGAGAGAGTATGCTATGAGGTGTAGCTCAGGGCTCCGCAGGACTAGAGCACCTACAGGTCATATAAGACTGGGGTAAATGGTTCGGATTTTATTCCATGTGGGTTGGGAGCCAATGGAGTCATTAGGCAGGGAAGGTGTGTGTAATGAAAAACACCACCCTGGCTGCTATGTGGATAATGGATTGTCAGGGGACAAGACGAGAAGCAAGAAGAACAAGGTACTATACTATTGCAGACTTCATATGATGATGGTGGTAGCGCTGGAGATGGTAATTCTAATGTGTGTCTATGTATAAATATTTTTTCACTGTAGTAAAATATACATCACATAAAATTTATCATTTTAACCATTTTTAAGTGACAAAGTACATTAAGTACATTTATACTGTTGTGCAACCATCACCACCGTCCATCTCCAGAACTTTTTTGTCATCCCAAACTGAAACTCTATAAACATTAAACAATAAATCATCAATCCTTCTTTCCCCCCAACCCTTGGGAACCTCTATTCCATTTTCTGTCTCTGAATTTGACTATTCTAAGGACCTCATATAAGTAGAATCATACAATAATTGCTCTTTTGTGCCTGGCATATTTCACTTAGCATAATGTCTTCAAGGTTCATCCATGTTAGAGACTGTATCAGAATTTTATTCTTTTTTAAAGCTGAATACTATTCCATATGTATATACCACATTTATCTATACACCCATCAATGGATACTTGGGTGGTTTCCACCTCTTGGCTATTATGAATAGTGCTGCCACGGGTGTACAAATATCTGTTCAAATACCTGCTTTCACTTCTTTGGGGTATATACCCAGAAGTAGAATTACTAGATCAAGTATTAATTTCATGGGTTTTTTGGGTGTTTGTGTGGGATGTGATGGATATCAAAGGTTCTCTTTAGGACATATTATATTTATATTTATCATGGCTGCTAAACATACAGGTGGAAACATCAGGCAGGAAGTTTTACATATTATTAGTCTAGAATCCCTGGGTCGGGTCTGGTGATAAAAGGTATATGATATAAGGTCATGCTGCCCGGTGGATAGGCTGTCATGATGACAAAGGAATGATTAGGGAAATGGGAGTGAGGAAACAGTTGGGGTGCATGTTGTTTTCAGCTCCCCAGGTGATCCTAGATATACCCAGGTTTGGTAACTACCCAGTTAAACCATCTTACAGATTGCCTTAAATGAAGAAAACCATTTAGGATTATTGGATTATTGGAGAAGACAGAAAAGATAAGAAGTGGTGCTAAAATTCTGAACTAGAAAATCTCAACTTGTTCTAGCAGGAATTTTAATACAGCACCTGGGTTTATTTTCATTTCCTTTCTCCTACTGCATGAATAAACAATCTTATCACACTGCCATTCACCCTGTAGTGACTTAGAGGTTACCTCATCACTTTTTAGAGAAGCTATGTACTTAGAATCTATGCTTATATACTTTATTTTTCTGTTAAAAGCCCACTTTTTCTTTTATATTTTTCTTAGATTTTCCTCATAGTCTTTCTCTGAATTTAGTAATAAACATGCCTCTTTACCACTTTAAACCCCGTTGGCATGGTTCCTTTTGAACCTTTCTTACCCTCCCCATCCCTGAGGGAACTATGTCTCATCTATCTTTATATTTCTCATATCCTAACACAGTGACTTATCAAAGTAGATAAATGTTTGCTAAATAAATGAATATAAGATTGAAGTAGGACATATCACCTTAAACTATGACCTCTCTGATCTCCATATTATTCTTTAAGCTGCAAGGAAGTTTCTGGGGAAAGTAGTGGATATAACGAAGTGTGGCTATAACAAATTTAAAAACTTAGGGCTTCCCTGGTGGTGCAGTGGTTGAGAGTCCGCCTGCCGATGCAGGGGACACGGGTACGTGCCCCGGTCCGGGAGGATCCCACATGCCATGGAGTGTCTGGGCCCGTGAGCCATGGCCGCTGAGCCTGTGCAGCTGGAACCTGTGCTCCGCAGCGGGAGAGGCCACAACAGTGAGAGGCCCGCGTACCGCAAAAAAAAAAAAAAAAATTACACCTAGGGATTTAATAGAAAGCTCATAAAGTGCCAAACCCACAGCAATTGATTTCTCCTAGCAAGCCCTCATAAATTCAGGCCATGAAATCACTGTGCTCATCTTGCCACACCCAAGTCTCTCCCTTCCTGGCAGGGCTCCTCAGAGCCTCCTCCTCGCCTGGCAGACACTACCTGATGCTCACTGGTACAGGTCGGAAAGAGGTATCAAGAGCCTAATGGCTAGTTTACCTCGAGCTTTAAACTGCAGAATGTTCAATGGTGTGCTGGAGTGCTCTGGTATATCCTGGTTTATGTATTAATCAAGAAACCATCCCCGCCATCAAGGAGTTCATGATCCAGTTGGAGAAAAAATGAATAGAAGTGTGATAAATGTTGTGATGGGATAAGCATACCATGCAGAGCACACAGGAGGGGTCATTGACTCAGAACTGGAAAATCAGGGAAGGCTTCCTGTAGGAAGTGGCATCTGAGCTAACAGGTGAGGGATGAATCTGCATTTTCTGGGTGCGGTGGTTCAGGGCTCTGATTCAGGCAAAGGAACGGCAGAAGGTGAGGGGATGCAGGGAGCTTTTAGGGGACTCCATGCACTCCATGTGGCTGGCACAGGAGCCAGATTATGAAAGGGTCTTTAGTCCATGTGAGTGAATTTAGACTTGATAATTTTTGGAATAATGAAATCCATCAAAGGGGTTAGGGTGGAGTCTGCAATACTGAGAGTTCAGCCAGGGAAAGATGCAATTTGAAACCCCCTTGCACTCTATCTTTTTAGCAAATTATACCCTGAACCAGAGAAAAATTTGCCACAGCTACAAATGACCACTTATGAATCCAGAACTAATTTTAAGAACCTCATAAACTAAATGAGAAGATATTCAAAGCTCCTGGAAGTACCCATTCACCTGCCTGTTGGGTGGGGCATATACTTGGTTCGATATGTAGGCAAGAGGCTTGTTATTCATTAATATTTTCAAAAGAGGGCTCTGACAGTCTTGGTCTGTCACAGACTAAAGTCACCTTATTCTAGTGACATAAAAGCCACTTGACTAGGCTGAAAATGTGTTCCCAAACCTGTTGCAGAATTTCTTCCCTAATGGCTTCTGGGAGTTTGGGTTTAAGGGCTTTAATGGTACATCAGGGAAGGGTAGTAAAAACCGGAGTGTGGAAGAGTGAGGGCTGTTATGAACTACAGAGCTGTGCTCTCACTGAGGAACACTGCTTACAATAATGTTTGTTTCTTGAGGACTTTTGAAACTCTCCAGGCCATTCCTCTAAGTATTTACCATCAAACCTCTAAGTTTTTACCATCAAACTACTGCCTTCGTTGGAAGAGGGTGGATTATGTTCCCTTCTATGGATTTAAGGATCTCACCAATGCATAGAAAACTGGTCCAAATCCTTTAATTAACAATCCCAGGAATGATACTTATTAAGCAACTAGAGGCATTATAGCATCATCCTAAAAAAGATTCTAATCTCCGCAAGTTTAAAATATAATCACCTTATAGATCGTTTTGTTTCTCTTTTTTATAGCCTTTAAGTTTACCTCATCTCTGTAGCTCTAGAGTTACACAGGCAACAATGATGATTAGTACTACTACTGTTCTACCACCTTATGACAACTTAAATGCTGTATGATCACACACTACTATATGTAAGATAGATAACCAACAAGGACCTACTATATATAGCACAGGGAACTCTACTCAATATTCTGTGGTAACCTATATGAGAAAAGAATGTGAAAAAGAGTGAATATATGTATATGTATAAATAAATCATTTTGCAGTACACCTGAAACTAACAAACACTGTAAATCAACTACACTCCAATAAAATTTAAAAAATAAAAATAAATTAAAATTATACATAAAATTTAAATAAATAAATAAATCCCGGATGCTCTATGGAGCAATACTGACACACTTGGATATAATACGCTGTAGAAATTAAGAGTCTGAGCTTTTAGGGACTTCCCTGGTGGCACAGTGGATAGGACTCCACGCTCCCAATTCAGGGTGCCCAGGTTCGATCCCTGGTTGGGTAGCTAGATCCCACATGCATGCCGCAACTAAGAGTTCGCAGGCCACAACTAAGGAGCCCGCCTGCTGCAACTAAGACCCCGTGCAACCAAATAAATAAATAAATATTTTAAAAAAAGAGTCTGAGCTTTTGAATGAGAGAGACCCAGGTTCAGAGCCCTGTTTTTCTGTTTATTAGCTCTGTAACCTTGGGTTAAGTTCCTTAACCTCTTTAAGCCTCAGTTCTGACCTAGAAATTGGGGGTATTAATGGTAACTATCTCAATCCACTGTGAGAACTGAATGAGATTGTGAGTGATGAAGGGTTAGTACTTTCATTCCTAGCTAGCATTCTTAAGCAGTTCACCTTTATCCTTTAGTTCTGTTTCTTTGTTTTATTATGAGCAACTTTCTCCTTTCTTTTTACTCCCCTAGGGATATGAAGCCTGACAATATTTTGCTTGATGAACATGGTAAGTAAATGATTTGTTTGCCATCAACCACATAACATGCATGTAGAACAAGTTGGTTATCCCCAGCAAAGTAGTACTATATAGGGAAAAAGTGTCTTACTCGGTTCAGTTGAGTTGCACGTACAAACTCCATTTTATGGTGGGAGGGGCCATATGGGGGAACTTTATCATTTATTGCAGTGACGTAGTACACCCTTAAATAGCCTTGCATTTACATAAGGAGAAAGTCATTCTCTTTTCAATTTTCTTCCATTCCTACTGATTTCTTCAAGAAAAGCATCCCAGTTTTTTGGTGCTAGTTTGCTTTAATATCTCTATAGCAATCATCTCCCTTTTTTTTTTCATAAAGACAGAAGAGGCTTAGAGCATTTGGTAGGCAATAGTATCTACCTAGAGATTCGTGACAGACTTTCCTTCTTCTGACGGTAAACTGGTTTCACATTTACAGAAGAGATATCAAGTTTTCTGTTCAAAGGTTTTCAGTTACTAAAAATCAGTCCATTTAAAGAAAGATATAAAGCAGGTAAGAGTATCTCTGGTACCCAGCTATGAAAGTGACCGAGGGATATGGCAATGACCATGATGGTGATACATGAATGCCTGAAGTCCAAGAAGCACTGATTGAAGATGTCCTATAGAACAAGCTTTGGCCAACAGTGATTAAATGTGATAATCTCTTCCTAATATTATTTTAATGCACATTTGGATTTATTTATTAGAGCAGACCTGTAGGACACACAGCCTGCATGTTATAAATGTTACAGAGGCAATAAGATCCTTGTTAAATTTTTAGAAAGCTGCTAGGGGAGGGAGTCCTAAATCTGCAAAGCTCTGTATCTCTTTAACTTTTACAAAAGGGATTTGCAAGTGGGACTGAAACCCCACGGACCATCCATCACTTATTATTTATTTACCTAGTTGCATTTTAAGCCTGATTTGCCAGACGCCATGTGTGCTCAGAGGGCTAAGAAACACTTTTGTGTATGACCTCTAATTTCAAAGCTTGAAGTCATTATTTATTTATGGACGGTCTAAAAAGATTTTCTCCACTTTCTTGCAATGCCTTATTTCTTCCTTCCCTTTACTGCTTCTGACATTTGGGAATAGTTTCTGAATCTCAGAAATGTGGGCAATGGTGAGGCAACATGAAGGTGACTTTCATTAAAGCACCAGCTACCTCTGCCTTAAATGGGAAGCAGGACCCCCTCTCACACCGGTGCAGATAAACTCTGTGGAGCTTCACAGCTGTGGACAAGGCCTCCCCCAGCCTCTAGAGGCCATCTTTGCACGATGTACAAAAAGGTGCTCTGTGTGCCCACCACAGCCTTGGGAAGGTGACCACTGGTAATATAGAGCCTGATTTTGGGTTCTGTCCCCACTTCCCCCTCACCTGCTTGCCTTTGTGCCCCATATATTGCTCAACCATTTGTCAGGACCCTGAATGGAGACATATTGGTCCTGTCAACCAAAAAAATGTACCTTCCATTCAGAGAACAACGTTTTGGTCTTGGATCTCAAACATGGCTTCATCTTATTCCTACCATGAGGTCATCCTGTTCTCTCTCATTCAACTTCTTTCTCTTCCTCATTTTCTTGTCAACTTGGTGATTGTAGATTAGGAGAAAGATCCAGGAATAAATTAATCTTCGAGTTTATCCACGCTTAGAGACTACCCTTGGGAAAGATTGTGTGATATCGTAGATAAGAGTGTGGGGTTCGGAGCTCAAAACCCAGTTCTCTCACTCACCAGCTCTGAGACGCTTGACAGGTTGCCTAAAACTTCTCTGCACCTTAGATTCTTCAGGGATGAAAGGTATCCTTACTTCTCAGGGTAACTGTAAACACTAGCTGACACCCTGCTTATAAACTACTTGATTGCCACGTGCACAAGGAAATCACTCAATAACAGTTAAATGCTAGTATGACTCCATGAGTTCGTAGGGGCTTTCTCCCCTACAGAAGGAAGCTTAGGTGACTTCATTTTGTTTTATATGACTTTATCTATATCATAGAGCGTAAGTGAAAGCTGGGTCCTCACCTGTCTTTACTAAAGAATTATTTTGATTCCAGGTGGGATATACCAAAGATTGTGTGTGTCTACTTCTTAGGTCTTGTGTTTAAACAATCTTCTCTGACACTTAATTCTCAGGTAACTACACTTTCAGTGGCCCATTCTGCCTTTCCTTCATGCACGCAGGGGGTTAAGCCCACGTTTCCGGGCATTTTATTCTTGGTTGGACTGGGGCTCTGTTACTTAGGGCCTACAAGCAGGCATCCTGGTCTGCCTGAGGGACGGTCCTAGTCTATACCTGTTATCTGGTGTACTATTTACAAAGATCTTTTTCACTCTCAAGTTCTGGCGTTTGGACAATGGCTTAAGAGGGGGCTTTTCTATATTTGTTCCCATCCTAAACTCAACTGGAGGATCACTGCAGTCAATGAGAGAAACATTGCTTTGGGAAGGACTGGATACGTGAATGGGATAGAAGCAAGCAAACAAAAAGGTTGCGAGTCATTCTCTAAGCATTGTCCTGGGGATCCCTTTCTGGAGAAAATAATTTGTTGAGGTTATTTACTTTCCATTTATTCAAATTCTGAAAAATTAAGCTTTCAGGCATTGCTCAGGGACCATAATCAACTACTTTGAAATGAAGCGATTCCCGGTGGCCCTCGCTCCCCAGCTCATTATGCAGAGCTGCTCTTGTGACAGCCAACTGGACCACAAATCAATGCCTGCCTCTGGGAGTGCTTTCTGGTGTGATTTGCCAAGGTCTCACGTTCGAAAACTTCATTTGTCTCCTCTGTCCACATTTATAACTTTTCACCCTTTATGGACAAGATCATGTACGCCTCTTGCATGGGGATTTAGCAACTGTAAAGGATAGTTGTTTACCTCTAATACACCTCCTATGCCCGTTCCTCCAAGGGAGCTGCATATTACACCACATGGCTTATATTTTAATTCAGCACCATCAGTAAGAGGCAGAAATTTTGTTTTACTCTTACTGATTCATATTGGTTCATGTTCATCAGAAAAGGCTGATATTTAAAGGAGCTAAATTCTTTTGTAAATGGAGAATCCTTTCACTGGTGTGAATGGATATTCCTTATACATCAGAATTTGACTTTAAAAAGTCTGTAATTTAGAGCATACCTGTTCTCCTTAAATGTCTCACTCGCTAGTTCAGAGCCCAAGATGGCATTAGATCTTGCATGGCTCATAACCAACTGTCCTGATATATAGGTTTCATGTCCTACCATCTTAAGTACCCCATCCAATTCTATCAGTTCAATAGTGTCTAAAATTCTTGTGTTTTTCCTAAGCTATTCAGTAAATAAGTGCTGCATACAAGGAGCAATAATGCCTCCCTGGTGTATCTGAGAGAATGACAATTACCACATCATCTATAATTTAGGTTTCTTAATATCATCCCTAGTCACAGGGAACAGAGAAAGGCAAAAACTCCATTTGGGGGTATGAGGAAGAAATAATCCTGCTACCTTAACAGCTTCTCCCTTGCAGAGTCCCAAAATGTACCTAAAAATCAAGTGGGTAGCATCTTAAAACCTATATATACATATACATATATGTATAGTATATATATACACACACACACATGCACACACACACATATATATAGGAGAACTCTGTACCCTATCCCCAGATAATCAGGTGTATAAGTCTCTGCTAGTGCCTAAGGATATGAATTTTTAATAAGAATCCTAGTAAAATGTGGCACACATGATCTAACTATTTTTGAGTTGAGGAAATTTTTGAAAGTTAGAGGAGCCATGCCAACCAATTGGTTATGGTGTCCTTGAGGGCTGTGTTGAGAAACATCCTCAAGCTGAACACAGGCACAGTGAGAAAGAGTATAAGTAATGACCACAATGATGACTAAATTCAGTGACTCAATACTATGAACTCCAGTTTTTAATGTGATTCGGTGCCTCAAGGTACAGAGGTGAAAAGAGCTGGCAGATCACTCCCTATAGGGTGTTCACAGTGAGGAAGTTCTGAGCCTTGTATCTGAAAAACTTCACAGTAAGGCAGTGGTTCTAACTGGGGATGCTTTTGCTCTACTGTTTCTCCCTGCAGGGGACACCTGGCAATGTCTGGAGACATTTTTGATGGTCAGGATTCTATCCAGGAGAGGGAAGTACTTTTGGCATCTAGTGGACAGAGGCCAGGGATGCAACTAAGCATTCCACCATGCACCGCACAGCCCTTCACAGCAAAGAATGATCAGGTCCAAGACCTCAATAGTTCCAGGTTGACAAACTCTGTTTTAAGGCCCCCTCAGAGCCGGGGCTTATGGAAGAGGCCAGAGTGGTCCCTCACACCCAAGCAATTCCTGTGTCCCTCCATGAGCAGGTGACCAAACCTTCCTCTGGGAGCCAGAACTCAGATTCATTTCCACAGCACAGAAGGGAACATGGCAGAAGGATCCCCACGGTGAGCACAGGGAAGCATGGCAGCATCCTGGGCCAGGAATGGAAACATCGGGGCTGGTGGCCAGGGGCTCTGCTTTCCTTGTTCAGCTTGAGGGCACAGGGCAACAGTTTCCAGTAGATCCTGACCCTCAAATGATTCCTCCCCATTGTTTACTATGCACCCTGGTGGGGGAACCCTGAGCCAACCAGCAGATAGTTCTTTTAGTTTGTTCAGCTCTTTGGTCTTATGATAAAGCGCAAAAAGTTTTTGGGCGATTTATAACCCACCAAAGACGTCCTGGACCAAATTCTAGATCCTAATTCTAGCTCTGCTACTTCTACGCACTGAGAACTTAGCCACAAACAGCTCTTCTGTAAAACAGGAGCTACTTCATTAGGCTAAAGTGTACGAAAACCTTTTGAAAATTGCAATTAACCATATGAATGTAAAAACTACTACTTATAACATTAACATTCTTTCAACCACATTCAAAAGAAATGTAATGCGTGAGTACTTACTGCAGTCAAGATCTTCTACTAAGCCTGGTCTTCTTTTAAAAGTGTGGTCTCAAACTTTACTGGGTATCAGAATCACCTAGGGAGCTTTTTAAAACACTGGGCCCCCATCCTCCGAGTTTCTGATTCAGTATGCAGAGGTAGGGCCCAGGAATTTGCATTTCTAACACTTTCCCAGGTGATACTGATGCTGCTGGTCTGGGGACTGCACTCTGAGAACCAGCTGACTCTGAAACATCCTCTACCTTCTACTTCTACATGAGCATAGCCAATCATAGGACTGAGTCGGCTTAGAGCACCTGCTCAGGCTAACGTAGAGTATCCCGTGCCTGGCTGCCCATCTGAATCACCTGTGGAGTTTCTTGTTCTGTTTCTAACATGGATGCCTGGCTCTCCCACCAGTCCCACTGC
Source organism: Mesoplodon mirus (assembly GCF_964341445.2). Taxonomy (NCBI): domain Eukaryota; kingdom Metazoa; phylum Chordata; class Mammalia; order Artiodactyla; family Ziphiidae; genus Mesoplodon; species Mesoplodon mirus. Next base: position 60,233,798 of record NC_138980.1, on the reverse strand, counting down.
ACTGGTGTCCCAGGAGAATGAAGTCCGGGCGTGTGGGTTTCACAAAATCACTCTGGAGCGTCTGATCATGACAAATAGCAACTTCCTGCCAAATGCTGAGCAAAGCCTTCCACAGTATTATTTCATTTGATCTTCCCAACAACCTCATGAGAAGATGACTACTATCATCTCAACTTTTCAGAGAGGATAAGTCACCTTTTTGAGGTAGCAGAGCTAGTTAGTATTAGAGCCGGGACTTGAAGCCAGGCAGTCAGACTCCAGAGAACAGGCTCTTAATCATTAAGTCTCCAGGCTCACCTGTTTTGTATCAAACCTTGGGAAACATTGATCCAGTGCTTTGAGCGTGACCCATGGGGAGAAACAGAGAAAGAAAATACTGAAACAACCTATATTATGATAGGGTGATTTCTGGAAATCATCTGTTGGTACCACTTATGCAAGAATACCTTCCCTTTCAGCTTGATGAGCGCTACTTTTACTTTATTAAAATGTCATCAGATATAAACAAAACACTTTTTGCACCACACAAAACCCTGGTGATAAAGACAGTGAGATTTATCGTTAGCGGCAGGCTGGATGCTATCAGGAGCAGACAGTGCAGTTGGCAGGGGGAGCGTGGTCTGTGGGATATGGAAGAAGAATCCCCTCCAGTTACCACCATATCTCATCACAACCACAGAAGCATGCAAATGGAAATGCCAACACTTCACGATCCTCTCAAAGCATATGAATTTCCTGCCAACAGCTGACAGAACGGGCTTATCCTACTTCTGGCTGTGAATGCAAGGACCGTAATACAATTTGTAGGGTGTGCCCCCTGCTGAACTTAAGTGTTAGACCCACACTATATTGCCATGAGTGCGAACACTGCAGAGAAACCCTAGAGATCATCTAGTCCGCCCATGAATTTTTTTTTTTTTTAAGGGAAACTTAGGTTCAACACAGGAAAGGAACTGCAAGTGTATGATGTATTTGGAGCAGAATTCAGGGCAGGACCTAAGTCTCCTGGCTCCCAGTCTAGGGCTCTTTCTAGAGCCTCTTTAAAAATAAAACTTGACTTTTCCCTACTTTCCCTTGGTACATTATTTTGTTGGGGACCACTGGGGGACAACCTGAACTATCAGACAAAAAACTACTAATGATATTCAGAAAAACAAGGAGAGAAAGAACTCTTTCTTGGCAAAGAAAGAAATATATGCATCCACAGTCATGTCTGCTTTGTATTAACAATATTTGTTTCTTAAAAAAAAAAAAGATCCTGTAAAGATGCTTGGAAATTTGATACTTCAAATAGTTCTTATCTGCCCCCCTCTTGATTCTCACAGGCTGTACCAACTTAAAATGCTGACAACAGGCAAACATTGCCTAAGTAGAATTTACCAGAGCGTGGGCTCTTAAAGACCAAGGTTAAAACTTTCTGACATTGAACTACAAATTTACAACCAGACATTAACCTTTTCATGTTTTGGAACCTGGAGGGATGCTGCTTTAGACTATATTGGTCTTGAGGATAGGATAATTGAGTTTTTACTGTCTGTACCCAATTGCTAATGGCGTACAAGAATTTACAAACTAAGCTTCCAGGTACTATTGATAAAAAAAAAAAAGCGTGGTCTGCCACTGGGTTGAATGGAACTTAACGTTCTCTGTGGTCCTTCTCCCTCGCAGGGCACGTGCACATCACAGACTTCAACATTGCTACGATGCTACCTGTGGAGATGTGCATCACCACCATGGCCGGCACCAAGCCTTACATGGGTATGGGCCCCCTGAGCCACCATGGCGACTAAGAGGAAGGCTTCTTTATTCATTCCTGTAGACACCATGTACTACGGGTTCAATCATCTGTAGGGCCTTGCAGCTAGAAATGACAAGTCCCCCTCTGACTTTACCTAGAGAGCTTCTAATTTCACAGGTCTGCGATGAGCCTCAGGAATCTCCTTTTAGCAAGCACCCAGTCTGATCTTGATTCAGGAGAGTCATGGATTACATGTAAAAACACTATTTTATGAGTTATTAAGGACAGTTTCTACCTACTTCCTGATGAAGAATATTAATAATTAATTCAATAAATATCTACTAATTGCCTCTATGGACTCAGCACTGTTTCAGGTGCTGGTGATCCTGCAGGGAGCAAAACATACAAAGTCTCCAGCCCATGGAGCTTACCTTCTAGTAAAAGGAGTTTAAAAAAAAAAAATAGAATCAAACAGAGAAGGTACAGCCATAAGTAGGATGGTAATAAGTCACATAAGTATTATTATAACCATGATTTACATAATCCTGCATAACATGCACAGGGCTGTAAGTTCACAAAGTAACTTCCAGTTATAATTTTGGTTTTAGGTTTATCACCACAACAATCCCATGAATAATTTGAACTTGAAATTAAAGAGCAATGCCACTTTCTTTCAATATTTCATTCTCTTCCTCATGGAACTAAAGAGAGAACTAAAGAGAGAGAGGAAAAGAGAACTGTGCAGGGCCACCTCACTTTCCAAGAGAAAGAAATCATCTGTGGGGAAAAATGAGCCTGATTTTATATGGTATTTGAACAACTGTAAGTTCCTGGCTTCCAATTATCAGTGGGGGGAAGAAGTCTCCTTTGTCCTTCTAAAATAATGGACACATATAATTCAGCCTATTTTCTTGCCCGAAACCCATGGTACTCAAATGATAAAAAGGAATCTCTGAGACTGCTGGTCTGATGAGTTTATTCCCCAGGTTTCCTGGGTTTCCACATTAAGGGCTATTTGCTTGGAGCCAAATCAGAAAATGTGCATCTGGGTTTTCTAAGCCTGGTTTCCATGGTGAAAGGAGTAAAGGAAGACCATCTTTGTTTTCTCTCCCCAGTGATTTTAAATACAATATCCATATAATTTGATTCTCCTAAAAGTTGGCATTTCCAGTCTTTTCATGACATAGAGCTAGGAAATTGGAATCCAGTCAAGTTTCTCTGCACCTCTCCACCCTCACCCTTACAATTAACAATTACTAATATTTATTGAAAGCCTTCTAGGGACCAGACAATGTGTTAAATGTTTTGCATTCACTGACTCATTAATTTTTTCTCAACAACCCTGTGAGGCAAACTGTAATTATCACCATTTTACAATGAGGAAAATAAGAAGCTAAGTAATTTGCTCAAGATCACATGGCTAATAATTGAAAAAGCCTAGATTTAAAGCAAGCTCGTTCTGACTTTAGAAAACCAAGCTTCTCCCTAAAAGAGAGAAATTTAAAAGTTTATGTATTTATGATTCTTAAATAGATGTAAGCTGAATTAGGTAGGCCACGCTCTTAGAAATGTTTCTAGTTTTATTTTAAAAAATGAATATCTGACTGTCAACGCTTATATTTTCATCCAGACGTTGTTCTTGCCTTTGATTTTTGGATGGGAATCTTCCTAAGAGGTACCACAGGCAGAAGTCTGCTTTCTCTTTTTAAAAATTATGTTCCCAATAATTTCGTAAAATCTACCTAACAGACATTCACCAGCACTCATTTTATAGCATTCCTGCAGAATGTAATTAGCAATTACCCAGAAAGAAAAAAAATTCTAAAAAGAAAGAAAACTAGGATGAAATACTGAATGAAGATTATAGAAATATACAACATTTTCTAATGTAAGATGCTTAGCATATTATATAGCAGCTCCTCGACTCTGGCAATAAAAAGATGAGCTGTCTGTCAGTTCTTTTTTTTTTTTTTTTTTTTGCGGTACACGGGCCTCTCACTGTTGTGGCCTCTCCCGTTGCGGAGCACAGGCTCCGGATGCGCAGGCTCAGCGGCCGTGGCTCACGGGCCCAGGCGCTCCGCGGCATGTGGGATCTTCCAGGACCGGGGCACGAACCCGTGTCCCCTGTATAGGCAGGCGGACTCTCAACCACTGCGCCACCAGGGAAGCCCTTTTTTTTTTTTTTTTTTTTTAACATCTTTATTGGCGTATAATTGCTTTACAATGGTGTGTTAGTCTCTGCTGTATAACAAAGTGAATCAGCTATACATATACATATATCCCCATATCCCCTCCCTCTTTTGTCTCCCTCCCACCCTCCCTATCCCACCCCTTGTCTGTCAGTTCTTAAGCACCTGCACCCAACAAGGAAGTTTTACTTTTTTGAATTCCTCATCTTCTACCTCCATGCTCTTTCCAATCAACTCCAATCCCTCTTTCTCCCAACCCCTGGTCTGTGTGAATATCATCCAGATCACTTAGAGCTTAACCAATTAAAACATTCCTCTTCTCCAAATTAACCAAACCAAACAAACAGATATACTATGGAAAATGTGTAAAATGCTGATTAAGCAATGGGGAAATTAATCTCTCTACTTGTAGATATTTAGGGTTTCCTTCCAGACCTTTATTCTGTATACACACAAACACATTTTTTTAAGTTGGATCATACTGGAGTTTTGCAACCTAAATTTTCACTTTAAAATGTAATAACAATAATAGGCATCATATAGTGAGAATCTATTATGTCCCAAGCATTTTGCTAAGTTTCTAACATTATATCATTAAATTTTCAAAGCAACTCAACGAAATATGTTTTCATAGGTTAAAAATAATCGGGCCTACAGAGAAAGCGACATGATTATAATCACACAGCAAGCAACGGGCAGAGCACAAAGTTAAATCCAAATCGAAAACGTCTCAAGTCTGGAATGTTGATGGTGATGACAACAGAGCAGGAGGGGTAATGGCTGACATTTACTGAGCTCTTTCTATTGGCCAAGCACTGTCCTAAGTGCACGTGTGACATCATTTAAACTAAAAGCAATTCAGTTAGGGATGCCAGAGTCTAACCCTCCACACGCTGCTGTGCTATCTCTCTGCCTCCTGGCAATAAGCATGTCTCAGCCAGAACGGAAACCACTTCTCTCTGACTTCAGAGCCCGGCTCTGCACAACTGACACTACTTATTTTCCCAGGCCCATATATATAACCACCGTTTTTAATGTTCACGTGCTACAGAGTTAGAGAGCTGCATCAAAATCTATTGAACCACTTCTTTATTGTTGAATTTTAGGTTATTTCTCATTTTGAAATATAAATAAATTTGTGATAAAAGTCCTGTTAGCAGAAATATGTGCTACAACTTATTTCCCATGATAAATCCCCATTCAAGGAATTTCTGGTCAAAGGGTATCTATGTTAATGCATTTCCCTCCTGAAAGTTTGCGTTGATTTCTACTCATTTGCTCTGGAAGCACCTGAGGATATTCACTTCCTTGCATCCTAACCAGGGCTGCACTGTCAATATCTTTTATTTTATTTTTATTTTATTTTATTTTTTTTTCTTTTTGCGGTATGCGGGCCTCTCACTGTTGTGGCCTCCCCCGTTGCGGAGCACAGGCTCCGGATGTGCAGGCCCAGCGGCCATGGCTCACTGGCCCAGCCGCTCCGCGGCATATGGGATCCTCCCAGACTGGGGCACGAACCCGTATCCCCTGCATCGGCAGGCGGACTCTCAACCACTGCGCCACCAGGGAGGCCCTGCACTGTCAATATCTTAATCTTTGCAAAAAAGATAAGTGAAAATGGTACCTCATTATGACATGAAAATTGCTTTTATTTTACTTCTTTTGTAAATTGCCTGTTCATGTTCTTTGCCCATTTTCTGTTAGAGTGTTAATACATTTTTTTCTATTTCTTATTATGTAAAGAATTCTTGACCTTTATATATAAAGGATTTTAAATTCTAATGTATCATGTGTTATAAATTTCCTACTTTTTAGTTGCTGTTGTTCTTATAGCATTTTTGACATGAAAACTATGTTCCTAACATCAAACCCTTAGTCATATTCTTTTGTAGTCTATTTTATTTTTTTATTTTTAAAGGTTATACTCCATTTATAGTTATTATAAAATGTTGGCTATATTCCCTGTATTGCACAGTATGTACTTATAGCTTATTTTATACCTAACAGTAGTTTGTATGTTTTAATCCCCTACCCTTATATTGCCCCTCCCCCATATTGCCCCTCCTCTCTTCCCTCCCCCCACTGGTAACCACTAGTTTGTTCTCTATAACTGTGAATCTGCTTCTTTTTCGTTATATTCAAGGGTTTTTTAAAAATTTTTTAACATCTTTATTGGAGTATAATTGCTTTACAATGGTGTGTTAGTTTCTGCTTTATAAGAAAATGAATCAGTTATACATATACATATGTCCCCATATCTCTTCCCTCTTGCATCTCCCTCCCTCCCACCCTCCCTATCCCACCCCTCTATGTGGTCATGAAGCACCGAGTTGATCTCCCTGTGCTATGCGGCTGCTTCCCACTAGCTATCTATTTTACGTTTGGTAGTATATATATGTCCATGCCAGTCTCTCACTTTGTCCCAGCTTACCCTTCCCCCTCCCTGTGTCCCCAAGTCCATTCTCTAGTAGGTCTGTGTCTTTATTCCCATTATGCCCCTAGGTTCTTCGTGACCTTTTTTTTTTTTTTTTTTTAGATTCCATATATATGTGTTAGCATATGGTATTTGTTTTTCTCTTTCTGACTTAACTTTGCTCTGTATGACAGACTCCAGGTCCATCCACCTCACTACAAATAACTCAATTTCGTTTCTTCCTATGGCTGAGTAATATTCCATTGTATATATGTGCCACATCTTCTTTATCTATTCATCTGTTGATGGACACTTAGGTTGCTCCCATGTCCTGGCTATTGTAAATAGAGCTGCAATGAACATTTTGGCACATGACTCTTTGATGTTGTATTTTTTAGATTCCACATATAAGTGATATTATACAGTATTTGTCTTTCTCTGATTTATATCACTTAGCATAATACCCTCCAGGTTCATCCATGTTGTTGCAAATGGCAAAATTTCATTCTTTTTTATGGCAGAGTAGTATTCCATGGTATATATCTACCACATCTTCTTTATCCATTCATCTGTTCATGGACACTTAGGTTGCTTCCAGATCTTAAACCATTAGTCTTTTTACTTTATAGTTTCTACCTTTGATGATATTCTTAGCAAGATCTTCTTACCTCTAGATTTTAGACATGGTTACCTATATTCTTATTTTTGTTATAGTTTAATTTTTCTTAATCCAGCTATATATGTGGTAAGATATACAGTAAGGATATGACTTCATTTTTGTTATATTCTTGTTGTTGTTGTTTTGTGGTACGCAGGCCTCTCACTGTTGTGGTCTCTCCCATTGTGGAGCACAGGCTCCGGACGCGCAGGCTCAGCGGCCATGGCTCACGGGCCTAGCCGCTCTGCGGCATGTGGGATCTTCCCGGACCGGGGCACGAACCCGTGTCCCCTGCATCGGCAGGCAGACTCTCAACCACTGCACCACCAGGGAAGCCCCATTTTTGTTATATTCTTAAATAATTGTTTTGAGACCATGTATCAAATAAGATCCCATACATGCTGATTTGAAACATGTTCATCATAAACTAAGTATTTTTATGTACTAGCATCTATATTCTGTGGCTTTCAAATCAATTATTGTAGCTTTATAATGTGGTTTAACACATGGAATTGCAAGTCCCTTTATCCTTTTTCAGAAAACCTTTATTATTCACATATTTTATAGAGGAAATTTAGAATCATTTTTGTAAATTCCATGAATTATTTCTGTTGTACTATATTTATATATCAGGTTTTGGCCCCTTTCTTTATGTCCTGAGCAGAATCTACTGTCCAGTTGCTTTAAAATCTGAAAGCCAAACAATGGAAATCCAAATAGCTAATAAATGTATTAAAGCATGGGCAAGCTTATTAGTAATCAGGAGAATGCCAATTTAAACCACAATGGAAGACCATTACATACCCACTAGATTGGAAAAGTCACAAGGTTAGTTAATATCGAGTGTGGATAAAGAGGTTGAACAAAGTCTCACGTGTTGCTAGTCAGAGCGTTAATTGGTACAACCACTGTGGTAAATAGTTTGGCATTATCTAGCATGGGTGAAGATGCACAGCCCATCCCAGAATTTCCCCTCCCAGAAATGTCACCTAAAGACGTGTGGACTTAGAGGAGTCTTACATGTGCAGGAATGTTCATGAGAGCATTATTCAAAATACTCCAAATTGAAAACAATCCAAATGGCTATTAAAAGTAGGAAAGGTAGGTAAATGACAGTGTATTTGTATGGCTTTGAATGTGAACGAACTATGTGCAGCAAGTTGGATAAATTTTATACACATAATGTTGAACAAGAAAAGCAAGTCAACAAAGAAAACAAGCAGTAAGATTTAACACACACACATACCCATGTTATATATATGCACAAATACATATACATATGTTATACACACATCTGTTATATATACATAATGTCATATACATATATATATATATACACAACATACATATAACATATGTATTACTAAAATAGGCAAAACTAAGGTGTTGCTTAGAAATGCATACACAGGTAGTAAATCTATGTAGAAAGGCAAGAAGAAAATTACCGACAGAAATTCAGGATAGTGGTTACTTCTATGGTTGTAAACAGGACAGGACCCAGTGGTGGAGTCAAGATTCTATATTGTGCCCTGTGTAAGGTTACGTGGCCATTTACTTAAAACTGCTTGTTAATTTTTATTTTATGTTATATTTACTTTTCTGAATGGAAGTATGGAAATAGTTTAAGAACTAAATGAAATACTCAACGTCTTATTTGAAGGAAACTTAGTCCCTCTCCACCTCTATTTGTACCATCTCAGGAGCAAGGAGTCCTCCTGCAGGGTTGATGGAAGCCCTCAGCATCTCCCTGCCCTGACTTTTCAGCTCTTTGAGGGCTCAAAGAATTACCCATCTGTTATGCTTTTGTATGTTGCCATCATGTTTTTTCTTAGTGTTCTTTCAAAATTCCTCAGTGCCTAGCATACCATGAATATTTGTTGAATGAATGAATGCATATTCAAAGGTCTTCGTGCGGGAAAACAGTAAGTAGAAGAGGATTCTACTCGTATAAACTCCAAGGGTGGTCTAAGACCACAGAATACACAGCTTTCATAGAGTGATGTTTATGCTGGTGGATAATTTCTTAGCACAGTTGTCTGTTTATCCCTCAGAGTTCTCTGCAGCTTCTCTGAGATATCTGTCACCTGTCACCCGGAGGGACTACGTCATCTACAGATGACTTGCTTTGAGATACTGATAAGGGAAAGTAGAAGTATAGCCCACTCCATCCAGTCTGTGGGAGCACCGTGGGGTCAGGACCACTATCTCCCAAACTGCATGGGGAGCTGTGACTTGCAGAGAGAATGCAGTGATGCATGAAAGGTGGATCCACCAGGGAATGAAGTTTCCTTAGTTCTGCTACAGCGGGCTTTTATAGTCTGGGTCAACCCTGGACGTTGGGATGTCAACATTCTACCTCTCTAATTGGATGTTGCCCACAGGATTTTACTTGAAATTGAGTGCACCAGGCAGGGCAAACCTGTATGCAGGTCCCACATCACACCAATTTCCTTTGTCCAGAGCCAGCACCTTACTACCAGAGGCTTGGGTCAAGTGTGCAGCTTTTGGCTAGGTAAAATTCCCATTATTATGGATGTTTGCCTCTCTAGAAGAGTGCCTAGTTTTTTGAGTACTTTCCAGGTGCCAGACACTGTGCTGTGATTTTGGCATGCATCATCTCATTTAGTTTCTCACCTCTGTAGGAACTGCCTTCTCATTGTTCTGATTTTGCTGATGAAGATTCTCAAGCTCAGCCCACTGACTCGTTTAAGGTCACAATAAGTGGTGAAGGCAGTTTTTGAACACAGACAGCCTGGTTTCAGCTAATGTTTGCAACCAGGGCTTGATTGATTGATTCAGTATTGTTCATTCTTTTAACCCATTTCTGTTGAGTGACACTAAATGCCGGATTCGGTACTGGACAAGCAAACAGAGAAGAGACCTGCCCTTGCTTTGTACTTCATTTTCCCCACTCCATCCCTCAGGAGTTAGGTATAGTCTTGGAAGGGTGTGCAGAAGGTAGAAGGTTCTCAGTGTGTTAGGGAACACATAACTAGGGGTCTCCACTGGGGTAAGATTGAGGTTCTGCCTTCCACTGGAGCCAATTCACAGAACTATGGGACAAAGTGTCAATGCCCCACAAGTGATGGGAAACCGTCTCTCTCAGAGTGCCCCGCCCTTTCTCCTCTCCCTCACCCCCAGTACAGGCTGCAAATGCTGCCTTTGCCTCTTCCAGATGACTCTGAGATGGAGAGTCAATCCCACGTAGTTGGAGCCAAATTCTGAACAATGTTCGCAGCCGTAATACAAATTTACGTCCTGATCACAACCCTTCCAAATCAAGACAATGAATATAACCTCTTCTCAGCCTTCCCGCTTTCAGAGTCAGCCACACATTTGAGGCCTGATGGGATCCAATTTTTCATAGGTGCATGTTCTAAGTCAGAGAAGAATTTTTCCATTAAGGGCTGTGTATGCCTGTGTGTGTTGGTGATGAATGAGAAAGACTAGAAAATTAGAAACTTCTGCCTGCAGTGAGCAATCTAGCAATGGATGATAAACACACATAAAAGTGTTTGTACCCTTTTCCCTGGCAATTCACCTTTGGAGGAACATGTTGGGAAGGTAGATTTGTTAATGTCTCAGGAAGTAAAACTGACCTAACTCTTCTGTGTTTTTCAGCACCTGAGATGTTCAACTCCAGAAGAGAAGCAGGTTATTCCTTTGCTGTTGACTGGTGGTCACTGGGAGTTACAGCATATGAGCTGTTGAGAGGCCGGGTACAGTAGAATTACATTTCTCTTTAGTGACTCTTCCAGCAAGTTTCATTTTTACAGTGAAAGGATTTTTTTTTTTTTTTTTTTTTTTTGCCAAAAGTCAAGTAGTTTGTTCCAGAGATGAAAGCAACAATGCCATGTGATGCTGGTAACAACCCTTGGGATTTCTGCCCATAATTAATTCACTCTCCTATAATTAATTCACTCTCCTACATATGGAGCCAAGCATGTGAGTTGACATTAAATTATGCAGATAAAATTAAATGAATTATAGGGATATTATTAACTCCCAGAGAGGGAAAATCAATACATGTCACTCCATATCTTATATAAATATATTTGTTTGTTTAAAGAAAATAAATTTGCAGTCATAGTCCAGGGCTCTGATTCAGTGTGAATTATTAATATAACACAATTCATGCCCTGTCTTGTTGGATTCCTGTCTTTCATTTGCCTCTTGGGTTCTGGGTTCAGAGGCAAATTAAAATAGTTTCCTTTTTTTTTTTTTTTTTTTTTTTTTTTTTTTTTGCGGTACGCGGGCCTCTCACTGTTGTGGCCTCTCCTGTTGCGGAGCACAGGCTCCGGACGCGCAGGCCCTGCGGCCATGGCTCACGGGCCCAGGCGCTCCGCGGCATGTGGGATCTTCCTGGACCGGGCACGAACCCGCGTCCCCTGCATCGGCAGGCGGACTCTCAACCACTTCGCCACCAGGGAAGCCCGAGTAGTTTCCTTTTAAAAGAAACATATCCTAAACTAAGAAAATGCCTAGGAAGAATTTTGCTAAGAAAAGATTTTTTTCCTCCCTCCCATATTATTGTACCTCGTGGTAGTTCCCTGTGATTTGATGTAACTGACAATGTATTAACACTGTCAGATTCATTTTTCTTTTCGTTTTCTGCTTAGGAAAGGTGAAGCATAGTTACTGTTAGGTTGCTGAATTCATATCTACATATATAAATTCGGGGTTATCGGCTATAGTGACTACGTTACACTTAGATCCTCAGATCTTATTCGGCTCACAACTGAAAGTGTGTACCCTTTTACCAACCTCTCCCTATTTTCCCCACCCTCAACCCCTGGCAACTATTCTACTCTCTGTTTCTATGTGTTTGAATTTTTTTTTTTTAAGATTCCATGTGTAAGTGATACAATGCAGTTATTTGGCTTCTCTGACTTGTTTCAGTTTGTGTATTAGACTCAAGGTCTGTCCATGTTGCTGCAAATGGTAGGATTTCCTTTTTTCTTATGGCTGAATAATATTCCATTATTCATATATATTGTATATGAATATATATTATGTTATGTATAATATGCCATTATTCATTTATAATTTATCCATATATAATGAATATTATGTGTAAATATATAATACCATATATAAGTATATATTATAGATAAATATATGTATATATGTGCATGTATAAATATATATATGTATATCATATACACACACATCTTTATTCATTCATCTGTTGATGGATATTTATGCTGTTTCTGTGCCTTGGCTATTGTGAATAATGCTGCAATGAACATGGGAATGCAGATTCTTTTTTGTAAAGCACAGATATAACTTTTCATGTTAAAAAAAATGCTGTTACTCCCTAATGCCTCGTATATTCACACACACACACACACACACACACACACACTTCACCTGCCTTACCCACCCCTCTCCTCCCTCACACTCTTCAGACACCTTAGCTTGGCATTCTTTGCCCTTTAGAACCATGTTAACTTTTCAGATTTTGCTTCAATTTGAATGACCCTGACTCTTCACAAACTCACTTCAGCCTCTTTGGACTCCCTCCTGTCTGGAGGCATCCCTTGGAGCTCTTTTCCTCTTGTTCCTTTGCCTATAAAGATATTTCCTAAGATAAGCCCTGGTCTTTTTTTTTTTTTTAGTCACTCTTTGGGGCTTCCCTGGTGTGCCCCAGCTCTTAATGGTAAACATGCAGTGAATCACATGTAGTGACCCACAGTGCCCTTGGCTTGCAAACAGTCAATAAACATTGATGACGCTGATAAGGTACCCGGCCCAGCACTCTTTTTCTGATATTGAGTTACAAGGGTTGTTTCCACTGTATCATTACTGAGACAAATGAATTAACTATGGTCCTTTATTCAGTCTTGAGGGAAGAAAATATGCGGCAGGGGTTTTTAAACCTTGCATTAAAAAAATAAATTTGGTCAATCTCCCTTTTAGGGAGTCAACCCCTAGCACTTCCTGGTTCCCTGGGTAACTGCTATTGACATGCCATGCACAGACTTAAGCCTTCCTTCACATCACCTTTTGTGATGACTCATCTTGCTGTTCATTATTTACATTTATAGCCACCATCCTTTTTACCTTTATGTCAATAATCATATCTCTCCTGTATTATGGCTAATATATATTAGCCACTCTATTGAGAACTTTACATGTATTATGTCCTTTAATTTTCCCAACACTCCCCTAAGGTGGTTCATTTTACAGAAGAAGTAACTTCATCTACAGATGATGGAATTGAAATTCAAATTGACCGAGTTTAGCACTCAAATCCTTTTGCCTTCAGAGCTCCAACACTTAATTACATTATGTTACCTTTTAATAATGATTTACAACAAGGAAAAAATTAAACTCCTCCATTTCTCCCAATTTAGTTGGGAGAAATCGGTCCAGTCATCTATTTTCTCGAAAGAGTCAGGCACTTGATAAATGTACATATCTATATTCACTGTTCTATTGTTGGTTAATTTAATATGAAAATTTTGTTCATTCAACAAACATGTAATGAGCACTCACTAGGTGCTAGGTCCCATGGGCAAAAATGTGAATATGGTCAAATCTCCAGCTTTAAGTAGCTCACTTCACATAAAGAGAGACAATCCCAGGGTGAGCCCTTTATGAAACAGAGAAATCAATGTAGGTAAAGGCTGCCCTCTAGTGGATATCTGTGAAAATTATAACAAAGCCACCGTTTTGTTTAATTTCTTTTTCCCCCAAGTTAGGACTATAGAAGAATCTGGTTCTCTCAGAGGTAAAAATGCTTTTGCCTCATCACAAAATTCTCTACCCCACTCCGTAGTACTAGACGCTCATAGCATTGGGGACTGGGGTTGAAGTCTTCTGGGTAACCTTCTAACCCGAGCTTGGTCATTATGATTCGAACAAGTAAAAAGTGGTGTGTGTATGGTAAAACTCTGAATCTCTTTATAATCAACACTTAAATAACAATTTTTTAAATTTACTGAGCGCTTGTCCAGTGTTTTAGGTAAATACTTACATTAGTTAACCTTACAAAACATTTCCAAACTGACATCTCAGATGTGGATTTAGCCCACAGAAATGTTTCCTTTGACCCAGAGGGTTACCAACTTTTAAAAATTCCAAGATTTCACAAGGATGTATAGATTTCTGGTATGCTTTTTTAAAAGTTAGGAAATCTGGGGCTCCCCTGGTGGCGCAGTGGTTGAGAGTCCGCCTGCCCATGCAGGGGACACGGGTTCGTGCCCCGGTCCGGGAGGATCCCACATGCCGCGGAGCGGCTGGGCCCGTGAGCCGTGGCCGCTGAGCCTGCGCGTCCGGAGCCTGTGCTCCGCAATGGGAGAGGCCACAGCAGTGAGAGGCCCGCGTACCGCAAAGAAAAAACAAACAAACAAAAATGTAGGAAATCTGGCAACCGTGGACCACATATGCATATGGCAACACAACAATTGGCTGGAGGGGATTAGAAAATGCTATTTAGATTTTACTAGTTGAACATTTAGCTTGGAAGCATTTGCAAAGGAACATTTTTTCTTTTACCCTTTAAAAATGAGGACTCTTACTTCTCTCCCTTAAGAGACCGTATCATATTCGCTCCAGTACTTCCAGCAAGGAAATTGCACACATGTTTGAGACGGCGCTTGTGACTTACCCTTCTGCCTGGTCACAGGAAATGGTGTCACTTCTTAAAAAGGTAAGAAGGACAAATGCATGGCAAAAGGAAGTGATAAAAATGAAGCACATGCTCTGGTTTGAAGTTAAAAGTTAAGTTACAATATTGGAGGCAGTCATGATAAATACATTTCCAGAGTGGGTTTTGCAGCTAACAGCTTTCAAATACATGGCTTCATTAATAAGGCAACACACACGTCCTCTTAAATGTCCCAAAGACATCTCAAACTCCATGTGCCAAATGGGATTCTTGAACTCATTATTTCCTGGACTTTCTCCAGTGTTCCTGCGCTGGCGTCTCCGTCCACCCACTAATATAAGCCAGAACCAGAAATCATTCATCATCCGCATACCCAGTTCATCACCATGTTCATATTTGACCATTTAAATGTCTTCTGGATCTGTCCCTTCTCTCCATCTATCTTCCTAGTCCTGCTGCCATCAAGTCTTGCCTTTTCACTGGTTTGCCCCTGTACACTTTTATACACTCCATTCTCTTCTCTGCTGTGCCCCATAGGGATCTGTTCAATCCAAAGTTTACTGCCTTCCCACTGTTCTTAGTAAAGATCAAAATTATTTGTATGGTATAAAGGTTCTAACTACCCCTCAAGTCTTATTTTGGACTGTTGTCCCCCTTTTGACTACAAACTGCTTTGAGTTTCTTTTCTCTCCTCTTTGCCCTCCCCCTCCTCCCCCTCATGTATCATTCTCTAACCACAGGGCCTTTGCACATGCTAGTCTCACTGCCTAGAACATTGCTCCCATCCCCAGCTCTTCCAGCTCCCTCCTTTAGGTCAGTACTACTAATGCGATTCACTGACTGGCTCAAGTCCATGAATTACTTCCAACAGGTCCATAACACGTATAGAAATTGAGGGAAGTATTTAAAAACTTTTATAGCAACTTGATACCTCTGATACCTCAAAGCACATGGTCAGTGGACTCATCTCACTGAATAGGGTCCAAGCCTATGCAGTGATGTTGAACTCAAATCACAAGTTGCACACAGTGTGTTGTTCTATACTAGCCATGCACAGTAACACCACATATTGACTTCAGTGGGTTGGAAATTAAACCAAACAAACAAAGAGAAATAACTGGCCCTTCTGCATAGTTTGAGAAACACAGCTTTAGATCTCAGCTCACGTATCACTTCCTCTGGGAGCCTCCCTCTGTTGTCAGATCACACAGCACGAACTTTCCTTCATCATATTTTTCACACTTTTAAATTATACACTGCACGTGTGTGACTCTTGGGTTCATGACCCTTGTTCTTTAAGCTGCATGAGGGAAGGACCACGTCTGACTTGTTCATGGTGTCCTCAGCACTTAACACAGAGTATGACAGGTGGTAGACTTTGGTATTTGAATTAATGAGGTCCACAGTTTTCCTCAGCTTTTCATGATGCCTGTGTTCACCAGAAAGATTAAGGGCAGTTGTAGTGAGAGCTCAGTCATGTGTAGTGAATAATTACGTGAAAGAAAAAATGAGGAGCCTAAGAGGATGAGCTTGGCTTTTTTCTGAAGAGAGAAAATTGCCCAGGTTGTAACTGGTCAAGGAAAAGAGCTCTGGGGGCTAAGAATTCAAAACCTACGTCTCTTGTCTATGGGTCCAGTGTTCTGTTTTGGAATAGGGATATTGCCGTTGGTGATGTCAAAGATAAAGAATGGGGGCGGGGGTCATTTTCCATAAGCAAATTTTCCTTAGCTCCGAGACAGCCCTATTATCCCAAAAGTGCACACTGATGACCCACAACTGTCACCTCCAGGCCCATCCTCAAGTGGAACTGCTATTTTCCATTTGAGCCACAGGATTGAAATGATGTTGGCTCTGGAGTGGTTAAAGGGGAAAAAATCTTTAATCCCAGTTCATAAAACCCAGAACTATCACAGCAACCTTAGTTACATCTTATCTGTGTCACCCCAGTATATTTTGATTAGTGGTAAAAACTGCTAAAGTTTTTAGTGTGAAATAAATTTCATTTCAGAAAACCAATGTACATTTTCCACGTAAGAAGAACAGACCTTCTCTTGGTCACTATAAACATGGCTTGACTTAATCATAGCTAAACCTTATGAAATAGCTTATTATCCCTTTTTTACAGATGGGTAAACTGAGGTTTAGAGAACAAACTTGCCCATCATTACTAAGTTGGGGTATCAGTAATCAAACATAAGTTTGACTCAGTAGGACAAGCTATTTTCACTCACCACATTGCAACTTACAAAAACCAACTTACAATCCATTCTGACCACTCATCTATATTATTTGTTTATGGGGCTAAGAAAGGAGAACACGACTTGTTTCCTTCAATCCTATACTTGGAAATATTCATAGGGAATCTGTATGATTTTTTGCACTCCAAGTTTTGACCTTCCTCATGATCTTGGTGTTTGTATTCCATTGGCAGCTACTGGAACCGAATCCAGACCAACGATTTTCCCATTTGTCTGATGTTCAAAACTTCCCATATATGAATGATATGAACTGGGACGCAGTTTTGCAGAAGAGGCTCATTCCAGGATTTATTCCTAATGTGAGTCAATCTTAACAAACCCATAGTAACTCTCATTCAATGCACATTAACTCTGTGTGCCAGATGCACATGGTCTCATTAGATAACACGCCAATGTTGTAAGACAGCCCAGATTTCTATTTTACAGATGAGAAAACTGAGGCGCACACAGGGTAGGTTGGCCACCAAAGGTCACACAGCTGAGTTGGGATTCTAATCTAGATCTTTGTTGGGAGTTCTAGCTCCTAACCACGTTTTGTGGCTTACTTTTTTTTTTTTTTTTTTTTTTTTTCGATACGCGGGCCTCTCACTGTTGTGGCCTCTCCCGTTGCGGAGCCCAGGCTTCGGATGCGCAGGCTCAGCGGCCATGGCTCACGGGCCCAGCCGCTCCGCGGCATGTAGGATCCTCCCGGACCGGAGTACGAAGCCCTGTCCCCTGCATCGGCAGGCGGACTCTCAACCACTGCGCCACCAGGGAAGCCCTTGTGGCTTACTTTTAATGGAAAGAAGTCCTAATCCTACAAACAGTCATTTCTGGGAATCTGCCAATTAAAAAAAAAGTTTTCTCTGATTCCAAAGATATACAAATTTGTATCCAAGGAGTTCTGAGTCAAAGGACTGACAGCTGCTGAGGATGGGGTGGGGTATTTATCCTTACCATGCACGCCTCTTCCTCTGGTAGTTCTATGCTGGGAACCATATTCACAGTGACTAATAACCAAAGGGAAATAATTCCCACCGGCTATACCCGGCCAAGGTATCTGTGGCCTCCCGCAGTCGGCCGGTAAAAGCCATACCCAGAAGCTCCGGCCAAGGGGCCAAGTGAGCGCTCTGACTCCCCTCTCTCCCCACAGCCTGATTTTACACATTCAGTTGTCGGCAGAATAACAAGCTCATGGAGCAGCAGGGGGTGGGGTCCTACCTGGCCACCCTACAGGGTCCAGCAGGGGCCGCTTGCACCGTGGGTGATGCATGACGCCGCGGAGATCTAAGCACCTTTCCTGTTGTTTCTGCTCTGCCACGAGCCCTGCAATGAGCCGGCAGCGCTGCCTCGAGAGACCTTCTACCTCGACTTCTCTGACTTAATTGTGAATCTGAATCATCTGGGCAGCTTGTTAAACATGCAATTTCCTGGCCCTCGTGTTGATTCTCCACGTCTGGTTGGGGAAGCTGGGAATCAACTCAGGTGATTCTGATCTACCCTTGAACCCACTTCAAGAAACAGCCCCAAAGGCAAACTTTAGAAAAATAATTATAATAGGGTTTCCTTTCTAACTCATGGAAGGCTCCTTGGGAGTTCAGAAAAATAAACAACAAAGAACATGAAAAGCAAGGTTGGCAATAAATTATTTCAAACTGCAAGTGGGACTCCCAGCTGGTTATTCTTAGACTGCTCCTGCAGGAGGGAGTGTTATTCTCCTTATTTGGCTGGGTCTAGTTTTAGAAAGATACAGGTATCTAAGGAGTGGTCAACCTGTCTTCCTTGCAGAAAGGCAGGCTGAATTGCGACCCCACCTTTGAGCTCGAAGAAATGATTTTGGAGACCAAGCCTCTTCACAAGAAAAAGAAGCGCCTGGCCAAGAAGGAGAAGGAAATGAGGAAATGTGATTCCTCTCAGGTAAGCAGTCCCCTCAGACCCAGGGTCATGGGAATCTTCACGGCAGCTGCAATTCGTTGGAGAGCTTCTGGTGGGCGGCCATCCCACGAGAACTGGCTGCTTCATGAATGTGAGGCGGAGCTGAACACCCCAGCTTCTGAAAGGGCAGCTCTGGGGGTCCCAGCAGCAACATTTCACATGTGGACTTCCTCCCTAGGTTTCTGCCATTAACTTGATTCCCTTACTGCCCTCTCCCAGCTCTCAATTCAAACTTTGCAATCTCCTGGGAGAGAATCTAATTGGCCAAGCCTAGGTCAGGTGACCATCCCTAAAATGATGGAAATGGACTGGTTCTAAAGTACACACATGGCTGTTTTGGGCCACACTCTAAGGACTCACAGGGAGCAGCCGACCCTAGACGGGGGTGTCTGTTCTTGGCCAGACGCAGAATCTTGTGATATCAGGGCTAGCAGAAGTAAGGAGCATCTATTCACAGAAAAGATAGAATTCTTATACGGTTGAGCGCTATTGCTGGAATTCGGGCTGAGTCAAATTAATTTTGTAACTAACTGCATTATCCTCTGTCAGAGTTCGAGGTCAGATTTCAATACGGTGACTTGCAGGGACTCAGGAGGATTTTATACATGTGGTTCTGCATATTATAATGATGGTAAAGTAACAAACATTCATTTTGCCTCTAATGGCCATCCATTCATCCACACAATCATCCACCCGTCACCCTACCCACTCAACTAATGGTTGTCCATTCTTCCATCCCTGCATCTCTCCATCCCTCCATTCTTCCATCCCTGCATCTCTCCATCCCTCCTTCCCTCCATCCGTCCATTCTTCCATCCCTCCATCCCTCCCCCCATCCAATTGTTTAGGCTCTTTTTATTGAATCCCTATTATCTGCCACATTCTGTGCTCAACACTGGAGAGAGATATAGATGAGATATTATTCCTGTGTTCACTGACATCCCTGTTCTCAAAGATTGCATAGTCTTGTGGTGAAAATAGCTCTTCAAACAAATAAGTATCCTCAATGTCCCTAATTTCTCCAGTCCTCAGGGGCTACTATACTCTTTAATGGTCAGTTAACCAAAGTCCACATCCTGTTTGTCCACAGAACTGGCCTCTTACCAGATTCCCATCCTTAAGTGTTTTCTAGGGCCCTCCAAGGAATGCTTAGCTATGCCACAAACCCATCATGCTTCTTGCTTTTTACTTCACCCATCTTCCTCCTAATGATCTGTTCTTCATATCATAACCAACCAGCTTCTCCAGGCCAGCTCCTTCCTTTGCACCTAGAAAGCTTGCCTATGCAGGCTCCTCTGTTAACAGACCCCCAAATGTAGCCAAGTACAGGACATCATCTTAATTACAAGTTTTCTAAAGTTTTAGAGATGACAGCAATCTGTGAGTAACTTTTGCCATGCCTTCCATGCTCTATATGATCTGTCTACTTCCCCCGCCCCAACCCTTGTACTATGCCATTCTTGACCTTCAGATATTTCTGCTTTCTTAATGTAGATATCTACAGCTATAAAGTTCCCTCTGAGCACTGCCTTTCTCTGCATCTCTTAAGTTTTGGCATGTTGTATTTTTGTTTTCATTCACCTCAAAATATTTCCTAATTCTTCTTGTGATTTATTTTTTGACACATCGGTTGCTTAAGAATGTGTTGTTTAATTTCCACGTTTGTGAATTTTCCAGGTTTTCTTCTGTTTTTGATTTCTAGCTTCATTCATTGTGGTCAGAGAAAATATTTTGTATGATTTTAATCTTTTTAAATTTATTGAGACCTGTTTTGTGGCCTAACATATGGTTTCCTTCCATGGTTTCCTTTGACTATTTGAGCATACCTTAAATAGTTGTTTTAGGGTCTCTGTCCAGTAAGTCCAATGTTTGTGCTTCCTCAGGGATGATTTATGTCAGTTTATTTGGTTTCTTTGAACGGGCCATACTTTCTTGTTTCTTTGTACACCTTGTGGTATTTTTCTTGAAAACTTGCTAGTTGACTTTTACAATCCAGTAACTCCAGAAATCAGATTCTCCCCTTCCTTCTCTAGGGTTTGCTGTTTTTTGATTGTTGAAGGCTGTACTTGCATTTTTGAGTGACTTTTACAAACTATTCTGCAAAAAGACTATTCCTTGTCATGCATCTCCACTGCTGTCTCTTGTTATGTTAGCTTGTGTTCAGATAATATTTTGATAGAGATTTCCTTAAAACCAGGACCATTTTTAAGTTGCTTTTTTCTTGATTCAGTGTTTGTCTGGTTGCTATAAACCTTTGCTTGTTTTCCAGAGTTCTGACAGTGTTGGCCCTAACCGTTTCTGTTTGTTTTCTGATGTTTCTGTTGAGGGTTGAGGGTTTGGAGCTGCCTGTGCCATCATTTTGCTCTAGTTTCTCCTAATCTCATAGCCTCCATTTAAAAATAAAAAGGATTTTGTTTCAAAACAAAGAGTAGCCTTCCCTCAAAGAATCAGAAAGATGGTGAATCTCAAAGTAGCACTTTATCTCTATTCAAGGATTTTAAAATGTGAGAGTCAATCTTAGCAGCTCCTTACATTATCATTATGCTTGTTTGTTCATTCAGCTGAATCTGGGGGTGTAGCCTGGGCATCAGGATTTTTTAAGTTCTTCAGGTGATTCAGGTATGTAGTGACTGTTACCATCTACAGCTGTAGAATGCAGGCTGTGATTAAATAAAGTAAAAGCACTAAAGTTTTCCTTTTCCACCTGTGTCTCTGTTTCCTCATTTATAAAATGGAGTTAGTATTGCTACCTACTTCATAGACTGTTCTGAGTCAATTAGTACATGTCTGCCAAAATGCTAGCTGTTGTTAAAGAAGATGTGGTACATATACACAATGGAATATTACTCAGCCATAAAAAAAGAATGAAATGCCATTTGCAGCAACATAGATGGACCTAGAGATTATCATACTAAGTAAAGTAAGTCAGAAAGAGAAAGACATACTATATGATATCACTTATATGTGGAATCTAAAATATGACACAAATGAACTTATCTACAAAACAGACTCACAGAGAACAGACCTGTGGCTGCTAAGGGGGAGACGGAGTGGGGGAGGGATGGATTGGGAGTTTGGGATTGACATGTACACACTACTATATCTAAAATAGATAACTAATAAGGACCTACTGTATAACACAGGGAACTCTGCTCAATATTCTGTAATAACCTAAATGGGAAAAGAATTTGAAAAAGAATAGCTATATGTATAACTGAATCACTTTGCTGTACACCCGAAACTAACACAACATTGTAAATCAACTATAGTCCAGTATAAAATAAAAATTAAAAAACAAAAACAAAAAAAAATTAAAGTGCTAACCCTAAAAAAAAAAAAAGTTAGCCATTTTTTATGTTTTACTTTTCCACTCGACTTCCTGACTTCTAACTTCATTCTTTTCCATGACTCTGGTTCATGCTCACAGTAGATGCCTCTGTTGTTTCTTTGCATCCAGGATGTTCTCCACTGACCTTCTCTGCTCATCATCCCCTTTAAAGAACCAAAAAGACTGACACACACCCAGTCTGCCTGCTATGGAAGCAAATGACCTGAGTCCTCTTTTTCTGCCTCCTGAGATTTCCACCTGCCTTAAACCCTTCAGATATTTCTGATGGCATCTCTACTTACACCAGTCTAATCTCTGTTTGCTCTGTCATCCCTGAGAAGCACATTCTACGATTTTTAACCAGTAGTTCTCTTCTCAATCACATAAGACTCATTCGTTCCTCCATTCTGTTTGCTCCCCACTCCTTTCCCTCATACTCTCATTCTGGCTACTCCTGTTGACTTGTCCATGTAGCTGTACTTCTTAAACTTTTCCAACTAAAGCAGAGGAAAAAGAACATGTGGCACATGAGCCCTTAGGGCCAGGGTGGGACTCACAGGGTCTGCAGTGCCATATCACAAACTCATCTGAGTGTGCATTTTACATCTTTGTTTAAATAAGACAGAGTTACATGACAGAGAAAAGAACTTGAGTGAATTTCTGCATTTTAGTGATTATAATCTTGATTTTTAATGTTAAAATATTTTTAAATGTTAATATTTTAAATATCTTCATGTTAAATTTTATATAACATTTTGTATGTTTATGTATTTATATGTTTATATTATACATATATTTTTATATATTTCTAATATATATAAATACATACATATGTACATATAGAAACATGTATATGTATAAAATACAAACATATATAAAACATATAAACATGTTTATATAAACATATAAAGTATTATATAAATGTTAAGACATTATGTAATATTTTATATATTTTTATGTAATATTTAAATGTTAAAAATATTTGTTCTACAATCTTGGGGTAAAGCTGCTGCTCCAAGGAGCTCTATCAGATCATGTTTATCCCATAGCTTCATGTCCCCTATTACTGATACTGGAAACCCCCAGGGTTACAGGTACCCCAACTTGAGGATAAGAGTGAGGTGTAGCAGAATCTCTTTTCTCTCCTTTGTTTTGCTTCCCCCCACCCCTTCTCTGAAAATTTTCTCTCATTTTTATAGTTTACTCTCCCAGCACTTAATTATTTGTTCAGGAAAGGTAAAAAAAAAAAAAAAAAAAAAACTCTCTGGTACTTGAAGACTTAGTATTTTCTAATTCCTAGATTTAAAAACAAAATGAATGAATGATATTTTTTCCTTTGAGAAGAATATTTGTCATCAGAAGTAATTTGGAAGTATTTTGTTACAGACTTTTAAAACATTTGATCTGGGGCTGACACTATCCTGGGCCTGATGATGGTCATTTCTCTGAGGCTAAATTTTCTCATTATGTTGGAAAAGTCATCTAGAGATATTGACAGCCAGACAGTGAAGCAGCAAAGCAAATGCTTTGCAAATCTGTGAGCAATTCACACATGAAGAAGGCTGCTCACCACAACTGAAGTGTAATTAATCAGCCCCAGTGCAGTTGAGGGGGTCAATCAGAATTCAGTGTGAAGACATGTTTCTAGGCTACTCCTTAAATCCAAGTAGAACTGTTGTTGAACCCAAGTTTGCGTGCCTGACACACAGTGAGGTCAAACAAACCGAAATGTTTGAGTTTAGAGCAGAGAAAGGTTTATTGCAGGGGTCAAGCAAGGTGAAAGGGGAGGAGGGGATGGGCTCAAAAGACCCAAACTCCCCGATGGCTTTCAGACAAGGGTTTTTAAAGACAGTGTTAGGAGAGAGGGTCATGGGATGCATGATGGGGTCCTAAGATGCGTGTTCAGCCCACAGACCTTCTTCTGATTGGTTGGTGGCGAGGGAACAGGGTGATGTTTTGGGAATCTCAACCCTCTGGTTCCAACCAGCCTGGGGTCTATGTGCTCTGGTCAGCATTTAGTCACCATACCCCCACTTGGCTGGGGGGTCTGAGTTTCTACAGAACAACTCAAAGATATGCATCAGATTGTTATCCAGTTCCCTTCAGGAGGAAATGGGAGTCCTGTGATTCTATTGTCCTAATCAGTAACTGCTTGAGTGCTCTTTGGAACTTGGGAAAGGCCTAGGAGACTAAAGCCTTTTTTTCTCTACAAAGAAAAATGGGGGCACAGAGGGACTTTTGTACCCGGGAAGGCCCCGCAGGGTCCTGCTCAGTTTCAGTTTCCCCTTCTCTTTGAATTCTGAGGGGGACAGGGGCAAGGCAGAAAAGGGAATAAAGTTTTGGACAGAGAGATTAATCATAAACTTGGCAGGGGAACTCAGTTTTAGGGGGACTTGGTTTCAGAACCTCCAAACCTTTTACATGAGGGCCAGGAGATGAGAAGCAAATAGGTGACCAGCTTAATAAACCCTTGTGCCCAACTGCCTTGAAGCCGTGGTTTCTTGGGCTAAATGGCTGAAAGACATCAAGCTCATAAACCATAACCCAGGTCTTCCCTCCTGCCTCATTGTGGGGAGCAGAGAGTTGATGTATTTTTCCCTGTTTCTTTCCTATATGCTCCTCTATTAATCTGGTTGTGGTCTCACTCCTGCTACGAACTCTCAGATAGCATCTATTTTGAGGACACATTGGTCCTCATCGATTTGGGTCACTCAGTTAACAGACACTCAGTAGGTTATTGGCTCCTTAAGGATCTTCATTGGTCTGCTAACTATACCTCTATTTTTTTCCAACGTTCACCCGGAAGATGTGCCTTCTTCAAGAGCACCTTGAATCTGTCCAAAAGGAGTTCATAATTTTCAACAGAGAGAAGTAAGTAACCCCTGGAAGAACAGCAGCTCAGCGAATGATGGAGTGTTTCAGCCAGATTCAACTTGCAAAGACTTAATATAGTTGTAAACATTTTTTTCTTTCTGATTACAAAAATGAGGCATATCCATGAGAGAAAATCTGGAAAATTCATAAACTTTTTTTTCTTGTAAGAGATTTCAAAAACTGTAATAGGTAAATTAGCTTAGTATCAGGTTTCTGTGGATGGGAAGGGCAGAAGAATGGGGGCTTCAACACTTAAAATCAATGAGGTTTTTAAGAGTTACCCTGGCTCACGCCTCTTTATAAATTGTTGGGCTTAATGCTATACTATCATTTCAAAAGTTTAAATCTTTTCTTTTTCGCTTCAATGAATAAACCCACTTTATTTTTTTCCTTTTAAGAGTCAAAAAGGACTTTAATAAAAGACAAGCCAATCAAGCCTTGGAACAAACCAAAGACCCACAAGAAAAGGATGGCCGGCATAACAACCTGTAAAGTCCTCATCTTCTTCTTGGGACATTTCCACGTCAGGAAGAGCTGACAGAACTTCTCACCTCTCCACACCTCACACACCTTAGAAAATGTGACTGAATACTTTGGAGGGAGGCAGCATGACCCAGGGAAGAGTCCCCAGGCTCCTGGGAACTAGATTCACCACCACGTGACCTTGAGCAAGTTACTTACCCCCTTTCTCTGCTTCAGTTTTTTCATCTAAAAACGAGAACGTAATACTAGATGAGCCCTATGCTGCCTTTTTACTGCCACCATTCCCCATTCTGTTATTCTAAACAGCCTCTATTTTTATTTTAAAAGGAATATTTGGAAGCAGATTTATTTTTCCACTCCTAATTACACTGTGACAAATGGACATAGGTGGGTGATGGAGTGAATCTCTTCAGAGTTAGAAAACTTCATAAATTAGTCAGAATCCCCAAATCCGACTGAATAGGAGTAAGGAATTCATTCAGGAAGAAATGAGTGGGACCAGATTATAAGTAACACAGATTGATGAGGGCCCTCCAGTGGTGTGCTGAAGTCAGAACACCGTACCAGCTTGTATCAATTGTAAGAGCCACTATGCGCATCTGTCCCAGCACCCCGTACAGTGATGTGAAGTTGAGAGTCGAAACTGGTGATGGTGGAAGTATTTACATCATGGAAATTGGCAGATGCTACAAATCAGGGCTTTCCACCCTTTCCAGCCCCCACCGCCCACCCGGCCCCGGGAAGTCCGTTGTGAAATATTAGCACACCACTGGCCTTCTTCTAAGAAGCATGTTCCTTGAGAGCTAATTGTCCTCTTAAAGACTACCAGAGACCTGTGTCCGGAGAGCATCAGAAAAGAACATTGTCACATTGAAAGCACCTCCACCTTGTACTACCTGAAGTTGTATCTTATATGGGAGTTACAGTCTGTTAGAATGTGAGGTGAATTTGGAAGATAGTAAAATTTACCCTTGAAAAATTCCTTTAATATACACAACATATGGTGAGTATCTTTTCTTAGAGAAGCCCAATATCATGAGACCCTTCACTAATGAAACGAATCACCTTTTTTGGTCTCACTTTTGGCTAATAAAAGATGCACTAAAGTGTTGAACACACTATACATGCCTTTATAAACTAGAATCACGTGCTTAGAACCATGGGATGCCCACACATCTGAGAGGTCTAAGACTGACTAAGGGAACAGCAATACTTACTTGTGCTTACTGCAAGAATGGCGGGCAGAATCTCCTATTTAAAATAGTATTGATATTTCACTTTTTCTTTATATTGTATTTATTTATTTGCCAAACACAAAGTTTAATTCACCTAAGTTGGGATGTAACTCTACTTTCCTGATACACAGAAGATCTTTGCAGGAGAACTATTTTTGGCAACTCACAGATGCTGCTGGGTAGAGTCAAGAATAAACAGGGTTGGTGGGGGATTGCTTTAACTGTTGGCCACTCAGATCACCTAAACCTTGTCCTTACTTAGGGAGACTATGGGCCTCAGCAGGGTGGCAGTCAGCTGGCAACGGGGGAGACCAGACAGGTGGAAATGGGCAGAAGTAACAGAGACTGCGGCAAGCTACATAGGACTTTTCCAAAAGGGAGGTCACACTGGGGCAACGAGACATGGGCAGAAAGCCAGTGCTGAACTTTAATTCAGCATTGATGGTTTTCTCCCCACTGAGCTAATAGGCCCCAAATTTCTGGCCTAGAAAAGCTGTGAAATAGTGTCTCTCTGCTTTAAGAGTAACCATATTTTTGTTAAGAATTAAAAGCCAGCTCTTGTTTTCTGTTTGATTCCTTTTCTCTACATTTCCCCTACATTATTTGTCTGTGCTATGTTTTTCTCCAAACACTATAAACTCTGGCTCAATTTCCCAAGGAGGGGGAATGGGTTGACAAGAGCTATAAGGAGGTGACCAGATTCTGCTCCTGGTTGGTGACCAGGAGTGTCAGGGCCACTTGCATGTTTACCTATTTCTTTCATTTGTTCCAATTCAAGCCTTGATGTGCTGTCAACTCATCTCTCCAGTTACCTGATTCTTTCTCTCGCTCTGACCTTATATATATCATCCCAAAGGAGAGACTTTGGGCAACACTTACCCAAGTGCAATGGGATTGGTAGGGTCTCCATTGGGATGGGAGTTAAATCATTTGTGCCATTTCACGTCTATACAGTTTATAATGGGATAGGAACCCAATACAACCTCTGTAGGTTGAACCCCTAGTTTTTACTTCCAATGACCTGATTCCATGACTACAGCACCCTTACGGGCTGTCAAGAACCATGGATGCACTGACTAGAGAGGTAAGATGGATTTCCAGTCCTAAATAGGTTACAGACCCACCACGTAACATTTCAAGTTAGAAAAGAAAAAGCATCAGTACAGAATGGCTGATTTTAAGCACCTCCCACCACTGGACATTTGAGTGTTAGGACAAAAATGTTTTCCAAAAAATAAAAGAATTCTTAAATCCTTACCATGATTGCTAGTTGTTGAAATCAGATCCTTGGGTTTTATTCCATAACTTGGGCTAAAAGTTACTACCCTACAGTGTGGAACATATCTCATCTAGGTTTATGACAATGAAGGCTCAGGGCTAAGCATTTTAGAAAACAGGGTGACTCAATTCCTTTTGTCCGGCGTTTCTGGCATCTTTTGCTCCTCACAGCTTCCTCCCTTACCTATGTGGAACATCTGAAAAGTGAGCAGGTTTGGAAGACCAGGAGCATCCTGGTTCTAACCTTCTGGCACCGTAGCAGGGTCACCCACCCCAGTGCATCCACAGGGACCGCTAGTAGATGGGTGGGGCAGCCCTGTGACCCTGGCCATGACCCGGACTCCATGGAAGGAGAGGCTTTGCTAATGGCTCACACCCTAAAAGGCAGCACTGCTTTTGGCTGAGGGCATTGCTAGGGCAGGAATGAATGTCAAGCCGCACAGAGCATTGCTCCATTAATTAGGGTCACTTAATTAATTAGTGGTTAGGCTGCTTCTGATAGTAAAGGTTTTTTGGGGTTTTTTTTTCTTTTTTTTTTGGAAACTAGCTAAATTAATTATATTGCATATACGCAATAAAATACCATGAAGAAAGCAAACACATATATAGTCTTTGGTTGAACCATATACCATTCTAAGTGCTCTAGATTACATATACTATCTCACATAATTTCCCAACAATACTACTGATAGTAAAGTTTTAACCAGAAAAAAGTAGACTTCATATCATAATAGCTTTTCCAGACTGGACGGATGAATAAATAACTAGGGAGAACGAGTGGGTCATATAGCTAGCAGGGGCCAGTGTTGCTGCTTTTGGCTGACACAGTAATGCTAAGGCTTTAATTCTTCAAGGGCTGAATGAAAAGGCATGAAAAGCAGTGAACTGTTTCAGTATCCAGTTGTCCCTGCATTCTGTCGACACAAATTCCTGTTTCCTAGAAACTGTGCCTGTGATTACTGTTTCTTACAATCTCAGTGTGTCTGATATTTAACACTGATGTTAAAAATCCAAACACAGTTCACAAACTGTGCTGTTGTGAACAGGTAGCCCTTGGATGGGAAATTTGTGCTTCTGTTGAGCTGTAGCATATGTACTGTCAGTGTGCCTGTGTGTATTAAAATGTCTTCTGTACACCATAAGCCACTTCCTTCTTTTGTCAGCCGTGTGTGTGTGTGTGTGTGTGTGTGTGTGTGTGTGTGTAATCGTTTCCCCTAGGGGTAGGGTCAAAGTCACCTGGTCTTATTTCTATTTCCTGCTGTGAGGAATGTACTTTACTAGAGACAAGCTGGTGTTAGAGATGATGTTCTAGAACTATGGAACGTTAGAGATGATGTTCTAGAACTATGGAATGTTAGAGATGGTGTTCTAACCCTCTGGCACTGTAACTATGAAATGCAGCACAGTCTAGCTGCTCCGCATATGTAGAAACTGAAAACCTGACTCCTCCAGTATTCACACCTAAGGAAGCACAGCCCAGAATTCTGGATTTTGCCTTTCACTATGACCTTAAGGCCATGGAGAGTCCCTGCACCTCTTTTTTCCAGCACTCTGCCTTCTTACCCCTCCACATCTTTGTCCTGTTCCACATACCCAAGCAGCAGGTGGATGGTCCAAGGCCCATATCCCGGGACAGGAAGGTTAACAGACAGCTCTGAACTCTTGCAGCCAGAAGCAACTTCTGCCTCAGGGGAGAATCAAGGGGCCTTCCAATCACCTCTCAGACCCACAACAGCTTAGCAGCCAAAGGCTAACTGGTTCCCAGGATAGGTTCTCGTTAAGTCTTGTGGGCTCTGAAGTCCTGCATGCAGAGTACTCTGTTGTCCAGGTCACGTGAAGTGTGCTATCTTGTTCTCAGCATCCACCGATCACAGGGCAGGATCTAGACCTTCCATTCTGAGGAATGCCAGCCTTAAGGATGCAACCTCATTCCTGCAGGCTGCTTTGGCCCTGTCATCCCATTTCCTGCTCATGGTTGGTGTTCTCCTTGTGATAGCTTGATGGTAACGGAGTTGATTCCAGAAAGTTCTTCAAAACCAGAGGGACCTTGTTATTCCTATTCAGTGTTCTCATTCCCCACCTGGTGGATGTGACTCAGTCCGCAGAGGTGTGAAAGTCAATGTGTGAATTGCACTAACTTAAAAAAACAAAACTGCTTCATCCCTTTTAGAGCCCTGCAGGCTGAGATCATTTTAAGCACTGACCCTGCCCTTTACACCCAAGCTTATCCTAAGCAGAGCTCAGCTGCTGCCATGGTCATGAGCAGGGAGAGGTGTTTCACCAGTCCTGAGTTCAAGCCACAAAATGCGACTATGGGCAAAAGCTTCTTAATCATCAAACCTTGAACGTCAAACTGAAATAATTCCTTATACACTCAGAGTAGCTTCTGACGTGGTTTCACCTGGGCGTTCATCACACATAAAAGCAATTCAGCAGGAATTACCATCTCCTGATCCTCTCCCGCACCTACCCCAGCCTACACACAGATACTGTGCCGAGAAAACAGTCGTGCCCTGAACGCTTGAGAATGCTGCCGTGGCCACCTGCTGTGTTTATCTGCCTAGCATCCATGCCCTCCTCTTCTGGGATCACAGATTGATTTTCTTCGAGTTACGCAGAGTCCACGTGGTTCAGGTGGCTCAGCGGCCGGGTGTGTTACCAGGTGTGGCCAATCAGTCCCAGTCGCCAGGCCACAGTGCCGAGGTCAATGGTGAACACGTGACCAAGACGGGCCAATCAGAATCAGTCTCCTTGGCTGGCACTATGGAGAGAACCTCTCTCCCCCTGAAATCTCTTAAGCAGGTAAAAAATGCAAACTTGGAGGCGCTGATGGTCAGTTTTGCTCCCACACGGAAAGAGCTTTCCTAAGAATGAAGCACTTACTAAAGGCAAGCAGGGCTAAGAGATGAAGAGAAACAATATTCTCGATCCAGCTATGCTTCAATCTACCCAAATCTATCCCTGAAGTTTTTAGTTACACCAGACTTTAAAAAACCCTTTCCAAAAAGTTTTCTTTGCCTATACACGTCTAACATTTGCAATGAAAAATGCCCTGCATAAATTCTAATTGGATCCAGGAGTGTTTCCCCAAAAGGGTTTAGTATAACAGGTTTGGCAGAGCGTAAAAGATGATATAGAAGGTGGACAAATTTTGAAAGACATAAAATTTCTCAGAGCCTTTAACTTGATGATATGTACTTTAAATCTCTCAGATTATTATAGTAAACAATCCTTTCCCCACACTCATTAGACACCTTGGGAACAGTCTGCTAAAGGATATACTTTGAAACATGCTTTGTTTGAATTTTCTCAAAGTCCAGGCTTTTAGAAAGAAGCAGAAAATGCTTTAAGGGGATGACCTAAACAAACAAACAAAAAACCCAAAACAAACAAAACTTTTCAGGAACTGTTCTGTACTCAACTAGATTTATCCCAAATGGCCTTGTACATTAATGCTAAATTTGATGAACATTAAAAAAAATTAGTTATTCCCCAAAGTTTTAATAATGGTCATCTACTCTGTGGCCAAAACAAAACCTCAAGCTCAACTGAAAAGAGAGAAAACTCCCAAATTTTCTCAGGGTTTACATCAGATGTGCCCTCTTACGAACCCTGTCAGTTCTATGGTGCAGTTGTCACACTTTAGGTCGACCGGCATGACACACAGAAGAAGGCTACACAACAACAGCTGTGATTTTATAGTTATTTTAATAACCAGGTTTACATTAACAGTCACTTGATGAACTTTTTTTTTCTTAATCTCAGCTAAACTCAAAACACAGTTTTCTTCACGGTTCAAAGCAAACAGCTCTTCGCGTTCCAGAGCTGCCTCACAGCTACCACAGATCACAGGGAGATTTACTGTCTGTCCATAGTCACCAGACACAACTGAACACCCACACACCATTTCCAAAGAGGGAACTTAAAAGGGATGCTGGCTGCTCAGGACAGCCCATGTGTACACTGGGACTCGAGCTGGAGTTTTCCAGGGGAGAAGGCCTGAGAAGCTGTGGCAGGAAGCTGCTGGGAAGATTTCTCAGGGGGAGCCCAAGTGCAGGCTTGGGATTGAGGCCTGTGGAGAAGAGCATGACTCTCTGCGTGTTGTCATGAAGAAAAAGGCCACAGGATGACTGGACTTTGAAGAAACCCATTCTCGGGATAACTACAACACTGCCATCTTTAGAAAACTTAGAGGAAATATCTCTAGTGGGGCAGCTGATTTAACAGTTCTACTAATACCTTCTCAACTACCCAAGATGGTGGCCGTCCCAGAGAGAAGCCCAGGTGACTGCCATCCCCCACTTAGAGAGGGGCCAGGCCAAGAGATGAGACAGCAAAAGAAAGCTTAGGGGAGACGGAAGACCCGGCATGGCCTCCCACACGTGGATGAGATGCCAGGGAATTCTGAGAGGGCTGTGACTCACCGCCATGTTCTCTTCCTAAACCCTTAGGACAGGGCTCTTTAACGGGTCTCATAGAACAGGGCACATTTGAATATAAATTTTAACTTAAGTAACAAAGCATCAGAAATTAAAGTCAAGAATATGGTGGGAGTTTTCTTGGAGTTCTCAGAACTTTCTATGCTTGGAAAGTTACTAATAGTACGTGAAAACAGGGAGACTTCCTCAGATACTGTTGCCCATCGTGAAGGCATATAGGGGTTGTTCCTACAGCATAGGAAACTTGTGTAGAATATAAAGTTCTGCTTGAGTGTTTCATTCAGAAGTCCCAAGTGCAGCCAACTTGGCCATGAAAGATTTATTTTTCAAAGCACAGAGAGGTCATGGGGAGGATAAGTTGGACTCAGGCCGGGTAAGAGCAGCAGAGGGCACACAAGTGGATGCTCGGACTAGAGTCATATACGTGTCTTTTCCTCCATCTGGTGGTTATAGCTGGTACTGCAACGTATCCTAAAGCCCAGCCCAGCCAATGAGGCATATATACAGATGCTTCAGATCTGACTAGCTCCTCTGCTTGCAAAACTATCATTCTGAGTTCTGTTGTACCACAGGCCCACAAATCTTTGAGTTATAAATCAAGAGCTACGTCCTCCCCTTCGCTTACGTTTCCTTTAAAATAAAGGCACCATGAAAAAGCCTTAAAAACAGCAAGACTCCTTTTATGAAGGGAAATCATCTTTTTCACGATTAGAACAGAAAGTAGCTTGCTAGGGAAATCCTCTTCCTTGGCTATTTCCAGATTCCTTTTTAGCCACGTGTCCCCTTTTCTCTGGTCTTATTAAAACTTGCAGAGATAATGGCTTCTCCTATGCACCTGAAAGGTGCTCGAGGCCGGCTCTTTTCTTGAAAGTACTTAGTACACAGAGTTGCGGGATCTATCAGCTGGATCCCCTGAGCACCGAAGTCTGATCCCGGGTTGAATCTATTTTTCCTGTATATGGGCCTCTTGGTTCTACAGATTCTCATTGGGCTCACAGAACTTGCTCCAAAACTGAATTTTCAGAAGTGGCATGATAGGGAATTGGACATTCATGTCTGACAGACAAGGTGGATGCTAATGCTTTATGCTAATTTCCTTTACGTGTCATGTCACTTCCACTCACTGGGAGATTCTGGTACTAAAACAAAAAGTTCCCCTAAGGGATATGCTAACGGAAGGGGAAAGAGATGGTTCAGAATTGACAAAGAGAACCACGGCCACAGAGCGTGCGCCTTCTGTTCCAGACTGGCCTTCCCACATCCCTGCTGGCCTCCCATAGGAGCTGAGACTCCCTATCAGTAATAAAAGCTAGGGAACATCTAAGCAAACAAAATTTTAACAATAATGACAAAAAAATCATATTCAATCATGGATGTGCCTGGATCTTAGGAGATCAAGAAAATCACTCACCCTTGGCAAGAGAAGCCCATCTCAGCTCCAGTCCTAACTCGAGAAGCCCGCTGCTTGCCTCGGTTTGCAAAGAGCCGCGAGAGGTGAGCTCCAACACGTGTTTAGAGGGAGGCGCTATTTAAGCGTGGCTGCCCTCCCCGCAGGGCCTGTGCTGTGCTCCCAGCTGCTGCCTTTTAAGAGCACCAAAGAGGCAGGGAGGGCAAGAGCAAGAGAAAGGTCCTTTCCTCTCTCCCCTCTTCCTTCCCAGCCCAGGAAAGAGAAGAATTTGAAAGCAACAGTGAGAAAAAGGCCCGACCAAACACTGGCACGACCAAGCAGGTGGAAGCAATGGTTGGGTTTTGGTGTTTTGGTGTTTTAATGTTCCAAGGGATAAAATCTACTAGGAGGGGATGTGACAAAGTCCAGAACCCGAAGACTGCCTGCCTTCTCCGCAGACCCCAGGGGACCGTGATGGCGTGACAGCTGCCCGAGTGGCCATCTTCCGTGGAAATCAATGTTACTTCATCAACACAATACACAAGACCCCTTATGCTCACCCACCCGCCTCCCCCGTACACACCCTACCCCAGTCCCTCTGAGCCCTCTGCCTTGCTCTGGGCTCCCACCACCCACTCACCCCAAATAACTGGCGTCCCTTTTGTTCATTTTCCTGACGTCCCAGCTTTGTCTGTCCCCTTGTCGTAAGATGCAGCACTACACACGCTCTCAACACTATATAGCGGATGCTTTTACCTTAGTGGCCTGATTGCATGCATGTAAATGGGGGGTAGGGGCGTCCAACAAATCAAGGCTATGCATAAACAGAAAACAAAGCAATAATCGTAAAGCTAGGCAAGCGAGCGTTAACATTGGAGAAACATAAGGCTTGAGGCTTATTGATTCTTTAGATCGAACTGTTTGGATTCACTTTCCTTCTTAAATATTGGTGCACCATTTTGGCTTCAAAAGAATCGCTTCTTGCTTCTGCCCCTCTTTGGGGGAGGGGTCGCTTAACTCAGGGATGTGATGTTAGAACGGCCTCCAGGGGGCGCCACGATGCGCTTGCTGGCCGAGCGGACCCCCTCATCCACTTGGGTGCCTGCAGGTGGCAATAAATTCCCAGGGATTAAAAAGGGAGAGAGACGGGGGCGGGGGGGGGTGTGGACAAGAGAGAAAATGGATTAATTTGAAGAGTGTAAGATATTAAATGCCTTCCTCATCTCCCAAGAAACTTCCATTCCAGTCTGTCACAGCTATTCCAGGCTTTTCCTACCCACCATCCTGAAAACAAGCCTTTGCCAGGAAAAGCCAGGGTCTTACTGGATTTCATCGGACCCTCGGCATCGTAACAATGATAATAAAAAGAACAACGGGAATGATATGAAAAATAGCCGCTCACATTCGTTTTGACAAGCAACGTTTGAAATACTCGTCAGATCATTTCATCCAGTCCTCACCGCTCCCCTTGAGGCAGGTACTGTTATTACGTCATTTTACAGAGGAGGTGACTGAGGCTGTGAGAGGCTAGGCAACCTGCCCAGTGTCTCACAGCTTGCAGTGGTGATAGTCTGGCCTGGGGCCACAGATAAAAGGAAACACTGATATGATATGCATTCGTCCTTTCAGAAAGGAGCCAAAAAATATTTACTGGTGACGGTGGCCAGGGAGCAATGAAAAATGGCAAAAACACTGAAAATTTTCTGGCAACTAGCATATGTGATCCCTGACAACGTCACCTTAACTTTTAGCACTTTTCCTTTGTCTTCCTCCCCAATGGCCCCGTCATGTCTTTTCCTCCGTATCTTCCTGTTTCTCCCACTTCTTCCTCCTCTTTCTTCCCCACAGATACTGTCCCTTTACACGT
This sequence comes from Mesoplodon mirus, assembly GCF_964341445.2. Taxonomy (NCBI): domain Eukaryota; kingdom Metazoa; phylum Chordata; class Mammalia; order Artiodactyla; family Ziphiidae; genus Mesoplodon; species Mesoplodon mirus. The sequence goes on along the minus strand of NC_138980.1, from coordinate 60,198,125 downwards.
CTCTTTCCTTTTTTGTCATCTCATTTCCCTCATTTTACAATTTTCAACACAGTGATGCAAATCTACACTTATTTTTCCCCATTTTAAGACTACTGGTTATTGAGCAATTGAATATTTTCTATGAATATCATAGTTCTTAAAGATTCATGATACAGCTAAGCCATGGTAAATGTTCAGTAATTGCCAGCATTATTATCATGACAAGGAAGGGGAGAGTAGAATTAAAATCCTAGATTAGAAGAAGCTACTGCAATTTGAGCATAAAAATAATCTGAGCTATCTGGGCAAACAAAAGGAAAACAAAGCATACTGCAGGGCTCTCTAACGCAGAAAATCACGCTCAATTCATAAGGAAACCATCCTGGCCCCGCCCCGCCCCCGGCCCCACAGGTGTGATCTCTAAGCAGAACTGGCCATCACTTAAACCTGATCTTTAACCTGGCTGAGCCCTGGCTTCCTTTCCCACCAGGACTTCTCTTTGATTCAGCAAACCTCCCAGCTTGCGGCCCAGTGACCGTCTCCCTAGAAGGCAATCTGGGTGAGGTCCTGGCATCACCGCTAACCTCGCAGCGCTGAGCTTCCCCTCCCACTTCTGTCCTCCCCGTTTCACTACCTTCACCATCAGCTTCTCCGACTCACCTGACAGGCTAAATCCGGACTGATGGAGGTTCCTCACAGGCGGGTTGGGTCGCGTGGGAGAGCCCCGGGTGGAGCCGGCGGGGGTGCCCCCCTTGGGTGTGGTGGTCAGGTCGAACACTGGCCCGTCATACATGCCCCTGGGCACTGCGTGCAGGTCCGCCATCTGCAGCAGAGAAAGCGGGCAGCAAAGTTTATTCGTTCAACAGTTAAGCGGGCAGCACAGAGGTGGCAGTGAATTAAGTGCATGTAGTGAGAGCCAGAAAGTAATCATCATGTTATTTTCACTAGGGATGCAATGTACAACATGATAAAGATAGTTAACACTGCTGTACGCTAGAAATCAAATCCTAAGAGTTTTCATCACAAGGAAAAAAATCTTTTTTCTATTTCTTTAATTTTGTGTCTCTATGAGATGATGGTGTCCACATTCCATGGTGTGTGCAAGTCAAACCATTATGCTGTACACCTCAAACTTATGTTTGTGTTGCACAAGTCAATTATATCTCGATAAAACTGGAAAAAAAATTAAAAGGTTATTTTAAGGAAAGGAGAAGCAGTATAAAATAAATAATGTGGGGTATTGTGATAGAGTGACCATGGAGGTGGCAGGTGAAGGCCTCTCTAAATAGATGTGCTTCTATCTTAAGGACCAAAGGAGCTTGTGGGTGGGGCCAGGATGGAGGGAGGGAGGGAGGAGGCTGGGGGAGGTGTGGATGGCAGTGTTCTCAGCAGAGGAAACTGACAGTGGGAATGTCATCAAACAGAAGAACCACCCATGCGGCCGGAGCAGAGTGGGTGGGAAGGGCAGTTTGAGATAAGGTCCTAAGTGCTGGCAAGGACCGCATGGGAGCTCCATCCTCACGCTCCTCAGCACAGATCAAAAGCGGCAGCCTTGGAATGACTGTCCTCATTCAGTGGGTCTGACCCCCTGGCCTCTGGCTGTGGTCCCACAGCTCTTGCCCTGGGACCGTGGAACCCGCCAGCAACATCAGCAGAGGCCAGGCGTGGTGGTGGAACCAGAGCTCACGGTCACACGAAACGGGGCGCCTCCCGCAAAGGTGCTCACAGTCTATTATGCAAACACTGAAAGACCACCCAAGGCAGCAGAATGGCCGGCGCACAACCTCTGCCTGTTTCTTATCATTGCCCAGAAGTGAGGCAATGACGACACGCCGACAGCTGACATCACAGGACAGCTCGTTGTAAGACTCCAAGGAAGCCAGCCACAGAGGCTTCCCTCGCCTCTGTCAGTGACTCAGGCGCAGAGGCAAAGCTCACCAAATTTGCAAATGTTAATGATTCAGGTGAGATGATGACTGTATCTGTACTCCCCCCAAACCTTGACCAATAACTGTATTTCATTAACATCTCTTGGGGTCCAGAGGCTAAGTCACGTTCATGGAAATACAAAGCTGACACCTAGGACGTTTGAGTTTCATTCTCTTCTCTATTAGCCAAAACTGGAGTGTGGAATTTTACTCCATACTAGCTACCTTTAAAATACCACTCATAAAGAGAGAAGAATGGTGAAGGGATTTAGAGCACTGTCATGAATGAATAGCGGAAGGCTGCAGGGATATTTAGACCGAAGGACAGATGACTTTGGGGACACACAGGTGCTCAGATGGGTTTAACTCATTCTGTGCAGGTGACTGGAGCAGAACTGAGCTTGGTCGGCTGCAGGGAGGTAGACTTGAGCCCAGAAGGACGAAGTTCGTTCTCCTATGGAGGCCACGGATATGGCTGCTTCCACCCATTGGGCTCTGGAGGATATGGATTCTCTCTGGCTTCTACTCAACAACTGCCTCGGTAACCCTACATCTGAAACTACAAGGAACTTCCCAAATATGAGCTCAGTAATTGGACAACGAAGATCATGCTGGGGCTATTTGCACAAAAAAGGCTTCTCAGAATTCTGAATAATTTATTTCAATTTATGTTTATGTCTCCATCATAATTCTAGAATCCTCTATCTTTGATTTTATAACTGATTGGATTATCTGTTCCCCTTCCAATAAAACATTAAATTTGAAAACAAAAACAGACAAAACAAAGAAGTTGGTTCTCACAGGCAGGGGTGGGCAGCTGTCTCATGAGATGGGGAGGCCCCCTGTGTTGCAAACATCCACCCAGAGGCTCGACGACCACTTACTAGGGTCTGGGAGTCGGGCGGGACACTCACATATTGAGTTTCTGTAATTCTCTCTCTAAGAGGTACTGCAGTGGGCACCCATTTCCTGTCCCCAAGCCCCCACCCCAGTGTCACCACGACTGAAGACTCATTCTCCCTGCTGGTGCGGTGTTGGCAACAGGAGGGGCTCGCTGGAGTCCCACCCAAGAACTGCCCTCAGATGAAGAGAACTGCTAGGCCCAAAGCCCCACCCTCTGCTCCGGGGCAGCCCACATCCCATACTGGTTTGTAGGTTGCGGGGGCCGGGGGGTGCTGGTGTGGAGGGAGTGAATATAAGGCCCAGACCCCTTTCAAGGACCAGCCCACCTGAGGTCCAGCTGAGGCCTTGGTTACAGCTGCGTCCCAGCCTGACTTCTCCCTCTGCCCTATTCTGCTTCCTTAATTTTGCCACAAGGGGTGATCCTGAAAGCAACACCCAGCAAACCTCCTGCGTGAAAATCTCCCCTTCGGAGCCTGTTTCCCAGGCAACGTACTCTGCAAGGAAGTTGGAAACCCCTGTGGTGGGTCCAGGCACAGAGGTGGCATGGTTCTGTTTCCTCTGGCCTGGCCCCCAGTGACTTACAAAGGGAGCCCCCTTCCTCCTCCTCTCCCCACCATCTCCCCCATCCCATGTGCAAAGATGACTTTATCCTAACAGACGAGGTCAGTACCACGGCTCAAATCCCACAATCCCAGAGCTGGTCAAACCCTGTTTTGAGGAGCCCTAAGGTTTCCCTACAGGAAGGCGACCTGGAGATGAGTGTGGGGATAGGAGAAGGAGCTGGAAAGACAGAGTTCTGGGCCTCACACCTGCATCAGCTAGAGCTCTCTGTCTGTAACGTGTAGGGAGGTAGGCAGACATGCACACAAACATGTACCCATATGGCTGCGTATGCATCTACCTATTTATCTGTGAAATCAGGGACATAAATAAGATTTTATATACTTGCTAAAAGAGTTATAAACATTTGCCCCAATGGAGCAGCATCAGACAGATGTGGGATGGGACAAGGAGGGGTGGGTGTGGACTGCTGGTTCTCTTTGTAAGCCTTGAAGAGTAAATTATTAACAAAAAATGGATACAGACTTTATTTTGAATTATTAAAATGTTTAATTACTTTAAGGAAAAGCACTCTAAAAATGGGGGGAAATCGTTTGCAAAAAAGCTTTCTTTAGCCAAGAAAGTTTTTGAAACCCCCTTCTATAGTCCATTAAATCTGTGCAATGGTCTTCGGGAAGAGATCATTGCTGTGAATTTCTTTGGGAGGATCTAGAGCACACAGACCCCTCCCCATCTCATGGTTCCTGTCCCTGTGCTGAATGGGACACAGAGCTCATCAACCCCCACCTCTGGGCTTTGCCTGCTTCTCACCTTCCTCCGGGCTTTAATGCGCTTGTAGACATAGTCCGAGAAGGGGCTGCAGGGAATGAAGCGGCCAGCCCCCTGGGTCACGTGCAGGTTGCCATCTTCCAGCATGATCTTGCCCTGGCAGATGACCACCAGAGGAGCCCCGCGCAGCTCCATCCCTTCAAAGATGTTGTACTCTGCAGCCTAGAGACAGGGGCGAGGGACAAAGCCTTGGTTATGGGTGCAGTAAGGACAGAAAGAGGAACGTGGTTCTCCTGTGCTTGGGATCCTGCCTTCAGCATCACTAGGAACTGATGCACCAGGTAAGCCAGGAACAGCTTACAAAGCATCTGCAAGCTTTTAGTGGGTGGAGGCCTCGGGAGACAGATGCTGGCTAAGAGTGGGCTTCCTAGCAAAGAGAAGCATCCAATCTTAAGTAAGGTCCTCATGTGGAAGAAAATTTTTGTCACTGGCAGTGTTCGAAGAGAAGGTGGATAACTACCAGAGACGGTGTATTTGCCCTCTTGTACTGGGTAGATGGATTACATGACCCTTAAATCCCCACTAGCTTGAAATTAAACAATGTAATATGACACAATGTTGAAGCAAAGGCCACTACCACCCAAAATGGGCTTCTTCCCTACCTCCTTCATTTATTCAGTAAGTGCAAGGCATTACTGAAAAGTGGTTAAGGATATCAGTTTGGAGTCAAGTTATCTGGGTTTGAATCCTAGCTTCACCATTTACTTGCTGCATAAATTATTTCATCTCTGCCTCTCCACTTCCTTAATAATAGTGCCTACCTGAAGAAGACTGTTACAAAGATTCAACAAATTAAAAGCACAGTGCCTGAAACATAAGTGCTTGAAAAATACTCTTTTTACTAACAAGCACTGTATTTTTAAAACACTTTCTGTTAGGTACTGGGCTTTAACTATCATCTTTCACATGGAACTCCTCATGAGGAAGTCATCAGAGCTGTTCACCAATTTTTTCCCCATTCTTTCTCCTTCTAGGCACAAGGGATCCTTGTACTTCCTGATCTCCTGGAGTAAAGTATGGCCTCCGGCCTGGCTCTGGCCAGTGCAGGGTGAGAGGAAGTGATATCTCGGAAAAGCTTTCAGAGCCATGTCCTGGTCCCCGACCTCAGCAATCATAGCATGTGTAGAGTTGGTTCCTCTACCAGCCCCCAACCCTGAGTGACTGTGATGGGCAGAGCCCCTCTCCTCTGCCGACCCATTTTGGAAAGCAGGAGTGACCAAGAAACTGTTGAGGTTTTAAGTCCCTGGGAATTGGGGATGATATGCTATTGCAACACATCCCTGCCTGACTATCCTGGTTCACCACAAACACACGTCTCTCACAACCACGTTCCCGGCCCACATTCCCCACTCTGCTCCGCTCCCACCTGCTCAGGTCTTACCGACTGGTGGTTCTTGGCAGAGACGATCTTGACAGCATCTGGATCCCAGATCACCAGGTCGCTGTCAGAGCCCACAGATATTCTTCCCTTGCGGGGATACAGGTTGAAGATCTTGGCAGCATTTGTGCTTGTCACGGCCACAAACTGGTTTTCATCCATCTTCCCCGTGGCCTGTTGAAACGTACACACACAAAATGGTCCATCTAGGGCTTCTCAGCTCAGAGCAGGGGGACCACAAAGGCCCACATATACAAAGAGGGACCTCTGAGGTGGTGAGCACAGAAGTCCACCCAGCAAGCTACAGAATCAGTGGGGCTGTCACCATCACCCAGGGAAAATGGTTAAATGCATGGGTTAAGATGGAAGTGACGAAGAAGAACTACAATCCTGCAGCCTGTGGAACAAAAACCACATTCACAGAAAGACAGACAAAACAAAAAGGCAGAGGACTATGGACCAGATAAAGGAACAAGATAAAACCCCAGAAAAACAACTAAATGAAGTGGAGATAGGCAACCTTCCAGAAATAGAATTCAGAATAATGATAGTGAAGATGATCTAGGACCTCGGAAAAAGGATGGAGGCAAAGATCGAGAAGATGCAAGGAATGTTTAACAAAGATCTAGAAGAATTAAAGAACAAGCAAACAGAGATGAACAATAGAGTAACTGAAATGAAAAATGCACTAGAAGGAATCAATAGCAGAATAACTGAGGCAGAAGAATGGATAAGTTACCTGGAAGACAGAATGGTGGAATTCACTGCCATGGAACAGAAGAAAGAAAAAAGAATGAAAAGAAATGAAGACAGCCTGAGAGACCTCTGGGACAACATTAAATACACAAACATTCACGTTATAGGGGTCCCAGAAGGAGAAGAGAGAGGGAGAAAGGTCCTGAGAAAATATTTGAAGACATTATGTTCAAAAACTTCCCTAACATGGGAAAGGAAAGAGCCACCCAAGTCCAGGAAGCACAGAGAGTCCCAGGCAGGATAAACCCAAGGAGAAACATGCCGTGCCACATAGTAATCAAATTGACAAAAATTAAAGACAAAGAAAAATTATGAAATGCAACAAGGGGAAAACAACAAATACAAGGTAACATACAAGGGAACTCCCATAAGGTTAACAGCTGATATCTCAGCAGAAACTCTACAAGCCAGAAGCACAATATATTTAAAGTGATGAAAGAGGAAAACCTACAACCAAGATTACTCTAACCGTCAAGGATCTCATTCAGATTTGACAGAGAAATCAAAAGTTTTACAGACAAGCAAAAGCTAAGAGAATTCAGCACCACCAAACCAGCTCTACAACAAATGCTAAAGGAACTTCTCTAAGTGGGAAACACAAGAGAAGAAAAGGACCTACAAAAACAAACCCAAAACGATTAAGAAAATGGCAATAGGAACATACATATTGATAATTACCTTAAATGTGAATGGATTAAATGCTCCAATCAAAAGACACAGGCTTGCCAAATGGATACAAAAGCAAGACACATATATATGCTGTCTGCAAGAGACCCACTTCAGACCTAGGGACACATACAGACTGAAAGTGAGGGGATGGAAAAAGATATTCCATGCAAATAGAAATCAAAAGAAAGCTGGGGGCTTCCCTGGTGGCGCAGTGGTTGAGAGTCCGCCTGCCAATGCAGGGGACACAGGTTCGTGCCCCAGTCCGGGAGGATCCCACATGCCACGGGGCGGCTGGGCCGGTGAGCCATGGCCGCTGAGCCTGTGCGTCTGGAGCCTGTGCTCTGCGACGGGAGAGGCCACAACAGTGAGAGGCCCGCGTACCACAAAAAAAAAAAAAAGAAAGCTGGAGTAGCAATACTCATATCAGATAAAATAGACTTTAAAATAAAGAATGAGACAAGGAAGGACACTACATAATGATCAAGGGATCAATCCAAGAAGAACACATAACAATTATAAATATGTATGCACCCAACATAGGATCACCTCAATACATAAGGCAAATGCTAACAGCTATAAAAGAGGAAATCGACAGTAACACAACAATAGTGGGGGATTTTAACACCTCACTTACACCAATGGACAGATCATCCAGACAGAAAACTTAATAAGGAAACACGAGCTTTAAATGACACAACAGACCAGATAGATTTAATTGATATTTATAGGACAATCCATCTGATCCATCTGAAAACAGCAGATTACACTTTCTTATCAAGTTCACAGGGAACACTCTCCACGACAGATCACACCTTGGGTCACAAATCAAGCCTCGGTAAATTTAAGAAAATTGAAATCATGTCAAGCATCTTTTCCAACCACAACACTATGAGATTAGAAATCAATTACAGGGAAAAAAACGTAAAAAACACAAACATATGGAGGCTAAACAATACCTTACTAAATAAGCGAGAGATCACTGAAGAAATCAAAGAGGAAATCAAAAAATACCTAGAGACAAATGACAATGAAAACACGACGATCCAAAACCTGTGGGATGCAGCAAAAGCAGTTCTAAGAGAGAAGTTTATAGCAATACAATCCTACCTCAAGAAACAAGAAAAATCTCAAGTAAACAATCTAACCTTACACCTAAAGGAACTAGAGAAAGAAGAACAAACAAAACCCAAAGGTAGTAAAAGGAAAGAAATCATAGAGATCAGAGCAGAAATAAATGAAATAGAAACAAGGAAAACAATAGCAAAGATCAATAAAACTAAAAGCTGGTTCTTTGAGAAGATAAACAAAATTGATAAAGCTTTAGCCAGACTCATCAAAAAAAAGAGGGAGAGGATTCAAATCAATAAAATTAGAAATGAAAAATGAGAAGTTACAACAGACACTGCAGAAATACAAAGCATCCTAAGAGACTAGTACAAGCAACTCTATGCCAATAAAATGGACAACCTGGAAGAAACGGACAAATTCTTAGAAAGGTATAACCTTCCAAGACTGAACCAGGAAGAAATAGAAAATATGAACAGACCAATCACAAGTAATGAAATTGAAACTGTGATTAAAAATCTTCCAACAAACAAAAGTCCAGGACCAGATGGCTTCACAGTTGAATTCTATCAAATATTTAGAGAAGAGCTAACACTTATCTTTCTCAAAAAAAAAATAAGAAAAAAAAAAAAGAAAGATAAAGAAGATGGAAGTGACTGCTCTGGAAGTATGCATTTTTTTCTGGACATGTACTTACATTTACTTACTTATTTATCCCTTCTAACTCCAAAAAGGATTATAGACAGTTCACAATAAAAACAAATGTAATTATGAGCCCATATCTCAGATAGTATGTTTGTATTTGCATGGGCACAGGATAAATATGGAAGAACCTCACCCAAATGATAACAATGGTTATCCCTGGGTTGTGGGATTATAAGTGAGTTTTGTTTTCTTTCATGTGTGTACTTTTCTGTAGTTTCCAAATGTTCTTTATTGAGCATGCATCATGTTGGTAATTTAAAAATATATATTCTTTTTTAACAGTTCCAGATAGTGCCAAGATAAGTATATACACACATTCATAAATAGATAACAATGTAAAAAAAAGACCAAAAAAATCTAAGTTTGTAAGAGAAGAGACAAAAATATTTATACTTTCCCCCTTCACAAAACAACTTGGGTAAGGAAAGAAGAATTTAGTTTAAAATCTAGCTTTGCGCTTCCTGGGAGCCAAGAAAAGGGAAACTTGGATTACACTGTGTAGATATGTATTCTATTTGGCTCTGAAATGAGTATCTTTAGGGTTTTAAAAATAAAACAGAGGGAAGTGATCAACTTAATAATGAGTTATTTATTAATTTTACTCAAATCTTAGGAAGTGACTTCATTTGCATGACTTTTTTTTTTTCCAGCTTCTGTGATGTTAAACAAGGAAAATAAAACCAGGCCACTTTGCCAGAGACTCTGACAGACAATCACCTGTACAGCCTGGATGACCACACACCACTCCTTGGTGAGCAAATGACTTGAGTCTTAGTCACAGACCCCTTGCTTATCATTTCAGAGGGTTATATCCAACCCTCTCAAAAGAGATAATAAAACCCTCCGAACAAAAAGAATTTTTAATTCACTATTATTTTAAGCACAGATGATTCCTACCATCAGATAAATGATCTGTGTTTCTGGTTCCTAGCCCTTAACAATCTAGAGGAGGCCTCCTCAGAACCTCAGGCCCCAGGATTCATCACTCTAGAAGGGACATTCCCAAACCACCTGAGCCACCTGGCTCCAGAGACACCTGGGCAGGTATGAGGCCTCATCTGTACCCCCAGCACCCCCATGACAGGGCAAAGAGGAGCAGCGGCAGGAGGCTCTGATCTGGCCCTGGATGCCCTCCTGTGACCTTGGTCCTTACCACGGCCTTGTCCCAGATGACAGACATCCGCTCCTCCACACCACTGGTGCCCTCGGGAATGGCTGTGAAGTTGTCCTTCCCGATGGCCTTCTGGGCAGTGCTGAAGGTGCAGTGGGCACTGCCGGAGAGCTGCAGGTCCCCACTGGCAAAGGAGAAAAGCTCCATGTGAACGGGGAGGTTAGAGGCACCGCAGGGGCCCAGAAATGAGGGTCTAGTGTAGGCGCGTGGAGTGCCGTGACTTGAGTTTGGAATCCTTCTCCCTCTTGCCAACTAGGCGAACTTGGGTGAATTTCTTCCCCTCCCTAGGGCTCAGTTACCCTATCTGGAAAATGAGGGGGTGGGATTGGATCACCTCTGTGTAACAAAAAGGACCCAAATGAGTGATGGGACTTATCCACAGAGGGCAGCAGCAAACGAGTCTCCCTGTAATTTTGGTTAGGTGGTCATCAAAACTGGGCAAATGATTTTGTCTCCTGGACCCTCAGTTGCTCAGTCTGTGAAATGGTGATGATAGTTCCTCACTCACAGTGTTGTTATGGGAACAATGAGATCACACGTGTAATCTCACCCTAGTGCTTGACATACAATATGTATTAACTGCTGTTACCATTACTAATATGATCACTGTAGTATCTTTTAAAATACACTGGGGAAGAGCCTGTTATCTGTGCTCAACACTGCAGGGGAATTCTCGATGTTTTTTCCTCACTGCAGACTCTAGTCTAGCTGATGGATGGGCGGCTCCAGTCCTCATCCCATCGTTCCCAAGATGCCTCCACACAATGCCCGCTGCTTGTCATTCTGCACCAACCTGGCCAGCAAGGAGTTGATGTAGTCAGGGGTGGTTGGGTCAGGACTCAGAGGTGGGGATGTCACAAACGCAGCCGCCTTGGCCCAGTTCTTGCTCCAGTAATGGGTCCCATCCGTGCCCAGGCTGGCGGTGATGGGCTCACCAAAGACCACGTTTCCTGCAACAGGTAGGACAGAGGTAATGGGTGATATAACATATGTGCTGCCCTGGGCCGGGCTTAGATAATCATAGCCCCTAAGCCTACTCAAGGCTGTGGCTCTGGAGTCAGGCAGGCCTGGGTTCAAGTCTGTGTTCCCCCACTTTTCTAAGCCTCTGCTTTTCTATCTTCTAAATGGGAACAATTCTGTATTCTGTAGAAGCCACTGGTTGCAAGATGCAGCATCAATTCTCAAATTCTGAAGCAAATTAACATTTGAGGCAAATATATATATATATATATATATATATATATATAAATTGTAAGATTCATCCTCATTTCAGAAATGTTAAAATGTGGAATAAATAGGTCCTGGAGTTGATGAAATAAGACGATGTCTACTTCTCAGCCTTGTGAAAATGAAAGGTTTGGCATACACAAAGTGTCTGGCACATAAGAGACGCTAAGCAAATGTGATTTCTTTTACACCTCTTACTCTTCCCCACTGTAGAAGCCCAAAGCCCCATACGTGCCCACATCACTGGGAACCGCTACATCCTGCTGTCGCAAAGACATACTTTGGTTCCACAAAGTAAAACCGGTTCCTGAGGATGACACATCTTATTTGCATCATGTTTGTTACTCCTTAACCTAAGGCAATGAGTGATTTGCTCAAGGACACCCAACAACCAGGGACACAGCAAAGCTGAAGTTAGCTTCCCGGACCCTGTGTCTAGAATGAGAGGCTGGAATGCCCAAACTAAGGAGAGGGGAGGAAGGATACTGGGACATACACTGATCTAAACTGAGCTTCTGAAAGAAGAAGGGATAGTGATACAGAAGGCAAATGCTATCTCATAGACGGTGGGTTGGTACCAAGTTTCTTTGTGCCAGAATCTTGGGCTAACGATTCCTGTGCAGCCCTTGGCTTCTTTAAGTTTGGTCCTCCATCTTCCACATTCAAGTTCCCCACAAGGTGGAAGTTTAAGAAGTGTCTATGGCTAGGATTACAGGTTTTGCCTTGCTTCAACTCCAATCAATTGGTTTTAGTTGCCTGGATTTCTGTGTTGGGAAGAATTCTAAATATGCTTCTGGTCTCACTAGAAAAGGCTCATGATTGATTTGTGATGTCTGCCATGGGCAAAAGAAGGAAGCAATGGCAATGATTCATATAGGACAGCCTTGTTCTTTGGGGCGGCAGTGAAAAGGATCCACACAGGACTAAAGAGAATTTCAAGGACTCTCCAAAAATATTTACCAAACTAAAGCATATGGGACCACAAAGAAATGAAGAAATGAAAGTCAAGGCAAGCATTCAAGTACTATTAAGAGAAATACAACCTTAAAAGTGGAAGACCTCTCCCTTTGGACAATCTTTAGACGGAAGACTAGAATTAAGTAGAGATTGTAATTATATTATTGACACAATTGGATTTGGAGACTAGCCCTCCAAGCTGGGAGCTTCTGGACAAGATGTGCTTCAATTTCCTCATCTGAAAAATGGTGATAATAAAGGCCAGTTTCTCCTGGTGCTTTGTGAATTCTACATCATAATACATTTAAAGTATTTCCCTCAACGCAGGGCATGCAGTTGGTCCTCATTAAATTGAAATTCCTAATGTTGATTCTGAGCAGCCGTGCAGAGATGCTGAAGAGCACTTGGGGATTAAACACCCTGGGGCTTAAATAGTCCCCTGGTCCAGAGGGAAGAGTGAACCCTGCCATACACGGTCTTCCTGCTCTGAATGCTCTTGACTCCTTCCCCGAGAATGACGGTTCATGAGATGTTTATTGGCTTCCATCTCAGCAGCCGGTTTTTCATCACTAAAATAATGCCTCCCTTCCACCCTGGAGACACAGCTGTACTAGTTCTCCTTGACAGAGAGTCAGAAGCCAGAAGGCTAAGGGTAAGGAATTTTTCTACATGGAATTTAAAATAAGACCCAGCATATAATTGAAACACACTGTCTTTGAAGCCCCCAGGTCATCCGAGAATGGGTCCCAAGCAGGATGTGGCCATCAGCAGGAGGCATGACAGGGTGCGGATAGTAGGTTGCCATGGGGAGAGGAATGGAGGTGTCCCCGTGCACTTTTCTTTTCCTTTTTCCCTTCTCCAAGGATGGGTAAGCAGCATTGGGCTTCTTTCCTGGTTCTGTCCTGATGACTCATACCCAGTGAAGCAGCCGGGCCATATCACATGGAGACACTTAAAAGCCGAGCGAGAAAACAGCAGGCTTCCCGTGAGCAGGGTAAGGCAGGTGGTGCCCCAGAATCTGCCAGCTAGAAGGGCTGGCGGGGCAATGAGGGAGATTCCCCTCCCGTAAGAAAAGGGTCCCGTTTGCCAGAAGGCCAGGCAGCCAAATGCTTGGCCATCAGGCAGCTGGGACTATTTTTAGCCGCCCCCATCACTCACACGCAGAGTTTTACAGACCAGTTCTGGGTTTGGTAGATGAATCATTCAGCTTGGTCCCATGGGCACATGGCAGTCACAATCATACAGCCAGGCCTAGGAAATCCTCCCTCCCAACCAAACACAGAGCCCTACGGCTCCCGTGTCTCAACCACACTCTGTTCACAAGGGAGCCCATTAGTGTGTCACTGAGGACAAGAAGGGAAAGCAGGAAAGCAAGTTTTGAAATGAGGGTAAACTTGAGCTTAGCACGAGGTGAGCAAAGGAAGCCGAGTTAACAGCCATGGAGAAAAGCAGCAGCAGTCAGAAGGCCATGGGGACAGAGCTGGGTCATGAAGGCCACACCGCTGGATGTCCTTTGGAGACCCATTCAACGCCTTCTCTGAAATAACCTGTGCTACCCTCAGTGGCTCAGGGGGTGAGACCTCCTCCCTGTACTCTGCCCTCAACACTGGCCAATCAATTATACCATCTCCAGAGCAGATATTGGTTCAGAGATGAGCCCACGACCTAAGCCAAGGCAATGGCAGTATTCCTGGGGACTTTCGCTTGAGCTATTGGAAAAGATGTTCATCATGCCCCCACCAAGTGTGGAGGACAAGAGCAGCTCTTAGTATTTATTCTTGTCATTGTTCATACTGAAAAGAGAGGAAAGCAGAGTCCAGAAAGGAATAACAGTGATAGAGCCCTAATATCAGTGTTTAAACCCCTTGATCCAGCCATGCCTGAAACACCCTCAACCAATAATTTACTTGTTTAAGTCCATTTGAGTAGGGTCTTTGACTGCTGCACCAAATATAACCTTCATTAATATGTCCATTTATAAAGTTCAGATAACATGAACTGACAGTGAAAGATCACAGGGAGGAAAAGAGATGCACTAATTCTCCAAAGAACTGATTCAAGCTGTGTCATCTCGGGCAGACCACTTACCCTTCCTGAGCCTCAATTTACTCATCTGCCAAGTAGAAGACATCCTGGGATCCTGCCATCCACACAGGATGCAGAAAGGATCCAATGGGCTAACAAGGATGAGGGGCTTCCCTGAGAGCAAGGCAATGAGCAAAATAGGCACCATTTATACAGGACAGCCAAGGGAAAGGAGCCACATGGCTTGTTAGGGGCTCTGAGATCTTCGAAACACAAATCACCTTTTTTCCTGGCTTGCGAGATGAGGTCAGCTGCGCTCTTGCTCATGACCTTCGTGACGTAGAGAGGACAGTTGGTTTGGCTGGCGATGGTGATGGCACGGAACACAGCCTCAGCTTCCAGCTGCAAAAAAAAAGTCCCCGGGAGTCAAGGGGAGCATGAACCTCTCAGAGTGCCACTCCCCTGTCTCTACAAACTGAGAATGCAGTGCTGGACAGAGGTTAAAAGCCTAGAAGATCTGCAGTTAGACACCCTGGACCCAAACCTCAGAACTACAGCTTCCCAGCTGTGTTGCTTTACTGGGCTTCTCAAAAGTGGAGATCAGCCCAGAGATAAACCCACCCGCCTATGGTCAACTAATCTACAACAAAGGAGACAAGGATATACAATGGAGAAAAGACAGTCTCGTCAATAAGTGGTGCTGGGAAAACTGGACAGCTCCATGTAAAAGAATGAAATTAGAACACTCCCTAACACCATACACAAAAATAAACTCAAAATGGATTAAAGACCTAAATGTAAGGCTGGACACTACAAAACTTTTAGAGGAAAACATAGGCAGAACACACTTTGACATTAATCGCAGCAATATCTTTTTTGATCCACCTCCTAGAGTAATGAAAATTTAAAAAAATATATAAAAATGGGACCTAATTAAACTTAAAAGCTTCTGCACAGCAAAGGAAACCATAAACAAATCGAAATGACAACCCACAGAAAGGGAGAAAATACTTGCAAATGAAGTGACTGACAAGGGATCTCCAAAATATACAAACAGCTCATGCAGCTCTATGTCAAAAAAACAAACAACCCAATCAAAAATGAGCAGAAGACCTAAATAGATATTCTCCAAAGAAGACACAGAGATGGCTAACAGACACATGAAAAGATGCTCAACATCAGTAATTATCAGAGAAATGCAAATCAAAACTACAATGAGGTATCACCTCACACTGGTGAGAACAGCCATCATCAGAAAACCTACAAACAATAAATGCTGGAGAGGGTGTGGAGAAAAGGGAACCCTTCTTACTGTTGGTGGGAATGTAAATTGATATAGCCACTATGGAGAACAGTATGGAGGTTCCTTAAAAAACTAAAAATAGGGCCTCCCTGGTGGTGCAGTGGTTGAGAGTCCGCCTGCCGATGCAGGGGATACGGGTTCGTGCCCCGGTCTGGGAGGATCCCATATGCCGCGGAGCGGCTGGGCCCGTGAGCCATGGCCGCTGAGCCTGCGCATCCGGAGCCTGTGCTCCGCAACGGGAGAGGCCACAACAGTGAGAGGCCCGCGTACGGAAAAAAAAACAAACAAACAAACAAAAAAAAACAACTAAAAATAGAGTTACCATATGATCCAGCAATTCCACTCCTGGGCATATATCCAGAGAAAACCATAATTCAAAAAGATACATGCACCCCAATGTTCACTGCAGCACTATTCACAACAGCCAGGACACGGAACCAACCTAAATGTCCATCGATGGATGAATGGAAAACGAAGATGTGGTGTATACACACACACACACACACACACACACACTCTGGAATATCACTCAGCCATAAAAAAGAACGAAATAATGCCATTTGTACCAACAAGGACGGACCTAGAGATTATCATGGACCTAGAAATTATCATAAGTAAAGTAAGTCAGAGAGAGAAAACATCATATGATATCACTTAAATGTGGAATCTAATAAAATGGTACAAATGAACTTATTTTAAAAACAGAAATAGAGTCACAGACATAGAAAACAAATTTATGGTTACCAGGGGTGGGGGAAAGGGGAGGGTAAATTGAGAGATTGGTATTGACATATATACACTATTATATATAAAATAGATAACTAATAAGGACCTACTGTACAGCACAGGGAACTCTACTCGATACTCTGTAATGAAAGCAACTATACGCCAATAAAAATTAAAAATTAAAAAAAAGAAGTGGAGATAGGGAGGGTGTAGCAGGGGATGGTGGGGTGAGAGCAGTGTCTGGCCAGAGCGGGCACTGCATCAGCGTAGCTAGAGTTTTCCCTTGGCCTATTCTCTCCTCTCCCTGTGATTATCACAAAGGCCACATGTGATGGAAGTCTTTGCTCCCCTATCTGCCCAGGGCAGAATCTCTGGCAAAACACAATCCCAACACCAGTGTGTATAAATAACCAGTGAAGGCAACTAGGCATTAAGTCCTTTCCTGCAGCAACGGGTGGTCAGCGATGGGTTCGTTCCCACAGGCATTTCTTACACTAATAATTCCCAGGCTTCTCAACACAAAGATTTCTTTTATCACTGATTTCCTCCAGCCCACCCTAATGTAGAATTCATGTTTTCAAATACACTAACCAACCCAGTTGAATTTAATGAGTAAGAAATAATAAATCTTCCCTTATTTTATTAACAAAGCAGGATCTTAGAACTCAGCCTCTCTCATGAGCTGGACCTGTGTTCTGGTTCTACCACTTAGAAGCCAGTTGATCTCAGGGATGTTACACAACTTCCCAAAGACTCAGTTTCCTGGTCCATAAAGCGGGGATAATAATAGGACCTGACACACAGGGCTGTTCAGAGAATTAACAGAGTTCATCCTTGTAAGGCAATTAGCTCAATCCTGGAACAAGGCAAGTGTTCCTTGAAGGCTGGCTATTGGTTGCATTGCTGATGACGGCTTCTGACCAGTGGGAGAGCCTGCGTTACTACCCAAAGCCCGAATTAGTCCCATTCAGCCCAATGCAGACACGCTGGCGTTTTTCCTTTCAATCAGCAACAGCTCCTTTTTGGATGGATATGACCCTCTGGTTAGCCATGCAACCCAACACTTTAAAAAATATCAAAAATAGCTTGCAGATACATGCCTAATGTTTGTATAGCGCAAACCAGTCACTGCCCTTGGTGGGTGTGACTTAGGAGGAAGACTCTAAGAACTTGGCTGGTCCAGCTAGCATCCCCCAAGCTGTACTTTGTTCTCTTGGTGAGATCAAGATCCTGGAGCCCCAAGCACAGGTGAATCTGGCCACGTTCCTGAAGCACCCAGACGTCAGAGTGGCTGTCTCCGAGCCTCGGCTTGAGCTCTCTGGACAGCATTACTCCAGATGCTATGTAGATGCGCTTTGAACGGAAGAGGGGCTGCCCCTCCTGCGCCCTCCTTCTTCGTGCCTGTGCTGACCACTCCAGCTCCTCCACGACTGCAGTCCCAGCCCCTTTGATCTCATCCCCCCTCTCCAAGCACCGCAGGGTTTTCAGCACCTTGAAAATATGACTATCTTTGGAAGGTTACATCACCCTCCAACTTCACCCAAAAGGGCTTCCAGTGTTGTCGAGATCTGCAGCTGAGAGGCTTTTTACTAAAAAGGAGATGGGAACATGGAGGAGAGTGGGGGGGCGGGGGGGTTTGGAAAAACAAACCAAGGAACAAAAATAGACTCTGCTCAGAAATCCCCTGGCTGCTGCTGCAGAAATCGATCTTGCCAGGACTTCTCCACAGTGAACAGCATTGGAGAAAAGTTTCACAAACAGTGCTGATCAGCCTGGCCTACTCACACAGGGTAAACAATTTTCCAGTCCTTCAAACGTGATGGCCAGCTTAATGGCTTAATCTCTCTGAGCTCCTGCTTCTTTATGTAACGATAATACCCAGACTGGGGCAAGGATAACCGTTATCTCCATTAAATGCAATGAGCATAGTACTGGGTATAGGCAAATACTCCAAAGAAGGGACCTGGTATTAAGGAGACCGACTTTTCCAGAGGGCTGTGACTGTAACCTTGATCACACAATTATAAATTATTTCAACTGGCAACAAAAATATCCTTAAACACAATGGAGCTTCTAGGGTGCTAATAATGCTCTGTTTCTCCAACTGGGTGCTAGTTACACAAGTGTGTTCAGTTTGGGAAAATCCATTCCTTTATGATAGGAACAGTTTTCTCTATGTGTGCTACGTTTTCTTTTTTAAAAAGATCCTAACAGAGATGGCCAACGGGAATACTGTGATTTCTGGTTCTGGCTCCTTCTTCTACCTGTTGGAGCTTGGGATGATACAACAGGAAAGGATTTGCTTTGTTGACATGGAGGGCCTGGAATTTGCTGCAGGTGCCAGACCCAGGCTGATCTCCCAAAGCCAATGTGCTCTCGGCCATATGGGCAGCCCATTCCCAGCTCTGGGCCTGTGCCAGCAGCTGAAGTTGCTGACAGCCCAGAGACGTGGAATCAGCCACTAGTTACCATTCGCTGGCTCTTTAGCTCCTAAGCACTGATGCTAATCAGCATTCATCTTACACGTGGGAAAAACATACCTGGATGTCCTCATCACCATACACAAATCAATAGATATAATGTCTACGGCAAACCCATTCGGCCCCCTGTCGACATGGCTGGTATTGTGCAGGACTCATAATATGGAATAAAGGAATAGTGGAAACGTCTGAGATTCACATGATTAAGAAAGGATTTAGATGTTTACCAGTCCTACTGAGTAACTGTGCAACGCCCTCCGACTTGTATTGTCTTTAGAGAGATTAGGGGCCAGAAGTAAACACTCCCTCCTTTCCACTCCTTTCTAATCTCCTCAGGGGCCTTGAGTTGGGTCAGTCAGATGTGGTCTTTGGAAGAAATGTTCCAGTTTCTGTCTGGTATTCACAGAGTCCCACCACCTTTCAGAGATGTTTGTTCACATACCTTATGTGTGTGTGCCAACAGAGGGGGAGCTGAACGCAAACACTACAATGTAAAATGGGCAGCAGGCCATAAACCAGGCTGCTGCGATGACGAGTCTCCCTGAAGATGAGGCTAAAAAAAAAGAGCCTCCATTGCTACTGCTTCTCTCCCTCCACCCCTCCCCCCTACCACATCCTCCTGAAAATTACCTCCTCTGGTCTGCTCAGTACATGGCCTTCTGGGCCTGTTATCCCCATTTCCAACATCCGGGTTTGCTCCTAGAATGAGAAAAGAATAGAGAAGAGTTTTTATATGAGCTCAACCAAGGTTTGAAAAAGTTAGGCTGGTATATTCTAATCTAAAGATGTGTTCAAGGGGAAAAAAAGAATCAAATGGGGATGTTGAACAAATTTGTTAATTCTATATCTGGAATTGCAAAACAGGGTAGTCTTAAATAAAAGAAGAAAAGAGCCTTTAAGGGTGGCTTTTTTTTTTTTTTTTTTTTTTCGCGGTACGCGGGCCTCTCACTGTTGTGGCCTCTCCCGTTGCGGAGCACAGGCTCCGGACGCGCAGGCTCAGCGGCCATGGCTCACGGGCCCAGCCGCTCCGCGGCATGTGGGATCTTCCTGGACCGGGGCACGAACCCGTGTCCCCTGCATCGGCAGGCGGACTCTCAACCACTGCGCCACCAGGGAAGCCCAAGGGTGGCTTTTTTTATTAAAAGGACAACAGTCTGTCAAAGTATCAAGTTTTTTCTCCATTACACGTACAAAGTCGCACCAGCTCACTTATTCTTCATTTCTTTCAGATGCAGACAACTCTGAAAGGACACTGGCTTAACTCATTTGTTTATTCATTCATGCATTTTGAAACCCATTCATTCAACAAAATGTATTGAGTACCTGCTCCGGGAGAGGCTCCAGGTTAAGTACTTGAATTAACTTCACGGAGCTTACAGTTTCCTGCTCTGTTTCTCAAAGTCTGCTCCATCCACCACCCGCATCAGAATCTGCTGAGTTGCTTTTGTAAAAGTGCAGATGTCTAGCTTTACCCAGGTCTACCAAATCAGAATATATGAGATAAATTCTAGGATTCTGTATTTTAATAAGCCCCTCGGGCTTTCTCATGCTTTAAATGTTCGGCTATAATAAGCAGATTCAGAATTTCACCAGACAAAATCATGCCTCTAAACAGCATTATCTGACTTAGCCTTTTGGTCAAATTCTATTTACCTAGGCTGTGGATGTGGCAGAGCTCTCTACCCCTCATAGCTGATGGCTAACTTCCTCAGACCCGGCCAGCTTTCTGGAAGCAGGAGGCTGGGCTAATCGGAACTGGCACAAATCCTCAGCAGCAGATCTGCAGTTTTGCAGGCATTCACGCTCAAGCACTGAGGCCAGTTCCTAGGAACCTCACGCTGGTGACACAGGAGATGAAGGAGGGAGTGAGCTGAAGGAGGCTTTGTCTCACCTGGAAACTATGAGATGCTTAAAAAGGAAGGGATCCCTTCGCCCTGGAAAAGAAGAACTGTTCTTTTGTTGGTTTTTTTTTTATTCACGTACATTTTTTAAAGAGGAGGAGGAAGGAAGATGCATATGCTATCAGCAGCCACGAGAAGTAAAATGGTCACTGCCTCTAGCTCAACAGAACTGGACCAAAGGTCAGACAGAGGCTGATACTTCCAGCAAAGTACCTCCACTTTTCATTCTTCCTGTTCCATGTATCAAAGCTTAGATTAAATACAATTTCTTCCAAACTCTGGTGACTTTTGACTCTGAACTGCCTCATGAAGTCACACAAGGGTTGAGGTGTCCAACTAAAGCATCTTCCATCTTACAAGACACTCTCCTTCCTATCTGGTCCAAAAGTCCTGGGACAACGCACAGGATGAAACTCGCTCGAACAATGGTCTCCGAGCACATTCCAATCACCAGGGCAACTTTTCCATAATACACCTGACTGAGCTCTCCTATGACCTCCCGAATCTGGATCTCCGGAACTCGGAGAATCCCAGGGATCGTTCCTTAAGCTCCACGGGTGATTCTAGTGCACTGCTCACGTTGGGATGGCCTATTCGCAAAGCCACAGTGTCCCTATAGCTGGAAGGTTAAGAATAACATGTAAAGACCCATGGATGCCACCTGACATGGGTGGGGGAGGTGTGGGCACCTAGAGGCACCGATCGCTGCTGTAATTATGTCACAGTTTTCGTTGCTCCATGAGGAAAGGGACCCTGTCTTTTTCACCTTCCCCCTCCAAGGTTTGGCACATAGTAGGCACTCAGTAGATATTTGTTGGATGAAGGGCTAAAGACGCTGTACTCTCCGACTGCCCTGCCAGCTTGAAACTTTTGAAAATGTCCCTTGTTGGTACCCTTAGAAAATATTTCTTCTTGCTCTTAAGTCACTTTGCATAAAGTGTAGCAAAAACTCCGAGTATAGCAGCTGCCTTCATTTAAACAATGTGATAAGATCTTTCAGCTTGAGCTGAATTTAATAAACACATACACGAAACTCATCCAAATGGAAAAACGCCCTTATTCTTTTCCTGACCGGGAACAGATCTTCCCAAGGTGGGGCGGAGGCGGGGAGGCGGTGTGGAAGCAGACACACTTCTGTGCTAAGAAGCCTCAAAAGGAAGCTGGAAAGGGGCTGTGAGTCGGAGCCCGTCTGCCTCCACAGAGGCTAGGATGAAGACGCAGGGAGTCTGATTGCTAGGGCATCTGGAGGGAGGGCTGGGGCGTCTGGCTGCTGCACTGAAAGCTTGAGAATGGGGAGGAGAGACAGCTCCACCACCACCAGGATGCCTCCCATGGGAGCAAGGCATCTGGAGCCTCTTCGGAAAATGACTTCATTATCTGGGTGTGCGGGGGATGTGGGAGAAGGCTGTCAGGGGCCTGACTAATTAACCTCCTCGGTCATAAGGGAGTGGAAACTGCACACTTAACTCACCTCCTCCGCTAGAGAGACAGCCCTCAGAGTCTGAAATCCTAACAGCTGGAGCCTGCACAGCCGGGGCGTTGCCTCTCCGGGAGCCTGCGGCTGGACTGGTGGAGGAGGACCCTTCTCCACTATCTCTGGGTAAAGATGCCCACTGAGGTACATCCCGTGAGAAGCTAAGATTGTGTTCTCCCAGTTGCTGGCTGTGATCCCTGGGCCAGTGACCTCATCCTTCAGAGCCTCAGTGTTCTCATGTATAAAATAGGGAGGGGCTTCCCGGGTGGCGCAGTGGTTGAGAGTCCGCCTGCCGATGCAGGGGACAGGTTCGTGCCCCGGTCGGGGAAGATCCCACATGCCGCGGAGCCGCTGAGCCTGCGCGTCCGGAGCCTGTGCTCCGCAACGGGAGAGGCCACAACAGTGAGAGGCCCGTGTACCGCAAAAACAAAAAACAAAAAACAAAAAACAGGGAGGAGGGTGGGCGCCATCTTGAAAGGCTTGGGCGAAGATTAAATGGGAACGTACGAGAGCCCTGACTAGGGCCTGGCACATGGTGGGAAGCGCTCCCCAGGTGGGACCTGCTGTTGTTAGAAGCTGACGGGTCTGAGGTGAGGGTCAGTCTCAACGTGTTCCCACACCCCTGCCGACCACATTCGCCACGTCCTGGACAACTTCTAAAGCACAGCCCGAGTACTCGAGAGCTCTGGAATGCATCTGTTTCGGCTCCCCGCTATAGCCTAGTGCCTGGCACAAAGCACTCAGGAAATACTCTTAAAAGAATGAATAATGGTTTCTTGCTGTTAATGTTATCAAACGGACTAAGAGCGCTGACACTGTTTGCTGGCTGCCGCCTCCTAGCGGAAGCCAATCCGGAACGCTTCTGAGATCAACAAAACCCTGGCGGAGACACATCTGTGCATCTAGCCCATTAAGCAACCCAGGAGATGGAGAGAGAAGTGCTGTCTGCTTCCTTACAAATGATCAATTTGGGCCTTGGGGCCCTTGCTTTCATCACTCTTTCCTCAGGTTTCTCAATATGATTTCTAGGAAATCAGTGGGATGTCTGACCCCCACAAGACCTGAATTCTTTATTATCTAAGGCCGTGAGTTCCGCAGTCCTGGATCAGATTTCCAGCTTCTGAAAAATGCTGTCTTAGAGTTTTTCTTTAGGACTGAGCATGACGCGTACCTTGGACTCATTTTCAAAACAGAATCAGCAATGCTCTCCCACTAAATGGCCCAATTTGAAAACCTCCTCTGCCAGGATGCCTTTTCTGATTCCCCAGAATGGCCAGACGGCTCCCTGCTTTCCAGCATCTTCTGCTTTCTCCCTCGCTTGTCTATTTGCCCTCATAATTCCTCCTCCTAGACTGTGAGGTCCTTGAGGGCAGGTTCTGTTCTTAGCAGAGTACTCATGAGGGTGCCTGGCACATATTGAGAGCTCTGGCAACACTGAAGAAATGAGAAAATAAATGGGAGGCAGACCCTAGCCCAAGCAGGAAGTGTACTGCAGGGAGCTGCACTGTGTTACCTGGGCAATGATATCCCCATTCTCAGCGTGCACCTGAGCGATGGCTCCCAGCTCTCCCAGACAGGTGAAGATCTCATACAGCTGAAACAGAAATGAGTCTTTGTCACGTTCACAAGACCCAATGCTTTTAGCAATCTCATGCAAGGGCCAACGACTAGGGCCAGAGCTAAAATAAATGGGATGAACTAGAGGAAATAAGTGACTAGGGCAGAAATACACACTAAAACATGCACAACCAAAGAGGAGCGCTAATCCAAAGGAACTCTAGGAAACTGTCTATATAAGGAACCCAGCATGTCTCCTAGGCAGATAGGGCACACATCTGAGTGATACTAACCCCCCTACTCTGCCTCCTTCACACACTTTCAATGGAATTACTTCCCACTGAACTCAGATAGAGCTTCAGAATCCTTCTTAACACTCCTGAAAGGCACTGCAACCTGGCCAGAAACTAACTCAAAAGCTGAAACCTCTATCTCTTAGACCCTGAAAGCAGACCACCCTTCATCTCCTTGCCAGGTGGTATGGGAATTCATTTTCTGTATTTCTTCTGAGAAGCTGAGATTTGTCTAAAACAAGCACACCCCATGCATTTCGGAGAGAGAGAGTCAGAGGCAAGCTGGTATGATTACCCCAAAGAGCAGACAGCCCTCCTTAATCCCACAGGGCTGAGCGCTTACACTTCCCCTGAGTTCCCGAGGGGTGTAGAGTTTGTTTGGTAGATGGGAGATTTAGACACGCCCTTCCTCTTGTCCTTTTGAGGAAGCTGCTGCCAGTGGAAATTTTAGCTCCGTCTGCCTTGCCCCGGGCACCCTGCCCATTACCTTATTTAAAATGTAGCGTGGATGGCGAGGACTTCAGGAAGCTCTCTTGCCCAGCAGTCTCCCACACTGACCACAGTAACTCATGTGCAAAGAGCCAAGGTCACTGGCAACCATAGGAAAGCCATCCAGAGACCCCAAACCACACAGTGATGGGTTATTACCTCTGTGTTCGATACTTGATACAAATCCTTATAAGCCATGTAAACCATGAAGGAGTTCACCCCTGCAAGAGAGGGATGAGAGGGAAGACAGGAGGAAGACAGCATTATCAGGACCCTGCTGCATCCTGTGCTCCCACTGTGACACTCCCCCGGGCCCCGAGGGCATCGCAGGCCCCTGCCCAATGCAAAGCAGATGGCGTCCCACTCTCCAAGGGCATTTTTCTATTTCCTCCTCTACCCTGTAAAATTGACGATTCCTATGACATCACAGCAGAATGGTCTCTTCTTCTGCAGCTCCTTCCTGCCTCCCGCTCCACTGTTCCCAGCCCAGAGGGCCAACAAGCCTCCACACTGCTCAAGGCAGGATACAGTGTCATGAATCACTGCAGCACACTCGCTGTGTACACACGCTAGGAGTGGCACCACGTGCTGGGTCAGCAAGCTTGGAAAACCTAACCCCTTGAGCCTCGGTTTCCTCATCTGTAAAATGGAAAAATAACACCATCCTGCTTCCTAAGGTGGTTGGAAACTTTAAAAGAGACAACACATGCAGAACTCTTAGCACCAGCACGTGGTTGATCTCCTGGGAGCGGTTTATTTTGCTCTTTGTGAGTGCCTGCTCTCCGCCAGGCCTGGGCGAGGTGTTGGGTCTGAGAGAGAACTAAGATCTAGAGCCTGTCCTAGGGGAAGTAACAGAGCTAATGCAGAGAAGTCAAGGTTCACCTTGGGCTTAAATATCTAAGTCATCAGCGTTACAAGGAAAGAGCCATTTAATTTCTCCCCCCAGATACGCTATTGATAGAGTCATTTACAGAAGTAGGGGGGACTGGGGGACAGAGAGTCATTTAGAGGAAAGGAAGGTAATTTTGTTCTCCAGCCATTAGGGCCAGCTCAGCCCACAGTACTCCAGGCCAAAAGTGGACTGTAATCTGGGGCCTTCCCTACCCAGAATGGTGCAACTCAAGGCAGTTTTTCCCAACACAACCCTTCCCACAAGCCTCTGGGTCATCCGTGGTATGACTCAGGCCCTTCGGAAGGGAAGTGGGTGTTAAAGCCGTTCACTTTTCTACCTAATTGAGATGCACTGTGAAAGGAGACACAGAAAGAAGGGAGGCAGGAGACTTCCCTGGCGGCCCAGTGGTTAGGACTCCACGCTTCCACTGCAGGGGGCTTGGGTTCGATCCCTGGTGTGGGAACTAAGATCCCGCAAGCCGCGCTGTGCGGCCAAAACAGAAAAAGGGAGGGGTTAATCTCACCCTCTGTATCAGACAGTGAGAACCGGGCAGAGCTTGTGGGGTGAGGGGGGGATGCAAAGGAGAGCTCGTCCTCTGGGAGGGCATCCCCTCCCCCGAACCCCGAGCACGCTGCCTTCCACTGCACTCCTGGCCTTTGCATCGAGACTGCTCATTGATAAAAGTATTATAAAATTCGTATAATAATAATTATAATAATATTATTAGTACTAGTATCGTAGCACTATTTTTACTATTATAACAATATTCTGCATCTTGCGGCATTTATCCTAATGCTCTGCACCAGCCTGCTTCCTTTTGCCATGGATACTGGCAGAGGCCATTCCTCATACTCCCCTAAGTCCTCCAGGGCCCCCTCGTATGTGGAGCACGTCACATGTCTGCGTGCATGTAGAGGGGGTGGTGCGTGTGTGAAATACTTGACCATCAGAACACAGAAAGAAGTAAACACAGAAGAATCTAAGTCAATGGGAACCTAAATCTTGGACTCATAGAGAGGACACAGACACACGCAGATACACACACACACACACACACGCACACGCACACACAACTTTCAGGCCCTAAGCTCCTACCTGGAGTACGAATACATCTTTGCTCCCAGAAACATCTTAGCCTTTTCCGAGGATGCTATTGTTATATAATAGTAATGGTTGGACCTTTGGAATCACAATGATAGAGGTTAAACATTCCTAATCTCATATGTACTAGCTGTATGACCTTATGTAAGACGTCAACCTCTCCTGACCTCAGTTTCTTCCTCTGTACAATGGGCAGTACTGCACGGAGGTGCAGAGCACAGGCTTTGGGTAGATCTACTGCTTACAAATTCTGTGATCTTGGGCTACTTGTTCTGAGCCTCGGGTTCTCCAACTACAGAGTAAGGATAATAATCCCTATCTCATGGGGATCCTGTACGGAATAAGTAAGATGGCATAAAGTGCCTGGTCCATAGTGGTACCCCTGTATCTGGCATTCATACTCAGGGTTCCAGGGTCCAGCAAGGAGAAGCGACTAAATGAGTGGACAGTATGGGAAGGACAGGCAAGGGGGAAGGGAGGAAGGCACCTCCGGGCTCACCTTTGTCCTTGATAAGGCTCTGTACTTCCTGCTTGACGCTGTCATTCCAGTGGGTAATGTCCACGTGTAAGGAGTAGTCACAGCAGCTCTTGCCATCGGCCCACTCCCGCCACTTCTCATAGGCCTCCGTCAGGCTGGACTCGGGCTCGGGCACCACGTGGTCAACTGAACAACAGAGGCCCCGCATGGGCGACTCATCGACACAGCCTTTGGTCCCCTCTGTACAGGTCTGCTCTTGCTCGCTTAGCTACGACAGCAAAGTCTCTATTTCTTGAGCATAGGATTAACCTTAGAAAGGGTTCCCGGGTGGTTTCAAGGTTGCTGATGATTTAGCTGTCACTTAGCTATGGGATCTTGGGCAAATTACTAGCTTCTCTAAACCTTAATTTTCTCATTCTTAAAATGGGCACCAAGTGGGGTTGGGGACAGGGGTAACACTGCCTCCCCTCTAAGTCTGTTAAGGGATTAAATGGGAAAATGCATGGAAGGTGCTTCACCTGATGCCTGGCACATAGTAGGTGCTCCATAACTATTAGCTATCAATTGATGAGCGCCTACTGTGTGCCATCATTACCAGTATTACAGGAGTCACTGCTGGTGATCAAAGTTGGACTCCCTTCTATGGGCAGAAGGAGGGGCTTTAAAGTTATGTCTGGGCACAAGAGAATGAATGCTCGTGCTTACAGCCATAGGAAAGACCTGGTATCAGTTAAGTGAACTTGACGCTTGGCCCACAGATATTATTTCCATGCAAACTTTTTGTCAAGAATATGGTTTCTTTGAGGCCAAAACCTACTCTTGCAGTACCTGCAATGGTGGATAATACTTTTAAAAAGAATAAGATTTGCACCAACAACACTGGTGAGGTTAAGGCAAAAATTAGAGTTTTTCATAGTTCCCCATGGCAGTCGAGAGAAAGTGTGAATTGGTACGACTTTCCTAAGAACAATTTTGAAATGTATATCAAAATCCATGACATTTTTCATACCTCAACAATTATTCCTCTGCCTAAGAATTATCCCTAAGGAGATAAACAGGGCTACATGCAAAATCTGGGTTCTCAAGATGTTTGCCACTATTTATATATTTATGTAAGTGAAAAACTGGGAACAAAGTCTTACAGTAGGGAAATTTGGTTAAATACATAAATTGTGATACCTTCATAAAACGGATGTCAGGAGTCCATTTAAAATTTGGTAGAATAAAAATAAATGAATGGAAAGATATACATGACATATTAATTAGTGAAAAGAGAAGGCTAAAGCACAGTATGGTTATTACAATCCTTTTTGTTAAATAGAAAAAAATATATAGCCAAACTGTGACAGTGAAGTGAGATTTATGGGGGGTTTTTCTTTTCTGCATACCTAGGGTTTTTAAATTATCTGCAAAGGACATGTACACTTCTGTCGTTCTTGTATGCTTTCCTCTCTTCTCACGTGGAGCTCCTTCCCTAATGCAGAAGCCCGAGCCTAATGCACATGTCCAGGATTCTGAACAGGTCCAGCTCCTCGGCAAGATGGCAGAAAGCCAGGCCAACATCACTCACTTCCTCAGCCTTCTAGCACAGGCAGCCTAAGTGCACTTATCGGAAAGCAAAGGCATGGAGCTATGTTACTGATGCTTGGACCCACACCAGGGCCTTCGTGGGCAGGCAGCTGCCGAGAAGTCAACTGGCTTCCTCCCTTTGGCTGAAGAAAGGCTTTGGTCTCCCAGCATTGCACCTTTTACGGCCCTGACACAATTTTCCTGGGTTCCCACACCCAACTAGCTGAAGCTGAACCCTGCTACTGCTCCCGCTGAAAGGAAGCAAAAGACAGTGCATAAGTCTACAGCTCAAGCTGTACTGAGTTCTTAAGTGGATGTATACCGTGGTGAACAGTGCTCTTGCTGACCAAGTTGGGGGCCAGGGCTGGGGCGGGAGCCAATTCACTGGGATTCCTTTGGCTTAGGAAGGAGTGCCCTGGAATGCTGCTATCTGCTCAGTAGTCCTGGCATTCAACTCCCTGGGTTTCTTTGGAATTGCAAAAGTCACCAGAAAAACAAAACAAAACAAGAGAAACAACCTCCCAGCTTGCCCAATCTTAAAGATAGGAATTGGTCAAAATACAGCACAGACCAAATAACACTAACCACCAGTGAAGCCTCCTAAGTTCTCAAGAACTGCAAGTCTCATCATCATTCTCTCTGGGATGCTTCTCAGCCCCATTCTCACTGCTCTGCCTGTACTCTCCGCCCGTGCTGCCTCAGACCCAAGTTGGAAGTCCTGAAATCGCTTTTTGCCCACGATCCACAACTTTTTAAGTCCACTTTCCACAGAGACTGGTCCAGAGATGATAAGTGCTGATTCCCCACCCATGGTATACCGGGCCCCTGCTCTAAGGCAGACAGAGAAAACAGCTGCTTTCAAGGTCATGAACCTCCTGAATCTCCTCTATGCGGTTACAGGAGCTGCCAACGTCCTCACTATAACCAGCTTTTCTCAGGTCTCATCAGGCAGAAAGTCTAAAAACTGAATTGAGGGGAAGTGTACGAGTTACCAACAGAGACCACTGCAGTTAACATGTTAGTTAGACTCACTCCCTAGGACCCCTCGCACGCTTTACACAAATGTGTAAAGTCGGGGGACTTACTGATCATGGTGGTGCCCCCCGCTAAGGCAGCCTTGGTCCCTTGGAAGAAGTCATCCACTGTGGTCATTCCCTTGTAGGGCATCTGGAAGTGAGTGTGGACATCGATGCCTCCAGGGATCACCATTTTCCCATTGGCCTCAATGGTCTTCACCCCTCCAGGGACAATCAGATTGTCTCCAATTTGCCTGGTGAGACAGGGAAACAACCAGCAATTTAAAAGAATGACTTCCAAGATAAACATAGTATTATAAGGATTTGAAATGTTGTAACTTATGTTTATCAAAGTAGTCTTTTGCAAGTGATTCACAAGTTTAGCAATCTAGAAACAAATAAAGACAGGTATCCATAACAGAAAACATTTTTTTATTACAAGACATTGAATATAGTTCCCTGTGTTATACAGTAGGACCCTGTTGTTTATTTTATATATAGTAGTGTGTATCTGTTAACCCCAAATTCCTAATTTATCCCTACCCCCCTTTCCCCTTTGGTAACCATAAGTTTGTTTTCTATGTCTGTGAGTTTGTTTCTGTTTTGGAAATAGGTTCATTTGTATCATGTTTTAGATACCACATACAAGTGATATCATAAGATATTTGTCTTTAGCTTACTTCACTTAGTATGATCATCTCTAGGTCCATCCAGAAAACAATTTTTTTATAGACACAAAACAATCTGATATGCTGTTTGGTAGGACCGTGTGTCCTGGCTTAGTACTGTAACCCCAGTGGTTTAACTATGTCTAGAATACAGGGTGCGTAATAAATATTTTTTAATAAGTGTTTTTATTATCCTTTTCATTTTGTTCTTTATTTAAAGGTAAGGAAGAACATCTGCAGAAGGACCGAATGGCTGTAAAATAATGAACTGTTAGGAGAGACTGAAGGAGGTAAAGGATCATTTTAAAGAATAGGTGTGTGAACTTTGCTATCCTCTAAATGGGTTCATCTGTGCTCCTAATAACAAATGGAATCTGTCTAGGGCATTTCACAACTCAGACTTCACTCTCAATTCCGTCCTTCCCTGTTAGTTTATCTGTCAATCACAGCTGATGGCAGATTCTCAAAGAGGAAGCCAAAGATGCAGATGCCTACACCAGCTGCTTTTGTATGGTCAGCATCTCAGTAGAAGTTTCAAGCCAAGGAAGGTGATTATGACAACCTCCACCAGACACAGCTTCACCCAAGAAGCTTCAGAGCATCCCAGGGACACAGAGAGGGGGAGACTGGGGTGGGAAGGAAGCCAATAAGCATGCCAAGGGCACACTACACAAGACAAATGGCAAATACAAATGTAACCACACAGACCATCTATGTTGCTTAGTTCACATCCTTGATTGAAACATCCAGTTAATTCCAGGTAGACTTATGATTCTTTTTTTTTTTTACTAAACCTATTTTATTCATTTTATTTTTGGCTGCATTGGGTCTTCATTGCTGCTCGCAGACTTTCTCTAGCTGTGGTGAGCGGGGGCTACTCTTCGTTGCAGTGCGCAGGCTTCTCATTGCAGTGGCTTCTCTTGTTGCAGAGCATGGGCTCTGTGCGCACAGGCTTCAGTAGTTGTGGCACGCAGGCTCAGTAGTTGTGGCACACGGGCTTAGTTGCTCCACGGCATGTGGGATCTTCCCGGACCAGGGTTCGAACCCATGTCCCCTGCATTGGCAGACGGATTCTAAACCACTGCGCCACCAGGGAAGCCCCAGACTTATGTTTCTTAAGGCTCTACATTATCCTGAGCCCTCTCCTACCTTGGGGACACATGTACCCCACTGCCAGTGGCATGAATACTTTCTGCTTTTGTTCATAGGCAGCTAAGAAAGACACTCTCCTGGGGTAGGAAGAAGTCTACCACTTGCCTGGCAAAATCTAAGTTTTACAACTAAAATTAAGTCTTCCTGACACCTCTAAGAGTTCACCCTTACCACGTCACCACTCTGCCATCACAGAGCCACCACAATTCAAAACACACTGTGGAAAAAATGCAGCCTTGATTGTAACTCCATTCTAGTCCAGATACTGGCCAGTGTGTTCCCATTTCCCTCCCTCACTGATTCACCTCTAAGAGAAATTGAGAACCAAGGCCATGAAGAGTTGCCTGGCTTGGCTGTGCCTATGTATGTATGCTTCTACCAATTTTGACAACTGGTATAACACCCAGTCTGAAAAAGAAAAGCCTTCCCTCCTTTTCCCCACTGAACCAATCAAGGTCCCCTTAATCCTTGAAAGCTTAGCTTCTATCTCCCCTCCTTGGTCAAGTTTCAACTGACAGCCAGGTCTAATAATTAAGAGTGTGGCTCTGCCCTGGATGTGGGCTATGTGGATTTGCAATCTTGGATCTGCTAATACTAGCGTTATGACTTCGGCCAAGTTACTTAACCTCACCATGTCTCAATTTTTTCATCTGTAAAATGTAATAAAAGTGCCTCCTCCATAGGTCTGTTGTGTAGATTAAATGTTAATCTGTGTTAAGCCCAAAGAACATGTTAGTTAGGCACATGAAAATTCAGTAAATATCAGCTATTATAATCAATAACCATCTTAATCTCACATAGCCCTCTCCTTCCTCTGGATCACATCTGTTCTACTAACTTAATACTTGATATTGATATTACCTGGTGATGTCATGTGCTTTGCATGTACAGACATGTCACTTCCCCAAAAGACTCTCAGGTCCCTGGGGGAAGAGCACATGATGATTTGGGTCCCAGTGATATCTACCATAGCATGTGACACAGTACGTGTCCAGTGCCTGAGACAACTTCTTTGCACATAGCAGGCACTCCATCAATCTTCACAGGAGACAATTCTGTAATAACTGGAGGAAATTATTTCTGTTTCTATGCCTTGTGAGTTAAGAATGTTGTTGGAGATATATCATTTTATAGGACTGGATGAAGATCATGTTTATACACCCTTTTCTCCACCACCAACACACACATCTGATGGTTAAATTCCTTCTATAACATCCTTCCAGTCTATTTTAATAGAGATGGCAAAGAAGACTCAGTTTATGTATTCAACTATGGTAGTAGGTGCCTGAATCACTGCGTGAAGATGGGTTCTGAGCCTGTATTTAGGGCTCAACTGTGAAAAGTTCTGTGATCAATTAGTGATGCCTGCCATGAGCTCTGGAATGAGGAAGAAGCATTAGGTACTAAATTTTTTTCCAACTCTGAAAATCTCTAAATGAGGGAACAGACTTCCGCCAGAGAGTGGACTATACACAATAATGTTTTAGTAAGAGAAAAATGTAGAATTAATCGTGGCTCATATTTTGATGAAAGTACTGTTTTACACTGGTTGGCTTGTCTAACACTTCCATTTTTCCTACTTCTAATATGAAAAAGTATTTATGCAAATTGGCAAGGCTACCAAACACAAATATCTTCATTCTTGCATTTGTTTATTCATTCATCCATTCATTCATTCATTCATCCATTCATTCAATGCATTGATTAATATGTTGATCTTTAGCAAGTTATTTACTCTCTCTGTTCCTCTTTCTCCTCTATCCTCCTCTGAAAAGGGGGTAATAAGAGTACTCACTTCATAGGATTGCTGGCAGATTAAATGATAAGGCATGTAGAACATTTAACACAGTGCCGAGCACATACTATATACTCAATAAAAGGTAGCTCTTACAAAAGTCTCTATGTGTTAAGTACTGGGTTAAGTGCTGCAGATACGGAGAAGAATAAGATATGGTCCTTGCTCTAAGAGGGCCAACAGTGTCAGAATTGCTATGATTGATAAAAGCACAGGGTTTTTAAAAGCTCATCAAAGGGAAAGCTAGCCTAGATTTAGGAGCTGGTAAGGAATGTTGGCCTACAGAAAGTTGTATCTAAGCCAAGTTTCCAAAGATAAGTAAGCAATCTATAACCAGAATCTTAAGCTAGCCAATGAAGCTGAATAAGATAAAAATAAAACTGAATGAGGCCAGGGATGGCTCATATGATGGGTTGGATATACCAGTTTTATACAATATCTTATCAATGTGGGGAAGTACCCTGCTTTATGTGATGAAGGCTATGTGTAAATCAAATCCTTTTTTAAAGGTCACTATGAAGCTACACATAAAGGTTACCTGGCTGTGCTACTTACAGGCATCCAATAGCAAACCATTTTGTAAAGTAATTATATATCCCTAAAGTATCTATTTGGAAATCTTGCCTGAAACGTATGTCCTATCTGTGCTCTGCCTATCCAAGTCCTACCTAAGTCAAGGTTCAGTTTAAATGCCCTCTCCATCTCAAAACCTTCCTCTGAAGGGATTTCTCCTCCCTGTGCACTTCTAAATTACTTATCTTCATCTGAACTCCTTTGGTACCTATTACACTAGGCCTTATATTTTTAGGGTGCTGTAATTTGTGGACGTTTTCCAGTGACCTTAAGGACAGTGGTGACATCTCCCAGTTCTCCAAGACACATAGAGTGCCCATCAATGCAGCTTGCCCAAAGGGGCCCTTAGCATCATTTGGGTGACTGAATTCAGATTTTTCATTTCATTCATGTAATCCAAGTGAACTAAGGCTAGCTCCCATTTTTAAGGGATTATGTGCACCCAGACTGAAGGGCTAAAATAAAAACTCATTTTTAAGGAGGAGAAATGAAACACACAGAAGCAATGGGCTAGTAAGCAAAAAAGAAGCAAGTTTCCTTCTGAGCCTCTAACGAAGAAAGTTCAAAAGACAAAGCAAAGGGTACTACTATATACCTACTTTATTAAGCCGTCTTCCATGTAAATATCAGCATAAAAGGATTGATCATCGTTGACAATTCTGCCTCCCTTGATCAGAAGACGGTCGCTCTAGAAAAGAAGGAAAACAGGAGTCATTCTCACAGGATTTCAGAGAAGAGAGGTCTGCCGAGGTTCTCCCAATTCATTGTTTTAGAGGTTTAGCAGAAACCATTTTCTTAAGACATCTGTGTGCTCAGTGCACTCAGTCTTTCTGTTAGGTATCCAGTCTCTCTCGTTTGACCCTATTCAAATTATTCTGGAGTTTCACCTCTTATTTCTGCAACCTATCATAGCCACTCAGAAATGTAGCTACTCTTTATATTGTCTTTTTCCAGAAAGCACTATATAATGTAAAGTGGGATAACATCTACCTCAGTGCCTAGCACTCTGTCTGGTATTCTGTTGGCACTCAATAGTGATTCCCAAAAACAGAACTTAGGGTCAGGCATACAATGAAATGGCCTTTAAAAGTCTTTATATGACAGGGGGATCATGTTATGTTTAAAATTCAGGATACTTATACATGTGCACACATGCACACAAAGTTGTGGAATGTATAACTCAAGGTGGAGAAATTATGCAGGATTCATATTTGCTTCACTATACTCAGTATTTCTCACATTCTCTGAAACATATTTCTTTATTGCTTTTCTTGTGAAAAAAAATTTCCTTTCTTATGAGAAACGTCTTTTTAAAAATTATAACTTAAATGAAGTTTGGATAAGTGATCCAACTGGAAACAAGGCACATACACTCCGAGGTTATTAACAAAATATAAACATATATTTTATTTATAAGTCAGGAGAGACACAAATCACTTGTCAGCTTTAGAGATCACAGATTTCATTAAATGAATGGAGCTTAGACCACAGCCATGAAGGATGGACATAGCTTTGTTGGGTTCACGGGGGAGAAGAGAATCCCTAGGAGCCTGGATGAGTGGAACTGCAACCTGAAGAACAATGGTGGGCTGCAGTTTGTTAAGAATTCAACATACAGACTTCAACTCTCCACCCATCCATCCATGCATTATTCACACATCCACTCACTCAGCAAATAAGTATCTAATATTTACTGTTAAATAGGTGGGGAGGATGCAATTGTGAGTGAGCCACACCATCAAGGTCACTGCCTGGATGGAACTTAAGGGGAAGTCTAGCAATAAAGAAATAAAGTCATCAAAATAAGTAAAACAATGTAAAATTGTATCAAGTGTCACAAAATACAAGGGAGTGGGGCTCGTTTAAATAGAGGCTGGAAAAGGCCTTTTCAGGGAAGATCAATTTAGATGGAGAACTGCAGGCAGAGGGAACAGTGTGTGCAAAGGCCCTGGGGTAGGAAGAAGTTTTGTTTCTTTGAAAACCTGAAAAAGATCAGTGTGGAGGAAGCTTAGGGATCAAGGAGGGAAATGGCATGAGATGATGCTGGTGAGGTAGGGCTTTCAGAAAAGGACATAGGTTTAAAGGGGGAAGGAAGCCCCACAGACAGGCTGACTTCTGGCTTCTGAAATCAAAGACTGTGAACAGGGCCAGAAAATGAGAATTGAAGCTAGGGCTCCTCCGGGGATATAGCCAATTACCACTTACTCTCTCCTGCTTCCAAGGTATTGGGTAAGAATAAGAAATTTCATCATACTGTATGGTCAGGGGGAAGGATTTTTTAAAGATACAGATCAATGAGATGTGGAGACAAAACCTACATATATGGCAAAGAAGATGTGCTAATGAGGTCAAATACAAACTACTACCACACGTGATCTCCAAGCCCCTCAGGAGCTGGCCTCTGTCAGTACATCCACTCTGTTAGGTTCTATCACATGTTGCCTCATATTTTATATGGCGGCAAAACTAAGAGACATGTAGTTCTAGCCGCCTATCAGGCTCTCTGGCCACTAAGCCTTTGCAAAGATGTTCTCTCCGCCTTCTCCTATGTTCACCTACCACTGACAACCATCCTCTCCATTGTCAAGCCTCAATCAAAGGGTTTTTCCCCTAGGATGCACTACCTGACTTTCCAGCAAATTCTACCTGCTCCCACTGTAGCTGAAACAATGAATTGTTCTACAAGGGTTGGTTTACTGTTCATCGGTCTCCTGACTAGATCAAAGACTCCTGTAGTCTTAGAACTATGTGTCTTTTGATCTTTTTACCTTATTCCCATCTTCCATAGCTGTTAAATATTGGTCAAATGATTGGCTGAAGGGTGGGACACAGGAGGTATTATATATCAGAATGATAAAAAGGCCATCTGAGTCAGAAAGTTATATGAAGTGGTCGGAATATTGGACTTCCAAGGAAAAAAAAATTTAATTGAAGGCTACTGTAATCTACCACTTGAACAGTAACTGCAAAATTATAGGAGGCAGTCCTAGGACTGTGCTTCTCAAACTAGGGTGCACATTAGAAAAATACAGATTCCCAGGCCCTGCTCTAGGCCAACAACTATGTATTTTATAAGCTCTATAAATGGCTCTTAGGCAGCCATCAGCCAGCCCACACCAAGTCACAGACCAGCACCAGGAACCACTGCCCCAGACACAGTTTGTGTGTCTGTGAAGGCAACAAAAGCTTCTCCAGCAGGAGCTTCATACTACTAATAATCTTGGTAACTATAGGAGTTCCCTCTCACAGCTCAGTGCTTTTCTGATGCTCTTTATCTTTCTAGCAAAGAGCTGAAGTAAGCTGGGTTAGGCAAAGGGGCCAGTTACTGCCTGAACTGAGCCCAGCCATGAAATATGACCATCCTCCTGTCTGGGGGCATCCAGTCCTGAGCCACTGGGGATCATCACTTCCTTCAATAAGCATCAAATATCAACAAAAGGGGAAAAGCTATCTCAGGCCCCTTGTACAACAGGGGTGTAGTAAGAGGTGACCCAAGTGGAATTAACCTCATTGAGATGGTATCGTTCAAAACTGTTCAAATGCTAGTGAAATAAGCTTGACTCAATCATTAGGAACCTAAACAGAGCACAAAGATGAACTGTAGGCCTGGTGTAAGTTTCAGAGATGGGAGTAACAAGACCCCTGCTCTATGCACTATAGTATTAATATTATTATTTGTCTTTATCATGTAGAGCAGAGATATCAAAACCACAACTCACAGAGCTCAAGCACATGCTGTTCCTGGGGGTCTTCAGCTTGTCCCCTGAACTTTTATTAAAGTGGTTAATAAAACTGCTTTACTAATTTTAACTCTTTCCATGCATGTGGGGTCCACTACAAAGGACAACCCAGGCAAACAGTCATCAGACACAGAAGCATCTGAAAGGCAAGTCTTGGACTTGGCATTGAAGAATGATTGATGCACAACGACTGACCACTCCCAGGCCACATAAAACCAGACCTCCCTGGTTAGGGAACATGCTTGTCTGTGAAGTCATGGACCAGCCTTAGACCGTAACACATTCTGGGGCCCAAAGCCAACAAGATGAACAACTCTGACAGCTCTGGTTAAAAGTTACCCTCGATGGTGTTAGAAAGGTGAGTGTGGCTCTGAGGGGCTCTTTGCTCTCTGTTCTCAGTCGCTGAGGCGGTCAGGAACCTGAGAGCTGACACCCGAGGAGGTAGAGTGGTCTAGACGGGAGCCGACCAATGTTTCTCATGCATTAATAGGTATAAAGGATGCTGGTACTTGTAGAGCACACAGGGATAGTCCGGAGGGTATCTGGAACCCAAGATGAAGCTCTTCAGAGCCTGCAGCACCAGGCCAAGGACTCTGGCTGCTTTGGGCCCTGCACGGCCACCAGGGCTGAGTGCAGCCTGGTCTTGCGGCCCAGCTGGGTGCCAGGTGTGCCAGCTGCCAAGCTTGGGCTCCACTGGGTTCTCCCGCTACTAGGAGAATCGGGCCGACCACTTAACCAGGTGTGTGGTCTTGAGTTAGGACTTAACCTCTCAGCACCTCAAGTTTTTTATTAGCTCAGAGTGGATAAAACACCTAGCTCACCTCTCAGGGTGGCTGCCAGGATTAAATGAGGTGGATGAAGGGGGAAAGGTGTGTGT
Source organism: Mesoplodon mirus (assembly GCF_964341445.2). Classification (NCBI taxonomy): domain Eukaryota; kingdom Metazoa; phylum Chordata; class Mammalia; order Artiodactyla; family Ziphiidae; genus Mesoplodon; species Mesoplodon mirus. Next base: position 60,159,889 of record NC_138980.1, on the reverse strand, counting down.
CTGTGTGTGTGTGCGCGTGTGTACATGTATATATAAAATATCTAACACAGTAAACACCTATAAATATTAGTTATATTTATTCCACTCATTATTTACAGTACTTTAAATTTTTATAAAATGCCTTAAATTAAGAAGCATACTGGGGAGGGATTATTGTTCTCATTTTCCCAATGAGGAGATCTACACAGAGAGACAGATGACTTTCTCCAAGTGACAGCGTTGATTAGTTCCAGTTGGAAGTAAATCCAGGTCTCCCATCGCTTGGCACCAAACTGCTTTCCACCTGAGGCCACTGCAGCAAAAGTGCCTAAACCATATGCCAAGTGGCTCTTTCCGACGGGGCTGTCCTCTCCGTTTGACACTGCATCGGACGGTTCCAGAGCAGGAACGGCTGACTTCCTCTGCGGTAGGAAACTTCAGGAATCCAATCACTTGTAAGCCACTACTTACAAAATCAGTGGATTAGACCTGCCCCTTACGGCCTGAATGTGTTAATGCAGTTTATAAAGGGATCTAATTGACAATCCAGGATAGCAGAGGCCCTTGGAGTTTGATGAAGTCCAACCCTTTTTCCTTCACTAGGATATGACAATGATTAGAAAAATCAAGTATAAAAAATCAAGAGTTTGTGAGAAAATGGGAGAGAAAAGAGACAAAGAAAAGAAGGAAGGAAGGGAGTGAGAAAAGACAGAGGTACAGAGGGGACAAGGGGAGCAAGAGAGGGAAGGGGGGAGGAAATAAACTTATAACAAGGGATGCTGTTAAGAATGGCTGTGATTCAAACTAGAATAGAAAATGCAAGGACAGGATCTTGAACTTAAGCTGGGTGGAGATGCTGGTTCCCATTTTAGTTTTCCTCACCTAGTCTTCAACGTAAAGAACTTAAATTACCACGTCTGTCTGAGTTAATGAGAATATGCCTCCCAGAGAACCCAGAGCCCTCCGTGGATTTCTTCCCAGTCAGTAAAATCAGCCCCAGAACAGTACTTAGGACACATCTGTCCTATACTCTGCAGACATGCCAGCAGCTCAGAATAAAAACTATAATCCTAGGAAGAGAAAAAGAGAATATAAACTGAAGAAGGAGTCTTCCACAATAAAATCTTTTAGTACCTGTGTTCAAATCACAATGCACAGACTCTGACCCTCAGTGGGGACTCAAGATCCTTTCAAAGTCCAGATGAAGGCGCAGGTGGTTATTTAAAATAAATTCCCCATCTGGGTAATTAGATTTGACTCCCTAAAAACACTCCCATGCTTAAGAATACAACAGGATGGATAGACTACACAGATGAAATCTTGTAGCTTTTCTTCCCCAAAGCAGCATCATTTAAAGAAGACAGAGAAAAGGCTTTCTAAGATAGTCCTGGTTGCCTCAACATGGTATTTAGGAAAAGGTACTGAATAGGCTTTCAGGAGACCAGAGTTCTCCATCCCACCTCTGCTGTTAAATATGCAACCATGGGTGAGATGCACAGGCATGAGTTTGAATTGTGCAACGAACACTACCTGTGTTTGGGAGAGTGACTTCACCTCTCTGGGCTTCAGTTACTTCATCTGTGAAACGGGGGACAATGATATCTTTCTCTCAGGGTGCTGGTTAGGATTATGGGGGTTCCTGTATGTAAAGGGTTGAACTCTGCTTGGCAATTTATAGATGCTTAGTACATGTGAGCTACTATCATAATTATTCTTCCTTTCAATCATAACTGGCCACTGTACAATGGCCCTCTGACAAATATTCTAGAAGAACTGAACTAACACTTTGTTAATCAAAATCTAACAGACCTTGCCATAAAGGGAATTCCAGAGGCGCCAGTCCCCAGCCAACCCCCAGCAACTGTTCTCAGCTCCTGCCACCAGCTGCCAAGGTCAGCCAAGACTTCTTCTTTTAAACCCACTCCCACAGGACAAGTTCCCACGGCCCCTCCAGGTCACTCTTCCGCTGGAAATAAGGCTCCATGAGCAGATAACAATCTACTTGCTCTCCTCCAGCAGGAATGCGGAGTGGGTGGCAAGGTCTCAAACCTGCCCCCAAACTCACCCTCCCTGCCCAAGGCATGGATCTGTTTCCAGGCCCCTCAGTGGCAGGCATGCCATGGCGAAGGAGAGAACAAGTAAGGTCAGGGAGGAAATAAGACTTCTTGAAGGGCAATGCAGTTTCCTGGCTCTGAGTCTTTACTGAAACCGGGCATAGTTGTACAGGGCTGGCTATTACCAACCTCTGAACTGCTACAGATGAATCTCAAAAACATCCCTCCTTTCTCTCACCACCCAAACATACTTATGACCAAGTGTGCACCATGGAGGCTAATGGTGGGGGTGGGTGGGGAGGAGAGTGGGGAGGGGAGAGTGGGGGGGGCACTCCCTTCAAAGCACAGCCCACCGAGCAGAATGCATAATGAATGGCAAACACTTGTCTCTTTCATGTGTTTGGTTTGGCCCTGGAAGGACAGACCACAAGGTAGGAAAGCAGTAATGCAGAGGAAGCAGTAGCCAGGGGCAGGATTAACCAGGGCAGGGTGGCGGCTCCCTCTTCTGAACTAGAACATCAAAGCCAGCTGTGCGCATTCTTGCCCCCAGAACTTCATGTTCACCATTTTGAAGATGTAATTATCGAAGGGCCAGACAAGTCATGTGCCCTGCCCTGGGTCAGACTGGAGTGGGGAAATGGATGGCATCTTAATCCCAGCCCCCGATAACACTCTCCCAGTCTTTAACAGGGTTCCAGACACGGATAAGCACGAGTGGATAACCAGACAGGGAGCCAGAGGAGGGGGAGGGGAGGGATGACGCAGCGATGGACAGAGGAGCCACAAAGCCATTCCAACCTCAAGCAGGAAGGTCAGCTGGGCCTGTGAAGCCCAAACCTCGGTCCCTATTGTGCTATTTTCATGATACTGGACAGATCCTGGTACAAACTGTACTGTTATTTACTTAATATTATCCTGAAATAAATATATTTTAAAAGTAAACCCTGTCTCACTCCCATAAATTCTAAGCCAGTATCACTTACCAAAAATAGACAGTAAACCTAGGAATGAATACAATAAAAACCTCATGAAACTTTGGCTCCATTCTCTGCCCTCAAAAGGGTCCTGAAGGATGAACTCAGATCTGCTACCTTTGTTAAAAGGAAGATTACCCAGTGTCAGGGTGGGGCGGGGAGTGGAGGGGTGGTGTTCAAGACAAAGTAGCACTATCCTAAGACTTTTTCCTTGACCTGCTCAGAAGGTTAGAAAAATAATTAGAAAGGGGACAAAATTTCTCTCTTTGTGGTTCAGTGTTATTGAATGCCCTCTTCCAGAACCACCTAAAATGATCTAACGTTAACAGCAGGGCTACCATCCCTGCTCTTGAAACATGGACCGACATGGACCAACATGGGCTTGAGCAGTGTCCAAAGCAGAGTCACAAGGACGTCCCAGGTACTGGGGCAGCATGGCACACGGAGGAGATTATTGGAATGAAGGATCACCGTTTCAGAAGGTTAGGGAGAAGGAGAGAGAGGGGCAGGGTGGGTAAATCTAGTGTGAGAACAAGCATGCCTTATCATAAAATAGGATGTCACAAATCTGGGTACAAGAAAAAAAATGTGGTCCATCTTTAGCTGGGCTTTGGGGAAGGAAAAATGGAAAGGTTGCTGTCTGGATGGAAACCAGCCCTAATCACAGTTTGCAAAGCCATTCAGAATTTAGGCAGCGACCAAGGGAGTTTGGAAGCCAGAGCTGCATTGGCATCTCTGCTACTAACTCATTGTGTGATTTTAGGCAAGTGGCTTGATCCAGCTCTGGGCCTCAGCTTCTTCAGCTGAGTGAAGGTGGAGCTCTCTAAAAAGGCCCGTTTACGTATCTGTAAAGTACAGATACTAATGCCTACCTCCCCGGCTACTGTGAGAATTAAATATCATGATGCAGGGTCGGGGCACTTAGAAAAAGCTCCATGGGTGGCAGGCATTACAAATATTACCACTACTACTAATTTCACGATCGTGCTACCACCCCTACTTTATTGCTCTGATTATGTACATGTACAATTAAAGGCAAATCCAAATTGCAGTATAAATGTAAGGTAGCTACTACTACTACATATAAAGTGCCCGAGAAATGTGTTGCTCAGGACAGAATATAAAGTAGAATATAGACTGAAGAAAAGTCAGTGCTTTAGAGATCTAATTCATGGCCACCTTTGGTCTGGGTTTATGAGAGTTTTGCGTTGTGTTTGTTATTTGGGGGTTTTTTGTTTTGTTTTGCATTGTTCCTTTTAGGCCTCAAATCCATGTGTTATGGGTGAACGCTCTCTGTCCCATATGCACACTAGGAAACGGGGGTCCAGCTATGTTCAAACGGGATCCTGTGTCCCATTAGCTCAACAGCCTGTGTAAAAGCCAAACGCCTACTTCATCAGGAAGGAGGGCCTGAAATTTCAACCAGGTCTTGATTCTCGGGATAAACAGGTTTAATAATTCATTCCTGAAACGTACACTTGTGTGACTACTGGCTGTGAAGATGTTATATTAGGTGTACGGGAAGGCAAGGACAAAATAGTCAGAAAAATGAAGCCATGACCACAAATAATAATGTGAAGTAAAAAGAGCGAGGGTAAAACCAAAGAGGCAGTGAAATGATCAGTGGTTGCCAGTGGTTTAGGGAGGGAGGGGGTGGGAGGGAGGGGTGAATAGGTGAACAGACAGAGCACTGAGGGTTTTCAGGGCAGTGAAACTATTGCATAAGATGCTTTAATGGTGGATACAAGGCATTATGCACTTGTCAAAACCCTTAGAAAGGTACCCCCCAAAAAGAGTGAACCTTAATGTAAAACTATGGGCTTTCATTAATAACATATCAATGCTGGTTCATCAACTGTAACAAATGTTTACCACACCAATGCAATATGTTAATAAAAGGGGAAACTTGGGGTGGGGGGGAGTAGGAGGGAGTACATGGGCACTCTTACTACTTCCTGCTCAATTTTTCTGTAAACCTGAAAGTGATCTGTTATACAGTGGAAACTAACACACCACTGCAAAGCAGTTATACTCCAATAAAGATGTTAAAAAAAAGTGATCTGAAGAGCAAAGTCTATTAATTAAGAGAGAGGGCTTCCCTGGTGGCGCAGTGGTTGAGAGTCTGCCTGCTGATGCAGGGGACACAGGTTCGTGCCCCAGTCCGGGAAGATCCCACATGCTGTGGAGCGGCTGGGCCCGTGAGCCATGGCTGCTGAGCCTGCGCGTCCGGAGCCTGTGCTCCGCAACGGAAGAGGCCACAACAGTGACAGGCCTGCGTACCGCAAAAAAAAAAAAAAAAAAAAAAGAGAGAGAGAGAAATGGGAGAAAAATCCTCTGGTAGAAATCAAAGAAGGGTCCACAGAGGCGAGCCGAGGTGGGTCTTGGGAAAATGGCTAATCTGGACACACAGGTAATGACCCAAGGCAAGTGGGGGAACAATAATTCGTAACTAGCATTTACTGAAAACTTCTTACATGTCAGAAACTCTTAGAAGCTTTATGTACATTTTGTTCAATTAATCCTCAACGAAATGAATTATCTGCTGTTTTCTCCCCATTGGGTTGATGAAGACATGGCAGCTTAGTGGGGGTTAGTGCAGGGTCTGGTGTCACATAACCAGTCACTGGGAAAACCAAACGTATCAAGGCAAGAAATGCATTTCAGGGGAAAATTGTGGAAATGGGTGGGGTCCCTGATGCTTTGGATTCTGGAAGAAGGGGATGCAAGCAGTGGCTGGCTATGGGGTTTGACCTTTATCCCATAGGTCCTGGGGAGCTGTGGAAGGATTTTGAGAAAATGAGTGAAATACAATCGCAGAGTTAAAAAAAAAAAGCTGACAGAGTGGCCACCCTGGAGATAAAGGAAGGAACTAGTTAGATTGTAATAGCAAGCGGTGGGGGGTGGGAAAAGGAAGAAAAAGCAACAACCTGTATCACTCAGGATGCCAGGAAACAGATGGAATACTCAAATTGGATCATTAACGTGCATTTAACAAAGGGATTAACAAAGCATGGGCAGGGTTTAGGGAAATTAAATGGATGGGCAGCATCCAGAGCACACCAACAGCAGGGAGAAATACCATCCCCAGGCCCAAGGAGGCCAGAGGCGTGATTACCGGAGCTGAAGAGGGCAGCTGTACGGAGAGGGCACCTGCTGTGACCTCCAGCAGAGGCACGTCGCCACTCCACAGCAACCCAGCAGCAAGGAATCAGAGGTAAAACACCCTGACTTCGTGGTCCAGCCTCCCTCCAGTCCCCTAAGTGGTGCCACATCAACTAAATCCAACCAGGTGCCCAAGGGCAAAGGACCTATTGGTGCAGCCCAGACAGGTCCAGGGTGTGGAGGACAGAAAACCTTGGCGAGGGCAGCTGAAGAGGCAAACAGAAAACATCCAGCCTAGTCCCTGAACATCCAACCATGGGACACAGTTTAATAAACTGCAATACAGCCACACTGTGGATTATGGTGCAGCTCCTTTTTAAACAGGTTAAATCTATATCTTGAACTGAAGAAATATCTAAAATAAGTAAGTGGCAATGTGCATACTGTTCTTGCAAAAGCAAACAAACAAGTACTATTATTATGTTTCTGTGTGAGCAGGAGAAAGGTCTGGAGGGATGTATACCAAATTTGTCAACATTAGGTATGGTAGGGGAAAAGGATGCAAAGGGAGGAGGTATAAGGAACTTTTTTCTTTTCTCTTTCTCCTCTATTTACATACATTATTTCACTAGTTGCACAATGCATATACCACTTTGTAACTTTTAAAAAGGATTTAATATAGAAAATTATAAAAAGGAAAAAAGAATAAGGAGTTTGCTATGGTCCAGATGACAGCAAGAGTATGGATTAGAACATGTATGGCACACTGCAGAGGAAAGCTGGAATCTAATTAGCAACTGAAGGGGAAGAGAAAGTGACGTGCCACTATTTACAGCAGCCAAGGCGTGGAAGCAACCTAAGTGTCCATCGACAGAGGAATGGATAAAGAAGATGTGGTATACATACACAATGGAATATTACTCAGCCATGAAAAAAGAATGAAATAATGCCATTTGCAGCAACACGGATGGACCTAGAGATTATCATACTACGTGAAGTAAGTCAGACAGAGGAAGACAAATACCATATGACACCACTCATATGGGAAATCTAAAAAATGATACAAGTGAACTTATTTACAAAACAGAAACAGACTCACAGACATAAAAGACAAACTTATGGTTACCAAAGGGGATAGGGGTGGGGGAGAGATAAATTTGGAGTTTGGGATTAGCAGGTACAAACTACTATATATAAAATAGATAAACAACAAGGTCCTACTGTACAGCCCAGGGAACTATATTCAATATCTTGTAATAAACTATAATAGAAAAGAATCTGAAAAAGAATATATGTGTGTGTGTGTGTATATATATATATATATGAATCAGTTTGCTGTACACCTGAAACACAACACTGTAAATCAACTATACTTTGATAGATAGATAGATAGATAGGTAGATAGATAGATAGGAAGTGAAGTGCCAAAGGTAAATGACATTTCAAGGCAGGTTGGCCAGGAAGAACCGATGAATAAAAATGCAGAAGAGAAACGAGTCACAAAGTTGGGGTGCGAGAGTATGAAGAATAATTTTGAGGTGCTGGTTAGCCACACAACAAATAGGCTGGAATGGGGACTTGAGATTTAACAGGCTGGTCAGAAGCTGATGGAGTTGAGTTAACCCTACACTGAGATGGCTATACCAACTGAAAGGCAATGAAGGGTAGTACGGACGCCTGGAATGGTAGCCAGGACCTGGATTCTGGTCCCAGCTCTGCGAACCCAAGCAAGGCACTTTGCCTCTCGGGGCTGCTGTCCACTGAATGGGACCCTCTTCCCTCTTTTAGAAGCAGCTCTCTCTCTACTTTGATCATGTGTGCCTGGCAGCTGGCTTTGACTGGGCCTTTGGAATGACAGGAAAGCCCAGTGAATTCCCACTATTGCTTCTCAGAAACAAAAAACTCTTTCACTAAATCTGAAAGCCAGCCAAAATGCAATCCCCAGAGGAGCAATGCGGGCTTGGGCCTTGGAATGTGTGAGCGGCACCTTCAAATGACAGGCAATTGCTCCCCATCTATTTGTGAAGGCCACAGGGATTTTTCTCCAAGTCTGACCTTATACTTTTCAATTGGCCAGGGCTGCCTGGGGACTGCGGTTGCAAGCACACAACCACTGGCTTCTGCAACTTCCTAAAACTGGCCCGTGGTGGATGCATCAACAATGTACGGCTGCCGTGTTGCAGCTCACACCACGTGGCCACAGAAAGGGCCCTTGGAGAGAGAGCATGGGAGGGAGGGACTGTTTCAAAGAGCACAGATGCTCTCGGTTTGCTCTGCCAAGGAGTCCAGACATCAGAGATTGGGTCTGTACAGGACAGCAAAGGGGCCTGCCTCGTCAGTCACTTTGCAGCTAAAAGATCTAAGTAGTGAATCTGCCAGGGCAGCTCAGTGGAATGGTGAAAAAGAGAAGGGCTTTACAGTCACAGTCCTGGCTGTAAAATGAGGACAATGATATCTGCTCCAAAGGACTGAGATCAGGAGTCAAGCCCAAATTCTGGTGCATGGTAGTGCTCAAGAAATGCACGTTTCTTTCAAAGTTGGACTCAAATCTTCTCATGTCAATATCTTTCACCTGGACGCCTACCTACTCTCACTGCTATCTTTGAAAAGTAGCTTGACTTTTCACCTCTTTTTAGTTTACATATAGGCCTTAACTACCTTCCTATAAGAACCCAAACATACTTCCTAAGGAGTATGGGAAGCAGAGGAGGTGGGGCATTCTCTCTTTTTTCTGGCCCTTTCTTGACACAAGAAGCAGACAGTGGTGATGACTGACTCTCTGGGTCACAGCCTTCTGGTACCTGCAAACCCACAGCTCTGCTTTCGTTTGATAGATCGGTGGTTAAGCACTGACTATTTTTGACTCTTAGGCCCCAAACTTCTCCAAGTTATATTGACAGAGAAAATTGCAGATGCTCTGAGAACAAGGACTTCAGGAGATCAGGCAGACTTGGAATGAAATGAACCCTTGAAATAAACATAATTGAGGCACCACTTGAAAATTACCAGAATGCAAAAATGAGACTAGCGGGCAGTTAACCCTGCTGTGACAAAAGGTTTCTTCATCTTCAATGAAGGTCTAAGGCTTCACCCAATAGGCACTTCCCGGGATATATTCAAGACTGCTTTCTATTTGCAAATGCTATGCTGACATTACAGGAATTGATTCCCTGTGGCTAAGGGCCCGCAGACTTCATCCCTACCTGCAAAGCCATGAGTTACCCGCTTCTCTTCCCAATGATCTCTGGTTCACTTTCTGTGATTCTAACACCAGGAGAATAATCTTCTTTGGAATAGTTCCAAAACAGTCTGTTCTTTTATGACGTGTCTCTGCTCAGAAATGTTTCCAAAAGTGCTAAGGCAACTGAAGTTTACAGTTGCAGGTGTTTTCTGCATACCAGAATGTGTATTGTGACATGTATTAAATTGTGTCTAAAAGAAATAGCAAAGGAGTTAGGACCTTTGCAAGTCTCTTCAAGTCATCTCAGATGCAGCAGGTTTTCATCTATGTGTTATGACTTGTGTCTGTTATCCCAAGTCTTTTCATCTTTCATTGATCATTTCATTCACTTGAGGTTAGACCATGGGGCAGATAGTTTAGTTGTCTTCCGATAACCCTGTTTCCTTGACACCCGTTCTCCCTAAACCACTTAGGGAAAGCACATTAGTTTAAAGTAAACAACAACATGCCTTTTCATTCATTTATTTATTTATCCATTCGTTCCTTCATTTAACGTTTATAAATGCCTCCTTTTCACAGTACTAGGGATACACGAGTGAATAAAATTAATTCCCTGCCATTGCAACTGTAGGAGTTCAAACAGCAAAGAATAAGTCAGCTAATAAATAAGTACTGTAATTTCAACAGTGATAAGTGACATTTAGAAAGAAGGTGAGGGACTTCCCTGGTGGTCCAGTGGGTAAGACTCTGCTCTGCAATCCCAATGCAGGGGGCCCGGGTTCGATCCCTGGTCAGGGAACTAGATCCTGCGTGCATGCCACAACTAAGAAGCCCGCATGCCACAATTAAAGATTCCGCATGTCACAACTAAGACTGGCATAGCCAAAATAAAATTTTTTTTAATTAAAAAATTTTAAAACAGAAAGAGGTGCAGGGATGGAGGCTTGGAAGAAGGTCTGGGACTGCTTCTGATCAGGTCTTCAAAGAGGGCGTATCTAGGAAGCTATCAGCCAAACTGAACTCCGCAAGTAAAGCCTACTAGAAAAGACTGCTCCCCACTCCAAGGGTGCAGCAAGGACAGGAGCTCTGAGCTGCAGATAAACACTTCAGGTCCAAGGGAGAGTGAGAAGGGAGGACAGCTGATGCCAAGACACTGGGGGCAGTGGAGATAGTCAGGGCCAGGCCACGCGGAACCTTGAGCACCATGGTCTGGGTTTTATTCCAAGTGCAACAGATTTTTGAGCTGGGGAGTGACTTGATCTGATTTACATTTTAAAAGGATCACTCTGCTTATGCATGGAGAAATGACCTGATGGTTGGCAAAGTGGAAGCACTGAGACCAGTGGAGGGTTCCTGCAGTAAGGTGACGGAGGCTCAGCTAGGGTAGTGGCAGGGATGAAAAATGGTGAGAAGTGGCTGGATTAAAATTCTCTTTTAAAGGTAGGGCCCACTAAGTTACACAGCTGCTATATAGCTGAGCTGGGCCTTAACCCCCAATACCTGCTGGAAACAAAGCCCGGCCACCTCTTAACTTGATTGTGTCTTCTCACTGATAAAGTCCAAGTAAGTTTAACCCATATGTTTTAGAAATGATAGACCACACAACCTTAAAACAGGGAGGGCACAGCTGCAAGAGAGCCATCCACATTCAATATTTCAAGCACCTTCTGTTTCCCATATCGTAACAAGTGGTTTTACCAGCAGCTCAAGTTCATTTGATTTTTTTTGATTGATTACATATTTATCAGGTCTTATTGTTGAAAACACTTCTAAAATAAGTAATTGTAAAACTCTGGCACAGTTTCCACCTCCCCTCATGTTACAGATATACGGGTCTGGTTTCCTGCTTTAGCAAATGTGACCCAGCACATGTAACTGATTCTCCTCTGATGGGTCAGATTTCTTTGGGGCCTGGGGCCCATCACTATGAACATTCACTCTTCATTATGTGTAGCTGTCCACTTTGACGTGTGAAGGTATAAGCCACTGGGAAGACTCTGCAGTAGACCTCAAATACCTTGATTATCTTTTAAAATTTCCCTGATCTCCATTTTTACCCTAAAATCAAGGGCCAAATATTTCCTGTTCAATCGATTAAGTGGATTCCAGGTGATTGAGACTTCAAAGTATATTTTTTCTCTTCCTAACTTTAAGCAACTTGATAACAATGGTTACTAAACCGCTTGGGTTAACTTCGGTGTAGTGGGTGAGGGTTTTAAAGCCAGACAAGGAGATGGATTTGGACCTAACACCACCACTTAGCTAATAAATACGAAACTTTAGATAAGTTAAATTTCTGAGCCTCAGTTTCCTCATCTGTAAAGTGGAACTAATAATAACTATACTTTAGGCATGTTATAAGCATGAAATGAGATGCCATATATAAAAATATGATTGAAAATCAAGTTAGTATGGGCTTTGGCATGGTATTATTTCTTAGAAATACTAATTACCTGGGTTTCCCTTTTCTATTCATTGAGAACTTCCCCAGTTGGAAGTTTTGAATTTTAAATGTCTTTGTTCTTAACTTCCCACCCCCCATATTAGTTTGCAGCTGCCACAACAAACTGTCCCAGACTGGTTGTCTTAAACAACAGAAATTAATTTTCTCACAGTTCTGGAGGCTAGAACTCCAACGTCAAGGTGTCAGTAGGGTTGGTTCCTTCTGAGGCCACTGTCCTTGGCTTGCAGATGGCCACCTCCTCCTCCCTGGGTCCTCACATGGTCTCTCTTCTGTGTGTGTCTGTGTCCTAATTTCTTCTCATAAGATACCAGTCGTACTGGATCGGGGCCCACTCTTAATGACCTTATTTAACTTAATTACCCCTTTAAAGACCCTATTTCCAAATACAGTCACATTTTGAGGTACTAGGGGGTTAAAACTTCAACACATGAATTTTGAATGGACACAAATCTGCCCATAACACCCGCCCCCCTCACATTTTCCCCATGGGGGGAAAAAAATTGTGAGAAAAGCACTGAGCCACAGCAAGGGAAATGAGTCCTTTGCCTCATGTTTTAAAAAACTATTTTGCTGTGTGACCTTTGGCAAATTATCTTCCCTCTTTGGCCCACTTTTTCTTAATCATTAAAATGAGAGGGTTGCAATAATGCATTGCTTATTTCTCTTCCTGCCCTTAACTGAGCAAAGCTAAGTTGGATTCTCACAGCAAGGAATCTGAGATAGAGCATGCAATGAAATAACTGGAATCAAAGCACAACAAAACAAAACAAAAACATGCCTTCTTTATGGAATAAACCTAGGATGACTTTTTCTAGAAGCAGAGGATTACATTCAATTGGTTTAAAATGTTTTAGGTTGTTTAAAGCCCTTTCTCTCTGTAAGGCCATAATTTAAACCAACTTAGTTGGATAAACCAGAAACCCCATTCTGAATGTATCAATATCCCCAAACAAAGTAATCTCATCAAGATATGGGGCACAGATTGGCTTGGAGGGAAAGAGTGTATGATTTCAAATAAAGGTCTCCTTGAAAGAATTAAGGGGGAAAAAATTTAAAAACAAACGCACATACACACAGAAAATGTGAAATTAAAACCAGCTCCCAAGCTTACAGGTTAAGCCATTAAGGCGAGGGAGGGGAAAAAGGAATGGGCATATTTCCTCTCCAGCTGTGCAGCTTTTGGTCCTAAGACACTGTGTACCTCCACAAATGTCAACAGCCTCAGCAAGACAGGGAGGTGAGCAAGGATGGTGGTGAAGGAACAAATGTGCTCATTGGAGAGCAGGAGAAAACAAAGATGGAAAGCAGAGTTTTCCCTGGAAAATGGCAAAACTGCTGGAGCAAGTGGAGTGATGACAAGAATATAAGACTAAGATTAAAGATACTAGGACTCAAATCAGAGTCTGATACTCACAAGATGAGTAACAGTCGGCAAGTTACTCAACTTCTCATCCTGGGGTAGCTTTTAATTTAACTTCAGCTAAAAAACAGTAACTGAAAACACACCCACCATTTCATTTTCGCTGTTAGTACCAAGATCTCGGAAACAACCAAAAAAACTCAAACAAAATGGAATTAATTGAAGCACTGGGATAATATGTAGGTATTTAAAATTATGATATGTAAAAACAGAGTTGCCATATGATCCAGCAATCCCACTCCTGGGCATATACCTAGATAAAACTGGAATTCAAGAAGATACATGTACCCCAATGTTCATTGCAGCACTATTCACAAGATATGGAAACAACCTAAATGTCCATCGACAGATGAATGGATAAAGAATATGTGGTATATATATATATACCATGGAATACTACTCAGCCATACAAAAAAGAATGAAATAATGCCATTTGCAGGAACATGGATGGACTCAGAGATTATCATACTTTGTGAAATAAGTCAGAAAGAGAAAGACAAATACCATATGATATCACTTATATATGGAATCTAAAATATGACACAAATGAACCTATCTACAAAACAGAAACAGACTCACAGACATAGAGAACAGACTTGTGTTTGCCAAGAAGAGAGGGAGTGGGGGAGGGGTGGATTATGAGTTTGGGATTAGCAGATGCAAATTATTATATGTAGGATGTATAAACAAAAAGGTCCTATTGTATAGCACAGGAATCTATATTCAATATCCTGTGATAAACCATAATAGAAGAGAATATAAAAAATAATGTATATATATATATAACTGAACCACTTTGCTGTACAGCAAAAATTAACACAACATTGTAAATCAACTATACTTCAATTTTAAAAAAGAATAAAATTATGTTATGAAAGAATATTTAAAACATGGAAAGATGTCATAATATATTATGGAATGAAAAGCAGGACATAAAATAGCATGAACAATATGCTATACTATTTTAATAAACAGCATATATCGTAGGAAGAAGAAATTTTTGATGGGTATACTCAAACTTTACAATGACTATCACTGAATGATTTCACTGTAGCCTATTTTTATTGTCCTTTTTTTTTTTTTTTGGTAAATATTTTTACAACCATCATGGGGCTTTTTTGGTTTTGGGGTTTTTCTTTTTTGTAATTGGAAAAAAATTCCTACTCACTTTGTAAATTTCAGTGTCCTACAGTAAACCAGACAGTTGAAAAAGCCCTAATTCAATCAGTCTCAAATTGGGACTTGGTTTCAGTTTCCTCACCTGTAAGGGGTAAGGGGAGACTAGACTGAAAAATTCTTTAAGGAGCTTCTGATTCCATGAGTTTTACAAAGCCCCATCAAGTCAAAACCTCAGCGGAAACTTGCTTAGGATTTATTCAAGAAGCTGGGGAGGCCAGCGTGGGATATACAATGAGAAAGCGGCATTCAAATCCACCTGAAGAAGAAGCCCTCATTGGTATTTTTTGCTAATTCAACTCAAATAGCCTTGGGTGCTGGGCATGGTGGGCACCTCCCTGGCAAGTTGGCTCTGAAAGTACAGCCGTGTGGAGCTGCTCCTGACATTCCTGGAAGCAAGGCTGCTCCGAGGGGAAAGCAGGAAAGCTTCCTGAACCAGGCAGGGCTCCCGAGTCCAACCCCATGCAGACCAGGGCACCAATTGGCTGTGCTTCCCATCTGCCATAACCTGACCCTCATGCCCCACTGGAAACAGGTGTGGAGGAGGACTTAACCCTGGACTTAAGTGAACTCCAATTTGGACAAATGTCTCATGACCCCAGAGGTGCAAGAAGATAAAAGAAGGTAGAATTTAAGGTAGCACCATAGAGTGGGGTTAAGAATGTGGTTCTGAGTCAGTATGAATTTTGGTTCCACCACTGAAAGGCTTGTGTGATCTTAGGCCAATTTCCTGATCTCTCGAAGTTTCCTCATCAATAAAATGGGAAGACCTAGTTGGAAAGCCAACTACCTAATTGAGTGGTTTTCAGGATTGCATGAGATAAGGGGAAAAAAGCACTTAATAAATGATAAATACATGTTAATTCTTATCATTATTTTAGATGCTTCTGTGACAAGCATCACATTGCTAGGCAAAGAGACGGTGGCCAATAAAATATTTATTCAATCAAAAATAGAAAAAAGGTATTATTATACATGATTAATTATATAAGACACATTTTAATACACATAGTACTTCAAATGCAATATTTTAAGTTCCATGAACATATTTAATTCTCCCCTTTGTCTTCCCTTATAGATGCTCCCCTTAAAAAGATCTAGTGATTATTATGACACTTAGAGTATTGAGACCATCAACTGTATAGTTTACAGTCAGAAATGAGCTTGGTAAAATGTGCTTTAACTGTCCCCATCCCTCAAACCAAAAATGAATTTTAGAATAAAAGCTAATAACAGGAATAGCTGCAAGCCCAGAGAAAGCTGACAGACGCAATAGGATGAGGGACCGGAAATCTCTGGGAAAACACACTCAAGCACAAAAACATTCCATTTTCAAATGGCCAACACTACTTGAGAAATGAGAAGGAACTACAGGCTGCTCCTTAGCCAAGCTTTCTGAAAGGTAGAGTTCGCTGTGCAAATGCATACTAGGCTATCTACTGGCTGCTAACAACTGGAATGACTTGTGGTTTCTGGGCAAAGGCAGAAAGTCCAGAAGATCAGTTAAGATCTCTGTTAGATCCTGGTTCAGTCGTGTAGTTTTCTCTATTTGAAAGAGGACATAAAGGTCTCCATTAATTCTTTTAAATCATTTGCAGTTAAGAGAAACGATGAATCTGTTTGCAAGTAAGAAGTACCCAGGTAGGTCCCTGAAAGAGACTGAAAATGAGGCCAGATGCAGAATTTGGAAGAAGGAGAGGAGTGGAGGCCTGAGAAGGAAGAAGTACAAATGATGGATGGACTCCCTGGCACATCTGCCCCAGTCAGGTCTTGGACTACAGTTAACTCTGACTGGTCTGCTAAAGCGCTGTCATGTTTCTCTTCGCCCAGTGATCCCATGCTGGTTTCTTAGAGCCAAGGCTTATCTCTTAAAAGTTAATATTCTAGAAAGTTGTCAGTGAAAGGCAGGATGACGTAGAAGCCAAATGTACACACGTTCTGATCATCTGATCATTTTCTCCCTTGAAATTATTCCTGCAAGGTAAATGTTAAATAAATGTACCCATTCATTCAACAAATGTTTACAGAGGGCTTCATATGTGCCAGCCAAAGGCTACGTGCTGGAGATTCAGTGGCAGTGAAACAAAAAACCATCCCTACCTCATGGAGCATCCGTGGCGTTATTTGGCCTTTGGGGGGAAGTTATTTCCATTGCATGGGAGCCATCGCATTTCAAATATTGGCAAAAGCAAGTGAAAAGAGCCTGCGGAGCATCTATAGACTCGGAGCTGTTCCCTGTTGGTTTGCTTGTTTGTTTGACCAGTCTAGATTTGGGGCAACTGTTGCCTTTGTGCCCTTATCAATGGTAGCCTTATCCAGAAGAGACACTGTACGTTCCAGCGAATGAATCGTGGTATTATTTTAATTATACTCATTTAATTTAATACTAAAGCTCTGCTAAGGAAAGAACCTATCAAACATCATTATTCCACTGCTCTCTTGCACAGAGCCTGTTAACCAAGTCTACTCTCTGAATGAGAAAAAGGCTAGGATTTTAAGGGTAAAAAACAACCAAAGACCCTTATATCCAACACAGATGTTGGCTGGTCCCACTGAGCTTAAGCCAACAACTACTGCCCTCATCCATTTTCTCACTGCTCTCTCTTCCCTAATGGGGAGGGATCAGAACTCCTCTCTGCAAATTTGGAACATAGTACAGAGGGCTGACCATGATCTCAGGAGAAAATAGAAGACAAAATAAAGGCTCACAGGGTCCTTTGCACTGGCAGGGACTCGGGGATTATCTAGTTCAATGCCCTCATTTGACTGATGCAGAATCTGAGAGGGATAATAAGGGGTTTGCCCAGAGTCACACATAAATTAGAGGCAAGGGCAGGCCTGAACTGCAATGTGCCAACACTCCACCCAGGGCGCTCTTCCTTTCCCTGTGTCATCAAACAAGAGGGCTCCTTTGCTCTACCTGTCAGAGGAACCCCTCTCTTAAAAAATAAAAACTCATTTTATCCTTCATAGCTCACTGTGCAGCCCGTCCATAGGAAAAAAGACTAACTTAGCCAAGAGAATTGTGCCCTTTAGTTCCAGATGTTCCCGTTCGTTCCTGGACCATTCCCGAGGAGAGCACCCCCATCTGGCTTAGAGTGCCGGGTGTGTCCCCTGTTTCCCGGCCTGGCTGAAGGAGAACAGAGAGCCTGGCTCGTTCTATGTCTGGGAAGAGGACAGGGACAGAGAGTGAGAAGGGGCCTTGGGCCCAGATCTGCACTTAGGCAAGGCAGAAAAAGAGCATCTGCATTTCCACCCTGAACACACACATGCTCCTGGGGAAAAGAGCCAGAAGCTAACTCAGACAGCTGGCAGAGCAGCACACGAACCACTATTAGAAGGACATGGACTCAGTCGTTCCAGTGGTGATGTGATAAGGTTTGACCTGACCATTCCCACCCCTTCCACCCTGTGAACACTGGCCCCCTTTTTTGAGCTAACAGGTCTGGCTAACTGGCGGCAAGGGGGTGGGGACAGTCACCTGTGAGTATGGAATTACTGCTTTCCTGCCTATGAAACTAACTCATCTCTGGAGGGATCAATGCCAGGATCTTACTTTTGCAGCTGTGTGACTTCTGTCAAGTTACTTAATCTCTCTGAGCCTCTATCCAGAACACAGAATGATGGTTAACCATTATAGCCATAGGAGCCGTCATGAGTCAAATGAGATAACCCATGTGATTTGCGCTAAGGCTCTCGATAAATGGTAGCGATAAATAATAGCTCCACTATCCTTACTCCAAGCACTGAGTCCCCTGTAATCTAGTTAACAGAAGAAATGTTCCCCCAGAGAAGTCGTTTTTATACTAGACTCCACATACAGACTAGGGCCAAAGAAGAGGCCAAGTTGAGGGGCTCACCCTATTCCAACAAATGATTTTTTTGGTCTGTTTCATATATTGAAATAGATACATATTGAATTTGATGAAAGGGGGATTTCACAGTAGAAGAGTCTGAAAACAGAGGAGCCTATTTCTCTGGGTTGTCCAGGGTCCTTCTCATTTGTTTCCCTCTGGCTACAGAAAATAGGGGAAAAGGTAAAGAAGAGCATTGATTTGAGGAGGGTGTGGCCAGGGAGCAGTCCAGTCCTCCGATTAGCATCCATTCCAGGAGGTGATGGCATATTTACATTTCCAGTCCCTTTATGATTAGAAGCAGTGATTTAATCAAAGAGAGGTACATTTACCTCCTAGGGAGATATTCCAACTGTTGTAAACATTTTGTGATTTTTCAAATAAGCAGACATAAACAGTTCTATGAAATATGTCAATGGGTAAAGAAGAGAGGGCCCTTGAGGATATGAAGAGTTTCTTGGATCTTTTTCAAATCATTTTTTCTCCCTAACTAAGGAGAAAGGACAGAGAAAAAGCCATTCAACAGTGAGTTGTGAAGAAACTGCTAGAAAGGGTATCCATAATCTGCGGTCAGTCTAGGCTACAAGCTGATTAGGACTGAAAGCAATGTAGTTCAACTGAATAAGGAAAATGCCCTTTCTTTAGGTTGAGGGAGAGTCTCTGTATCCAAGTCCAAAGGCAGTCTAATGGCCTCGTTAGCGTGTCAGAAATTAAAGACAAGCATAATTCTGAGAAATACTGTAACATAACTAAAGCAGGAAAAAGAAGAGTTTTTGTATAACATTGCGTTAATTTTTGTTTGTGTTAGAAAACTTGCATTAAAACATTGATCCCTAAAGTAGTCTCTTCCTACTTCAGACCATGGTCAAGTTGTCCTTTATTAATTTCCACATTCCAAAGTAGTTAAGATTTTATAAATAAATCAGTGTTTCCTATCTTGCATGCATTCGGGGTTCAGAGACCACTGTCCACAGTCACTCCTTCATCTGAGCCTTTCAACATCCCGGTGAGATAATGAGGGTGGATTTTTATTTATAAACTGACAGTTCTACTACACAGACTCTTGAATCCTCTCAGGAAATCAATTCCTCCAGAATTTCCCCAAGTGCCCAGCTGGCTCCGTCACAGCTACTAATAGTCAGAGCTCTCTTTATCCACCTGAGGCATTTTGCTAGGGTTTGAGCAAGAGGAATAACCCGGCTGCGAATCACCACAGACCTGTTCAAAAAATAAAGTAACAAACAAACACCCCAGGCAGGGCTTGAGCTGAGGTTTCTATGATCAGATATCTAAGATGCTTTCCATTCCTAAGTCTTTGATATTTTTCCTCTGTCTTGTCTCTGGAATTTCCCTTCCAAGATGCCTTACACAGATCAAGCTGGCTTTGGGTGACATCTCTTCTTTTGGTCTCCCAAACTCTGGTCCTCCATCTCCTAATATTTGCTCCCAATCCAAAGTGACACCTACTGAAGCAAAAGGCAGGCACAGATCCAGGGAAGGAGTTGCACCTGTCCCTTCCCCAGTTTCTAGTCTAGTTCAAGGCCTCCAGTTCAACAGCTGCAGAGATCTGGGTGATCCTCCAGTTCACATAGCTCCTTTACTTCTCCTCCCAAGTGAAAAATTCCCATGGCACCCACAATGCTCACAATCACACCTTTCAAATGAGATCACAGTGTCCTGACTATGTGCCCTAAACCAAACTCTCCAGGTGTTCTGGCCAGAGGATGGTGTCTTCCAGCAATCCTAAACATCACACACATACACCCCAACTTTCAATGTGGCAGAAATGCATGAGCTGCAAGATAGTATTTACAGAAATCCAATTAGTATTTGCCAAAAGCCAGTTCTCGGTGATTTGTCTCCTAGAGGGAATTCTGGAGCTCTTTATCCACAGCTTTCAAAATCTCCACTGCAGGTACCTCTGGGAAGCAGCTGAGGCTGTGAAGTCAGACAAGACTTGTGTTTGATTTCCAGCTTTGCCTCAAATCCTCAGTGTGCAACTCTGGATAACTGACTTCACCGATCTAGGTCTCAATTTCCTTAACTGTAAAATGGGCTTTTGCAGAGACCCTGCTAAGAGAATACATGTAAAGCACTGGAACCTAAGTGTTAGATCTCCACCCACTCTTGCAGTCAGCTTCAAATTGTAGCTTATCTCAGAAGAATACAATGACTTGCCAAACTTTCTACCTGCAGAATTGAGATGGTCAGCTACCATCCCCCAAGTTTACATTTATTCAATGTAAAAAGTAAGAGAGACCATGTTACAGGATCTAAACCATTTTCCCTACTAACACCACATAATAGTGATGGTACGGGCCGAGCCACCAAGACCGGTGCGGCGGTGAGGGACATGCACTTTGATTTCCATCAGGTGTGGAGGTTTTGAGTCCTGCCTCAAACACTTATTATATCTATGACCCCGGGCAGAAGAAAAGAATCTACACAATAGAGATAACTCTAGTACCTCTCAGACAGTGTTGATTTGAGGGATTAAATGAAACAATGCATATAAGGCACAATACTTGACACAAAATACTCAGTAGGTGTGAGCTGTTCTTAGTAGGAACAATTTTTAATTCATTTATTGATTTCACCAATCATCACTAGGCATCTATGTGCCAGGCACTGTGTGAGACAGAGGAGACAGAGGTGGATGACAATACCAGGTCCCTGCTCTGATTGGCTGGGCCACCCAAACTGCTATCTCTGCCAGTTAGAAGCAAGGGCTAGTGTTGGGGTAAGGACATGCACATTACTCAGGTAGGTGACCTGAGAACAATGAGATCTGAGGCCTGAGCTACTCCCAGGGAAAGCCCCAGCCGATTCTACCGGGGACAGAGAAATAACCCCTTCCAGGAAACCAATAAACACAGGGTAGTAGGAAGGCTTTACTCTCAGGAGGGCAGCAAAAAGAGGTACAAGGAAAAGCAGAAAATAAGCAAACAAAACCCTCCTGTGTCCCCCAAATTGTGCCTGTGAGGCAAAGGTACTCAGCAAGAAAGACTGCCCCCATCAGTCCTCAGATTACAGTGACATGCCAGCTACTGGGTGGGGCAGTTCACAGAATGGAATAGAGACAGGATAGAAAACTTAACTCAAATTCCATCATCTTACCTTTTTAAAAAATGGACTAGAATTGACAGCAGGAGACATATGTTCTATTTAGATCTTTAAACATATTTTCTGTATATATAGACCTGTGTCCGTATTTTTATGTTTTTCGCTATACCTAGGAAGGGTATCTCACCCCTGGTAGTATGTAGATAACCGTAATCATCTATGGACCTGCAAATGTACAAAAATTACAGCACTGTTTTGTTCTCAAATAGAATTCTTGTTCAAGGAAATACAAAAACAAAGCATGAGAAAAATCAACAAATGGATTCCTTGCCCCCAAGGATCCACACTCCCATCCTGCCATGTCCCTCTGCCTCTCCCCAGCCCATACCCCTCTCAACAATGAATGCAAGTCAGGCCGGCTGGAAGAAATTCACAGCCACCGTCCATTCCCGTCACAGCTGCCAAAGGCACAGCCTCAGCTTCAAGACAGAGGCTGCTATGCAGCACCACGCCCCACACGCAGAGAAAGGATGGAAGCAGCACTGAAAATGAAGGATGCACCCCAGGGAAGAGCATCCAAGCGGGAACAAAAGGGAGCCCCCTGCAAACCTGGCCCTGGGATTAGGGCCCAGCCACACTTACAGGGGCTTCTAAGGCTGTTATCATATGGGCTAAATTTCTGTATCTTTCCTTAAAGGTGGCTTAAGTGATACCTAGAAGAATGGGCATGGCTCTCAATGCCATAGCATAGGCTGAATCCATAAGAAGAACCATTGCAGTCTTCAGACTGGGAAGAAAAAAATAATCTGTTCTCTGCTTATCCCAAACAGGAGAACTGGCAAATGCACACTGGATATAAAGCAAGTGGCATATATGCAACATAACTTCCACACATCATAGCATGAGAGCTGAGGTTCATCTCTCCTGAGTTAGAGAAATAAGTATAAAAATTGAGCTTTTGTCTCAATGAGCTTTAAAAAAAAATAATACCATCCACAGCTCTTTGCAAAGACAATTGGCACTGAGAAAATACTGTGTATTATAAAAGACTCACTATATGCTTTTACAATAATGTGAAGTCAGTGATATCAGGTAGTGGTCAAGGAGAATGGGCTTAAACCCAATGCCTCTACCTGGCAAAAGGATCCCTACCCATCCCAACTCTATCCCCCTGGGGAGTGTTGCTTCCCTAGGACCAAGTGGACAGCAGGTAGGGGTGGGGCACACTTGTGTCTGGTGAAGCTCAGGTGCATGAAAAAGGTAGGGTACTGCCATAGAAATAAACCACTTGACAATAAAGTGCACTAGAGGCAAGAACAGCTTCCTCCTGCCTGCAGAGGGGAAGGTCCTGCACTGCAATCAGGTTGTTCCAAGCCTAACCCAGCAAGTGCAAAGAGACTCATGCCCACAGCAAAACCTCGTGGATCCGGGCAAATGAACTACAGTAGCAGGTACAGCACTGCCCTAGGGCAGCTGCAGAGCCTCCCAGGGGCCAGCTGATCACTTCCTTTGTTCGTCTTGCAAAGATGGAGTAGCCACCCATTCCCCCACTACACACACACTACACACACACTACACACACAACCCATTCACTACAGACAAAGCACAACCGCACTGCTTCGTGCTCAACTAACAAATGACAGTGTGTTTTCTGTTGTTTTTGTCTTGCCCCCTTTTTGAAAATGCCCATTCCAGCCTGTCGTATGTCCCTTCCATTCGAGGCGTCATTTCAGCGCAACCTGGAGGAATTCCGCACCAGGGAGCGGTATTCTGCCTCGAGAGCTGCTTGCTGGACGCCAGCGAAAATGAGGCTTCTGTACCTGATTATGGCACTTCTCCTCTCCACCCCGCCCTAGACGCTCGCCCAGGGCATCTGACACCCGCCGGCCGCGGGAGGCTCGGCTTTGCACACAATGGCAGTTGGACACGGCATGCACACAGCGTGCGCCTGCCACCGCAAACTAAAATCTGCTCTAAAAACTCAGGCTTTTCTTGGGATGAGGGGGAGAAACGACAGAAAAAATGTAAATGCATCAAGGGCAAAAACAAGTTGGTCATTCTCACTACAGCCACGTTAGCTGTCCAGTCCGAGTATGATGCACCGAAATATGAACTGGGGTGAATACAAGCAAGGAGTGGCCAAGGTGAAGACGGTTGTCCAGGCATCCCATCACCGTCGCGGGGTGGTAGGGTCGGGGGGTGGGGGCGGGGAGCCACGGGGCTGGAGCTCAGAGAGGGGCGCGGTCGGGCTACCAAGTACCCCCGGGGAAAGGTGTCATCTCTCCATACCCCGCCCCGCCAAAAGGAACCTTCTACAAAAAACATACCTCGCCTGGGGCAGCACACACTGACGACCCAGGCGCCGCGGGGGTCCAGGGAGGGCCGAGACCCCTGTGTTATTTGTAAACTACCGGGTGGTGGGAAAGGAAGATAAATAATCCAAAGTTCTCCACGCCACTGTTTGGGTTTCCTCTTTGTTTGGTTTTCCCCAAATCCCAGGGTCGCTCAGTCTGGGTGGCGCCCCGCCGCGCCGGCTGGACTGACCACCGCTCTCCACACACCACCCCCCCGCCCCGGCCCCGGGCCCCCGTCCCTCCCCGGGTACCAGCCCAGGGAAGCCGGCGGGATCCAAGCCGCCCCCACCCGCGGTGCAGCCAGCCAGGAGCGAGCGAGCCACGGCGGCGTCCGACTCACCGTGATCCGCGGGATGTTCTTCTTGCCTTGGTAGGACATGGTGGCGGCTGTGGCTGCAGCAGCTGCCTCCCTCCCTCCTTCTTCTGCTCCTGCTCGCCCGCGCCTTCCTCAGCGCACAGCGCCCCAAGATCAGGTGGAGCGAATGGTGCGCTGGCCGCGGCCGCCGCCTCCTCCTCTCGCCTCCGCCCCCCTCCCCGGCTCCCGCGGCGGCTGCCAGAGACAATAGTAAATCTCCCCGGTCCCCCTTTCACCCCCGACCCCCCCCACACACACCCTCCTCCACTCGCGTTCACGCCCGGGCTTTTTTTTTTTTCCCCCTTTCTTTTGCGGTGCCAGCTGGGACCCCGTAAGACAAGAATGGCTGATCCGCGACTCCTCCCTCTTCTCTCTTATCCCTATTGATTTTCCTCCTTGCATCTGCCTCACCCACTTTTTCTTCCTTTTTTTTTTTATGATGACTTGCGAGTGCAGCGGAGCCAGCCTGCTCCACCGCCACCAGGGGGCGCGAGGGACTGTTCGGGGCGGGGATGCTGCAGTCGCTGGTGTCGGCGGCAGAGAAGCACCGGCGTAGCCTTCCTGGCCCCGCCGCAGCCCGGGAAAGCGCCCACGCCTCCGACTTGCCCGTGATCCGATTCCCCATCTTCCCCACCCTGGTTTCAGAAAGGAGACGGCTCTGGACTTCCCTCCCGGAACCCGCTCTCCTTCGCCACCGCGCGGGCTGGATGCGACGGCAGCTGCCTTTGTTACCGCGGAGGCCGAGCGCCGCCTCTGCTGGTCGCTGGGTGTGTAAACAGCCGCCGCGACCCCTTAGAAAGCCGAGAACTGGGCTGACTTTGTGCAGCCTGGCCGGCCGCTGCTATCCCGAGACCATGAAAATAGGCATCAGAAAATGCGAAGCAACCCCTCACTCTCGGACGGCTGCGAGGGGGCACCGTGTCAGCTACCATCAGCCGTTCTCTGTATTGTAAAAATAATTCTCAAAAGAATGTTTTAAAGGAACTCCACTGTCTGGCTCTCAGAATCGAAGAAAAAGCATTAACGCTGCTCCGTGAGTAAAGAGTAGAAAACACCTGTAGTGAGAAGCCAAACGCCCTGGCACATTACTGCGCAGCCGTGGGTTTTGTGAGCGATCTGGTGGTGTGCGCTGTTCACAATGCCGAGTTTACTTTAGGCAAGGCTGATAGACAGAGATCAATGTGCTATTAGGAGCAAAAACATGAGCTTTCGGTGCTGGAATATATTATCCTTTTGCTACCCGCTCCAAATAAACGGCCAAGGGGGGCGTATTTGGAGGAGCCACTGTGGCTCGGGGCTGAGGGATGGTCGGATGGGGGAGCTTTCTCAGCTCTCCTGAAAAAAATAATCCCCAATATACCACTTGGATAACAACAACAACAAAAATGGCTTGCTATGCAAAAATTCTAAAGACAAGTCTCCCACGACCACCACACCCCCTTGTGGATCCTAATCCTCCCTAAGTAGAAATTCTGTAGATATCACGGAGCATGACTAGGTCTGTCTTAGAGATCTTGAATTCACATTTCTCCAAGGCAGGCCACCGACCACAGTTCGGAACATCTCCTCATTAATTTGAAGGCTTCCTCTGCAATAGAGAAGCTATATAAAGCATCCACAGAAAGAGGGTACAGAATACTCCAGCTTGGGCTTTCCATAAACCTGAAATGAACCAGCCTGGTCACCTAATCAAACGGCAGACTAAGCCCCCCTGAAACACTCCTTCTCGAGTTAATCCAGTGGCTGGTTATTCATGGGTAACTAGACGGACTGAATGCAGTCTTCACAGAAGTCCACAGCATTCTCCACTTTATTTCTGTGATACTCTTGGAGGATGAATGCAAAGCAAAGGTCACCTCCCTGTACTCTTTTGCAAAGCACAGGGAGAAAAAAAAAAAAAAAAGACTGAAGTGAAAGGCACGCCCTAAACATTTCGCTTTGTTCTTAAAGCTTAAGTGCTGAGACCACTAGCCAAGAGTTGTGAAATTACAAAGCATTCTGGGGATTGGCATGCAAATGAGCAGGATTATATTTAGAACAGAGTAAAAAGAGAATTAACTACATACTATGAAACCCTGCAGAGGTCTCTCTGAACCTTTCCCATAGTTTTAACTGCTCCAAATTTATTTGAAAGGATCTTGCAAGTTCTTCTTAGGAAAAGCAAAAGGTACATAGGGGACATTTACAATCCTAAAGAAATACCACTGCCTTCCTTTTTTTAATTTCATGGGTTTGTCGGGTTTTTGTTTCCTTTCTTTGCATCCTAATTATCTCTTCTGTTACTGTCATTATAATCCAGAACACTCTCTACTAAATAGATTTATACCATATTTTTGATCACTTGATGATTTTGTGTGTGTCTGTTGTTTCAAATTACAAGACTTGGTTAATCTCTTTGAGGTCAGGCTTGCATGCAAGAAGCCATGCAGAATAGGACTTGTGATGTGTTTCTCTGGATCAGACTGCTGTGAAAAGCCATGCACAGGAATGCATAATAACCAACTAATCGGTTCAAGCTGTTGCCATCAGCAGAAATGTACAACAAACACTATTTTTTCCCTCTTTCATCCCCTTCAATCATCTTTCTCTTTCTTAAATCAAAATCAAGTGTCTAAGATGAGTTTGAAGAAAAAAGCCTTCCTTGGCGGTGGCTTTCTTATTCAAGGAATAAGAAGAAAGGCCGTGATCAACACAGGATGCCTCTGTGTCTGGCCAAGAGAGTGAGGAGTGGAACTGGCATGGATGTTTTCCACAGTAGAATGACTCTGAATGGTTTTCCTTGGATACACAGCAGTACTTGGCTTTAGATATCTCAGGAAACTATGAGAGAGGGAGAGGGAGACACTGAGCGACTTTATGGTCCCAAAGAAACTTAATTTTGGCCACCAAACCTACCACATCCATAGACTTCCCACACCTCAGTCAAGGCTACTTTATTCTAGTTGCTCAGACCAAAAGTTTGGCATCATCCAAACCTTGACTTCTCTCCTTCAGTCCAATCCAATTTGCACTCCACATCCAATCTGTCAGGAAATACTATTGGTTCTGTCTTTTACATATATACACACTATGATCTCTTCTCTCCATCTACAGAGCTTCTCTCTGTGTCCAGCCACCCTCAGCTATCACCTGGACTACTGCAGTAACCTCCTAACTGGGCTCTCTTCTTCACTGTTATTCATTCATTCTCACAATACTCACACAGTATTCACCCTGTGCTACAGATGTCAATAATAATAATATCCCGGATCTCAGGGAGTTTATTTTATACGCTTATTTAAGAGAATACCATCTGTCACCTGTTAGCCCCCTTCTATGCTTTATTTATCTTCACAGTACTTTTTCACCACATAATATATTAATTTATTATTAAGTATTATCTTCCTTCTCATCCCTAGAATGTAAACTCCCTGAGGGCAGGGAATGTGTCTGTTTTATTCACTGCTGGGTCCTGAGTGTGTGAAATAGAGCCTTGCCCATAGAAACTGCTCAATTATTATTAGGTGAGTGAATGTAAGAATGTTTCAAACTGTGTCTGAAGAAAGAAATGGAATAAGAACTTTCCTGTAATTGAAGGGCATGTGGTGAGAATCTAGATTTAAGAATATCTATTTTTGCTTCCGTAAGCCTTCTTAGAGTTTCCTGATTCTAGATTTCAGAGCAGGTGAATTCAGGATGGTGAGGAATCACTTTGCTAATAGGATACAATCACAAAATTCCAAGGCAATACATGGACCAAAGAATGACTCCATAGAATAGATTTGGTACCTGAGCAGTGATTAGAGAGCTGTGGCTCGAAAGGAGCTGCCATCAAAGTGTAAGAGAAGATCAAAGGCCTTGTGTTAATTTAAAGAACTTCCTTTAAAAAAAAAAATGAAGGAACTTCCCTGGTGGTGCAGTGGTTAAGAACCCATCTGCCAATGCAGGGGACACGGGTTTGATCCCTGGTCCGCGAAGATCCCACATGCCGCGGAACAACTAAGCCCAGGCGCCACAACTGCTGAGCCTGCGCTCTAGAGCCAATGAGCCACAACTATTGAGCCTGTGTGCCACAACTACTGAAGCCCGTGCGCCTAGAGCCCGTGCTCAAGAAGAGAACAAGAGAAGCCACCGCAATGAGAAGCCCACACACTGCAACGAAGAGTAGCCCCTGCTCACCGCAACTAGAGAAAGCCTGCATGCAGCAGCGAAGACCCAACACAGCCAAAAATAAATTTAATTAATTAATTAATTAAAAATGAAAAAAAAAAAATGATATTGAGTTCAGAAGGAAAACTATGGACTAGAATCCAGGATGGTATACTGTTTAAGGATCTGGACTTGGGAATAGAGGGACCTCTGCTACATTCCAATTCATCCAGCTCCTGTTTCTATGACCTTCAGCAGATTATTTCAACCTTCTGAGCCTTGGTTACCTCACCTCTAAAATGACCATCTTATTACCTACCATACAGTGTTTTTGTGATGATTTATTAATTCATTCAACTAATATTAATTGAGTACCTATTATGGGTATCTAGGCACTAGGGATACAAATATTTGAATAAAATTGACAAAATCCCTGCCCTCTTGAAGCTTCTCCATTCTAGAGAAGGCATAAATCAAGAGTAAAAAATTATATAGTGTTTTAAAAAGTATATAGTGTTTAAAATGGTGGCAAGTGCACTGGGGATAAATACAGCAGGGATGGGGAAATGAAAGTCATTCCAGTGTCTTGAGGATGGGCTGGAATTTTCCGTATCAGGGATCACAGAAGGTCTGGTGAGATGGCGGCTGCTTGAACCAAATCGTAACAGTGGAAGCAGTGCGAAATGGTCAGATATTGGATATGATTCAAGGTTAAGCCAGCAATATTTGCTGATGGATTTGACTGGGGTATGAGAGAGAGGAATCAAAGATGACACTAAATGTGTCGGCCTGAGCAACTCAAAAGATGAAGGTGAGATAGGGAAAATTGTGGGAGGACTGGGATTGGTGGGGAAAGTCAGGAATATGCTTGTGGACCTTCCTATTAAACATCCAAGTGAAATGTTGAGCAGGCAGGTAGATATTCGAGATTAGAAATCTAAGGGAACATCTGGGCCAGAGATACAAATTCGGGAGCAGTCAACCTCTAGCTATTATATAAAGGAACAATGCTGGATGAGCTGACCAAGGACGTGAGTGGAGGTAGAGCTCTGAGATAAGTAAGCATCCTGAGGGTAAAGGAAGAACCAGAAAAAGCATCAGAGACAGTGGTCAATGAGACAGCGGGGACACCATGAGAGTACAGTATTGTGAAGGTCAAGAAATAAAATTATTTCAAAAAAGAGAAAGTGTTCACATGCTGTTGAAAGGTCAAGGACGATGGGAACTGAGAATTCATCAGTGCGTGAAATCACCAAGGACCTTGACCAGAGCACCTATAAAATGAGTATCTTCATACCCACCTCACAGTGGGGGTTTTTTGTGTATGTGTAAGCGAGTATTAAATTATTCTGGTAAGATTTACTGTGTACCTACCATGTGTGTATGCGTGCTAGAGCAGTCTTAATGAAGTTGTGGAGCTCAAATCTGACTGGAGCGTTTCCAAAAGAAAATCAAAGTGGAAACTGGAAACACCTAATTCAGGCAACTCTTTCAAGGGGTTTTTTGTAAACGGGGACAAGGATATGGAGCAGTAACTAGCAGAGAAAGTAGAATCTAATATGAGGGAAATAGCACGGCTTATGCCAATGGGACTGATTCAGAAAGAAGAGGAAACTTCACGATGCAGGAGAGAAATGGAACAACTGCTGTCGGGGTTCTTGAACAGACAACACAGGTGACATCTAGTGTTCAAATGGAGGGCTTCCCCTTAGCCAGGAGCAAGGACTGTTTCTCCTCGAGTAACCAAGGGGAAGAGTATACCGGCACAGAGACAGGCAGCTAGGTAAATTTCATGGTGGGAGTTTATGGCAGTTCTCTTCTGACTGTGTCTGTTTTCTCTGCCATCAGCTAAGCCAGTCTGGGAGAGAGGGTACTGAAAGTTAAGAGGGGAAAGGAGCTGGTATAAAATCAGTTTTTAGGAGATTAAAGGGGCTAGGGAAATACCGTGTGATTCCCTGGCAGCACTAGGGATTCCCCTTAGGTAGTGGCCATAAATTTAAAGAGAGACCCGTAAGCATGGTGTGGCTACGCCTCCAGTCATGTACAGCTGTATACATGCAGGCATGGAGTAGGCAGCGTGTGGACTTTCACAAGGGTTTTGCTAGATGAGTGCTGAGAAGGGAGAAAGAAACTCAAGGGAATTGAGGATAAACCATGGGATCTAAGCTGGTTAAGAGGGAAGGGAGGGCACAAGTGTATATGGGGGTAAAGGACAGTGAACATATTGAAGATTAAATAAGATTATTCACGTAAAGCTCGTAGCACAAAGTTAATTAGATGGCAGCTATTCCTACCATTATCTTTAATGTTCTGATTATTATTTGCTGAATTCGTTTGTGTCCAGGACTATGTCTTATTTATCTTGGTAGTCTCCAGCTCTTTTATAAAGCTTGGAATAGAGTAGAATCAATGGGGGAAAATTAATTGAATAGAGGGGAAAGTCAAGAATATTCTGTCTTCCTTTTAACCTCCAAAATATCTAAAATAAGTGCTTAGTAATTCACACAGTTTTGACTATTAAAAATACTTTCTACTTTTTAAAAACAAATTTATACTTTGCTCTGTTGATATGGGTAAACATTTCCCCTGGTCCTGATTTGAAGGATGAAGAAAAACATAGTCCCAAAACAAATACGGAAGAGTTTTGAAGGGGCAAAAGACATATACCAGGCTTTTGTGAAATATATAGGCTATTCTAATGTGAATAAACATTTCATCTCAGAACTTCCCATCAAGTCATTTGGGTCCATTAATTTTACCTACATTTCAAACAAAGGAAATCCTAGTCGTGTACTTCCAGTGTCACAGAATGAAAATCAAAGTGGTGATTCACCTGCTATTATTAGATGTTTACATATTAAATACACAGAAATAACCTGACAAACAATCCCACCCTTGAAACACATAAGCCAAAAAAAGAAAAAAAATACGATAGCCACAGGAAAGTACTCCCATGGGCTTATTCCAAAATCAAACCTATATCAGCATGAGCAAGGTATGCAATCCTACATCTTCCTGGATGGACGTTCTCATTCATTTCCTCAGTAGAGAATGATTCTGCAGGTGCCTGGCCTTCTCCACACAAAGCCTGGGAGGCCTCTTTAGGTTTTAAAGACAACTTAGTCCTAGAAATACTTCTACAGCACATTTACATCAAAGGCTGTCCATTCTGAGCCGCGCCTGGGGCAGGAAAGGGCTCTGCAGCAGATCCAGGATGCAAGTGCAAACAGCCCTGCCACTTCAGCCATAAGACCCAATAAACTCTACAGCACTGGAGGTATTTGTGGTGGGAAAAGCCACCATGTGAAGGTTATGCAGTCCCAACAGAAGTATCACAATTTACACTCTTAGGGCTCTGGAGTAAGAAAATTATGCACTATTTGAAAAATAGGTCCTTGAGTGCTACTGGGCCCTGGTAGAGATGGAGGGCTTGACCAGGGTCATGAAGTGGCCAGAAATGTCCATTATGAGCTGGGTTCTATCAGACCCACCAAGTCACAAGACCAAGTTGGCCCAGCAGCAATTGATCATGAGAAGGGCTGAAGGGCACAAGTAAACTACCTGAGCAGGTGGCCCCATCTCCCATGTCATCCACTGCTGCTGCTCCAGTACCTTCCTGCTAGCACACACCCATGGCCCTGAGGATCAGCTGGTGGAGGAGGAAAACCTCTGAGCCTGACTTCTAGATAGAATGGCTCAGCATCTAGATCATATTGAAAACAGACCATGGCCACATGACAGTCCCACCCAGGGGTGGTGTTGAAAGACAATAGTGAAGAGCTCTCTTCCCAGATGTCCAGAGTTTCAGACAGTACAGCTAGTCATCCACTTTGGAAAGAACAGTGACTCAAGATTATACATAATGTTGGAGAAGAAAAGTGGCTCAAGATTATACAGAGTGTTGAAGTATTCCTAGGCGGTAAGGGGAAAGATTAAAGATCAAGGAAAAGGTGGCCTTAGCTAGCAGCACGTGGTAGACCAGGTGAGTGGGCATCAAGAATGAAGATATATGTATTGTATTTTAATGCCCTCCAGAGAGCACCCATCACGGAAGAGGCACTCAACGATGCGGCAGACAAAATGACTCAGTCAGCTGACATCAGCCACCCTCCATCATCAGCCAACCCCAGTGCTGGTTCAATGAGCACATGGAGTAGACAAGACATGGTGACAGGGATAGAGGCCACGCAGGGAACCAATACCCAGTCACCAGTGCTGACCCAGCTACTGGTGCTGTCAAACATCCATCCTGCCAGCAACACAGAGCAACACTTCCTCCCCAAGATGGCACCATGCCTCAAAGATACACACAGCCACTTGTGTAGACGGCCTTAGACCCCTTTCACACTGGAAAGCACAGTGATTCACTTTTACAGAAACAAACACATATTCTAGATATGGATTTGCATCTTCTGTTTCTGTGGCCTCAGTCAACTCTATTTGAGGACTTCCGGAGTGTTTGAGGCACTGGCATGGGATCCACATAGCATCACACATCAGACCAAGGGGCTTGTTTAACGGCAAATGAGATGCAAGAAAGGCCACATGACTGTAGGATCCACTAATTATATCAAATACTGCATCACCCTGAACCTGCCAACCTGAGCAAGGAGGAATGGCCTACTGAAGGCACGACTGAAGCACCATTTCAGAGACGACTCCTTGCAAGGATAAGGCACCACCCTCCAGGATGCACTGTGCATTGTAAATCAGTGCCCTTTATATGGTGCTGTGTTTCCAAAGGAAGAACACATGGATCCCAGAAACAAGGGGAAGAAGCAGGAGTGACCCCTTATACCTTCACTGCCAAGGACCCAATTGGGAAATATGTGTTTCCCACCCCTGCAACTCTGGGTTGTTTAGTATCTTTTCCCCAAAGGGCAAGTGCTTCTACCAGGGGGCACAGCAAGAACTCTGCTGAACTACAAATTACAGCAGTTATAGGGCACCTTGGGCTCTTTCTGTTCAGGGACTAAACAGGCAAGGAGAGTTGGCATCCTTCTTGGTAGGACCATGAAGAGAAGGAGGAGACAGGGCTGCTATTGCACAATGGGGGCAGGGAGGGGTAGGTCGGACACTCTTATGATCCACAGGGGTTCTTTCAGGTACAGCCCTGCCTGATCTTGATGGTAAATGAACAAGTACACCAGCTGTAACCTGAGATGAACATGGTGACCGGGGTCTCTTACCCCTCAGAGATGCAGGTCCATGTTCCAACACCAAGTACACCACCTGGACCAGCAGAGGAGTTAGCTAAGAGTGAAGGGAATCGAGAATGGTTAGGAGAGGACATTAATGAGTACTACTGTGGCCCTAAGAGCAGCTGTGGTGAAGAGGCCCTGAGACCCCCAAGAGAAGAGGCACACACAGATCCTGGAGTTTTTGCTCCCAGAAATTACACAAGGAGGTCAATCTGAGCAGAGCAAGGAGGGGTCTGCATGGACACAAGAATCTCCACCCAGCCCCCAATTCAGAGCTGAAGGTCTCAGCCCCTTCCTGGAAACTGCCCTTGTCTAAGGTACCCACTCCCGCAAGGGCAGCCTGATCCAGTAATTGCTAATGTGAGCATATAAAAGCCTGGCCTCCCAGGTACAAAAGGGCAACAACTCTAATGGATTATCCCAGTGTCAGACCTATAAGGTCAACTGAAGCCTTTGTTAAGACCACATCACAGCTCAACTTCCCTCTCCACCCAATGCTTCCTTTCCCTTCTCTTCCACAGAGGTTGAGCCTAAGCACACTCCCTAATACACTTCCTGCATCTTATTCTTCTCAGAATCTGCTTCCCAGGAAACCCAACCTGCAACAGTGAGGCTGATATTAAATGAATATTTATGTGGAGTGACATTTTTTATTTAGCCAATTTTTTTTTTTTTTTTGCGGTACGCGGGCCTCTCACTGTTGTGGCCTCTCCCGTTGCGGAACACAGGCTCCGGATGTGCAGGCTCAGCGGCCATGGCTCACGGACGCAGCCGCTCCGCGGCATGTGGGATCCTCCCGGACCGGGGCACGAACCCGTGTTCCCTGCATCGGCAGGCGGACTCTCAACCACTGTGCCACCAGGGAAGCCCAATTTAGCCAATATTTTTAAATGTATAGATTTCATACTCAAATTTAGATTTCTTTAAAAATTGGAAAACTTGGCAATTCTGGGCTCTTAGATACACAGTGTTGCCCGTCAGCTACAGCTGAAGACTGGCTGCCCTTTGGAACAAACATGTATTCCCCAATTAGGTATAATGTCTGCTGCTTCCTCTTCCTTCACGTAGGGTTGGCTTCCATGTTTTTATGCCACCTGCCTGGCTTAGAGTCACCTGAATTTCTGATATCCGACCACTTGGAGACTGAGTTATTTAGGCATTATGGGATAGGAACTCTGTGTCTCAAAGGTGAGGGCTGCTCTTTCCTGAAGCAGACTTTGGTGCCTGTTCAGAACTGAGACAGCAGTGAGTTATCTCTGGGGAGCAACCTCCTCCCCAGCACCCCCTCACTCCACCCGCATTGGGCCCTAAACCACAAGATTGAATCCTGGAACTGCCCAACCCTCTGCTAAAAGCCAGTTTGACAGCACGGGCTGGAGCCGCTGGATCTATGGTCACATGCAATCAGTTTCACCTTTGGGCTGAATGGAAACACATGTGATTGGATTCAGATCTCTCCGGGCCCAGCACAACAGCTCACCCCCAGATGAGGGATGTGAGACTCACTCTTGGATGGAGGCTCAAAATAGCAAGCCAACCCCCAAGTGCAAGGCTGCAACCCCAGTTTATATTTTCCAGGTTTCCCATCCGCCTCCAGGAAGGGACTTTGGCTGCATGTCTTTTTTTTTCCCCCTCCGGTTTCCTGTACTCAGCTGTAGCAAAGGCTCCAGGACCATAGGGCCTCATCAGCCTCTGGCTCCCTATCTTTTCAGACAAATAGGAATGGCAGAGACATATGCCTGAGGGTCTAGTCACAGGTTTTTCTGAGCAAATTCCCAAAGGAACACTGGAGTGGAAAACAGGCTCCTCCCACACATCACTGGTATGTCAACGAATAAGTGCTTCTTAGTTGGACGGGTCACCTGTGTGCACTGAATCCCAAGTGAAACCCTGGATTTCTGACCTCAAGACAAATGCTGACCTGGCCCCAGGCAGAGTGCTTGGTCACTTTTGAAGATCCAGATACTCATTTTCTTATTGGAGACAGTGAACATAAGAGGCAGGAACCAGAGACTGAAATAGAGAAAAACTTAGGTTTTCTAAATTCATTTCAAATTAGCTGACTTTGGAATTAGCCTGAAAAACTTCTAAGCTTGCCTCATCTGTAAAATGGGTCAGTAGAAGAGCTGAGTGGATATGCTGACACATACATGTTCTTTCGAACATGAAAGAACAGGTCTGATAAAACAAACAGATGAGCTGATTCATTTAAAAGGAATTGCTGGTGTGTATTTTTATGTCATAGAGTGATTAAAAGAACAGGTTTTGGAGTCCCTGTGACAGTGAGTGGGTTAAAAATGGAGAAGCCCTGACCAATCTAGGCCCCAGTCAAATTCTACTCTTGCTTCCCTGCTGTAATCATAACCAAAGTTGATAAGGACTGTCTGAATTTACAGTACAATATACCGAGCATCTTCCAAAAAGGTATGTATAATTAATACATATTTTTAAAAGTAACCAAGTCCTGTTTTCATGACTTCATAGCCACAGATAATTTCCAATGACCTCCAAGAACCCCAAAGTATTGCTGACAAGAGAGATGAACACATTTTGTTATTGACACTTGCCTAGTTTATACATTTCCTGGGGATTCTCTATAGCAAGAGAGAAAGTAATATATAACAAGATTCTGGTTAGTAGAATAATGGTTCTGTTGTAAGCTAATGCCACTGTGGAAAACAATTATTATAAACAGCCGCATATCTTTGACTCAGCTTTAACTAAAATTAAAGTTAAGATTGGGGCCACTCTCTTTTTTCTAAGCAGGAGCCCTGGAAATCACTTGTAGGGGTAGCTTTAAGGGAAACAGTTACTGAATATTTACACATTTACTAAACAATTTAAGGTGAATCTGTATTTAGTCTCCATTTTGTCAGCATAAAGTTGAGTTTCTCTCTAAATCCCTAAAGCTTCTGTAATGTTTCAATGCAAGGTCTCCTCGCTTAAAACCTTGGGACTATGAAAGGTTCTCATGGGAAACTACTTTATCACAAAGTTTGTTGTAAGAGATCCTACTCAGATAAAGGTAGAAACTATGTTTGACACAGAAGGCTGATTTGACTCATTCACTTTGTGATGACAAATTTACTATGGTCTTGCTAACTGACTTCTCATTAACTAGTATAAAAAGATGGTAGGGCTTCCCTGGTGGCGCAGTGGTTGAGAGTCCACCTGCCGATGCAGGGGACACAGGTTCGTGCCCCGGTCCGGGAAGATCCCACATACCGTGGAGCGGCTAGGCCCGTGAGCCATGGCCGCTGAGACTGTGCGTCCGGAGCCTGTGCTCTGCAACGGGAGAGGCCACAACAGTGAGAGGCCCACGTACCACACACACAAAAAAAAAAGATGGTAAAGGCTCTTAGAAGTAAGGACAGTACAAATGACACTCATATGACATTTTTTTTCAAGTAAAATAGAAAGTAACTAGACTATGAACTTGAGAACATAAGAGAGCCTATTTTCCATGACAACATCCATACAAGAGAAAAATATCTGAGGCAGCCACCTGCCCACCAGGGACAGAGTGAGGGACTGGCTGGTCCTCCTCCCCTGCCAAAACTCCTATGACCACTGGGCCCCACCTCAAGCTAACATCACCCTGGGAGCCTGGCCTGCGCCCCCCTCCCCTGCACCCTGGAGCCGTCTGCCTGATGCCAGCAGTAGATTCTCCTTCCCCAGCAACGCAGGTCTCTGCACCCTGATGGCTGCTGGAGGATGGTGTCCATAAACCTTCTTGACTGATACCCAGGGCCACTGGCTTTCCTCCCCACTTGGCAAGAATCCACGGTTACCCTGATAATGCCCAAGTGGGCACACAGAGAGCCCACTATGGAGCTCAGAAATGGAATCCAACTCTGCTAGTCACACAGATTGCAATTCTAAGCCATGTGGTGCCTGCTAACAATGGTGCCCCTGGACAAGTTCATTTAAACTCAGTTTCCTTGTCTGTAAAATGGGCTAATATGGTTAACTTATATGGTATGAGGATTAGGTGAAATAATGGACAGTACCTGATATTCTGTGAATGCTTCAAGAAACTGGATGGATTGACCTGATTAATTAAAATACTGCATGATGTGGCCCAGGGTACAGAGTGTTATTGAGTGCACCCAGTCCAAAGAAAGCCGAGCAAATTCTGTAGGTATGTATTTTGGCATATTTTTTCCTGGGGAGGGCGAGTCTCTAGTTTTCTTCAGATTCTCCAAAGCGTGCATGAGCCCGAAAAGATCAAGCATTCTCATCACTGATGCGACACCACCTCCCAGTCCTCATCCCTAGCCAGACCCCTCTCTCGGTGTCAAGCTCATACATCCAATAGCACAAGGGGTGTCTCCACCTGAAGCCACAGGCACCTCTACCCCACTGTGGTGGGCTCTGTGATGCACCACCCGGATCCCCCTTAGGGAGGAAAGGGCTTATGACCCCAGCTACGTAAGTGCCACCAGCAGAGGCTCTCATCTGTCAGCCACCTTTGCATGTTGCTTCAGCTAAGGAGGTCCACTTTGCCCCAGATGACATTGCCTTGGGGAGTGGCGCACATCCAATGATACAAATGACTCAGGCCAGATCTGAAGGTTCGTCCTCTCTCCAGACCTCCTGGTAGGGCCAGCTGTGATTTCTATTGAGGCTACATTTTCCTTCTACTCAATTCTGCTTCCTTTTCCACTTCCCCTTCCTTCCCATCCACTGGTGTTGATCTCAAGAGCATCCCATAGAAAACCATGTTAATCTTGTCTTATGATCTGATTCCTAGGGAAACCAGAACACTCAACATGTCTCAGATAGGTTCCAGAACCTTCTGTACTTTCTCCAATGCTTTGCACCTCAGTGGGTGATACCTCGTTTCACCTGGTCTTTAACCAGAAACCTGAGCCTTAGTCCTTGGTGCTTTTTTACTGTCTGCTTCCCCTGACTGGATCAACCTCAACCAGTTTGGGTCCTTCTTATCATTCTGCTCTCATCTTTTTTTTTTTTTTTTTTTGACAGGGGAAAGAAAGTAGAGTTTATTGGTGGGCATGGGTAGGGAGGGGGCAGCGCCAAGGCTCTCACGAGCGCAGGGCCTGCCATTTGTCCAGGGAGCCACGATTAGGGACGTACTTGACCCCACAGCCATCTGGAATGAGCTGCTTTTCTGCCACCATGTTTTCAAATTCATCTGCACTAAACTTAGTAAATCCCCACTTCTTGGAGATGTGGATCTTCTGGCGGCCAGGGAACTTGAACTTGGCCCTGCAGAGGGCCTCAATCACATGCTCCTTGTTCTGCAGCTTGGTGCGGATGGACATTATGACCTGGCCAATGTGGACCCTGGCCACTGTGCCCTGGGGCTTTCCAAAGGCACCACGCATACCTGTCTGGAGCCTAGATTGGGGACAGCATGCCAGTCATTAATGTCCACTGGAAAGGGCTGTCTCCAAGGTCCCTTAGGGCAACCCATACAGGCAACAGGCTGCATACACTACCGAGGAGGCTGCTGTTTGCAGCCAGTGCGCACCGGGCCCCCATGGGGAAAAGAGCACAGTCGGCTTAACTGGCTGCAAATGCTCTCATCTTAAATGTCATTTACCTGTATGGGAGTCTCCAATCATTCCCCAGTCCTCTCAAGTTAAAGTCTAAGATTCTTAATATGATGAACAAAACTTTCCATACTAGGCCTCTCCTCATCTCTGTGGCTTCATCTCTCTTAACTCCTTACTGTACTTTATGTTCCAATAACCCTAGGAACCAGGCATTTCTTTCACATCATGCTGTTTCCTGCCTCCAAGTCCTTGCCCATGTCATACCTTCTGCTGAAACGATCATCCCCCCTTCTTAACTTGGGAATCTCCAAACAATCCTTTATGACTCAACTCAGGCACTACCTTCTCCAGAAAGCTTTCCCATCCAGTGACCCCTGGTGCTTCCCTGAGTCTCTGTCAACTTCCAGCACCGTGCTTATAGCGTATGTTATAATTATCTGTTTTGTT
This sequence comes from Mesoplodon mirus, assembly GCF_964341445.2. Lineage (NCBI taxonomy): Eukaryota > Metazoa > Chordata > Mammalia > Artiodactyla > Ziphiidae > Mesoplodon > Mesoplodon mirus. The sequence goes on along the minus strand of NC_138980.1, from coordinate 60,120,618 downwards.
GGCCATCTTCCTCGGGCTCCTTGAGGGTATGTCTCTGTTTATTCATTACTGTATCCCAGTGCCAGCACAGTGCCCTAGCACATAGATAAAGGCACTTATGAGATGTGTGTTAAATGATGGCCTTGGATGAATACGTACCAACGTACATATATACATACACACATACATACACAAACAACCTCATCCCAAATGTAAACCCACCTTGGAGCAGAATCCTGAAGGACTAATGGGTTGGCTGAGGTAGAAAAAGTTTAGGATGGGCTCATTTGCATGTTAACAGGATATCAATTCAGTTGACTCAGTGAAAACACCTTGTTAAAAAGTTAATCTCAATAAAACATTTTTTTTTAAATGGGGGTGGAGGGGACTGCATTGAAAAGATTCAAGTGTAGGTATCCAGCCAGGCTGGAATCAGGATCTGTCAGCCACCATCTCTTTTCCCCTCTAAGGCCTCATGGACATTCACTGTTAACATTAGCTACATCCTTTCTCTACACATTCAGTTACTCCATATTTCTTTGTTCTAATCACACAGAGAATAAAAGGAGTATCTCTTGGTTCTAATTCCCAACTGGAAGGAACTGGCTCTGCTTGAGCCAGTTGTTACCCTGCAATCTAATCACCTATGGAAACGGAATGGGGGAATCATGACATAAATATGGCTGCAAGGAGCCTACCCATGTGGACGTAGAGGCCATAATGAGCTTGGCAGAACTCAAAAGACATCTAGTGATTCCTACGTGCAGTCCACACAAAAGGGGCAGATGAGGGTGCACCGAAACTCATACTTCATTACCAAGGAAAAGAAAAAAATGACGAGTCAGCTTTCAGACAGGAACTAACAAGGGCACAAGAGAAGAGCCTGAGATAAGTTTTGCAAGGGCGATCCTTGAAAACGTAAATTTGCCTGCTTGCCATATGCTAATAAGTGTTCACAGTCCGGATGTCACACGCATCTGCGTCGAGGTCTCTCCCTCTCCCCCCACCACCTCTCGGGCTGCTTGCTCTGTCTTTGATTGGCTATTTGCACTAGCTTCATTCTTTTTTCAGATCTTCAAAGAGATCAATTCCATGAGACCATAAGCAATCTACCCACTCAGTCCTACAGGTAAAACACAGGAGACTAGAGAAGACATACGGTTTGCCCACCCGGAACCCTGAGGTTAGTAACACCATTACTGTAGGGTTCTGACTCCTAATCCAGAGATCCGCCAACCATTACCTAGTGCCTCACTTCATCCTGGAAATACAGGACTGTGGGGCAGGGTGGGGTTTATCCCCTGTTCAGAGCTTCAGTCACACCAAGCTCAGTCTCAGATGAAGTCAAATCGGGCACAATATCAGAAAGAGATGGGTCAATCCTGAGCCAGAAACAGTTACTATTCTGACATCCAAGACGTCATGACAAGGTGTTGTCGTGAAAAGCGAAAAAAAAATAAGGAGTCAAGAGATCCACGTTTTAACCAAGTCTATTTTAGGAACAAATGGTTTGACTTTAAGCAACTCACTTAACCTCTCCTCATCTCTTCAATGGAGAATACATTATTTGCTTCCAACCTCTTTGGGCTGATAATTAAATGAGATAATAGAAATGCCCTTGTTTGAAAAAAATGCTCTCCAAAAGGCTATCTGGACACCAGGCCTTCATATTATTTTTCCATCATGTCTCAAACATATCCAAAATGGATATCTGCTCGAAAGCCCATTTACCATTGTTGCTTTCCAAGTATGACCCTTCCTTTACGTACCTCTCTGTTTTTCAAATTATGTATTTCTCCAGATGCATGTTTCTACTTCCCCAGGCTGATCTCATTTGTTCATTTCCTGTCCATATTTCTAATCTCTCTAGGTTGCTCTGTACTATGTCTCTTCCTCACTAGTGTCTCTAGCACCATCCTATTTACCCTCATCTGAAGATATAATTGCCATAATAGGTTTATAGCCTCTTTCCAAGCCATTAATAACAATGCAAAATGAAATGTGTCTGAAGCCCATCTCTCCAGCATCCTCCTGGAAACTGCAGCATGCCATTTTTCATTCTTGGGTTTTTCAGCCAGTTTTGAGGTCATTTGTCATAGTTCAGAGAACTTCCTAACCCAACCCAAGACCGTTTTGTTTTGTTTTTTTAATTATATGGGAACCAGACCTTGTTTCTCCTGCTCCTGTTTATTATTATTTTATACCAAATAAAATAAAGGACAATAAGATAACTTATAACATGCCAATGCATGAAGCCAGGCACTTAAAGCCCTGAGAATCAATTAGTGGGTTCCTATCCGAGGATCTCCTGTCTCACAACAATGCGAGTGCTCACTGGGATTCTGCCCTTGCATTGATCCAGAAATCAGGAAGACCTAAGTTTTCCGACTGGAATTCCAAACCCTTGTTGTTTCTTTCCAGGGGAAACCTGCAGCCAAGTTCCTCCATAAACCTGAAGAATGGGAGGTATAATCTTTGAGGCTCACTGCAAAGAAACAGTTTCTCTCTGTGGTTTTTCTCAATAAATTTGCTGACACTAGAGTCCCGTCTTTGCTACCACTACAACACTTGGCAGTTTCTAAAGAAAAAGGAGTTTAAAGAAGACGGAGAAAGAACACAGAGACTAATCCACGGGTGAATAAACTTGAGAAATGGTTTCGCTGTCATATTATTGCACACAATTTTCCTCTTGGCATGGAATTCTTTTTTTTGTTTCTGTTTTGTTTTTTAACTGAGTCTGGCAGTGGGTGTTCTGCCTTCTTCGAATCTTTAGGATCTATCTCTTCACTTCTTCCTGAGCGCTTCTGGCCATGGGCTTTCCCACCAGCACTTCTGTTTTTTTGCACTTTAACTTTGATTCAAGCTCCAAACAGTTGGAAATCCAGGATGAACAAAAACCTCTTTCTGAACTCCCAGAAGGATATCCAAATTTTGTCAAAATTTAAAATATGAAATTCAAATATGAAATTTAAAATATTAAGAATGTTTTAAACACCAACAACCTTAGACATGCTAAATTTTAGTTTCTGAATAAAGCGGAGAGAAAAGCTTCAAGGACCTAAATACCCTAAGTTAATTGCAGAGTCTGAAGAAAAGTCTAATTTAAATTAATTCCTTTCATCTGTGAAAGTAGAAAAACATGAACTTGGGGCACAGACCTGGTTTGCTAACTTGGTTACATCAAATACTTGCTTTATGAAACCGGGATATTTTCTTAAGCTTTTTGAGTTTGTTTCCTCTTCTATTACATGACAATAATACTACTCCCGTCGTGGAGCAATGTTTGGATTAAATGTGCATAACAGAGGCTAGTAAATACAGTGTCTGGTGCATAGTAGGTGATCAGTAAACATCAGCTGCTTCCCTTGTCCTCCTATATATACAATGGGAAAATATGTCATCTTTTATTAATACACATGGCTCACTTTCTCATAATACTGTTACCAGGCTGTCACGAACTGGTAAGGGGAAAAGGCCTTTCCATGAATTTAATATGAGGATGATGATACTAGGCAGGCAGCATTCTAAATGCTTTTATATGCATTATTTCATTTAATCCTCACAAAGGAAGGTAATTTTACTACAGAACAGGATGCAGATGTTGAGAATGGTTAAGTGACACGCTAGTCGCTAGATGGGTCAGGAGTTGACGTGTATCCTGTAAAGCATTACATGTAATGCCTGCCACATGGTCAATTCTTAATCATACTAGAAACTTAGTGAAGGAATAAGTTTTTTTTGTAATACAATTAGATCCCTTCTTGTAATATCCTTTTATTTTTTTACCATCTTTATTGAGCTCTAACTCACATACCATAATGGTCACCATTTAAAGTAACCAATTCAGTGGTTTTTTAGTATGTTCAGAGTTGTACAAACCACAATCTAAGTGGTAAACGTTTTCATCACCAGACACATCTTTTATTTTTTAAAATCTGGATATTCAGAGATTTCTTTTTTTTTTTTTTTTTTTTTTTTTTTTTGCGGTACGCGGGCCTCTCACTGCTGTGGCCTCTCCCATTGCGGAGCACTGGCTCTGGAGACGCGCAGGCCCAGCGGCCATGGCTCACAGGCCCAGCCGCTCCGCGGCACGTGGGATCTTCCCGGACCAGGGCACGAACCCGCGCCCCCTGCATCGGCAGGCGGACTCTCAACCACTGCGCCACCAGGGAATCCCCAGAGATTTCTTAAAGGAGAAAATATCATATCAAAAATGGCAGTTCTCTCATACATTGTTGGTTGGGGAATGTACAGCCACTCCAGAAAATAATTGGGTAGCTTCCTATAAAACTAAATATGTATTACATAATACTGTATGTCAGCTACATTTCAATTAAAAAAAAAAAAAAGACGAAACATGCATTAACTATTCAACTTAGCAACTGTACTTTTGGTCATTTATCCCCCAAAAATGAAAACTTACATTTCCATAAAAACTTGTATGGGAATGTTCATAGCAGTCCTATTCCTGAGAGCCAAAAAGTAGAAACAACCCAAATGTCCTTCAACAGGTGAATGGACAAACAAAGTCTGGTACATCCACACAATGCAATACTACTCATCAATTAAAAGGGTCAAATTATTGATAGGTGAAAAACTAGGATGTATCTTAAGGGAATTATGCTTTATGAACAAAAATAATTTCATAAAGTGACATACTATATAATTCCACTTATATAATGCTCTGAAATTGACAAAACTGTAGAGATGGAAAACAGGTCAGTAGTTGCCAGGGGACAGGGATGAGGTAGGTAGACAATAAAGTGGTAGCATGAGGGAGTTCCTTTGTAGTGATGGAACAATTCTGTATTTTGCATCATGATGGTTATATGAATACGCATGGAATAAAACTGCATAGAACTATACACACACAAACACACACACGATGACCAAGTTGTGTCAAGCCTAAGAACTATCTCAAAATCATACATGTACCAGTTTTCAGGTCTGGGTATCTTCTTTAAAACTCATTTTGACTTTCCTTTTGAAATGCCATTATTTTCACTTTTTGTTTTGAAATGATTATAAGTTTACAGGAAGTTGCAAAAATGGTACAGAGAGTTCTCTGAACACTTCACTCAGCTTTTGTCAGTGGTCACATCTTACATAACAGAAGTACAATACCAAGACCAGAAAACTAACATGGGTACATCTGTCATCATTGTTAAAGACCTGACAGAAAGATCTAAATCACAAAACAAATTGCTCAAAATGGAAAATTATTCAAGGGAATGGAAAGAACACCTGGAACAAACAGATGAAAGCAGAGCCTCAAAGCTGGTTTATAAACATAAGCTAAATTAAAGAATAATAGGGCTTCCCTGGTGGCGCAGTGGTTGGGAGTCCGCCTGCCAATGCAGGGGGCACGGGTTCGTGCCCCAGTCTGGGAGGATCCCACGTGCTATGAAGCGGCTGGGTCCGTAAGCCATGGCCGCTGAGCCTGCGCGTCCGGAGCCTGTGCTCTGCAACAGGAGAGGCCACAACAGTGAGAGGCCCGCATACCGCAAAAAAAAAAAAAAAAAAAAAAAAAAGAGTAAGTAAAAGATTCCTTAGGAAGGGTGGAAATATCTAAGCAATTAGAAACTACAGAAGAAATCCCACAACAAGGACTGTCTTAACATGTTATCATAATGAGGAAGGTGACTCAAACTCTTGAAAACACAACTAAAGGTTTTAGACAGGAAAATTATAGTGAAAAAAATCTGAAGTTAATTTATTTGGATTAACACCATGAATACAAAGTAGCTTGGACACAAAGTAGGACAAATGAACACATCCTCAGAAATAAATATGCAATTACTATACTGCTTCTGAAGATAATAACAGTAATAATAATGATAAGAAGTACAACTATTAAATGCTATGTGTCCAAGAACTTTCCTAGGGACTTCCCTGGTGATCCAGTGGTTAAGACTACCTGCTCCCACTGCAGGGGGCCCAGGTTCAATCCCTGGTTCGGGAACTAGACCTCACATGCTGCAACTAAGAGCTCGCATGCCACAACTAACACCCCACACGCTGCAACTAACATCCTGCATGCCACAACGAAGACGCCGCATGCCGCAACTAAGACCCGGTGCAGCCAAGTAAATAAATATTTAAAAAGAAAAAGAACTTTCCCAAATGTTTTACATCTTTTTCATAATTCTCATAACAACCTGCTAATACTGATACTATTATCATGGCCCTTTTTACAGTGACAGAACTGAGGCACAATGAATGTATATAACTTGATCAAACTCATATAGCAAGTAAGTGGTGGACCTAGAGCTGAAATTGATATAGATACAAACGGTCATAAATCCCATATTGAAATGCAAAATTAAATAAAGGATATGAATTAATCTGTAGTTTTAGCATGGAAAATTAATCCCTAACACCAATTAGTCCCTCGATCACCTAAGAAACGGAGAAACAAAGTGATTTTATTGAATATTAGAATTAATCAAAGCTTTCTGTTATCCAGGGTCCAATCAGAGGACAATTTTTTATGACTATAAAATAATTGATGTTCATAATGATGAGAAGAGCAATATGATAGATTAGACAAACTAACCTTTCCAACACAAAATATAAATGCATAGTTAGGGGCAAAAAAACATGAGAACTGAAAACAGAAGTAAGCAGAAGAGCTGACACTTTGGCTGCCTTATGGGAATTTACCCATCTTGGTAACCAAGGGTCTGGGTTTTAAAGCTCTGGAAGGACAAGAAATGAAGCCGTTTGGTCCTCACCAAAGAGAGAGAGACTGGAACAGAGACTGACCCCCCCCACATAAATTTTGGGCCTTCCATGAAAAAAGTAAATTAGGAAAATCTTCTTATTAAAAAAGGATGATGGGGGCTTCCCTGGTGGCGCAGTGGTTGGGAGTCCGCCTGCCGATGCAGGGGACGCGGGTTCGTGCCCCGGTCCAGGAGGATCCCACATGCCGCGGAGCGGCTGGGCCCGTGAGCCATGGCCGCTGAGCCTGCGCGTCCGGAGCCTGTGCTCCACAACGGGAGAGGCCACAACAGTGAGAGGCCCACGTAACGCAAAAAAAAAAAAAAAAAAAAAAAAAAAAGGATGATGACATGGAGCTTTTTTGCCTTGGCCCATGCTCTTGATGGGATATTGTGGGTGAGTTTCAGAATTTGTCACAATGGGAGGATGTTCACACAGGTTTAGATTTTATTTTAAACCAGTAGGAATTCTTAAAGTGGGATATTAACATTAAAAATGATCCTGGCAAAGAAAGCACTGGGGTATCTGGCAAAAGCAAAACCACTCAAAAAGAGATACACTAGACCCAGGATCATTAGACTCTTTCAGAAAAGGCATTACCTAACATGAACTCACAGTCAGAAATTACAAAACACATAAGAAAATAATGTACCATGAGCAAGATTTAGCAAACACAGTAAGTTTACAGACAACCAAAAACTTCATATAGAACAATCAGATACAATAAAATCAATATGTTTAAACTGATGAAATTCCCAGTAAAAATAAAAGATAAGTACAGGAACAGAATCAGACACTATCAAAACAGAAAAGGCAAATTTTAAAAAGGAGAAATATCTTCTGGAAATGAAAAAATAGCCAGTGAAATTAATAACAGACAGCCAGCAGATTAAATACATCTGAAGAGAAAGTTTGTGAGCTGGAATGTAAATATGATCAAATAACTCTAATTGTGGTGAAGAACAAAAAGAAGTGGAAAATATAACAGAGAGATTAAGAAACCTAGACATTAGTGAAATGGTTCACCATAATTAATAGGCATTTCAGATAGGAATGGAGAGAGGCTACTCTCCATGGATAATGGCTAAGACATTTCCAGAACTGCTGAAAGACACGAATCCTCAGATTCAAAAATATGTTGCATTCGGAGGAGAAAAATCTTTACTAAAATTGCAGAACTCAAAGATGCTAAAGGCAAGCAGAGAGAAAGAAAGATGATCGACAAAGGAACTTAGATTCTGAAACCATATAAGATTTTGCAAGTTCCCTGACATCTTTAAAGAAATATCAAACTCCACCCAGTACAAGGTGAATATTTTAGCATATGTTATTTATTCCTATTCTCAGTGACCCATGCAAGTCACATGTGGAAATGGTAACAGTCTTCCCTTTGGATGTAGTATACAGTTTTTCAAAATCTCTACCACAGGGCTTCCCTGGTGGCGCAGTGGTTGAGAGTCCGCCTGCCGACGCAGGGGACGCGGGTTCGTGCCCGGTCCAGGAAGATCCCACATGCCGCGGAGCGGCTGGGCCCGTGAGCCATGGCCGCTGAGCCTGCGCGTCCGGAGCCTGTGCTCCGCAACGGGACAGACCACAACAGTGAGAGGCCCGCGTACCACAAAAAAAAAAAAAAAAAAAAAAAAAAAAAAAATCTCTACCACATGATGAGATTAGTCTTAAGAATGTGATCTTGGGCTCTGGAGTCAGATGGCAGGAATTCTAACCCTGACCCCTCCCACTAGAAGTTCTCTCTGACTTTGCACAAGTTATTTAGTCTCTGTTTCATTTCATGTATCTATAAAATGGTAGCACTCATAGCTTATTATAATGTTTTGAGTTTTAAGTGCAATGATTCATGTAAAATGCTTAAAACACTGCCTGGAATACAAGAAACACTCAATGAATATTACCTAGCATTATTATTATTACCATATTTCATTTGATCTTCACAATAGTACTGCAGTGGAGACTTTGTTTCCATCTTCCCAGGGAATTGTATGGTTTGATAGCTAATTGCTCATTCAGAATTACAATTAGACTTTTTAGAGCTGGGACCAGAATTCATGTCTCTTGTGTCCTACCATTTCGAGCTCTCTCTATAATTATTGTGCTTATAAAAATGTTTTTCAATAGTGGATTTATCCTGAGTTATCCACTACATAAGATAACACACCTCTCAAAGCTTCAAATGTTTCTTTTCTTATTACTGGTCTCTTAGAAATGGGTCACAGGTCTTATTAACATACACTCTGACTTTTTATTTTCATTTTTACCTGTACACACTAGTGTCAGTAAGGACTGGCATTTAGCTGTGCATATCTCTATCTATAAGGGAGGCTGGAAAATGGAGTTTTTCAAGCTGGGCACACCGCCTCCCTCAACAAAATCAGGGCTGTCTTAGGAGACAGTTGAGTATTGGTTAGACAAAGGCCATAAGATATGAGAAGTGTGGTCTGAGACACAGATGGCACTTTTGGAAGGAGGCAGCCAAGAGGATGCAAGAGGCTCCCAGAGTTTGTGGCCCTGCACATGCTCTGTACAGCTCTGCATAATTTGGCCCTGGCTGACCTCTCCGACACTAGCTTTTGCCCAGTTTATGCCATCACCATCTATAAGATTTCTGGTTCTTAAGTATGCCATACTTTCTCTTTCACAGATCACTGGCCAGGAAACACCCATTTCCCCCACCCCACCCTGTCCCCACACCAGCACACACAGGCGTACACACCCACCACCAGCATAAATTTCCATCACCATGCATGCATATTTTGCCAGGCTAACACAAATGCACACTGGGGCCATGTGAAGCCTTCCCTATCCCCCAGGTCCCAGTTCAGTCTCCCATCTGTCTCTTAGCCCCTGTGGCCCCTTGTGCAAACCCCTATTGTAACACTGATCATACCCACCATACTGCAAGTGTGTTTGTGAACATGGCCAACCTCCCTCCCACCACTTTCCAAACTGTTAGAACCTTAAAGGCAGGAACTCTATTCTATTTTCATCAAGTCAGGTTTGCGTCTTACTCATTTTTGGCTCACCAATTATTTGCACAGTATCTGGCATCTAACAGGTGACCAATAAACATCCGTGGATTAAATAAATTAATACTTTCACTCTGTTTCAGGAGTTCATAAAAGGAAAAACATAGTGCAGATAGGCAGTCATAATAGTTATCATATGTTGAGGGTTTATGAAATGTGAGGCATGCTGGGTTTAGGGCTTTACATGAATTAGCTTCTCTGATTTTTCCAACAACTCTGTAATATATATACAATTCCCATGCTCATTTTACAGATGAAGAAACTGAGGCTCCGAGATGTGATTTGCCCAGGTCACAGTTAATAAAACATGGTGTAGGGATCTGAACTCTGGTTGTTTCTACTCCACCATCTAAATCCTTAATTACCAGGCTATGTTGCTGAAACTCAAGCTGGCTGCATATTCCGAGAGGGTGCTCCTGAAGGAAGCTCCAGAGCCCTGAGGAGCTGGGTGATAATGCAAACCTTGCTGACTCCGGGAAGGACATTTATCTTCTCCAAAGAGAGAATGAAAAGAGAGGGAAGTGAAAGGCTAGGGGGGCTTTAGGTTGGGAAAGAGAGGAAGCAGGATGACAAATGAAGTAAACTGAGAATCCCACATCAGAGCAACCGCAGATCCAATCTCAGACAGGCATTTCATCTATTAACACCATTCTGACAACCAGCTAATTAAAGATCTCTGGGGAGAGGGTTCCCATCTTGACTCGAAAGGGCAAGTGCTGAGTTCTGAAGCCTGTTCTCTACACGGGGCTTAGCAAAACCAGCTTCCCAGCTGGCCCAATAATCCCTGAAGCAAGCGTAACACCCAAGTCCCCCAGGAACACAGGCAAAGGCAGCAGATTATTCAGAAAGCAAGCTTAGCACAATAAGAGTAATAAAAGCTTACACTTATTGGGTACTTGCAATCAGTCTCAAGCAATGGAGTGGTTATTTCATTTAATCCTCCAAAAGAATATAATGAGATAGACATCATCCCCATTTTACAGGCAGGGACCAAGGGGCAGCAATTGTGTCTGTTACTTTTCTACTGTTTCTCAGCCCCAAGTTCATCCTTCCACATTCTATACACTCTAATCTCTACGTGGCTGGACCTCTGCAAACTACATCACCCAGGGCCCTTAACCAGCTAGTTTCCTATTCAGCAAATAGGAGGCAGACAATGGAGAAGAGAAAGCCAAAGAAGGGGAAATAGAACCTTTCGTGCTTCCCTGGTCCTGTAGCTACAGTCACCTCCAGCCTCCAGCTTCTCTCCACACTTCCACTCCCAGTTTTTGCTTGTTTGTTTAGATGTTTTCATTGAAGTACAGTTGATTTACAATGTTTCAGGTGTACAGCAAAGTGATTCAGTTATACATATATATATATTCTTTTTCAGATTCTTTTCCATTGTAAGTTATTACAAGATATTGAATACAGTCCCCTGTGCTATGCAGTAGGTCCTTGTAGTTTATTTTATATATAGTAGTGTGTTTTGCCGCTCCCCCTCATGGGCAGCAGGGGCAGCCAGGTGGAGCTCTTTCCTCAGAACTCTGAGTGCCAACCCTGCAGGGCAGCCCCTCTGAGCACCCGCATTCTGGCAACCTCTTTGTTCCCTCAGCCTTGGGTGGCTGGTATTTCCTCTAGTTATCTCTAAATTCACTGCTATGTTCCTTTTTGCTCTGGCAGCTTCCAGCACGTGTCCACTCAATTCTCTGTATGAAATCCTTCTTTCCGGAGTACCTATTATGGTGTCTATTTTTATGATTGAGGCTGGACTGATACAAAGATGTTGACTATCTGTCCAATATCACACAGCTTGTAAGCAGCACACTGATTACGATGCCCAGGTTCTCCACAGAAGTTTAAATAGGCAGCTTTATCTGCCATGCGGAGCTAGGCCTATAGCAGACAATCGATACAAATGTGTTAAAATGAACCCATTTCTTAGTGTCACGTGGTAATTATATTTTCATTAATAACAATAACGTGTATAATGCTTTAGAGTTTGGAAAGGATTTCATAGCCATCACTTCCTATGATTCAGGAAAGAAATATATTATAGTTAAAGGTATAACCTCTGGAGTAAGATAGAGATAGTAGTTTAATCTTGGTTCTGCCATATAAGCGCTGTGTGATCTCTGGAAAGTTACTGAACCTTGTTCTGAAACTTAGTTTTGTTATCTATGAAATACGGTTACTCAAACTATGCACCACATGTGACTGCTGTGATCATTTAATGTCATATAATATATAAATATATATATAAAACATGTCAAGGACTGTGTAGGGTCTGAGATTTTATCCTGCTTACAGCCTAACAAGTTAGCTTGTTAGTATTTCCTGCAGGCTGGCAGAAGACAGGAGACTCCTGGGTCAGAGACAAACGATGTTATTACTCAGGACAAAAGCATTAGCCAGTTTCATGTTGGTTTTCAGGGATTGCTCATGCTTCCCAAGTCTCATAAGGATGACGCCCACAGCCCATCGTGGACATCTGCACACACAGTGGGTTGTGTTATGGAAGAACACTGTGCCTGGCGGATTCACAACTTTTAAAGAAAGCTGAAGTGAGACTACTCTTTGTCTGGGGGAAATGTTACCTCATCTCTCAAGCTCGCTCCTTGAAAACATAGCCATGAGAAATGATCCAAGAGCCTTCAGAGCCTTGCATTTGGGGGGCAACCAGCAAGAACATGCAGCAATACTAAAAGTCCATGGTGGGGCTTCCCTGGTGGCGCAGTGGTTGAGAGTCCGCCTGCCGATGCAGGGGATGCGGGTTTGTGCCCCGGTCCAGGAAGCTCCCACATGCCGCGGAGCGGCTGGGCCCGTGAGCCATGGCCGCTGAGCCTGCGCTCCGCAACGGGAGAGGCCACAACAGTGAGAGGCCCGCGTACCGCAAAAAAAAAAAAAAGTCCATGGTGGATCGTCTCTCCCAACAAAATTTACTAAGTACTTTGTTAGTAATGACATAGTAAATGACAGTTATCACTCTGAGTCTCATAAAACCCAGTCATGAAGGAATACTTGCCCCAATTTAGAGTTGAGGAAAATGGTTCAGAGACATGAAATGACTTGCTCAGTGGTGATACCCTTTGGGGAAGTGGTGGTTATGCGTCCAAAAATCAGAAGTCAAGACACCCAAATCCCACCCCCATTCCTCTCCAGCACAATGCCCACTGGTAAGGACAGGTGTCACATATCATCAGTCCAGGACTGGCTAGATAGTACGTGGGGCTCAGTGCCCGTATTTCTAGAACTCTTGAACTTTAGAAGCAGAGGAGCCCTAAATATAATCTATCCTGCAGGTCCCCAGCTGTGTTTACCAGAGACCTAGTTGTCCACTGAGCTCCCTCAGAGGCCACCAAGAGTGGAGGTGTGACACAGGAAGGGAAGGGTGGGGAAAGCCTCCATCCAAGCAGCTCCACTTTTATTGGGGTTATAGATAAGATTACTTTTGATTTTTTTTTTTTTTGCGGTACGCGGGCCTCTCACTGTTGTGGCCTCTCCCGTTGCGGAGCGCAGGCTCCGGACGCGCAGGCTCAGCGGCCATAGCTCACGGGCCCAGCCGCTCCGCGGCATGTGGGATCCTCCCGGACCGGGGCACGAACGCGTATCCCCTGCCTCGGCAGGTGGACTCTCAACCACTGCGCCACCAGGGAGGCCCTGATTTTTTTTTAAAGGAGGTGTATGCTCCTAGGAAATCTCAAATTTAACTCAACTAAAATTTGATTTTAAAAATAGAGAGGGCTTCCCTGGTGGTGCAGTGGTTGAGAGTCCGCCTGCCGATGCAGGGGACGCGGGTTCGTGCCCTGGTCCGGGAAGATCCCACGTGCCGCGGAGTGGCTAGGCCTGTGAGCCACGGCCTCTGAGCCTGCCCGTCCAGAGCCTGTGCTCCACAACGGGAGAGGCCACAACAGTGGGAGGCCCGCATATCGCAAAAAAAAAAAAAAAAAGAGAAACTAAGGCCCAGAAAGGCCAAGTGATTTGGCCAAATTTACGCAGTAAGTTACAGAACAGTGTCTCACCCTTGCTCTCCTGGCTAGCAGACAAATGTTCTTTCCACCAGGCTGGGGGTGGCCTCAGATAAGTGCTAAAGCTGTTATATAATGAGATGTGCTTCGAAAAGCAGACGGTACCAATCCACTACCAGAAAGCCATGCACTTTGAATTGCCTGGCCAAACATGACAATGACCTCTCCTCCTACCAGCACATGCAACAGAGTGCCTGAAGTCAGACGGCCTGGCGTGACTCTGAGACACTGCATAATGAGCTAGCTGATGTTCATTTATTCACGATTTCATTCAAATATTTAATGAGGGTTTATTATATACCAGGGACTGTGCTAACTGCCAGGAGTACAACTGTGAAAAAGGTAAATTTTGATTAAGTTACTGAAACTTTCTTACTCATTCATTCAAAAATACGTACTGAGCACCAACTATGAGTTAACCACTGTGCAAGGGCATTGCCCTCAATGGATTCCAGGCTAGTGGGAAAGAGGTAAATGAGAATTTATAATACAGAATAATAAGTATCAAACAGAGGTGCGTTGGTGAGTACATAGGTGCACCTCACCTGGCTTTGAGGGCCCAGAGAAAAGTCCTGGAAACACTCAAGGTGAAGCTGAGATCTGAAGGAGAGGGAGTGACAGTAACCCAGCTACCTCATCTGTAAAATGGGAAGAATAATAATATCTTCCCCTCAGGGATGCTGCGAAGGTCCAAAGAGATATTCATGTGAAGCGTCCAGCCTGGCACACAGGGATGGCATTACATGGTACTTCTCTCCCTATCTTCATACACACAGGAGCTGACCAGGGCCTTATGTCTGTCTGTCTGTCTGTGGCTGATGACCAAAGAAGTCAGCAGCCCACACAGGAAGAAATCTGGCTCCAGCTTCCTTAGCGTCAGGGTCCAAACAAATAACCAGGACCAAACACTGGCCTTGGAAAGGAGCCTGCATGGCTGGCCACTTCATTCAGGAATTTCACCCTGTGGCAAAGGCTGTACCAAACACAGTTTTCCTCCTAAAGTGGCTTCCTCCCCCCACCCACCACCACCACCCGGCACCAAGTGATTTATGTCCCATTCAGGACCTTTTCCCCTTCATAGCCCATCTGGCCTTCCTGCCTCAGCCTGCAGGGAGGGTGTAATCCTGTGTTTGCAGCTTTACAGATGGTTTCTATGGAAATTATGACAATATTACAGTTATTGTGGAGCCACATCACTGCTGATTGAATGAGGAGACGGGACTTGAAAGGGGAAATGTGGAATTAAGTATCAACAACCTAAGTCCTTAGCAACAATGACTCGTTTTTCGTAATGTGGTTCCTACCCATAGTAACAAACAATAACAAACTAGTATTGTTCTTGTATTAACAATGTGAAGAAGGGTTATGTCTCAAATCCCTTATGGAGATGACACAGAGAAGATAAAAATCAGGCCCCAAGCCAGTGCTTACTGGCAATAGTCAGAAATGAGAATCTCACTTATATGTGGAATCCTAAAAAAAAAAACAAAAACCAAAAATACAATTCATAGATACAGAGAAACTGGCGGCTGTGGCCAGAGGTAGGGGAGGGCAAATGGGTCGAAGGGCGTCAAAAGGTACAAACCTCCAGTTACACAATAAGTGAGTCACGGGATGTAATGGACAGCATGGGGACTACAGTTAATACTACTATATTGTATATTTGAAAGTTGCTACGATGGTAGATCTTCAAAGTTCTCATCCCAAGAAAAAAAAATCTGATAAAAGAAGAAATGAGAGCAAGGTAAAATTTTAGATAGAGGTTAGAGAATTGAGGGGTGTAACTTAAGTAACTGAATACTTCTAAGTTCCACCATGTCACACAAGACCAGGCTACAACTGCATAGGATTTGGTGTGGTTTGTTAACTGCTTTCTCTAATCATCAGAAGAGCTTTGCAAGGAACTGGGAAATAGAAATGCTTATTTAGGGAAAAGGAGTGGTCAGCACCCATTAATAGTTCCCAAATGTTGAGATGATAAAGCAACCATAAAACCAGACCTCCACTGAGGGTATCTTGCCAGCACTGTTCTTTACTTTTCTTGTGGCCTGTATTTTCTTCCATGAGAGGTTTAATCTTTTCTTTTTAATCAACTACGTTCTGAGGTTTATTTAAGCAGGATTCTTTTCTTTGAAAGAGAAAATGCAAAGCTCTTATTCAGTTTGAAAAGCAATGCAAGGTCACTGTAAAAAAAAATGTGAAAAATGTTCTGAAGAAATAGAAGAAAACATAATCCACTATCCCACTGCTAAGATTTTGTTAAATTTCTGTTTACTTTTTATTGTGGCTGAGAGTGTGAGTTTGGGGATTCAGACAGAATTCTGGCTTTGCAAACTGTTTGAGCTCATGCAGGTTATTGAACCTCTGTAAATCTATTTTCCTACTCAAGTTGTTGACGGTGACTTCCTTCAGAGAGTGGAGGGACTAACCCAGGAACACCTTCCCACGCCTCTATGCTTCCACAGCATTGTTTTTAATGGCTCTATAGTATTCTGTCCTATGAACAGGCCATAAGTCATTTACAATGTCCTGCTATTGAGTCAGGTGCTCTCTATATTTAATATATTAAAATAAAAAGCGACTTCCTATAAATAATCTCTAGTCCTTCCTTTGCTTCCTATGTATTATTCAGCAGAGGGGTTCAATTCACCTAGTTTATAGAAAATACACTGAGCACATGTGACTGTGGTGAACATTAAGGCAGAGCAGCCAGGAGTGAGTGGCGGGTCCTGCCCTCACAGAGCTGAGCTAGTGTGCAGAGTGGAAAGAGCGCTGGGCGGGGAGACAGGAAATTGGGGTCTTAGCTCCACCCTCCCGACCCCCTTCTTGTAAGTGTGTGACTTGGGTATGTGACCTAATCTCTTTTTTCTCATTTGTAAAATCGATGTAATGAGAGAACTTCCCTCCAAGGTTTTAGTGAACAGAATTAAACCAATAAACGTAAAATGCTTTTAAAAGTGCCTGGCACAGCACCATTCACAACAGCCAAAAAAGCAGAAATGACCCAAATGTCCATTCGCTGGTGGACAGAAAAACCGAATGTAATACATCCACACAATGGAATATTATCCTGCCACAGAAAAGAATAAAGTACTGATGGATGCCACAACATGCATGAACCCTGAAAACATTATGCTCAGTGAAAGAAGCCAGACACCAAAGGGCTTCCTAGTATATTTCTCCATTTATATGAAATGGCCATTACAGGCAAATCTATAGAGACAGAAGGCAGATTAGCGGTTGCCAAGGGCTGGAGGGAGGGGGGCATGTGGACCAACTGCTTAATGGGTGGAGAGTTTCCTCTTGGGGTGATGGAAAAGTTCTGCAACTAGATAGTGGTCATGATTGTACAACACTGTAAGTGGACTTACTACCACTGAAATGTACTTTAAAATGGTGAAAAATGATAAATTTTGTTATGTATATTCTACTACTGTTTAAAAAAAACAGTGCCTGGCATATAATAAGCACTCAATAAATTTTATTTTTCATCTTTATTCCCATCTTGAGCTCTCAGTTTTCCTATTTCTAAAGTGAAAGAGACAAAATGATCTTCGAAACGGCTTCTAGCTCTGAGATTCCAGTCTAGTTGGAAAAATCTGTCTTGTGATAGAGAACTCTTTTCTTGAATAACCATTTCCTCCCCTCCCCCTCCTCTGACCTGATGCAGGCCCAGCTCCCCGCTTCTGAGCGCTCATTTTTTGAAGCTGCCATCACCTCTTCCGCACGAACCCTTCAAGTACCTGACAGATCCCCGATTGCTGGTGACCCGGAAGAGGCTCACAGTGGACTCTCAGTAAATATCTGTTGGACCCACAAATGGTTGAGAGATCAGTGAAGGAAACAGTGAGTGGATAGCCACTGACAGTGCCTGCAGGCCTCAAGGGGAGCCAACTGCAGCGGAGCTCCTGACCCCTGAGTCAGGTTTCCTGAATGGTGAGCACACATCTCCCAAGAGGTAATAAACACCCGCCCAAGGATACCCTTTCCCTGAAAATTCCTAATCACACTTCTATTGGACAAGCCATTATGTCAGCTCTCAAAGCTCCCCATTTTTAATCTGTTGACAAGTCTTAAGAGTAGGAGGGTGGTTCTCTTTCTGCTCGGGTTCAAGTAGTCAGAAGGACATTTAAAAAAAACAAAAAAAGGGCTTCCTGGTAGCGCAGTGGTTGAGAGTCCGCCTGCCGATGCAGGGGACACGGGTTTGTGCCCCGGTCCGGGAAGATCCCACATGCCGTGGAGCGGCTAGGCCCGTGAGCCATGGCCGCTGAGCCTGCGCGTCCGGAGCCTGTGCTCCACAACGGGAGAGGCCACAGCAGTGAGAGGCCCGCATACCGCAAAAAAAAAAAAAAAAAGAGTGAGTGAGCCTAGCCTTCTCCCCATTCACTTAATACTACCACCTTCTGTTAACATCTCCAGGAGGTCTTTTCCACAGGCCCTCTCCTCTCGGCAGCTCCAAGCTGTTTGCTGCCCTCGCGCCTCTCCTTTTTCGAGCACCCCAGCAAAGCTTGACCTCCTGCTTCCTAATCGCTCAGACTTCTTTCTTTCTCACTGTCATGTCCAGGTCATCCTCCTCACCCTCTCCCTTTCTCCTGTCTGTTCTTTACAAAGCCTTGCCTCCACTTCATATTTCATTCTCTTAAAATAGCTTGCATAGTTCTCCTCTTCATGGTCAGATATGTATTTATTTTTAATGTCCTCCTCCAATCTCAGACACCGGAAAGCAGGACAGGTGTTTCCGAGCCTTTTACATGATCTTGTGTAGTTCCTATACCTACTTCAAATTTCTACATCTTTTCATATTGACAAGTTGCCATAACTCACTCTGCCATTCCAACATATATGCAAACACACACACACACACACACACACACACACACACACTCACCTATGCCCCTTTTCTTATATTCAAGATCAGGGGTTAGCAAACTATTGCTCTTGGGTCAAATCCAGTGCAACACCTGATGCTGCAAATAAGGTTTTATTGGCACACAGCCACAGCCATTCATTTACATATTGTCTATGGACAGCTTTGCTATACAGAGTTTAGTAGTTGGGACAGATAGCTTATAGCCTGAAAAGCCTAAAATATTTACTATCTGGACCTTTACAGAAAAAGTTTACAAACTCCTAGTGTAGACAATTGAGTGAGACCTAATCCTTTTATTTGCAGACACTTAGCTGAAAGCAAGCATTGCCAGATACTGTTTTCATTTCAAATCACCTCCACCCACTTCAAACTCCCTGTTCCCCACCTGTAATCTCACTGGCTTCCTGGCTCTCCCTTGGTGGTGTGTAGAAGAAAACTGTATCTCTGGAAAGGTTTTCCCTCACTACCAATTGTGTGACATATCATCATTTATCAACTGTATTATTTTCCTTCTTACTCAGTATCCATTTATCATACAATTTTCCATTTCATTGGCTTTATTTATTTCTATCTAAGTGACAGGATGTAGTCAGAGGAAAACAGCCCTTCCCCAGCCCACTTCCAACTCCCTGTAAGCACTGCATCTTTTCTCTTTGGACATAGTCTAGCTTCTTGGAAATAAACCAAGTGATTCTGCCCTCAAAAGAGACTGTGATTAATAGTGGTGTGTGGGCTCCAGAGTCCTGCAGACCTGGATCTGAGCTCCATCTCTGCCACAATCCTTTGAATACTATCTGCTCTTAGCAAGTGCCTTTAAATCAGGTCAAGCAACCAGCAAGCCACAGCACCCAATAAAAATAATTATTAGGCGAAAGCAAAAATAAACAAATGGGACCAAATCAAACTTACAAGCTTCTGTACAGCAAAAGAAACCACAAACAAAATGAAAAGACAACCTATGGACTGGGAGAAAATATCTGCCAACGATGCAACCAACAAGGGCTTAATTTCCAAAATATACAAACAGCTCACACAACTCTACAAAAACAACAAGACCACCCAATCAAAAAATGGGCAGAAGACCTAAATAGACATTTCTCTAAAGAAGACATACAGATGGCCAACAGGCACATGAAAAGATGCTCAACATCGCTTATAATTAGAGAAATGCAAATCAAAACTACAATGAGGTACCACCTCACACCAGTCAGAATGGCCATCATTAAAAAAATCTATAAATAATAAATGCTGGAGAGGGTGTGGAGAAAAGGAAACCCTCCTACACTGTTGGTGGGAATGTAAATTGGGGCAGCTACTATGGAAAACAGTATGGAGGTTCCTCAAAAAACTAAAAATAGAGTTTCCATATGACCCAGCAATCCAACTCCTGGGCATATATCTGGACAAAACTGTAATTCAAAAAGATACGTGCACCCCAATGTTCATAACAGCACTATTCACAATAGCCATGACATGGAAACAACCTAAATGTCTATCGACAGAGGAATGGATAAAGAAGATGTGGTACATATATACAATGGAATACTACTCAACCATCAAAAAGAATGAAATAATGCCATTTGCAGCAACATGGATGGACTAGAAATTATCATAGTAAGTGAAGTAAGTCAGAAAGAGAAAGACAAGTACCATATGACATCACTTATATGTGGAATCTAAAATATGACACAAATGAACTTATCTACCAAACAGAAACAGACTCACAGACATAGAGATCACATCAGACTTGTGGTTGCCAAGGGGAAGAAGGGGTGGGTGGGGGGGGGAGTTGGACTGGAAGTTTGGGATTAGCAGGTACAAACTATTACGTAGAAAATGGATAAACAACAAGGTCCTACTGTATAGCACAGGGAACTATATTATATCCTGTGACAAACCATAATGTAAAATAATGTAAAAAAGAATATATATATGTATAACTGAATCATTTTGCTGTACAGCATAAATTAACACAACACTGTAAATCAACTATTCTTCAATAAAGTAAATTAAAAAAATAATTATTAGGCATTTGGTACATTTCATGACAACTATCTTGAGTCCCTCTCTACTTCTTCCTTCTCTTGCTCTATCTCCTGGTCTCTTTCTAGGGCCTCCTAGCTTCCAGTATTTTCTGCTTTAGCCACTGAGCTCACCTTTTGGACTTCTCTGCTTTCCTATTTCGATTCTGAGAGCCCCATCCTCTTACTCTCCAAACAGTCTCACCAGTAGATATTTTATTCTGGATAATCCTCTTAGCCAAGCCAGTGCTAGGTGCTCGACCCCATTCAGAACTAATTCTTAGCTGCCACCACATATCAGGAGAACAGCAAAGTGGTATAAAAAGCAGTTGGACAGTCTAAGAGCTTAAATCCTACTTTGTCCATTTCTAGTTATATGACTACAGGAAGTCAAGTAATCTCTCCGAGATTCAGTTTCTCTCCCAGACTACGTAGCTATTGATACCTATTTTGTAGAGTTATTGTGAGGATTAAAGACAGCAGTACCCTGCATAAATTAGTATTCCATAAATGGATCTTTGCATTAGAACACACCTTGAACCTCATATTTGTGCCCTAAACTCAAGGAAAAGCAAAATAACAGTAGATTTTGGTGGGAACTACTTTGGTAGAGAAAAATTCTATTTTTTAGTGGATCTCCTTTTACAACTTTAACTTTCTTCCTGTCGATATTTTTATCTCCAGCTAAGATTTAAAATCATCTTCTTCCCATGTCTTTTGCTTTGTCCCCATTTACCTGGCTTTGTGTCCCCTTAATCTCATCTGCTATTGAGCAATTTGGCCCAGACAGTACCCGTCTTTCTTACAGAATTTACACAAAATACTTTCCTGGCTTTATACACTGCAGAATCCTGCCCGTGAAGTTTCACACAGGAAACAACCATTCCATACTCAGTGTTCCTGCAGCTGAAAATGACCACACCACAGGTGTCCATTTCCAGGAATTTTCCACTGACAAATGGTAATGAAGTGAATATGCAAAAAGATTTAGCTAGAAGGAGGTCTATCACTTCCTTATTTGCAGTAGCAAAAGAAGAGAAAGTAAAACTGAAGTCAAAACTGAAAACAAAAATATAAATGTCCAATTAAAAGGCATAAGTGATTAAATATGTGATGCCTCACAGTAGAGTACTATACTGCTATTATAAGTTATATTTTGGAAAATCTTTGATGCTCTGTAAAGACGCCATAATAACTTAAGTTTAAAAAAATAGCTTAGGGTTTCAGATCCAACATGTAAGGGGCTAAGAAGTTGCCACTCCATCCTGACAAGGAAAATGCTGAGCAAACTAACACACAAACAACTCTTAAGGTGAGGACACAGGGAAAACCACTGCCCCCCAAACTGGAGAAAACAGGTGAATACAGAATCACAACTTACCTGAACAGAAAATCAGAAGCAAACACTACCAAGGGAACCAGTGCCAAGGTAGGAAAACCTGAACTGGGATTGATGAATTGCTGGAGGCTCAGCGTGGACAGCTGTGAGAGTTAAAAACTCCAGGGGACCCAGTTATCCAGTTAACAGAGAACCCTCACAGTTCTGTGACTGTTACCTCCAAGAGCTTTCCCTGGTCCTCAGAATGAAAAATCCCCTGCTGCTTCTGGCAGGGGGAGGAGAAAAAGAACTGTTTCGAAATATACCAGAGCATTCTGTTCTTCTTAACAAGGCCTGCCTTCAGAAGTAACTAATTTATCAGAGCCTAACCTCCCTGAGAGGGAGGAAGAAATACCCAGCACTAGCCACCTCCAGCCTCCTGTGTGCGAGAAGGAAAATACACAACTCCAGCCCCCTCCAGCCATCCTGTCCCACCTAATAGGTGGCAGGGAAGGACTGTGAAATTGGTGAAGTTCACAGTTCAGAGGCACAGGTTCACCAAAAGACTGAGACCTAATCATAGCACTACAGAATGCTTCCCCTACATCCACATCTTACCACCACATTAGTAAAGGTCTATTTATTGTAGTTCCTTTTACCTAGTACATTGTGTCCAGTTTTCAAAAAAAATAACAAGGCAGGGACTTCCCTGGTGGTCCAGTGGCTAAGGCTCCATGCTCCCAATGCAGGGGGCCCTGGTTTGATCCCTAGTCAGGGAACTAGATCCCACATGCCACAACTAAGAGTTTACATGCTGCAACTAAAGATCACGCATGCAGCAACAAAGATCCTGCGTGCCGCAACTAAGACCCAGCACGGCCAAATAAATAAATAATTTTAAATAATAATAATAAATAACAAGGCATACTAAAAGCAAAATAAACAAACCAACAAAAAAATACCCCACAGTTTGAAGAGATTGAATAAGCATTAGAAATAGAGTCATATATGTCAGGAATGTTGGAATTATCAGACAAGGAATTTGGAAAAAGTATGATTAATATGTTAAGGGTGTCAATGAAAAAGGTAGATAACATGCAAGAACAGAGATATAATATAAGCAAAGAGATGGAAATTCTAACAAAGAATCAAAAAAAAATTGCTAGAGAACAAAAACACTGTAACAGAAATGAAGAATGCCTTTAATGGGCTCTTTAGTAGATTAGATACAACTGAGGAAAACCTGGACTCTGAATTTGAGGTTACAACCACAGAAACTTCCAAAACTGAGGAAAGAGAGAAAAGATTGAAAAAGAAGGAAAAACCAGAAGAGAATATCCAAGAACTTTGGGACAACTACATAAGGTGTAACATGTACATAGTGGGAATACCAGAAGGAGAAGAAAAAAACAGAAGCAATATTTAAAGCAATAATGACTGAGAATTTCCCCAAATTAATGTCAGACACCAAACCACAGATCCAGGAAGCTCACAGAATGGTAAGCCAAAATCACAAAGCAAACAAATGAAAAAACTACACCTCGGCATATCATATTCAAATTTCATTAAATCAGAGATAAAAAAAATCTTGAAAGAAGCCAGAGGGGGTAAAAACACCTCACCTACAGAGGAGCAAAGATAAGTATTGCATCTGACTTCTCAGAAATGATGCAAGCAAGAAGAGAATGGAGTAAAATACTTAAAGTACTGAGAGAGAAAAAAAACAGACTAGAAATCCGAACTTGCAAAATATCCTTCAAAAGTGAAGGAGAAGTAAAGACTTTCTCAGACAAATGAAAATTGAGGGAATTTGTTGGCAATAGATCTGCCTTGTAAGAAATGTTCGGACAAGTTCTTCGAAGAGAAGGAAAATGACATAGCTCAGAAATTTGGATCTACATAAAGACAGGAAGAGCACAGGAGAAGGAACAAGTGAAGACAAAATAAAAATTTTTATTTTTAATTGATCTAATATGTAACAATTTGTTCAAAATAATAATAGCAAAAATGTATTCCTTTATTTATTTATTTATGCTTATATATAAGTGAAATGAATATCAGCAATGACACAAGGAACATGTGGGAAGAAATGAGAATATTTGGTTACTATACGGTACTTGTACTACCTGTGAAGCAGCACAGTGTTATTTGAAAAGCAGACTTGGGTTAGTTGTAAATGTATATTGCAAATTCTAGTACAACCAATAAGAAAAGTAAAAAAGAAGTATAACCGATATGCGAAGAAAACAGAGAAAATGGAATCACATAAAATGCTCAATTAAAATCATAAAAGGCAAAAAAAGAATGGAAGACAAAAATAAGAACAAAGAACAAGGACAACAAGTAGAAAACACTAACAAATACAGTAAATATTAACCCAACTATATCAATAATCATTTTGAATGTGAATGGTCTAAATGCACCAATTAAAAGACATTGTCAGAGTTGGTCAAAAAACACAACCCGGCTATAGGCTGTCTACAAGAAATCAACTTTAGATATAAAGACACATATAAACTAAAAGTAGATGAATGGAGAAAAACATACCATGCTAATACTAATTAAAAGAAAGCAGGAGTAGCTGTATTAATTTCAGAGCAGACTTCAAAGTAGGAAAGTTATCAGGTATAAAGAAGGGCATTACATAATGATAAAGGGGTCAATGCTACAGGAAGGCATAACAATTCTTAATGTATACATGCCTAAAAACAGAGCATCAAAGTATGTGAAGCAAAATCTGATAGAATTGCCAGGAGAAATAGATAAATCCACTGTTATACTTAGAGATTTTAGCACCCCTCTATCCAAAATGGACAAATCCAGCAGGCAGAAAATCAACAAAGACATGGTTGAACTCAACAGGACTATCAATAAACTAGATATAACTGATAGCTACAGACTATTTCATCCAACAACAGCAGACTATACATTCTTCTCAAGCTCACACAGAATATTCACCAAGATATACCACATTCTGGGCTATAAAACATACTTTAACAAATTTAAGAGAACAGAAATCATATAATATATATTCTCAGACCACAATAGAATTAAACTAGAAATCAATAATATAAAGATAGCTGGAAAATCCCCAAAATAATTGGAGATTAAACAACACCCTTCTAAGTAACACACGGGTCAAAGCAGAAAGCTCAAAAGAAATTTTAAAATACTTTGAGCTAAATAAAAGTGAAAATACAACATATCAAAATCCATGGGATGCAATTAAAGCACTGCTTAGAGGGAAATTTATAACACTGAATGCATACATTAGAAAAGAAGAAAGATCTAAAATCAATAGTGTAAGCTTCCATCTTAAGAAACTAGAAAAGAAAGACAAATTAGATCCAAAGTAAGGAGAAGAAAAGAAAGAATAAAAATTACAACATAAATCAACTAAATAAAAAAAAAGCAATAGAGAAAATTAAACCAAAAGCTGATTTTTCAAAAAGATCAATAAAATTGATAAGTATCTAAGCAGGTTAATTAAGGAAAAAAGAGAAGACATAAATTACTTATATCAAAAATAAAAGAGGGGACATCACTATAGATCCCATGTACACTAAAAGGATAATAAGGGAATATTATGAAATACTCTACACCCATAATTTTTATAACCCAGATGAAATGGACTAATTCCTTGAAAGACACAATCCACTAAAACTCACACAAGAAGAAATGGACAATCTGAACACTTAATGGTGAGAAACTCTAAGGAACTGACATTATCCAACTTCAACACTTACAGTAATCAAGACAGAGTGGTTTTGGCAAATGGATAAAGAAATAGATTAATGGATCAGAATAGAGAACCTAGAAATAGACCCATATAAATACAGGCAACTGATCTTGGACAAAGGAACAAAGGGAATACAATGGAGCAAAGATAGTCTTTTTCAACAAATGGTGCTGGAACAACTGGTCATCTACATGCAACAAAATGAATCTAGGCACAGATCCTATACCCTTTACAAAATTTAACTCAAAATGGATCACAAACCTAAATGTATCAATAAAATGCAAAATTCTAAACGCCTAGAAAATCAGATAGAAGAAAACCTAGATGACCTTGGGTATGACAATGACTTTTTAGATACAACAACAAAGGTACAATCCATGAAAGAAATAATGGGTAAGCTGGACTTGATTAAAATTTTAAAACTTCTGCCCCACAAAAGAAAATGTTAAGAGAATTAGAAGCCACAGACTGGGAGAAAATACTTGCAAGAGACACATGAGATAAAGGATTCTTATCCAAAAAATGCAAAGAACTCTTAAAACAATAAAAAATAATAAAATGAACAACCCAATTTAAAAATGGGCAAAAGACCTGAACAGACACCTCACAAGAAGAAGATATACAGATGACAAGTAAGCATATAAAAACATGTTCAGCACTGCATGTCATTAGGGAATTGAAAATTAAACCAACAATGACATACTACTACACACCTATCAGAATGGCGAAAACCCAAAATAGCGATAACACCAAATGCTGGCGAGGATGTGGAGCAAAAGGAATTCTCATTCATTGCTGCTGGGAATACAAAATGGTACAGCTATTTTCGAAGACTTCTTACTTCTTCTACTTTGGAGATTTCTTACAAAACTAAACATACTCATCATATGATCCAGCAATCACACTCAACTTACTCAACTTACTCAAATGAACTAAAAATTTATGTCCAAGAGAATGGACTTGAGGACACGAGTGGGGGAAGGAGAAGCTGGGGCAAAGTGAGAGTAGCATTGACATATATACACTACCGACTGTACAATAGTTAGCTAGTGGGAAGCAGCCGCATAGCACAGGGAGATCAGCTTGGTGCTTTGCGACGACCTAGAGGGGTGGGATAGGGAGGGTGGGAGGGAGACGCAAGAGGGAGGGGACATGGGGATATATGTATGCATATGGCTGATTCACTTGGGTGTAAAACAGACACTAACACAGTATTGCGAAGTAATTATACGCCAATAAAGATCTATTTAAAAAAATAAATAATAAAATAGAAAACAAATTATGTCCACACAAAAAGCTGCAAATGAATGTTTACAACAGTTTTAAGTCCTAATTGCCAAAACTTGGACACAGCTAAAATGTCCTTCAGTAAGTGAATGGATAAATAAACTAGTTAATCTAGACAATGGAATATTCAGTGCTAAAAAGAAATGTGCTATCAAGCCATGAAAGGACACAGAAGAAATTTAAATGCCTATTACTGAGTAAAAGAAAGCAATTGAAAAGGTTAGATATTATATGATTCCAACTGTATGACATTCTGGAAAAGGCAAAACTATAGAAACAGCAGAAATATTTATAGTTGTCAGGGGTTAGAGGAAAGGGAGGGATGAACAGGCGGAACACAAAGGATTTTTAGGGCAGTGAAAATACTCTGTATGATACTGTACTAATGGATACATGTCACTATACATTTGTCAAAATCCACAGAATGCACAACACCAAGAGTGAACCCTAATGTAAACTATGGACTTTGGGTGATGAGAATGTGTCAATAGGTCCATCAATTGCAACAAATATACCACTCTGGTGGGGGAGGCTGATAATGGAGGAGGCTATGCAAGAGTGGGTGCAGGAGAAATATGGGAAATCTCTGTACTTTCCACCCCATTTTGCAATGAACCTAAACCTGCTCTCAGAAATAAAGTTTATTAAATGTTTTAAAAAGTGGTAAAAAAAAAAAAAACTGTTTAAAAACAGATAATACCGCATGTTCCCACTTTTATTTTGGAGTAAAGAAAATACACTCTTGTGTTAATGGCAGTTTTCTCTAAGAGATTATGACAAAAGGCAGTTTATGTTTTCCGAACGTGTATCTATTTGGTTCACCTTTGTTTCTCTAACATTAGTTTTTGATTGCTCACCTACATAGCTGGTGCTTAGTAAATGTTCTTGAATCAATGAGAAAAGAGAAAATTAGTGCATGAAGGGAGATTTGGGGACTCCTCATCGTATTGATGGTGACCCTTGTTATGCACACCCCAGTGGCCCAACCCCAGACATATACTTATAAAGAGTACACTGAGCACTAGCCATCACCTGGCCTGCAGCTTCATCACAAGCCTTCAATGGTTTGGAACTTTTCTCTTAGATACTGGTCCATAAAAGATGATATGTCCCTGAAGGACTCAGGCTGACAGTGAACTCATGAATGACTATTATATTGACATGAGAACCACTGACTGCCATGGCTTTGTTCCAAAGATCATAGACTTACAAGCACTCACCCAACTGGGTGGGCAAGATGAGCCACCAGGGTACAAGAAAAAAATATCAGGATTTATATTTATGATGATATCTCTTCTTTTTTAGTTTGTACTTTTTCTTTGTATCTAATAATGTCATAAGATATTAATATATTATTTGTATATGTAATTTATATATATGCACATGTGTGTATATATATGTATATATATATATATATACATATATACATATATACATATATACATATATACATATATATACACATATATAGAAAGAGAGCATGCTCAAAAAATTTTTGCATAAAGGTACACAATCAGAAAAGTTTATAGACCACTGGTCCAGCCCCTTCATTTTAGAAAGGAGGAAACTAAAACTCAGAGAAAAGGGGGGTAACTTGCCTAAATTGTATAGCTAGCTGGTTAAAGGAAGCTAATGCTTTATCCAGTTGTCTTTTTTTCTGCCTCATCTCACTGTTTTTTTGATGGAGTTGAACTATTTTTTGAATGCCACGTGAGTCTACATGAAGAGTACAGATACATTTTAACATGACATTTTCCTGAAAGTTTAGTTTTTTAAAAGTGCTTCCACACCCAAATAGACCTTCTGCTTCCTCTTGCAAAAGAAGGGCTGAACTTGCATTCAAGGATTCCATTCCCCTCGGCCAGATTTCCTCTTCCTAGGAAGCTTTATCTACTGTCTCACAGGAACATTATTTGATTACTGGAAACTAATCATAAAGAGAATCAGCTATAGAAATCACTCACAGAGAAGTATCACAGACCATCCTCTGGCTTCCAAAACATTACTTACAAGAGCCGTCAGCAAAACTTTGTCTCCAGGGCCCATTACTTTGAGGGAACTCTGCCAATCGCAGCATTACTCAGAAGGCACATTTTTTATGTCCCTCAAATGCCTACTGTCAGACTAAACTAAAGTTCTGAATGGTTTCAAACACATCCAAGTTTGGCTAAGTAAATGTACTCCCAGATTCAAGTGTGGCCTGAGGGCCAGGTAAGTAAGAACTTTTTTTCCCAGCCTGAGTGCAAACTTTAGTTTGTCCAAGCAGCCTTGTAAAATTCATTTACACTACAGGGTTTCGATCTGGATGACTAGAGAGGCCTTTATAAGCCTAGAATCCTACTGCCAGCTGTCTTCCCTTGTGTAGGTTAAGGAGGAAGACTTCAATTTCTCCGAATCATTTTGAAAACCATCACCCAGGACAACAAAGACAAATGGTAAAAGGTAAGAGGCACAGCTCATTTGTTTCAAATTCTCTCCTCCTAGACCCCAAAGCCCTGCTGACTTCATAGGGAAAAATCTTGCACAAAAATGGCCCACGTGAGAAGCAGGGAACTAGAAATGACCCCCAGTTCCCGAAAGGGAGTTATCAATAGACCCACATAATCATAATGTCTTTACTTTGTTTTCACTGGATGACAGAGTCTGCAGAATCATTTGCTCTTGGCAGACTATATATCATAATTCTCCTCCCTTTAGTAATTTCCTCACTGCTAGAAGTGATCTCCTTTCTGCATGCATGGAAACCATCTTGACAAATGGTGAAAAAAATATTTACTTTTCACTTAGAATTGCTTTTTTATGTACTGACTGTCAAAAATCATAAACAAAAAGTTGTGTGGAAGAGTTTGGCAGTATGAATGCCTATCATGAGAAAAATGTAAATACATAATTTAATAAGGTATTTACAAATAGATCCAGAACCACAATAGAAACAGCCAGTGATACCTCAAACCTGGAACATGGCATTTGGAGTATAACTCAGTGACATTTTTTACATTTTTATTCTGCCAAACACTTTTGTTATTTAACCCTTTCATAATTTATTCTTTTATTGACTAAACTCATTTCCTTCAGGTGGGAATTAATAACTAGGTATGCTAAAGACAAAGCATATTTTAATTTTATCATGATATTTTAAAAACCTCTTTCTATAGCTTCAAAATCAACTTGGAAGAATAAGGATCTTGCAGCAACTGTTCTCAAACACTGAGCAACTGAGCTCCAAGAATTCTGAATAACGGACTGGCAGGGAGATGGAGACAGTTTCTAAGGTGTATGTAGTGGGAAGGTCCGTCCTTGCCTTGCATTACAGCAACATGTCCGGAAAAGACATAGATAAAGAGATAGAGATAGAGATGTCAAGCACATAGAAAGTGCTCAAAAAGAGATATTATCAAATCTGCAGATAGTCCAAAACTAGAGTAAGGGATATTGTACTATAGAATTAAGCTTCAAAATTATCATTATAATAGAAAAATGAGCAAAATGGTGATGAATATTACAGAGGGAAAAAATAAAATCCTGTAGTTAAAATATTTTTTTCCTTTTGGTCTTGTTTTAAGTTCAACTCTACCAACATAGTATGTAGATGTCCTGGCTTATGTGGAAAAGTTTCTCAAGGCTGAATGACATGGAGTTTATTATGGAGTCAACAGTAGGACATGGATTAATGAATTATTATGTGTAATCTTTACTACAGAAACATATGTTGTGTATAAATCACAGAAAGTATCTAGCCTAATGCATTTTGCCATGGCCATATCCCATCTAGAACACTGTGTTCAGTTCTGGGCACTATATATTTTCAAAAGAATATTTACAAAATATAGTATAACCTGAAAAGGAAATCCAAGTGATAAAAGGCTCATACAATGCAGAGCTGAAGAAGCTAGGAATAATAAGGCTAAAAAAGAGAATTTTAGGAAGAATGTTATAATTGCTCTAAAACATATAAAAGGCAGTAAAAATCAATGAGTAACAGTAACAAACATGTATTGAGCACCATACGCAAAGCAGTCACTGTTATCTGCATTTTGCAAAACAGAAAAACTAAGGCACAGAGAATAAGTTACACATTTATGGTCACATAATTTGTAAGGGTTGAGCCAGTTTTCATCCCACTAATGCACCCCAGATCTGGGAGAGATCTTAAAGCTATTTCCCAAATATTTCTAACCTCTGTCTTACAGGATCCCAGTAAGATTGTACTTTCTCAGTTCTTTTGAAGTTGGACATGGACTGATGATTTGCTCTGGCCCATGAAATATGAGCATAAGTCACGCTCGTGACTTCAGTGTGGGAGTTTAAGAGTCTGTGAGCAATTTACCACGTGCTTTTCCCACCATGGATGTGAGGACATGGGACCTCCATCAATCTAGGTCTCTGAGGAGCAATAATGAACAGAGCGGCCCTGCAGATCCATCACAGACAAGGAGCAGGAGCAAAAAACAGTTATTGTTTGATTAAGCCACTGAGATTTGGGGACTGTTTGTTACTGTGGCATTACCCCACCTTTTCTGACAGATACACAAGCCTACATGCCTAAAATGATTAAGATATCTCGGAATAAGGAAACATAGTTATTCTTATATTTCCAGTGGTCAGAACTAAGAATAGTTTGTAGAAACTACAGGTGGTAGACTTGGGCTTATTTAATTTTTTTTAACGTAAAGTCATCCAAAATTGCTTCATGAAGAAGTGAGCTCCCTGAAAATGGCAGTATTTAAACAGAGGCCAGATGATGATTTTGTACCTATGTAGCAAAAGAGATGGCTTCATTAAGGGGGTTTTATCAAACTTTTATTCAGCACCTCCAATGTGCCAGGCATTTCAGCCACAAAGATAAATCCAAACACCCGATCCCTATCCTCAAGGAGATAATCAAGTTCAGAAGTAGATAACCTCTGCTGTCTCTTCTAACAGTGTGATTCAACCAAATTAGAGATAATAACATGGTCTGGATGAAGCTGACAGCAAACCCAAACTTAGAAATAACCATGTAGCACTAGAAATCCTGGTTGTATTATTATTTTTCAATTAAGAGGCAAAAGTACAGGGTTTGCAAAAGGAAGGAAAACGAAAGACTTGTTGGGTTTAAAAGAGGAACATTTTCCCTTTCTCTAGTTACCATTCTTAAATCTTGCAAACCAGGCATATTATCTGGCTTACATCAGGGGTGTTCCAGCAAAGGGAATAGCACTGACTCAGGGCAATTGTTACCGACCTTTTCCATCACCTCTCCCACCCCTTAGAGTCAGGAAGGGAACATTTCAATACTGATCAAAGTCAGACCTGAAGAGAGGCAACAACCTTTCCCTAGGGCCATTCTTCAGTTTAGAAATCAACCAAACCCTTTCCAAAAGATCAGAAGATTTTCCTAGAAGGGTATTTGAGCAAGGCCTAGAGAAATCCCATATACTAAGGATGATGTGAAAATCACAAACTAAGTAAGTGATTCCAAGGCACAATGACATTGTTCCCCAAAGGCACCTTAAAACAGTACTAATTTCGGTACTTTCTTTCCCACTATTAATACTTAAAGCTTTATTATTTTTAAACTTCCAAAAATCACGCAGTGCAGAGAAGTCCTGTCCTTTCACTGGCTCGCTGCATTTTAATGGAAAAACATCTAAAACTTGGGTTAGCATTAACTGTAATTGTTCTCAGGCAAACATTTCCATTTCAGGTTATTATTCATAACAGTATTAGTGCAGTATAATATATGCAGCTGGACTTTGCAGCCATTATCTAGACAAGGGTGAGGTATCTGATTACTATTGTTCCCCCAACTCAAAAGCGTCCGTTTGAACTCTGAATACTCTGACTCTGCCCAGGCCCTGAATTTTCTGAACTATGGTCCTGATTTTCTATGAAATAAACAAATAAATCAGGGCAAGCTGGGTTTCAGTGCCATATCTTAAGCCAGCTCAGTGTGACATGAGTTTCTAAAAAACACACACACAAGAAATTGGCTTTGGCACAAGGAAAAGCAGCAGGGAACTTGCAGCTCGCGCTAGTTTAACGTGTACCCTTAATCCTCTCGCCTATTTTTTAAAAAATACAATTAATACTCTTCCAAAGACAGCTGGATCCCCAGTCTTGTGCCAAGCTACCTACACAAATATACTCTTTACAAACACATATGTGAAATGTTGATCTAGAACAGAAGAGAGGCATGGGGTTTTGGGTGTTTAGTCTAGTGGCTCCACACTCAAAAGTTTCAGGGACAGAGCTGATGTCGGAAGAGTGAGAGGGGAGACCGCCCACCCTGTACTTTCATCCGGGTACTATGGAGATGACCCCATTTTCCCAGGACCAGTCTGCCCTCTGCCCTGGTGACCTGGGCTGAGATTTAATCTAGAGTCAGAGGGAAGACCAAGACAATTGTGCTGAAGGGTACTCAGACCTAGAGAAGGGCTGGAAATCACTCAGCCCTCCTGGGCTGGCCCGGCTGACACACCCACACAGAACCGATAGCCCGGGGATGCGGCAGGGAGGCGAGGGGACCCACGCACCCCGTCCCGCGCGCACTAAGATGCTACAGTTGAAGACACGCGCGAATAATCCAGATCCGGGCCCGGAGGGCTCGCTGCACTCAGAGGAGGATGCCCTTTTCCTCCCCCTAGTCCTCCATCCCCTTGCAAAGTGAGCAGGAGAAAGTTGCGCCTGGGCCATGGCGCCCCGGACTGGGAAGGGAACGAGGGCAGGCGGAGAGGAGATCCGGGCCCACCTACCTTGTCCTTGGGGCCGAGGTTCTGCAAAACCTCCTTGCCCGTGGCGCTCCGGATCTCCACCCCAGCGGGAGCGGGCGACGCGGGCGCGGGCTCCCGGCTCTCCTCTCGGCCTTGGCCCCGGCGCGGTGTGTCCCCCTCGGCGCCGGATCGGCTCCCCGAGCCTCGGGAGCTGCCCTGGCTGCTCCGGGGAGTCTTCGCGCCCCGCTGCCCCACGCTCAGGGCATCGAAATCCAGCGTCTTGCTCTCGAAGGCGCCCTCCACGTTGCAGAACATGCCGCCGTACTTCTGCCGCGGGACCTGGTCGGTGGTGCCCGGCCTGGCCAGGTACACGGGCAGATCGTCTTCGTGGGAGCTGTCCCAGCCTCTGCGGCCCGAGGCCATGGTTGGATCGCGACAGTGGCCCACGGGTCCTCTTCCCGAGAGGCGGAAAGGGCAGCCGCCGGCAGCGTGCGCCGAGCCACAGTGATTGGGGAGGGAGGAGGCGCCTGAGCCTTCGCGCCAGAGGCGGCAGTGCTGCTCCGGTTCCTGCCAGTCCCCTGCGAGCCCCGAGCCAGCGAGCGCGGCGCGGGGGCCGGAGCGGCGGCGTGTTCTGCTCGCCCGCCTAGCCCGCCCTGCCGGCCGCACCTCCTGCGCGCCCAGACCCTAACGTGTGGCCTCCCGCGATCACGCTTCCCCGCCGCCCATCCAAAGGAGAAATCCAATTTGGCGCGCGCGCGCGCACACACGCACGCTTCCCGCTCGCCCAGCAACCCTCAGATTTACACTCAAGAACTCGCCTCACTCACACGTGTGCACAAACCCTGCTTTACACACACTCACTCCAGAGTTGGCCTTCCAAACACAAGTCTCTCTGCCCTACTAAGGTAAAGAAACCTTGTTGACTCAGGTGGGTTGATTTAAAAGCCAAGTCCTTCCTGATTTAGAGCAACACACACGCACAAACTCAGATTTACCAGACTCACAATTCCAGACCTGTCTCATCCTAATCTTAGAATTGTCTCACAATTGCTCCCAGTTCTAGGATCTGCCTCACAAACCTGCACCCTCACATAATGAACTCCCGAATTATTGGTTTACAGAGCCCTACAGATAGACCAGCTTACTTCACTGACAATCACAAAAACCTGTAACTGACTCACACATTTCAACCCATTCTTACTTCATATCTACCACCCTAGATTTTGCTTTTTATCCACCCTTAATTTGCATCACACACAATTACACGACAGATCAGACTCGCCTTGCAAAATACTCTTCATACCCTGTCTTCATAGCACAGCCCCCTGGCTGATACCTCACTTACTGAGGCCAGAACTGTACCCTTGACCTCACACAAGGGTCCAGATTTACCTCAAAAATGGACAACCAAAGACTTTGCTGTTCCTGTTAGCTGACACACACACAGGTGTTACTCGTGCTGGTGCACACTCTCACAACCTCATCCCCTGCTCCACGTCCACCCACATGCACTCTAAGCCAGACTTTGCCACATAAACACAGAGTCCACAAACTGCAGAGCTCACATCGTAGGTGCCCACACAGCCTAAACCCTGAACCTGTAACGCCCACCTTCAACTGGGCCCCGTCTCAGGAATTCACTCATGTGGTTATTTAGTCTTCCAACATGAACTGTGTGCCTACTGTGCTCTTCAGAAGGTACTGGAGCAACAGTGTGAAACAAGGCAGATGGGGGCCTGTCCCCAGCAAGAGTGTAGACTACAACCACCCATCTGGGGAGCTCAGTCATTCACTAGTCTGCCCAACTTCACCTTCTGAATTCTCCACTACATCATAAGCTCCATGAAGGCAGATGCCCCATCTGTTTAGTCTACCTTTGAATATCTTGAGTCTAGAGCATCTATAGGCACCTAAGGTACTCTGTAAATCCTTTTTGAATGAATGGATAATGATGACCATAATAAGAACGACGATAGGGAACATTTATGATGTGGTTGCTGTGTGCCACTTATTAATGTAATTGTTTCACATATATGTATTAATTCATGTAATGCCCATAAGCATCTGGCAGGCTTCTCATGCACACAGACAAGATCTTTAAAGGCATCTGCACTGAAGTTGATGAACTGAAACTCTGAACTCCAATATGGGGGGGGAATTAGGATATTGGAAAATGGGATCTCGTTGACAGGCCTGTAAAAGCCTTGGAGGTTTGAGGGATGGAAGTTGACATGAACTCAGATCATAGCCAAGTGTGTTGACACAAGTTATACTTATCCCGAGTGAGGAGAAAGACACTTAAAAACTGTCTGTGTTCTATCAAAATTACCCGTGATTTCTTAAGCTGACTTCCTCTGGGCAGCTGCTCCTTTTTAACAAATGCTGGTTGATGATGGATGGACTCCGAAATTCATGTGAGAAATCAGGAAAACAGGCCATTCCCTCCTTCTTTGCTCCCATAGGTTACTTCCCCCCTCCTCTTTCCTATTGCTCTCATCTTTCTTCCTTTCATTAATTCACCTACGGACTGTTAGTGGGACACTTGCTATGTGTCCAGCATTGTCCTGGGTTCCCTCCTCTGTGGAACATAATTCTAGCGGCAGGGAACTGACAGTAGGTAAGAAAGATTAGGTCGGATAGCCACAAGAGCTATAAAGAAAATAAGAGAGCCAACATTTTAATTGGCTGGTCAGGAAAGACTTGAAGTCTTCCCCATCTGACTCTCTATAAACGCCACTGGCACCTCCACCATCAGCAAGGGCAACAGTAAAGATATTAGCTAACATTTATTAGGAACTTATTCTGTGCCAGCTTCAGTCCTAAGGATTTCCACTGCGTCTTGATTAATCTTTTTTTTTTATTTTTTATTTTTTTTATTTTTTTTTTTTTTCCGTACGCGGGCCTCTCACTGTTGTGGCCTCTCCCGTTGCGGAGCACAGGCTCCGGATGCGCAGGCTCAGCGGCCATGGCTCACGGGCCCAGCCGCTCCGCGGCATATGGGATCCTCCCAGACCGGGGCACGAACCCGTATCCCCTGCATCGGCAGGCGGACTCTCAACCACTGCGCCACCAGGGAGGCCCTTGATTAATCTTAATAACACTACAAGGCAGGTGCCATTATTTTACTGTGAAGAAGCTGAAGCTCTGAGTAAATGCCCAAGTCATGACAGAATCATAACTGGAAGCAAAGTATGGGCCAAGAGTCCAAGGCTTCCTTTGAGACAAGCACATTCTGAATGTAGAAGCAGGCTTGTCTGTGCTCCCACGTGTGGGCGCAGATAAGCCCCATTTTTAGAGCTGCATTGCCTCATGACTAGTCTGTTGCAATGTGTATGCTCCATAAT
Organism: Mesoplodon mirus; assembly: GCF_964341445.2. Lineage (NCBI taxonomy): Eukaryota > Metazoa > Chordata > Mammalia > Artiodactyla > Ziphiidae > Mesoplodon > Mesoplodon mirus. The sequence continues at coordinate 60,083,600 of NC_138980.1, read as the reverse complement.
TACATTTGTTGATGAAACATCACATTTAAGAGTCAACAGCTGCATATGCACATATGTGTTTAATTAAGAAAGCCAAGCAGTCTTGAAATGAAGACTGAAATGGGAATGGTTGATCTGACTCCAGTTCTGCAACTATGTGGCCTTAGGCCAAGCATCTTACTTAACTTCTAGATGTCTTTCTCCTTCATATTTACCTCACCCACTTGACAAGATTATTAAGGGCTTCATTCCTTGAGTAAGACATTGTGCTGAGAATTCCATATGCATTGCCTTAACCTTCCTAACAACCCCATACATTGGGGATGATTATTATTCTCATGTTACTGGTGGAGAAAACGAGGCCTAGACAAGTTAAGTCCCTTGCCCAAAGTATCATGCCTAGTACTTCAAGCTAGAATTCATATCCTCTAGCAGCTAATTCAGAGCCTGTGCTCTTAAAAACCTCTCCACAACAGAGTTCTCTTGTAAGAATCCAAAGAGACAGTTAAAGACTAAAAGTAAGATGTTAACAAAGGAAATTATTCTAAGTACCCCCAGCTGTTGTTGGGCAGAAGTTAACTTTAATTAAGACAAACATTCACATAAAGAAATATCCTACCAATGTCCACCCAACGAAGGCCTTAGCCCCATGAATGCATAGTGATTTTGTTACATCTCTCCCTGGTAAGGTAGAGGACACATTACTTAAGGCAGTCACAAACATAAGAGCACCATTATGTCTACGGCCACCTTAAGTCACTTCCTAGTGAAAAATTTATCCAAAACCATGTGCAAACAGCAAGCTATTTCTACAACATGGGCAACAAAATAGAGCTTTCAACTTGTCACACACCAGATCAAATTTGCATTTCGCATTTCCTGTAACTACAGTAAATGACTTGCCACTTTGCATTGAGATGACTTGTGAAGTAAGCCCATTGCATATCCAATTATAACTTTACGGAAATGTATTCCGGAGTTGTCTTCTATTACCTCTAGATCAGAAGAAGGCAGAGAGACTTCTAGACGGTAAGCAATGACATGCGTGGAGCAATCCCAATACAGCAGAGGCTAGGATAACTTTTATGTGAAATAAACTGCACTGCAGTCTTATAAGGCAAAAATCTACCCAACAGAATAATACTCACTAAGGCTGTGCCTCCATACTCCAAACAAGGAGAAAATAGAGGACTTATGCAGTTTACCTTGACTCAACAGTGAATTTAAATATCTCTGATCAGAACCCACCCTCTGTCTTTTCCTTCCTTGAATTGCAAGAATTTGAACCTACATTATCTCTTTCCCACTTCATGGGTACAGACACTAGATACCTCATTCTTCACCCTATAAATGCCATATAGAAATCAGACAATCTTTGCAAACTATTCAGCACTCTACCTGACACACAGTAGGTGCTCAATAAACATTAGTTCCCCATTTCCTCAGAGTATATTTAGATATATCATTAATATCACACAGAGTTTGTAATAACGAGCTTAACCATGTCATGCAACTTTAACTTTGCAGAGGTTTATGGAGCAAATTGACACTGTTATAATGTTTTTTATGTGTTTTGTATGTTTAAAAATGACTATTTTTAATATACTTCCATCACACTCTAAGAATTTTCCTGACAGGCCACTACTCCGTTTCAGCTCAATATGTGGTGACCAAGGTGTTCATTAGAAACCTAAAAACAGGTTGTTTTTCAAATATATGCACAATGATAAAACCATCTTATAAAAAATTTTAATAATCCCAACTGTGTACACAGAAAAAAAATCCCTGCTATTTCATGAATATATACATGTGGGGGGGGAACTATAAGAATACATATAAAATATTAACAGAAAGATGAGTTGTAAGATTATGAGTAACTTTTAGTTTCTTCTTTCAAGCACTTCTATATTTTCCAAAATCTCAAAATTTCTATAAGTGTGAGTTCACTTTTTTTTTTTTTTTTGGCGGTACGTGGGCCTCTCACCGCTGTGGCCTCTCCCATTGCGGAGCACAGCCTTCGGACGCTCAGGCTCAGCAGCCATGGCTCACGGGCCCAGCTGCTCCGCAGCATGTGGGATCCTCCCGGACCGGGGCACGAACCCGTGTCCCCTGCATCGGCAGGCGGACTCTCAACCACTGCGCCACCAGGGAAGCCCGTATTTAACTTTTAATAATTATAAAGTTTGTGATTTTTTTAAATGCATGTCCAGGATGTTATTTTAGATCAAAATACATTTATTGAGCATGTTGAAAATTGCTGATGAATTATTGAGTAAAGCTGTTAGCTCTCTATTATGAAGACCTATTATCTAAAATGAAAAATAAAAATAAAGGAAAATTAAGCTCCTCGTCAGAGTCAACTTGTCGTCTCATGCAAAGCATGTCAGCAGTTGGACAGCTGAGTGAGAAAATGATCATTACGATGAGGGTGTGAAATGAGGGCTTATAAAATGTCCTCAAGGCAAATCCTTTCCACCAAAGGATTAGTTAATAAGACAAGACATAATCACCTTCCTAGTGCGGAGTTGTTGGGGGTTCCCTTCCCCATTTTATACACAAAGCATCTCTCTTTGATATTACTGTTCTCAAATGTCTGAAAGCCATTCCCAGTCATGTAAGTTTCTTTTGCCTTAAGTGTGAAGAAGACAAACGTTGAAGTAGCTGCTAAGATGATAAAATAGATACTCACATGGAATGCTCTAATGCTCTAATTTCCTTGATGCCAGTTCACAGGTGCAACTTAATCTCCTAAATGAAAATCTCTAAGTAAGGGCCAGACATAAATCGAGTTAAAGGATAAAACCGAAAAAACAAACAAAACTTATAACCTGTCCAACCTCTTTACGAGTCACAGTGTCCATAATACATTTCCAAGATTTTAAAAAATGTACTTATTTTGTTGTTTTTCCAGTTACTCTTCCTGTTTTTTTGCTCATTTACAAATTAATCTCATTGGTTTTACATTATTGTTATACCAATCTTCCTCTGATTATTCAGAATAAAAATAATTCTCTCTTACCTTTTGCCATTCAGAGAAAAATATAACAATAATGAATTATTTGCTTATCTCGCCCTCCCTCCCTCCCTCCCTTCCTTCCTTTTCAATGAAAATTTCAAAACTACAGAAAAGCAAAGGGTAGTTTAACAAATGCCCATGTATGCATTCTCTAGAATTTATAAATGTTAACTTTTCATCATATTTTAATGACATATATTTTAAGCAATAAAACAAAATAGAGTTGAAGTGCCCTATGTATCCCTTACCTGTTCTTTCTCTCTTTCTCCAAATGAAAAAAGAACCATTAATCTATAGTAATCTCTCATATTCTCCTAGGGTCTTCTATCTGTTGGAACTTGATCCTTTACGATTTTTATAACTCTTTTTCTTACCAAATAAACTACTGTCCTAGTTTAATTACTTGTTTTAAAAAATAACCACTCATCAGGGATAATATACAGAAACCCCTTACTCCTAGAGAGCCAAGGCTTGCAAAAGTAACTTTAGGGTATCTCCTGTTAAAACAAAGGTGATCACACTTCATGCATTACGGCAGAACATGTTCAACTCAAACTCTAACAGAAGGTGTGTGTCTTCAGAAGACTGGGTTTCTGAATCAACCAATACTAATTCTGTTAGAGACAGGGTCAAAAACCAACCAATTTTCTCTTAGTGGAAATATTGTTGTCATTGTAACTTGAGTGGCTCAAGGACCCCAGACATGAAATGTACACTTAACATTTAAAAAGATGACTTTATTTCAGTTTTCCCTTGAGCCTAAATGAAGTAAAGCGCAAAGAAAGGTAGTCAAAAGAAAAATGACAATCTATCTAAAAAGAGAAGCTTTTTTCATTGCAGACAGAAATTTGCTGGCTCCACAAGACTAGTGAACATCCTGGCTCCAACATAAATAGCTGACAGGCAAGAGTATGAACGACAGATACTAAGAGATGGGAGAAAAAACTGGAAACATGGTGAATAATTCCTTCATTGACAATTTTATAGCTATGTACAGATTCAGAAAACATGACAATGTTTTGGCATTTTGGCAATGTCTTCGTATCCCAGGGCTTTTGTCTGATTTCATTTTTTCCGTTAATAAATAACATTATTCCTCCAGATCTTTCAAAATTAAGAAGAATGGATAGGAAACAGGATCCCTTCCATGTTTCAAGTTTTTACAGTGATTTATATTGGAAACATAAAGAAAAATGTAGAGAGATAATTAGATTAATCATATAGCCCCAATTTCCAGCTCTGATTAAGAAATATCAGGGTATTCACGTGGAGTGTGTTACATTTGAGAAACACGTGGGACTTGAAGTCAGCAAAACTGGACTGACAATTGTGGGTCCACCACTGGCTTAGTGAATTTGGGGGAATTGCATAAACTTTCTACTTCTGTTCCCCTCCTCAACAAAATGGGAATAAAAAGCTGTGGTGCTGAAAAAACAAATGAGATATAGCATACTAAGCTGCAACTGTTCTCTATAAATATTGTTGTTTGATTTCCTTCCATGCCTGGCACCAATTTCTGTGATTCAACAGATTAACAATAAACATGTGTTGAATTAATGGTATCTGGAATTTTTGTTTTTTAATTGTAGGTAGAACTGTATATAGTATATAGCTAATAATTATGAATCAGTCTAAGTCATGACCAAAGTGAAAACACATTTTGGGAAACCAAGTCAGATTACCTTCTATTCTAATCCTAAAACTCTTAGGCATTTGTCTCCAAAGGTATCCTAGACCAAAGGTACAGTCAGATATATATGTGAAACTTATTATATAAAAATACACTAAAAACAATAAGAAACAGAAGTTTTTAAAGATTGTTATTTTCAAGCACAGCTCATATTAAAATTTACTCAGTTCTGACTACATGATGTCTAATAATGTATTTAATAATTTTTAATGTGGGTTGGTCACTAGGAATTGTAACATTGTTTATTTCTTTTCCAAAAAATATTCAGTATGACTATACACTACAAAATCATTAGTATATCAGAAAGAAATAATTTTTTGGCTATAAAATTTATACCTACAAAAATATACATTGTAGTCTTTTACAATAAGATTGACTGACTTGTTCTGGGAATAACTAGAGTATATCAAGATGGACTAATCTAAAATTCTCAAAACCATACATTTATTGAGTACATAATTTAACAGGGTTTTCAAAAGAAACTGAGGTTAAATACCATGCAAAAATTATAGTAGTAGATTAATTACCTAGTGAAGTATTTTATCTTTAATATAATTATTTTATGGCTTAATTTTAACTAAAAATTAATTCTCGAACTAAAAAATGTGAGTGACTCAAGATTTGGATAGGACTTATAAAACGTCTATAATATTGTGATAATTCCGGTGGATGTACCTTGGCAATTACCCTATAACAAAATACAATAAGGATGTAATATTGTTAGCTGTATTATTCTTTGTTATGGATATAATTTTTGACATTGGCTGGCAAATCCATAATTACTTATTTAAAAATGCAATAGTCAGTAATTAGAATATAATCTTAGATCACACAATGATGATTTATTTTACCATTTGGATTTTTACCAGTGCCTTTTACATCTGGATCCTGAGAAGTCTTTAATTAAGGACAAGGCATAAATGAAAACTCCCCATGGGGAAGGCAGATTCACTTTTATTAGAAATATAACTATTTCTGTAGATCTTTAAGTACTCTTTCCCAAGTTCTAGAATACTTAATGATACAGAAATCAAGCTTGCTTGTTGTTTTTTTTTTAACCTTTGAAGGCACTAAAAACGTCTAAGAAACCACTTTGAAACTTGTCCTTATAAAAAACTGTGAGTTCTTGAATTAGCCTATTCAATCTTCTTTTTTTTTTTTTTAATCCAAAGACCAGTTCTGTTTGCTGCCCTAAAATAATTCAAAGGCAGAGGAGACAATACCTGAGCCAAGTCCACTCTCTCTCTGCTAAGGGGAAAGAACTCCCTGGAGTGACAAAAGGGAAACAGTCTGTTTAATCAATTCAATTCATTACATATTTATTGAGTACTTATTTTGTGCCAGGGAATATTCAAGGTGCTGTGGGAGTTTATAATATAGGAGATAAGAGAAGTATTCAAATTTAATGCTGCTTAGATTGTAATAAGTGTCACAAAAGGAAAAGAGAGCTACAGATCAGCAAAAACTTTCTGAAAAGCAAACCGAAAGTCACAAAGGGTGAGGGGGATTTTGACAGAGGAAGATGGGTGTGGTCATTACTGGCAGAGTTGAGAAATGGTGGAGAACAGAGAGCAGTCTTGCTTGGATGGAGAGCACAGGGCTTGCAGGGTAGTGATGGGAGGCCAGGAAGATTGGACAGGGCTTGAATGTTGGGACACTGAATGAGAGGCAAGAAAGTTTTTTGATTAGGAAAATGAGTATGCACTCGGTCTGACCTGTTTTGCAATATTAACCTTACCTATAGCCATGAGCTCCAGGGATTGATTTCAGATGTCACAAATACTTCTGCATCTGCCCTCTGCCCAAATTTCTCCTGTCTTCATATTGCTGTCTGAAAATCATTTTTAGGACTTCTGTTCTATTACTGAAGATTTTATGCTTTTGTAGAAAACACTGAAATTCTCCTGATAGGGATAACGTCTCCAGCTATCAGCATACAGATTTCCCACCCCTCGCTGAGTAGGTGTGGGAGGTGAAGAGAATGTAAACAGCACGAAATCTCGATGTGTAGGGCAAGGAGTATCTGGAGAAAGGTTTAGAATTGGCAGGCAAATTTCCAAATGAGTCTGCAGTATGTTCAAGAAGAGAGTTGAACATTTTTGTCAAGGGATGAGAACAGTTGTGGGAAAACCAGTGATTCAACAGCAAAGCAAAAAGCTTAGAGCTGTGACTGATGAAATGAGCAGATTTCTATCTCACTGGGGGGCAGGGTGGGGGATGAAATACAGGAGTAAATAATGCATATGAGCATCTGAAGAAAGGTTTTATGTAATCATTCTCTCTGTATAAGAGGGTATTACATTTCTATTGCTATATGACAAATTACCACAAATTTAGCAGCTTAAACAACACACATTTGTTATCTCATAGTTTTCAAGGGTTAGGAATTTGGGGACAGGTTTAGCTGGGTTCTCTGCTCAGGTCTCACCAAGCCGAACTCAATGTATCAGATGAGGCTGAGATCTCATAGCAGACTTGGGGTCCTCTTCCAAGCTCCTTGGTTGGTGACAGAATTCAGTTCTTTACAGTTGCAAGCCCACCAGCCATTTTCTGTCACACAGGGACCACTCCCAGCTCCTAGAGGCCACCCTCATGTCTTTGCCATGTGATTCCCCTTCCTAGGTAGTTCACAACCTGGCTGTTCACTATTTCAGGATCAGCGAGAATCTCTGTTGCTTTCAGTCTCTGAATTCTTTTCAAGTCTTACCTGATTAGGTAAGGCCCACCCAGGATAAGCTCGCTAACTTAAAATCAATTGATGAATGCCCTTAATTACATCTGCAAAATCCTTTCAGAGCAGGACTTGGATTAATGTTTGATTAAAGAACTGGGAGAAGTGTATACAACCAGGATAGTGGGACTGTTGGGGGCCATTTTAGAATTCTGCTTGTCACAAAGAAACATATGCCAGAATCTTTAATAGGTGAGGATTTCATACTAATGCTCTTTTTCCATCGGGAAAGTTGTTGAAAAGTGGGCCAGGGACTTCCCTAGTGGTCCAGTGGTTAAGACTCCGTGCTCCCAATGCAGGGGGCCTGGGTTCGATCCCTGGTCAGGGAATTAGATCCCGCATGCATGCTGCAGCTAAAAAGAGCCCACATGCCACAACGAAGGTCCCGCGTGCCACAACTAAGACCTGGTGCAGGCAAATAAATAAATATTTTTTTTAAGAATAGAAAGAAAGAAAAGTGGGTCAGCCCAGCCATGTCTTATATGTCTATACAATTCCTTCCTCTGCTTAGCATTTAGTGCTTAAGACTACACTAAATATCAAAATATCTACATTTATAATATTTGAGTATGGCTATATGGATATGGATATGATCAGATGATTCAAAATTATATTTTAATAAAAGAATTTTACTATATAATATTCACGGTGCCAGCACAAATGCACAAAACTATTGTACAGTGCCCAGTGATATGCAATAAAATATATATTGAATTAAATAAAATGCTTTGTCTTTCTGTTGAGTGGGATTTTTTTGAGAGTCCTTGTGAAGCAGTGGGAAGACCAATTAGGGGATCTGGATTCTATTTCAGGCAGCATCAATTACTAGTAGAGGGCTCTCAGGCAGACCACTTCAGTTCTCTGAATCTTTACAGTTTACACAATGGAATAGTAAACCTAACAGACATCTATTTTGCAAAGTTGCTATATGGATCCAAGAAGATTGGTAATATAATGTGGAAATTTATATGAAATTTAGGGAGAAATTCTTAGGCAAAATCTCGATGAGTTATTAGTTGTGTAAGACCCCTGCCCCAAATATTTAAGCCAGAGAAGCCAAATCTTGTGAGTCAGATCAGTGGCAGACTCTTGCCTATGCAGCCTTCATCAGCTAGTCCTACTGCAGTCTCAGCAGCTCACTTCAACTCCAGGTGGCCTCAGAAGTTCTCATGACAAGGTTCAGAAGTGGTCTAAAATCGGAGACTTGAGGACTTAATTTATGTCCATGTGGCTAAGCCAGGCAGCTCCTCTGCAGGAGACACCTTTGCAGGACTTTTTCCACTGAATTGAAATAAAAGTTTCTTCTTTCCTATATCTTTAAAAGGGAATGATGGAAGTACATAGGGGAAGATTCAGGAGTTTTACCTTTTATACATGTTGCAAAAGTTAAGTGCAAATCCAAAAGTAATTTCTGTAATTACTACTACAGCTGACTTGTGGCATCTATCCTGGCAGTCAGCAAACGACAGCCTACAGACCAAATCCAAGCTCAATGCCTTTTTTTCTGTGGCACACAAACTAAGAATGTTTTCTACATGTTTTTTTTTTTTTTAAGAGCATGAGCTCTTCCACGCCCTTTATTATTCTTTTAAAATATTTATTTATTTGGCTGCGCTGGTTCTTCGTTGCGGCATGCGGGAACTTCATTGTCGTGTGCTGGATCTTTGTTGCAGCATGCGGGATCTTCAGTTGCGGCATGTGGAATCTTTTAGTTGTGGCATGTAGGATCTAGTTCCCTGACCAGGGATCGAATCCGGGCCACCTGCACTGGGAGTGTGAAGCCTTAGCCACTGGACCACCAGGGAAGTCCCACTACATTTTTAAATAGTATGAAAAAAGCTAAGAGTTCATCTTAAAAGTCCTCAACACAAGAAAAAAAGAAAATAATTCTTACTATATATGGTGATGGATATTAATAACCAGACTTATTGTGGTGATCATTTTTCAAGGCACACAAATATCAGATGTTGTGCACCTGAAACAAATATAATGTTTTATATCAATTATACATCAATTTTTTTATAAAAAGGAATTACAGAATGGTAATGGTTGCACACCATTGTGAATATACTAAAAACTACTGAGTTATACACTTTAAAATGGTGATTGATTTTATGTTATGTGATTTTTTATCTCAATAAAAAAATAAAATAAGCGGCAAAAGAATCAAAATATTTTATGACATGCGAAAATTATATGACTGAATTTTCAATGTCTACAGATAAAGTTTTATTGGAAAACAGTCACACTCATTTGTTTACCTGTAGCCTATGGCTACTTTCGCACTGCAACTACAGAGTTGAAAAATTGCAACAGAGACTGCACAGTTCACAAAACTGAAAATATTTGTTATCTGGCCCTTCACAGCAAGAGTTTGCAACCATTGATCTATAGTGGGTTCAGGCTGGTAAATATATAGCAAAATATGTTCTCATCACTTCTGGGAATGTTTGTAGGTACACCATTTTTAAAAGGCAGTTTGACAATAGATAAGCAAGAGTCCCAATACATTCAAGAAATTTGCATGCATCTCCCAGTTATTTCTGCTGCAGGTGATTCTCAATCAGGGCACATTCTGAGAAATACTGTCCTCTGTTATCTCTAATTGGATACTGTCTCTACTGAAACTTTTTTTGTTTCATGTTGCTGATGCTTCCTAACTTGGAGAAGATTCCCAGGTCTTACTTCCCTGTACTGGTGTAGGTGAAAAAGCTTCCCTAGGAACTGTTCTTTCAGCACCACACCCCATAGGTCCTGTCAAAGGCAGTTCACACACCTAAAGGCAGTTTAAACACCTGAATGCGGTTTGGGAACCGATGGACCATTCAAGCAAATCCTCATAACTCTCAGGATTCCCTGTGTTAAATGGCAATAGTTCATATTGATTGCAAATCATACAACTTGGGATTTTTCCTAATTATACTAGAATGCCCTGACTGGTTCTAGATTTTTTTCTTTGAAAAGAGTGCTTTGACCTTCTATGTGGAGGCAAGGATTTATAGTTTCAGAGTCAGGAAAAAGATCTTGCACCTTACAGCATACCATCCTGTTTCAGCTTTATTTATTTATTTTTTTTAAGCCAAAACCCTCACTCTGTTTTAAATTTTAACATTAATTCCAAAGAGTTGAAATTGTGTTCCAGGTGTCAAGAAGGACAAAAAAATCTGGACTGAGATTAGCAATTTAATTAATCTAATTGCTCCCTAGTCCTGTTTCTAAATCTGCACCAGACTGATTTTAGCTAATGTTTCTATGTCTGTCAAAACACAAACTTTGAGAATGTCCCAGGAAAAGTTAATAATTGAAAAAGAAAAGAGAAAGTCATTGATCAAGTAAAATAGTTCTATACAGTCCTGCTATAAATAGCTTTTGGTTCCACCTCACCAAGGCTGGCAAGGCAAGGATTTGAAATATGGCATGTGGTGCCGCCTAGGTGGTTTAGTGTGGATTACAGAAATTGGAATGAATTCCCTTATTTAAAAAATTTTTGAGAGGGGGGAACAAAGACGGCGGAGTAGAAGGACATGCTCAAACTCCCTCTTGTGAGAACACCAGAATCACAACTAGCTGCTGGACAATCATCGACAGGAAGACACTGGAACTCACCCAAAAAGATACCCCACATCCAAAGACAAAGGAGAAACCACAATGAGACAGTAGGAGGGGCGCAATCACAGTAAAATCAAATCCCATAACTGGTGGGTGGGTGACTCACAGACTGGCGAACACTTATACCACAGAAGTCCACCCACTGGAGTGAAGGGTCTGAGCCCCATGTCAGGCTTCCAAACCTGGGGGTCCAGCAACAGAAGGAGGAACTCCTAGAGAATCAGACTTTGAAGGGTAGTGGGAATTGATTGCAGGACATCGACAGGACTGGGGGAAACAGAGACTCCACTCTTGGAGGGCACACACAAAGTAATGTGCGCATTGGGACCCAGGGGAAGGAGCAGTGACCCCGGGAGAACTGAACCAGACCTACCTGCTAGTGTTGGAGGGTCTCCTGAAGAGGTGGGGGGTGGCTCTGTTTCACGGTGGGGACAAGGACACTAGCAGCAGAAGTTCTGGGAAGTACTCCTTGGCGTGAGCCCTCCAAGAGTCTGTCATTAGCCCCACCAAAGAGGCCAGGTAGGCCCCAGCCTTGGGTTGCCTCAGGCCAAACAACCAACAGGGAGGGAACCTAGCCCCACCCATCAACAGTCAAGTGGATTAAAGTTTTACTGAGCTCTGCCCACCAGAGCAACAGTCAGCTCTAGCCACCACCAGTCCCTCCCATCAAGCCTCTTAGATAGCCTCATCCACCAGAGGGCAGACAGCAGAAGCAAGAAGAACTACAATGCTGCAGCCTGTGGAACAAAAACCACATTCATAGAAAGACAGACAAGATGAAAAGGCAGAGGGCTATATACCAGATGAAGGAACAAGATAAAACCCCAGAAAAACAACTAAATGAAGTGGACATAGGCAACCTTCCAGAAATAGAATACAGAATAATGATAGTGAAGATGATCCAGGACCTCAGAAAAAGAATGGAGGCAAAGATCGAGAAGACGCAAGAAATGTTTAACAAAGACCTAGAAGAATTAAAGAACAAACAAACAGAGATGAACAATACAATAACTGAAATGAAAACTACACTAGAAGGAATCAAGAGCAGAATAACTGAGGCAGAAGAACGGATAAGTGACCTGGAAGACAGAATGGTGGAATTCACTGCTGCAGAACAGACTAAAGAAAAAAGAATGAAAAGAAATGAAGACAGCCTAAGAGACCTCTGGGACAACATTAAACGCAACAACATTCGCATTATAGGGGTCTCAGAAGACTAGAGAAAGGACGCAAGAAAATATTTGAAGAGATTATAGTCAAAAACTTCCCTAAGATGGGAAAGGAAATAGCCACCCAAGTCCAGGAAGCACAGAGAGTCCCATACAGGATAAACCCAAGGAGAAACACGCCAAAACACATAGTAATCAAACTGGCAAAAATTAAAGACAAAGAAAAATTATTGAAAGCAGCAAGGGAAAAACGACAAACGACATACAAGGGAACTCCCAGAAGGTTAACAGCTGATTTCTCAGCAGAAACCTTACAAGCCAGAAGGGAGTGGCATGATATACTTAAAGTGATGAAAAGGAAGAAACTACAACCAAGATTACTCTACCTGGCAAGGATCTCATTCAGATTTGACGGAGAAATCAAAAGCTTTACAGACAAGCAAAAGCTAAGAGAATTCAGCACCACCAAACCAGCTCTACAACAAATGCTAAAGGAACTTCTCTAAGTGGGAAACACAAGAGAAGAAAAGGACCTACAAAAACAAACCCAAAGCAATTAAGAAAATGGTCATAGGAACATACATATTGATAATTACCTTAAACGTGAATGGATTAAATGCTCCAAACAAAAGACACAGGTTTGCTGAATGGATACAAAAACAAGATCCATATATATGCTGTCTACAAGAGACCCACTTCAGACCCAGGGACACATACAGACTGAAAGTGAGGGGATGGAAAAAGATTTTCCATGCAAATAGAAATCAAAAGAAAGCTGTAGTAGCAATACTCACATCAGATAAAATAGACTTTAAAATAAAGAATGTTACAAGAGACAAGGAAGGACACTACATAATGATCAAGGGATCAATCCAAGAAGAAGATATAACAATTATAAATATATATGCACCCAACATAGGAGCACCTCAATACATAAGGCAACTGCTAACAGCTATAAAACAGGAAATCAACAGTACCACAATAATAGTGGGGGATTTTAACACCTCACTTACACCAATGGAAAGATCATCCAAAATGAAAATAAATAAGGAAACAGAAGCTTTAAATGACACAATAGACCAGATAGATTTTATTGATATTTATACAACATTCCATCCAAAAACAGCAGATTACACTTTCTTCTCAAGTGCACACGGAACATTCTCCAGGATAGACCACATCCTGGGTCACAAATCAAGCCTCAGTAAATTTAAGAAAATTGAAATCATATCAAGCATCTTTTCTGACCACAACGCTATGAGATTAGAAATGAATTACAGGGGAAAAAACGTGAAAAACACAAACACATGGATGCTAAACAATACCTTACTAAATAACCAAGAGATCACTGAAGAAATCAAAGAGGAAATCAAAAAATACCTAGAGACAAATGACAATGAAAACACGACGATCCAAAACCTATGGGATGCAGCAAAAGCAGTTCTAAGAGGGAAGTTTATAGCTATACAAGCCTACCTCAAGAAACAAGAAAAATCTCAAGTAAACAATCTAACCTTACACCTAAAGGAACTAGAGAAAGAAGAACAAACAAAACCCAAAGTTAGTAGAAGGAAAGAAATCATAAAGATCAGAGCAGAAATAAATGAAATAGAAACAAGGAAAACAATAGCAAAGATCAATAAAACTAAAAGCTGGTTCTTTGAGAAGATCTTCCGACAAACAAAAGTCCAGGACTAGATGGCTTCACAGGTGAAACATTTAGAGAAGAGCTAACACCCATCCTTCCCAAACTCTTCCAAAAAATTGCAGAGGCAGGAACGCTCCCAAACTCATTCTATGAGGCCACCATCACCCTGATACCAAAACCAGACAAAGATACCACAAAAAAAGAAAATTACAGACCATTATCACTGATGAATATAGATGCAAAAATCCTCAACAAAATACGAGCAAACAGAATCCCATAACACATTAAAAGGATCTTACACCAAGATCAAGTGGGATTTATCCCAGGGATGCAAGGATTCTTCCATATATGCAAATCAATCAATGTGATACACCATATTAACAAATTGAAGAATAAAAACCATATGATCATCTCAATAGATGCAGAAAAAGCTTTTGACAAAATTCAACATCCAGTTATGATAAAAACTCTCCAGAAGGTGGATATAGAGGGAACCTACCTCAACATAATAAAGGCCATATACAACAAACCCACAGCAAACATCATTCTCAATGGTGAAAAACTGAAAGCATTTCCTCTAAGATCAGGAACGAGACAAGGATGTCCACTCTCTCCACTATTATTCAACATAGTTTTGGAAGTCCTAGCCACAGCAATCAGAGAAGAAAAAGACATAAAAGGAATACAAATTGGAAAAGAAGAAGTAAAACTGTCACTGTTTGCAGATGACATGATACTATACATAGAGAATCCTAAAGATGCCACCAGAAAACTACTAGAGCTAATCAATGAATTTGGTAAAGTTGCAAGATACAAAATTAATGCACAGAAATCTCTGGCATTCCTATACACTAATGATGAAAAATATGAAAGAGAAATTAAGGAAACACTGCCATTTACCACTGCAACAAAAAGAATAAAACACCTAGGAATAAACCTACCTAGGGGAGACAAAAGACCTGTATGCAGAGAACTATAAGACACTGATGAAAGAAATTGAAGATGATACCAACAGATGGAGAGATATACTATGTTCTTGGATTGGAAGAATCAATATTGTGAAAATGACTATATTACCCAAAGCAATCTACAGATTCAATGCAATCCCTATCAAATTACCAATGGCATTTTTTACTGAACTAGAACAAATCATCTCAAAATTTGTATGGAAACACAAAAGACCCCGAAGAGTGAAAGCAGTCTTGAGGGAAAAACACTGAGCTGGAGGAATCAGACTCCCTGACTTCAGACTATAACACAAAGCTACAGTAATCAAGACAATATGGTACTGGCACAAAAACAGAAACATAGATCAATGGAACAAGATTGAAAGCCTAGAGGTAAACCCACACACCTATGGTCAACTAATCTATGACAAAAGAGGCAAATATATACAATGGAGAAAAGACAGTCTGTTCAGTAAGTGGTGCTGGGAAAACTGGACAGCTACATGTAAAAGAATGAAATTAGAACACTCCCTAACACCATACACAAAAATAAACTCAAAATGGATTCGAGACCTAAATGTAAGACTGGACACTATAAAACTCTTAGAGGAAAACATAGGAAGAACACTCTTTGACATAAATCACAGCAAGATCTTCTTTTGATCCACCTCCTAGAGAAATGGAAATAAAAACAAAAATAAACAAATGGGACCTAATGAAACTTCAAAGCTTTTGCACAGCAAAGGAAACCATAAACAAGACGAAAAGACAACACTCAGAATGGGAGTAAATATTTGCAAACGAATCAACGGACAAAGGATTAATCTCCAAAATATATAAACAGCTCATGCAGCTCAATATTAAAGAAACAAACAACCCAATCCAAATACGGGCAGAAGACCTAAATAGACATTTCTCTAACGAAGACATACAGATGGCCAAGAAGCACATGAAAAGCTGCTCAACATCACTAATTAGAGAAATGCAAATCGAAACTACAATGAGGTATCACCTCCTACCAGTTAGAATGGGCATCATAAGAAAATCTACAAACAACTATTGCTGGAGATGGTGTGGCGAAAAGGGACCCCTCTTGCACTGTTTGTGGGAATGTAAATTGATACAGCCGCTATGGGGAACAGTATGGAGGTTCCTTAAAAAACTAAAAATAGAATTACCATATGATCCAGCAATGCCACTACTGGGCATATACCCAGAGAAAACCATAATTCAAAAAGACACATGCTCTGCAATGTTCATTGCAGCACTATTTACAATAGCCAGGTCATGGAAGCAACCTAAATGCCCATCGACAGATGAATGGATAAAGAAGATGTGGTACTATATACAATGGAATATTACTCAACCATAAAAAGGAACGAAATTGAGTCATTTGTTGAGATGTGGATGGATCTAGAGACTGTCATACAGAGTGAAGTAAGTCAGAAAGAGAAAAACAAATATCGTATATTAACACATGTATGTGGAACCTAGAAAAATGGTACAGATGAACCAGTCTGCAGGGCAGAAGTTGAGACACAGATGCAGAGAACAAACGTATGGACACCAAGGGGGGAAAACTGCGGTGCAGTGGGGATGGTGGTGTGCTGAATTGGGCGATTGGGATTGACATGTATACACTGATGTGTATAAAATTGATGACTAATAAGAACCTGCTGTATAGAAAAACAAACAAGCAAACAAACAAAACAACTAATACTAAACTTTCTTTGGTTTAGTTTTATGGAAATGTTAATATAAATGTTTCAGACATTACATGAAATTTCTAAAAATCTTATATATTCTGGTATAATGTTATAAGTCATAATTGTAGTTATTACTTTAAAATGTATATCTCAGAAATAACTAAATTTCCTTGTCAATTGCATTATTATGAACTTTCATCAAATCTTTAACTGTGGTCATTTTTAAGTATTTTGTCATTTACAGACAGTTCTGGGTATACTCTGATGCTTTTGCAAAAATGTTCCTATAAAAGGCTTTCATCTTCAAGGAATTCATGGAAAAGACTCCGACAAGTACAGGTTTCTGGTAACTGACTATACTGCTGAACTGAATGAATAAGCATTTTCAGAACTCTAACAGAAAACTGATGAATTCATAAAAGTGTTAACAAAAGATCAAGATAAAAAAATTAATTACATGGGACTGAGTGAACTGATGACGATGATTATTTTTGTGACTTTCTGTTTGAATAAAAAAAAAAAAACCCACAAGGACTCAGAGGCAAAAAATATACAAATCAATTTTCACTGCAAAGTAAAGGAGCTGTTACAGTGGAGGATTCCTGGACTGAATGTCAATATTATGACACAGTATGTGTGTGTTTCGTGTTTGGTAATTGCAATCATTGTTGCTTTTGTTGTGGTCTTCCATTTACAATGCTTGGTGTCAGTTTATTTATCTCTTGTAAAAATACAGTGTGTGTGTGTGTGAAAAGACAACAACAACAAAAAACAACAACCAAGCAACACCATAGAAAAGTACTTGGTATGTTTGGTCTTCACTAGGAAGAAAAATGATGAGGGAGGAGTTGAGAAAACTAGAACATTGATGAGAAATCTGTGAAAATTTGAATTATTATACATATTTTTAATGTTGGCAGCTAATTCTGTATTTTGTAAAACAGTGTACAGGCCAAACAACACATCCATGGGCAGCTGGCCTGCGCATCCTCATATTTATTGATATTACTGAATGTGTTTTAAAAAGTACATATTTCTAAATAAAAAAATAAAAAATAAAAATAAAAATGTAACTTCTAAAAAAAAAATTTTTTTTCCCAAAGGTCTACCATATGTGGGCACTTTGCTATGAATAGCTGATGCATCAGTCATTGTGGTATAGGGGCTCCCAACATCATGGGGGAGACAAATTTTGAATAAACAATATGTAAACACGGCGTTAAGTGCTACCAAATAGATCAGGTCAGATGTGGGCCACGTAAAGCCATCTTTGGAAGGTGTGGGAAACCGAGTTCTGAAGAATGAGTAGGAGAAGGAAAATGAACTTGAAGGAACACCTTGCAGAAGAAGACTGTATGCAAAAGCCCAGAAGCAAGAGATAGTGTAGCTGGTATTTGGAGCTGTAAATAGTTTCCTATGAGCAGAGGGGGAGGAGCAAAGAGTGAGAACTAAAGTGAGCAGACATGATACATGTATGTAAGAACACATACATAATTGTCAATTCATAAAAAAAATCCATTAGTTTACAAATTAAAAAATACATGTAGATAATCTAGAAGAGGTGGCTCAAAGGAAAGAATAAGGAATATAGAGTATACGGTGCCTGCTAAGCCCTCAAAAATGTTAGTTATTAGTGTAATAAAAACACAAAGTAGCAGTGTTCTGAGATGGAGACCTTATTTGTTCTCTGATTTGAGCTAGAACAAAGGGCAGAATCTGGGAAGGCCAAGAAGGAATTTAGTGTAGTGGTTAACAGCCATAGAGACTTGAATTCAAATCCAGGCGTTAAATATTAGCTCTGTGCCCATGGACAGGTTTTTAACCTCTCTAAGCCTATTTCCTCATCTGTGAAATGGAGACAATATATTTCATTCACAAAGCTGTTGTGAGGGTTAAATGCAATACTCTATGTAAAATAATTAGCACAAATTGACTGGCACAGAGAAGTCACTCAAAAATGGTTGCTGGTATTATTACAAAAGGAGGCAAAGGACATGTGGCAGAGATTGGGGAATGTTCCCAGAAGATGCATGGTGATAAGGACAATTGTCTCAGCTGGGCATAAATTCCTCTTGCTGTGGCTGGGTCTGTTGTAAAGAATAATCCCATGGATGAATAGGCAGCCAGCCAAGATAGCTTGATCTTCCACACCAGTTCTAGCCAGGAAATCTCTTGAATGTGAGTAGAATGTGAATCACCTGCTTACTGTAAATTAGTTATTATTATTCACTCAGCAAAGAGGGAAAAAGTGCTTGGTCAGAATTAATCATCTTAAAAAACCCAGTTATTTTAAATTCAGTACATTTGAATATGGTAATGAGGCATTTGTCATTTTTATAACTCTTTGTGGGGGAGAGTGTCTATTGTAGGATGGAAAAGGATTAACATTTAATCCTAAGAGTGTGCCCTTCTGTTTTTCCTTTTTCCATATTCATGGAAGTCTAATATAATATCTGTTGCATGTCCCTACTTTACAGATAAGCAAACAGGCTTTGAGTCTGAAGTGATTTATCGTAAAATGGCGTTAAAAAATCCAGATTTTTCTAACTGATGATTCTCAGTTGGCTTCACATTAGAATCACTTGGAGAACTTTTTTTAAACTAATGATAGTCAGGGTCTACTTCCAGAGGTGCTATGGAGTTGTTCAGAGGTAAACAATTCCTAAATATGAAATTCGTTGGTCAAAAGCAAGAACCTTTTTTTAAGTCTTGCTAAATACATGATTTAAAAGTTTTTAAATATGGCCGTGCTGCCTACTGAGGAAGCAAGCTGAACAATCAACGGACTCCCCCCTCCCCCTGTGCCCCTCTGCTTTATCCAGTTCAGAACATTTCAGAAGCAGGTTGAAAGCTGGAAGAATGAATTCAACCCTTTATGCTGTACTGAGGGCAGGGAGTAGTTCCCCCCACCCCCTGACCTTTGCGATGAATCATTGATAGCTTTAATGTGGTGATTTTTCAGTCTCATCAGAGAACAAACCCCTCCAAACATTCTAAATAATCAGAACATTATCTAACACTGGAATGAAATTGGTCCGCATCACTTAACCAGTTGATCTTGAAGGCTTACTTCTCCAAAGGAAAGATGAACCCACTTCGCTTTATTTTTTTGTGGCACAGAATAAACAAGAATTTTGAAAAGTGGTCTCTTGTTAGTCTGTGAAATTGCAGTGATCACACACTCTGTGGCTTCTTGCAGTCACTCTCCCCCTCCCTGAATCACACTCACACCAAGTTCTGGCCTTGGAGGAGATGGAACAAAGGCTGAGTAAAAATCTCTTCTTTGGAAGGAGACGCAAGAGGGAGGAGATATGGGGATATATGTATAGCTGATTCACTTTGTTATACAGCAGAAACTAACACATCATTGTAAAGCAATTATACTCCAATGAAGATGTTAATAAAAATAGCAATTTATAATACTTAATGGACACTAGTTTATGGTGATACAGTTTTGTACAACAATAAATGTAATTATGATGCAAAAAAAAATCTCTTCTTCACGTGCATGCCCCTATTGCCTACTGACTGGAAGAAATGATAAAATGATTCTATTCTTTTAAAATCATCTAAAGCAGTGAGTCTTAAATTTGGGTTAATCTTCAGCCCTTTTAAGTAGCTAATAAAATTAAGGCCCCCAGAAGAATTTATTAAAATATACATACTTCAAATATTCACCTATCTTGACCTCTTAAGGGTTCATGAATTCATAATTAAGAAACCTGACACTTTAAGAAAAACATAGATGTGGCTTTCATCTTTTACCAATGCAGATGAGCACACAGCTCTCACAGAAAATGAGACAATTCAAACCAAAACTATGTATCAAAATTTTTTTAAAAATTTGTTCTGATTCAGATAAAACAAAAGCAGCTTAAAAACAAAAAACAAACAAACAAAACTTTCCTCCTAAAAAAAAACCAACGCAAGCACTGTGTTTGGTTCCCTGAGATATAATTTCTTCCTCGTGAGCATAGTTCACAAATTGCCATGTGTGTGCAGATAAAGGCTGCTTCTCCCAAGCTGGCTTTCCAGTTCAGTCTGACACTTCCCTTACCTACCCTACTGTTTCTGAGTTCTTTATCTTCTTTTTGTCTTTGTCTTCCTGACACCCAATCAGAGATACTTATGAAGGAACATTTTTATCAACTAGCCAAAGAGACAGTAAAATGTAAGGTCATGGAGGACCCAAAAATGTCTCAGAACATACATTAGCAGGAATTGTCTAGAAAGGGTTTCTAAATTGGTACCTTGAAAATGGGTCTCCTAAGACCAAAATAACCCTGATAATTGTGCCTCTGCCCATTTTCTATTTTGAGTCAGAGGAGAGATTTGTAAGAAGTCCTGGGAGAGGGAGGGTGTGGGAGCTGGTCTAAAAGAGAGAAACAGGAAGGGCCCATTGTCTGACAACTAAGAGGCTTTGTTTTGAAAATCCCAGGGCTAACATTTTAATGCTTTATTTGCAAAGTGGAACAAGACTGCAGAATAATAGCTCAAAGTTTGATTTGAGTTTGATTCTACCTCTTTCTGTCACCTCAACTTGTCCTCCTATACATGGAACTGTGACTGTGAATACTTGAGATATGTGGCTGGAAAACTTTTGCTTTCTGTCTTTAACCTGCTAAGATTTACTGGGACCCAGAATTTACTTACATGTTTCCTTATTAAATAATAATATCAATAGTTGGTATGTATTGAGTCCTTACTATATGCCACACATTGTTTGAGGAGCTCATGTAAATCCTTACAATAATCCTATAAAATATGTTCTGTCATCTCTGCTGAGGCACTGAGAGGCTAAGTAGCATACCTAAGGTCAGAGAGCTTAGGAAAAAAAAAAAAGTGGTAGATCTGGGTAGATCTTAAACGCAGGGAGTCTAACTGCAGGTCCTGTATTCTTCGCCACTACACTTTATTTCCCCTGAACCCATTTCCTCAGTGAATCTTGATGATCTGAGCAATTTAATGAAATTCAATCTTGGTAAAGTATAATTTTCAAAAAATGGTTAAATTATGACTCTCATATAGATATAAATATGAACATGTGTCAAAGATTTTATTAACTCGTTAATGAGAAAACTAGGTATGTGTTAAAAGTGCCACTAAAAAAAAGACATTTATAGATCAGGAATATTGAAATGAACGTGATATAGAGGTGAAAGAGGACTCTTCCACAATGGGAGCCTGAAGTCAGCTAGACTTCCTCCCCTGGATAGAATTTGCATGTCTATAGACAAGACTTATTTTACTTGCTCAGTCATTTACAGCTTACAAAATTGTAACTCCCATGGAATCAGAATAAGATAACACTGGAAGGATATGCTATAGACAATGTATAGTTTTCCACTTAAGTACAGTTGTTTTTTGTTTTTTGTTTTCCTATAATAAGAACATTTCACACTTGTTCCTCAAACCCAGGAAGATTTACAACTGATAGGTGTCAAAGGCATTTTAGAAGATAGACATATGAATAAAAAATGACTTACAGACTACCAGAGCAGACATTCATAAATGATTTCAATAAGGCAGATTGTTAAAGAATATAAATAAGGGAAGGAGAGATTCATTCAGCTCTGAGAACCTATTAGAATTTCTATGTGAGGCATTTAGGAGAGGCAATCTAGTTGGAAGAGGGGACTGGAGGCTATCCTGAAGCTGCTTTTAGATACCACTTTACATAAAACTAAGAAAAAGTAGATCACCTCTGTTAAAGAATTCCGTGGTGCTGGTAGGAGCCATTAAAGCTATCTCATGGACTTCATTTGAAATCTAGAAAAATTCCTCGGTATTTAGATTGACTTGGCAGTTAGTACAAAAATGTAGACGTGCTATCCAGACAAAGGGGTATCTTGATCCAAGACACAGAAACCAAGAGAGGAGAGGTGACATGGGAAGGGGAGTGATAAGAAAGAGGCAGTAAGAGGAAAAGAGTGTGCCTCAAAACCCAGTGCTCCCTCAGCCTATGCAGGTCAAGACACCTACTAAGCTCTGTTTCCTTTCACAAGGACCTGACAGCAGGATACTCTACCTTCAGCCCAGAGCCCTAGCCCCAGCATAAAAGTAGATATTCAATATGTATATATTTCCTGAATGAAAAAAAATATGTAAGGAAGAAAGAAGGAAGGAAAGGAGGGAGGGAGGAAGGGGGGATGGAAGGAAGGAGAGAGGAAGGAAGGAAGGAAGGAGGGAGGAGAGGGAGGAAGGAAGAGAGAGGGGAAGAGGGGATGGAAGGATGGAGGGAAGGAAGGAAGGAAGGAAGGAAGGAAGGAAGGAAGGAAGGAAGGATGGAAGGAGGGAGGGAGGAGAGGGAGGAAGGAAGAGAGAGGGGAAGGGGGATGGAAGGATGGAGGGAAGGAAGGAAGGAAAGAAGGATGGAAGGAAGAGGGAAGGAAGGAAGGGGGAAAGGAAAGAAAGAAGGAAGGGGGGATGGGAGGAAGGGGGGAAGGAAAGGACAACACTGAACTTCATCTAATTGTTCCCCAAGCTTTACTGTTTCAGGGGAGAGCTAACCACCAAGGACCACCCTTCCCATATGACTCATTTAAGAACCTCCTCCACTCTGCCTCATGATTCCTTGTCTACTTCCCTCTATAAACCACAGGTCTCTGTCCTTTCCTTTGAGATGCTCCTCATTAATGAACATTTTCCATATTGCAATAGCCTAAATAAAATCATCTCTTTCATTGTCCTGTGCATTTTTGTTTTCACAGAAGGAAAGAAGAGTTCCGGACCTAATCTCTGGATCTGAAGAACCCTCCTGTGGGTCTGTGGTTTAATACAGGAAGAAGGCATCCAAGCTTTTAATTTGTTTTGACTGCAACCTCCTTATACACATGAAAGAGCAGGGACCAGGCTGCTGTGAAAGCCTCAGAATATAACTTGACCAAGAAAGAAGAAACCATTGTCAGTAGTGCTGGCATAAGCATCTTTGTCTTTGGGACACAGGGTGAATCCAGGGACTTGTCTGAATTCTTCATTTGGGGGATTAGGGCACATAATGGAGAGTGCTTTTCCTTTCCCTTTTGGACAATGGACTGGGGTGGAGGCGGGGGAAGATTTGAGTTGACTAACTTACAGCATGAACAGAAAGACTAGTTTAGAGTAAGAAATAGGAATGTATTTTTATTTATCCAAAGATGTGGCTAAAGGTGGATGCAAGCAACAAAGCTACCTTTGACCTGCTTAAGGAAAAAAAAATGAGGGAATTTATTGGAAGGATTCGGTATAACTCAGTACTTGAAGAAAAAGTTGAAGAATAAGAACAACTCTGAGACATAGATGGTAGAAAGTGAATGGACAGTGATGAGCAAGTTCCTACGCCTTTCAGCCTCACTGTCCCTCTGCCAAAGAATCAAATTCCAGGGAAAGGGCATCTGATTGACAGGACTTGGATCACATGCTCACCTCTTGGCAGAGGGAGGTGGCTCAATCCTGATGAGTTGACTGGCAGTAGCCAAAGTGGGAGAAATTATACAGCAAAATGGGAGGTGGGAAGGACTGTTACTAAAAGGAAGAGTCAAGGATTTAGGGAAGGCAAAACAGCAGCTTTACATTTACCACGTAACTCAGTGATTCCACACCTAGGAGATATAAAAACACATCCATACAAAAACTTTTACCTGAATATTTCTAGCAGTGTTATTCATCATAACCATAAAGTGGGAAACCTAAATGTCCATCAACTAATGAGTATATATTCATACAATAGAATATTATTCAGCTATAAAACGAAATGGATCGCTGTGTGCTGGGCAGTCCCCACAGGTTTGTCTCTTGCTTCAACAGTGTTTGGATGGAACAGACCCAGGGTTGCCCTTTGCTCCCCCCTCCAACTACCCTCCAACCTTTTTTCCAATCGCAACCTCTGGAATCAGCCACTCAGCTATCCTCGGCCTCCAGGCCCAACCAGCACCATTTTTTGAGCTTAGTTCCTTTTTACCAATTAAGCATGAGCTCCCAGGGTTGTCAAAATTATTCCACCCAGGTGGAGGCCGCCATCAATCGCCTGGTCAACATGCATCTGCGAGCCTCCTACACCTCCCTCTCTCTGGGCTTCGATTTTGACCACGACGATGTGGCTTTGGAGGGCGTGGGCCACATCTTCCTTGAAATGGCTGAGGAGAAGCACGGGGGCACCCAGCGTCTTTTGAAAATGCAAACCCAGAGCCACGGCAGTGCCCTATTCCAGGACGCACAGAAACCACCTCAAGATGAGTGGGGCAAAACCCAGGATGCTAGGGAAGCCGCCATTCTCATGGAGAAGAGCCTGAACCAGGTCCTTTTGGATCTACATGACCTGCACTCTGCCCGCGCAGACCCCCAGCTCTGTGACTTCCTGGAGAGCGGCTTCCTGGAAGAGCAGGTGAAACTCATCCAGAAGATGGCGACCACCTGACCAACCTCTGCAGGCTGGCTGGTCCCCAGGCTGGGCTGGGCGAGTATCTGTTCCAAAGGCTCACCTCAAGCACAACTAGGAACCTCTGAAGCCCACGGCCTTTGAGGAGCCCCTCTGGTGTCAGGGCTTCTGCTCAAAGCCTCTCTCTCTCCAGCCACCAGGCAGCTTTTTAACCACCCTGGAGCCCTCTCCCAAGATGTGGACCAAATGGAAAGAATAAAGTTTTGGAACAAAAAAAAAAAAGAAAAGAAATGGAGTACTGATACATGCAACATGATTAACCTTGAAAACATTATGCTAAGTGAAAGAAGACAATCGCAAAAGACCATATATTGTATGATTCTATTTATATGAAAAGTCCAGGATAGGCAAATCCATAGAGACAGAAAGTAGGTTAGGTAGATTAGTGATTACTGGGGATGGGGAAGGAGGGGTGATGGGGACTGTCTGGTAGTGGATACTGATTTCTTTTAGGGGGGAAAATTGTTTTATAATTATATTGTGGTGATGGTTGCACAAACCTGTGACCAAACTAAAAACATTGAATAGTACACTTTAATTATATGAAATGGGAATTAATCTCAATAAAACTATTTATAAAGAAGCAGCAGCTTTTCCATTACAATATTATTGCAATAATGAAATCTGTTCTAATTAACTTTTTTGTTTTTATTTGTTGGTAAAGTAGGTAGAAGCTACTGGAGTGGATCTTAAGAGATAGGAAAGGAAGTCACTGGTCAGTCATGAAATATAAATTACTCCTTTGGAATAGGGCATTGTTTTATGTTAGGAACAACTACCACCAGTGTGTTCCTTAGTTAGCTTTGTAAGTTATCAAAACAAGTATGGATTATTGTCAGTCCCTTACAAATGTGTCAACCAAACTAAAACAGGACCTGTCCAGAATGAAACTCACGTGAGGCAACATGGAATACTCTAGAGGATGCAGGCTAAGAAGTAGGAAATCTGAATTAACTCCATTGATAAGCCGTTGACACATATGTGGTAAAAGACTGTAGGGAAGTTCCTGCCCTTCTCCAGGCCTCAGTCTCCTGACATGGAAAAGGAGAGAGATGGACTAGATTAGTAGTTCCCAAAGACCGGTTTCTCATTAAGGGCTGTGATTTAATATTTCCTCAAAACAAATCAATGTAAACAAAAAGTGAACCAATGTAAAGAAAATTCTAGGCAAATAGTATGGATATTGTAGAGATATGGCAAAAACATGATATTAGTGTAAGAATTACTGAAGTTTGGCAAATGCTATGTGATACCTTTTGCTGTAATCTGGTCACGTGCAACAGAGGTGGGAGAATCCATTATTTTGTAAAGCTGGATTTTACCCCATTTATTTGATTTATGATAAAAAGTTTCTAAATAAGAATGATATTAGTAAATAATTATCATTTGTTAAGTTTTATTATGTGCCAGTCCTGACAAATAAAGGGAAAGTTCAGGAAGATGTTATGCTCAGCCTAAAGTTTAGGTGAGTGGGGGAGGCTTCCCCAAAACTGAGGCTGGAAGGATGGTAAGATTTAGTAAGGTGAAGGGCTAGGGAGCTTTTTGTAGGTGCAAGGGCATCGGTGAAGGTCTACGGTTGAAATTGAACATGTAGTTCGTTGGGGGAACTAATCTATCCCACATGGTTGGAACATAAAGAATGAGGGGGAAAGAATTCCATCAGCCACCAGCACTTACTGAGCACACACCTCACTTCCCACAGTGTGCTAGGTGCTTTGCTTATTTCATTCAAGCCACAAAAAAATCCCTCTGGGGTCAGCATTTTTACTCCATTTTACAGATGGGAACTGAGTCTTAAAGTTAAAATATCTTGCCTGTGGCTGCAGAGCCAGTAAGAGGGAAAGCCTGGATTTGAACACAATCACTTTGCTTCCAGAGCTGGTAGGCTAAGCCACTACACACTGCACGCTGGTCACCTCAGCTTCTCCACAGCATTGCCATCCCTCAGATTTTCCTTGGTCCCAGCTAGACAACAGACTGATTGAGCCACAGACTCCTTGCTCTGTGAACCTGGTTAGGAAGCCTATTGTTAAAGTAAATAAGACACTTGGAAAGCATAGCCAAAGCTATTAAAAAATTCTATAAGCCAGTTTTCTCCAAGATTTTGCACTTGGGGATGAATATCAAAAGGACTTGTTAGGGTCTTCCCTGGTGGCGCAGTGGTTGAGAGTCCGCCTGCCGATGCAGGGGACACAGGTTCGTGCCCCGGTCCGGGAAGATCCCACATGCCGTGGAGCGGCTGGGCCCGTGAGCCATGGCCGCTGAGCCTGCGCGTCTGGAGCCTGTGCTCCGCAACAGGAGAGGCCACAGCGGTGAGAGGCCCGCGTACCGCAAAAACAAACAAACAAACAAAAAAGGACTTGTTAGGAAATCATATCTTTTAGAACTTCCATATAATTTCTTTCTCCTTAACACAGAGTTGAGAAAGGTAAAAATAAGAGTGTTTTGTTTTTTCTGGGGAAAATTGTAAGTCTTTAGTTGGGACAATGATTGAAAAATAACTGGTCAGTTTTTGCCTCCACACTATGATTTGGTACAGAAAGGGCAAAAGTCACTCTTCACTACAGTATAAGAGGCTTGCTTAAAGTTGTGTAGTTTCTCAGGGTTCAATGTGTGTTCCCCATAATAGAATAAATCTCTAATGATAACACACAGCACTCCTCCCATTGTTGATGTTCAAGTTCTTATTCCACACCTCCAACTGTATTGTTATTGAACAAAGGCTGAAGAGGGTAACACAGTGCAAGAATTTCTATGCTACCCATTCCAACTTCAACAGAGGGAACAAGTGACCCAAACACTTTAATTCCAGCCCAAACTTTGAAAGAAAGCACTTTCGTTAATGTTTGAGTTCATTATCTTACCATTGGAATATTAAATTAAAAAAAAAAAAGAAACAAAAATAAAGGCAATGTTTACCCATGATGGCTAAGGATTGGACCTATATTTTGGATAAAACTGTCATTCTTTTGGCCTATTCCTAAGAGGCATTTTTAAATGGAGTCATAACAGCTAAGATTCCCTACTGTATTCTCTTAAATAAAACGTTCACTGGAAAGGAGAAACATTCAGGAAGTTAGAAGATTAAAAAAACTAAAAGGTTTTTCTTTTTTCTAATGTGATCACTTTGATGGCTTCAATGGTACAAGAAAGATGACTTGTGCATTTCAGAGATTTCACTCCATTCTTTCTGTTCTTCATTTCTCTGTGTTTGCACCATATCTAAAAATGAGTCAAGTGGGGCTTCCCTGGTGGTGCAGTGGTTGAGAGTCCACCTGCTGATGCAGGGGACGCGGGTTCGCACCCCGGTCTGGGAGGATCCCGCGTGCGGCGGAGCAGCTGGGCCCGTGAGCCATGGCCGCTGGGCCTGCGCATCCGGAGCCTGTGCTCCGCAACGGGAGAGGCCACAACAGTGAGAGGCCCGCGTACCGCAAAAAAAAAAAATGAGTCAAGTGTATGTCCTGATCAGGAGTCTGAGAAGATGATTTAGGATGACCAACTGGCCCTGTTTGCCCAGCACTGAGGAGTTTCCTGGGATGCAGGATGTTCAGTTCTAAAATCAGAACATGCCTGAGAAAATCAGAATGACATTGGTCACAAAAAGATGGTATTTTTTTGGCCTAGTTAGAGGTCTTTGCTTAAACAAACCAGAGAGGACACTCATCCCTTGTCTACTGAGTCACAGTCTCCTGTGAGCCCAATCACTTATTATTTTTAAAAGCTTCCCAGGTTGTTCTGATAACAAGCCAGGTTTGGGAGTTTCTGAGATGCTGCAGGTAATTCCTAAATAGAATCGTTTCTATCGGTCTCAAACGGAAAATGCAATCGATATAACATTTCCTTTCTCTAATTTTTGTAATATCTTTGAAGTCGAGCTGTGTTTAAAAACAAAAACAAACGGCTTCCATGACAAGAGGGACGGCTATAGTCTTAACATTTCACAAGGTGCATATGCTCTTTTGAAGAATGACTTTTGTCCGAGACCCCAGGGACTGAAACATTAGCTACCCATGTGGTATTGAGAAAGCTGAGGGTTACATTTGGCCTCAATGATCTTCCATTCCCTCTGGTCTCTCATCCCTCATGGATGGATGAGAGATGGGAAATGGAACTCTGGACAATTTCTGCTACTCTCAGAATCCTCAAATAAGATGCTGACTTCCCCCACTTTTGACTTCAGATTCTTAATTCGTCTTAAAACTGCAGTTCACAGCTTTACATTATAATATAATCTGTGTTTATTACAAAATATTTGGAAAATATAGAAAAATAAAAGAAGAGAAGAAAAATTATCCAATTGTCTTCTCTCCAATTCAAACAACCTTAATATCCTGATGTATTTCTTTTCTGCATTATTCCTTTGTATTGCCTTTGTATTATAACTGTCATACTCTATTTGCATACTACATTATATTGCTTTTTAAGTAACTGAACATGCTCCTATATCATAACATACCATAAATAGTATATTTAATGGCTACATTATATTTAAAGAGGATGGGCATAATTCAATTTATCAGGCTCTTGGCTAACTTTCCAGAGCAATGTCTTTAACATAATCTACCAAATGCTAGAAGACCATTATGAGACACAAATCCCAAAAACATAATCTGGAGAAGAATCACTATCCTGATGGTTCACATACAACTAAGTCTTTCCTTTAGGTTAAGAACAGGTCATTTCTCAGGAATATTTCTTTATTTTGGTATTTTGTTGTGGTTGTTTTTCATTGAGATAATAGAATAGCTTCAGATAAAATTTTTAAAAGAAAAAATCACCCATAATTCCACTGCTCTACCAAAGCCACTCAAAGGTATATAGACACATAGATTTTTATACAGCTATCATCATACAATGCATGCAGTTCTGTGTTCCTCTTTTCCACTTACTATTACACTATAGTCATTGTGCAATGTTATTACATAGCCCTTACAATTATCACTTTTTAAATGGTTGTGTAATCATCTGCAAGTTATTGCCTTTGGCAACACAATTCTTTTGGTTTAAGAACAGGTAACAATTATATGAAATAACTGAGGAAGAAAAAAATTACTTTAAAAAATTATTTAAGCACATTCTAAAGCAGTGATTTTCAGATTCTGACCTGTAGTATATATCCCAAAGATTACCATGGAATAGGAGTTGAGGAGAAATCTGGGACGACCCATCTTCATTCTAGCAAAACATTTCTCCTTTATGTTTTCTTTTGAAAATATGCTCTTAATCAAAATGAAAGGAAGAGAAAAAAGTATAAAATTAAATGATGCAACTTTTATGGTAGAATCTGTCATTAACTAGCAGTGTGACCCTGGGCAAGTTACACACATGCCTGAGTTTCCTTGCCTATAAAATGAGGATACTAATTACTAATTTTACCAAACTCATTGGGTTGTGATAAAGATGAGATATACAAGCGATATATATAGATTGCTTAGAACAATGCCAGGCCCTAACTATTGTATCCGTTTTTATGAAATAAATAAAATAAAATACTGGAAAAAAACAGCACCAGGCCAACAAATCTAGAGCACGTTCATGTGAACTTTAAAGCAAGAAATAGAACATTCAGGCAGTGATAGATCTATGGATGGTAGTGATAGTCCTCAAATAGAAAAAAACTTACCCACAGGTTTGGGGGTAAGATTATCAAAGTGTCTGACTAGACTCTGATATTTCATACCTGTGTGACTTTAGGCAATTGACTTAACTTCGCTAAGTCTCAGTCTTCTCATCTGTCAAAGAGTGTTAATAATATTAACTATATCATAGGATTCTTGTGAGCAGTAAATCAAGTCATCCCTACGAAGTATTTAGCCCAGGACCTGGTCCATTTTGCATCTTCAATAATAGACAGTTAGAACCTTCCCAGGTACAATGTATGTTGATCACTTACTGGAATTTTTTGGGCACATCCACAACTTAAAGAGCCAAAATGCACAGCAGAAATTAATATGACATTAAATCAACTACGCTTCAATAAAATTAAAAAATAAAGAAGAGCCAAAATGCTACACATGGAGTCCAGGTAGTCAGGATGGAAAAGAATTTTGGTTTCAA
Organism: Mesoplodon mirus; assembly: GCF_964341445.2. Classification (NCBI taxonomy): domain Eukaryota; kingdom Metazoa; phylum Chordata; class Mammalia; order Artiodactyla; family Ziphiidae; genus Mesoplodon; species Mesoplodon mirus. Next base: position 60,052,632 of record NC_138980.1, on the reverse strand, counting down.
CTTGCAAGAAAAACAATAGAAGGAGGAAATCTACACTGATACCTCTCTGGAAGTTAAGGTGCCAAGACCCTCTTATCCATAATTGCAGGCAGTGGAGTTTGGGGAAGCATGGGAAAGATGTGAAAAGCACTGCCTTAGGAGTTAGGTGACCTAATCCTAGTCCCAGATTTGTCCTAAACTTGCCACATGGCCTTAAATAAATCAGCTTTCTGTTTCACTCTTAAATTATCCCCTGTCTAAACAGTGGTGGTTGAACAAAAGATAACCTCAAAGGTCTCCTCATCTCAATTATTTTTATGGAGTAAGGAGTCCTTTGCTATTTTTAGAATCCCTGGGATCATCAAGGTTTTGTGGACAAGAAGGTGTTACATTTTACAGAGCAGCATGCAACTTTGATGAAGACTGCCATTTGTCAATCAGTTATATTGCCTCTACCTTTTTTCTCTATAAGAGAGAAATTATCACACTAAATAACCAAGATTTGGTGGTTACACTCCCAGAGAATAAGAATGGTTTGTAAGAGTCTGCTCTTAAAAAAATATGTCTCCAGATATTTGTAGTTGGAATCCTTGTATTTAGCTTAACCACTCCCTTGTCTGTGAAATGAAATGAATTACCACCAAGCCTTAATATTGTCTCTGGCTCCAAGCAGAGGGGGAAAAACAGTTTTGGTCAGCAATACAGTAGAATTAGAGAATATTTGCCTTATTTAATCATGGTCTGGCCGAGTCATTCCGACTGATATTGTTTGGAATGAAAACTTTACCAGATGTTCACTTAAATGAGCTAGAGAGATTAATTATCAGTCCTACCACATTATCTTGAAGGGTGGGTATAATCATCTCCAAGGAATTTCCTGGAGCCGGACACAAAGGTTGCTGATTGTAATTACAGCTAACACTTTATGAAGTACACACAATGTACCAGGCACCACTCTAAGTGCTTCATATGTATTAATTCATTGAGTCCCAAAATACCCCCTGAAGGAAGGTACTAATGTTATCCTTTTACAGGAATGAAGTCACTCAGCTAATAAGTGGTAAAGGCAGGATTTGAATCAGGAATGTTGAGCCATAGGCCTATGCTTTTAAAACTACGCTATATCCATTGCCCAATACTATACCCTGTTTTTGACCCAAGGTGCTGTTAAAACTTGAATGAATTAGGCTTGTCATTAATCTATAAGTGGGTGAAAAGGAATGTGAACTATTGTGAGTAGGGAAAAATATAATGTCTGACCTGAGGGAAGGAGGAATGCTAAATTTTGGAGAAAACATTCATATACCTGATTAGAATCTCTTGGGTTACCAAAACAACATATCTACCATTTATTCATCTTTTAGAATAATTTGGGGAATGTAAGGGGAATTGAAATTTAGACCTCTACTCCTTGTCTGTATAAGATATCTGGAATATTTTGTTGCTATGATCAAAGCCAAGCAGATAATGTTGGTTGATGCTTCTTGGTTAACCTTAAGAAGAAGCAAAAAGAACCGTCAGATTTTCCTCATTTCCAATGGAATCCCAAATATTTCTTTGTTCTCGGGGTTTATTGGAAGTACTATACTGGTTGACATTGACATTCTTCTGAGGTTACTATCTGAGAGCTCCCTTATCTTTTGTTAGCATGTACTCTCCAACAATACAAAGAAAGCATAACATGTAAGCTATCCATTTAGGTTTTGAAATAACAGAGTGGTTTGAAAAGGGTGTTGGTTCTGGATGCGGAGATTTGTGGACAGAATCTTTCAGATCTGAGACTGAGAACTCATAATGTATTTGAATGGCATAATTTCATCTCAGACTCAATCCCCCATTTTTTTTCTCTTTAAGAGTGTGTTAAAGATATTTTTATTACAGCATATTTTTTTCTTATCCCTCTCTCTGTGAAGGTTTTCAATCCATTTGCATGCAACACCAGCTTTCATCTATATAATTAGGATCCCAGAAACTTGCAGCAGTTGGCTATGACATTCGCATATAAGCAATTTTGTCAGTTCAAGCATCATGATATGACATTAAAAACTTCAGTAATAGGATAAGAAAGATTGTGAGGGAGGCAACTTTGACACAAGTTAAATATTTTGCTAATCACAATCAACCAAAGAAACTGGAACTCAGATTAAGACTTTAATTAGCTAAAATATAGCCTATCTTAAAAGATGCCATCTCTATTATGCTTCCTTATAAATACAGAATTTCTCCAATAGGAAATAATCTGTCTCCTATCACCTGGAATTTTTTCCTTTTAAAGAATTTATTTTTTTCTACTATTAAAAAATTAAACATTATCAATGAATAAAACAGAGAAAAGTAGAAAGATTACCCAGCGTCTCACCACCTTCACACTGGTACTTAAACTTTGGCATACCTCCACTTAGTTATAATTATGCTCTGCATATAAATGCTGCATCCTTCATTTTAAAAGCTGAACTGTATTTTTTAATGTATAGAACCATAACTTTTAATGGTTTTCATAATAGTCTTCTGAGTGGATGCCCTATAATTTAACTACATATTCCCAGATTCCTAAACTAATAATGTTTCCAACTTTTCTATTCTAATAAATATTAGTTCAGTATTCATCTTTATGCCAAAACATTTTCCTTTTTTAGGATTATTTCTTTGGATTAGCTTCCCTCAAGTGGAATCACTACTCAAAAATGTTGTATTCTGAAGTTTATTTCAGATAAACAAATTTTATCAGCATATACTAACTTCCTGCAATAAATTCACCCACAATACACTGTTAATTGGTTTGTCCAATTCCAAAAATAAGGCTTGGAAAGCAGAAAGTCACTGTTCCCCGAAGGCATTCTGAATTTTTCTGTTGCTTTAACCAGAGTTTCTGAATTTTCCTTATGTTACTTTACCTTCTTGCTTTGGCATGTATTTCTGCCATGAACTTAAGTCCTGGAGTTTATTCACTGGAAGGTTCTGACTTTGATTGTGGGCTCTTTCCACATTGATGAATTCCCTCTTGTGGCCTTAATCTTTTGCATCCCTCTCACTGAGAGTGAGAGTGGATACTGTGGCTATTTCCCCACAATGATTCTATGTCTTCCCTGTGTCAATTCTCTGGGGGACTGGCCCTACCATGGCTGCAGAGGTGGTCCCTGATTTAACCTAATTGACCTTTTCTTGCCCAATACGCTATTGAAACCACTCTGGTCATGTCACCACTGACCTCCCTCCATTTTGTTCAATCTAATAATCAATCCTCAGCCCTCATCTTACTTGACCTCTCAGCAGAATTTAGCTTAGTTAATCACTCCTTTCTTTTTGACGCACTTTCTTCACTTGGCTTTCAGGATCAAATCAAGTCAGGATTTAATCAAGAAAACAAAAATTATTCTTAGCATCTGACAAGAGGGAATTTAATTCAGAGCCTTGATAACACAGGTGACAAAAGAGCTGAAAAGGAGAAAGTGAGAAAACCAGAGATGGGCAACAGCAGAAACACGGTAGCAACCTTGGCTCAAGAAACACAGAGGAGAGGAGGTGCCCATGGGCTTGAGGGACCCAGCAGAAGTTAGCATCATGAAGGGTTTGTCTAGCAGAAGCCGGAGCCGGAACAGAGGTACAGCCACAATAACAGACACCACCACAGAGAAGGAGAGGAATCCCTGGTTTCTCCTTTTCTCCCTCCCTCCAATTTTCCATCAGTGTCCTTCATAAACTAATCCCAGCTGGAAACCAACTAACATCAGAATCTTGGAAAGAGCAGCTTGCAGTGGTCAATCCCACTGCCACACAGACTGAAGAAGAAGGGGAGGAGGGATGGAATGAGGGTCTACAGGGCCAAGTCTGCCACAACAGACTGCTTTATCCCCTGCTTTACTGGTAACTCCTTCTCTGTCTTTCTACTGGCTCCTCTTCTTCTCTCTGCCCTCTTAACATCAAGGTTCTCCAAAGCTCAGTCCATGTTCCACCTTCTTGTCTAGTTATCCATGAATGCTCAACAAATTCTCGCCCCTGAACCCTAAATTCTTTAGAACAACAATTTATGGTCACCTCTCATGATTCTGTGGGTTGACTGGGCAAAGCTGGGTAGTTCTCTTTTGGGATCTATCATGAAGTATGTGGTGAACCCTGGGATGTGTTGACCAGATCCTGATTCAGAAATGAGCAAATTATTAAAGCACTTGCTGGGAGTCTGGCTGACAGCCCTCAGCTGTCAGTCTTTTTCAGGGAAAGTCTCAGTTTGTGAGGGTCACCTCACCCAAGGTCTCATACCCTTCCCAGAGTAGCCCATATACAAGGACTGGTTAATATAGAGAATATAAAGCACAACACTTTCATCCCAACTTGGGGCAGATACAAGGGATCATCCCATCCTCAGAACTCCCTAAAAGCGTCAGTTGAGGTTCTGATGGAATTGCTTAACAGCGTGATTTCTCCCTTTGTCAATCCTGTTTCCCACCCTTCCCTTCCATATATTCCACAGGCATATATCCCCAAAGCACTCCCTAATGGAACCTCTGTGTCTCCAGAATCTACTTTCTGGGGAACCCAACTTACAACATGGTTGCACTCAAGATGGTGGCTAAGGCTGGAGTCATCTAACAGGTTGGCTGGGTTGGACATCTACGATGCCTCAATCACATAGCTGGCAGTTGATCCTGACTATCAAATGGACTATCAATTGGAATGTCTATAGACATAGCGTCTCTATGTGGCCTGGGTTTCTCTCACCATGGCCACTGGGTTCCAAGTGGGACCACTCCAAACATAAGTGTTGAAGAGGTCTGGGCATATTGTTACTTCCTAGAATATTCTATTGGTCAAACAAATTACAAAAATTCAAAGGGAGGAGTATTAGACTTCCCTCTTGATGTGAGGAACAATATTCACATACAAGGAGGAAAGAAAGGATGGAGGCTTTCGTTGTAAACTTTCTACATCTTTTCCTCTAGATCACTCCATTAAAACTCCTCTTGTCGGGCTTCCCTGGTGGTGCAGTGGTTAAGACTCTGCCTGCAAACGCAGGGGACATGGGTTTGAGCCCTGGTCCAGGAAGATCCCACGTGCCTCAGAGCAATAAAGCCCATGTGCCACAACTACTGAGCCTGCGCTCCAGAGCCTGCAAGCCACAACTACTGAGCCCGTGTGCCACAACTACTGAAGCCTGCATGCCTAGAGACCGTGCTCCGCAACAAGAGAAGCCACTGCAATGAGAAGCCCATTCAATGCAACAAAGAGTAGCCCCCACTCGCCGTAACTAGAGAAAGTCTGTGCGCAGCAACAAAGACCAAACGCAGCCAAAAATAAATAAATTAATTTAAAAAAAACCCTCCTCTTGTCATGATCACCAATAATCTCCATATTACTAAATCCAATGCTGAATTCCCAGTTGTAATCTTACTTGATCTCCCAGCAGGATCTCTCACTTCTTTGACAATCTCATAATATCTACAGACTGATGACTCCCAAATTTTTACTCCTGTTCAGTCCACTCTTACAATCTATAAACTCCTACAAGCAACTATATGCCAATAAAATGTACAACCTAGAAGAAATGGACACGTTTTTAGAAAGGTACAACTCCTAAGACTGAACCAGGAAGAATAGAAAATATGAATAGACCAATCACAAGTAGTGAAATTGAAACTGTGATTTAAAAATTCCCAACAGGGCCTCCCTGGTGGCGCAGTGGTTGAGAGTCCGCCTGCCGATGCAGGGGATACGGGTTCGTGCCCCGGTCTGGGAGGATCCCATATGCCGCGGAGCGGCTGGGCCCGTGAGCCATGGCCGCTGGGCCTGCGCATCCGGAGCCTGTGCTCCACAACGGGGGAGGCCACAACGGTGAGAGGCCCGCATACCGCAAAAAAAAAAAAAAAAAAATTCCCAACAAACAAAAAGTCCAGGACTCGAGGGCTTCACAGCCAAATTCCATCAAACATTTAGAGAAGAAGTAACACCTATCTTTCTGAAACTATTCCAAAAATTGCAGAGGAAGGAATACTCCCAAACTCATTCCATGGGGCCACCATCACCCTGATACCAAAACTAGACAACAACACCACAGAAAAAGAAAATTACAGGCCAATATTACTGATGAACAAAGACACAAAACTCCTCAACAAATTACTAGCAATCCAAATCCAACAATACATTAAAAGGATCATACAACATGATCAAGAGGGATTCATCCTAGGGATGCAAGGATTATTCAATATATGTAAATCATTCAGTGTGATACAACACATCAACAAATTGAAGAATAAAAAACCATAAGGGACTTCCCTGGTGGCGCAGTGGTTGAGAGTCTGCCTGCCGATGCAGGGGACACAGGTTCATGCCCTGGTCCGGGAAGATCCCACATGCCGCGGAGCAGATAGGCCCGTGAGCCATGGCTGCTAAGCCTGCGCATCCAGAGCCTGTGCTCCACAATGGCAGAGGCCACAACAGTGAGAGGCCTGCGTACCATAAAACAAAAACAAAAAACAATCCATAGGATCATCTCAATAGATGCGGAAAAGCTTTTGACAAAATTCAACACCATTTATTATAAAAACTCTCCAGAAAGTGGGTATAGAGGGAACATACCTCAACATAAAAAAGGCCATATAAAACAAACCCACAGCTAACATCATACTCAATGGTGAAAAGCTGAAAGCATTTCCTCTAAGATCAGGAACAAGACAAGGGGCCTTCCCTGGTGGTGCAGTGGTTAAGAATTCGCCCGTCAATGAAGGGGACACAGGTTCAATCCCTGGTCCGCAAAGATCCCACATGCCGTGGAGCAACTAAGCCCATGCACCACAACTACTGAACCTGTGCTCTAGAGCCCACGAGCCACAACTACTGAGCCCACACGCTGCAACTACTGAAGTCTGCACACCTAGAGCCCGTGCTCGGCAATAAGAGAAGCCACTGCAATGAGAAGCATGCACATCGCAACAAAGAGTAGCCCCAGCTCGCTGCAACTAGAGAAAGCAAGAAAGCCCATGCACAGCAACAAAGACCCAATGCAGCCAAAAATAAAAAACAAGACAAGGATGCCCACGCTTGCTACTTATATTCAACATAGTTTTGGAAGTCCTAACCACAGCACTCAGAGAAGAAAAAGAAAGGAAAGGAATCCAAATTGGAAAAGAAGAAGTAAAACTGTCACTGTTTGCAGATGACATGATACTATACATGGAAAATCCTAAAGATGTTACCAGAAAACTACTAGAGCTGATCAATGGATTTGGTCAATTGCAGGATACAAAATTAATACAAAGAAACTTGTTGCATTTCTATACACTAACAACAAAAGATCAGAAAGAAATTAAGGAAACAGTTCCATTTACCATTGCATCAAAAAGAATAAAATACCTAGGAATAAACCTACCTAAGGAGGCAAAAACCTGTACTCTGAAAACTGTAAGGCACTGATGAAAGAAACTGAAGATGACACAAACAGATGGAAAGATATTCCATGTTCTTGGATTGGAAGAATCAAAATTGTTAAAATGACTATACGATCCAAGGCAATCTACAGATTCAATGCAATCCATATCAAATTACCAATGGCATTTTTCACACAACTAGAAAGAAAGACTTTACAGTTTGTATGGAACCACAAAAGACCTCAAATAGACAAAGCAATCTTGAGAAACAAAAACACAGCTGCAGGAATCAGGCTCCCTGACTTCAGACTATACTACAAAGTTACAGTCATCAAAACAACATGGTACCAGACAAAAATGTCACAAAGAAAGAAAACTACAGGCCAATATCACTGATGAACATAGATGCAAAAATCCTCAACAAAATACTAGCAAACAGAATCCAACAGCACATTAAAAGGATCATACACCATGATCAAGTGGGGTTTATCCCAGGAATGCAAGGATTCTTCAATTTATGCAAGTCAATCAATGAAATAAACCATATTAACAAACTGAAGAATAAAAAGCATCGGATCATCTCAATAGATGCAGAAAAAGCTTTTGACGGAATTCAACACTGATCTATGATAAAAACCCTCCAGAAAGTAGGCATAGAGGGAACTTACCTCAACATAATAAAGGCCATATATGACAAACCCACAGCCAACATTGTTCTCAATGGTGAAAAACTGAAACCATTTCCTCTAAGATCAGGAACAAGACAAGGTTGTCCATTCTCACCACTGTTATTCAACATAGTTTTGGAAGTTTTAGCCACAGCAATCAGTGAAGAAAAATAAAAGGAATCCAAATCAGAAAAGAAGAAGTAAAGCTGTCATTGTTTGCAGATGACATGATACTATACATAGAGAATCCTAAAGATGCTACCAGAAAACTACTAGAGCTAATCAATGAATTTGGTAAAGTAGCAGGATACAAAATTGATACACAGAAATATCTTGCATTCCTATACACTAATGATGAAAAATCTGAAAGAGAAATTAAGGACACTGCCATTTACCACTGCAACAAAAAGAATAAAACACCTAGGAATAAACCTACCTAGGGGAGACAAAAGACCTGTATGCAGAAAACTATAAGACACTGATGAAAGAAATTAAAGTTGATACAAACAGATGGAGAGATATACCATGTTTTTGGATTGGATGAATCAACATTGTGAAAATGACTATACGACCCAAAGCAATCTACAGATTCAATGCAATCCCTATCAAACTACCAATGGCATTTTTCACAGAACTAGAACAAAAAATTTCACAATTTGTATGGAAACACAAAAGACCCCAAATACCCAAACCAATCTTGGGAAAGAAAAATGGAGCTGGAGGAATCAGGCTCCCTGACTTCAGGCTATACTACAAAGCTACAGTAATCGAGACAATATGGTACTGGCACAAAAACAGAAATATAGATAAATGGAACAGGATAGAAAGCCCAGAGATAAACCCATGCACCTACGGTCACCTTATCTTTGACAAAGGAGGCAAGAATATACAAGGGAGAAAAGACAAACTCTTCAATAAGTGGTGCTGGGAAAACTGGACAGCTACATGTATGAGAATGAAATTATAACACTTCCTAACACCATGCACAAAAATAAACTCAAAATGGATTAAAGACCTAAATGTAAGGCCAAACACTATAAAACTCTTAGAGGAAAACATAGGCAGAACACTCTATGACATAAATCACAGCAAGATCCTTTTTGACCCACCTCCTAGAGAAATGGAAATAAAAACAAAAATAAACAAATGGGACCTAATGAAACTTAGAAGAATTTGCACAGCAAAGGAAACCATAAACCAGATGAAAAAACAACCCTCATAATGGTAGAAAATAGTTGCAAACAAATCAACAAAGGATTAATCTCCAAAATATATAAGCAGCTCATGCAGCTCAATATTGAAAAAACAAAGAACCCAATTCAAAAATGGGCAGAAGACCTAAATAGACATTTCTCCAAAGGAGATATACAGATTGCCAACAAACACATGAAAGGACACTGAACATCACTAATCATTAGAGAAATGCAAATCAAAACTACAATGATCTATCACATCACACTGGTCAAAATGGCCATCATCAAAAAATCTACAAACAATAAATGTTGGAGAGGGTGTGGAGAAAAGGGAACCCTCATACACTGTTGGTGGGAATGTAAATTGACACAGACACTATGTAGAACAGTATGGAGGTTCCTTAAAAAACTAAAAATAGAACTACCATATGACCCAGCAATCCCACTACTAGGCATATACCCTGAGAAAACCATAATTCAAAATAGTCATGTACCACAATGTTCATTGCAGCTCTATTTACAATATCCAGGACATGGAAGCAACCTAAGTGTCCACCAACAGATGAATAGATAAAGAAGATGTGGCACATATATACAATGGAATATTACTCAGCCATAAAAATAAATGAAACTGAGTTATTTGTAGCGAGGTGGATGGACCTAGAGTCTGTCATACAGAGGGAAGTAAGTCAGAAAGAGAAAAACAAATACCGTATGCTAACACATATATATGGAATCTAAAAAAATTTTTTAAAAAGGTTCTGAAAAACATAGGGGCAGGACAGGAATAAAGATGCAGATGTAGAGAATGGACTTGAGGACATGGGGAGGGGGAAGGATAAACTGGGACGAAGTGAGAGAGTGGCATGGACATATACACACTACCAAATGTAAAGTAGATAGCTAGTGGGAAGCAGCCACATAGCACAGGGAGATCAGCTCCATGCTTTGTGACCACCTAAGGGGGTGGAATAGGGAGGGTGGGAGGGAGATGCAAGAGGGAGGGGATATGGGGATATATGTATACATATAGCTGATTCACTTTGTTATAAGGCAGAAGCTAACACACCATTGTAAAGCAATTATACTCCAATAAAGATGTTAAAACAAAACAAAACAAAACATGGTATTGGCACAAGAACAGACATATAGATTAATGGAATAGGATAGAAAGCCCAGAAATAAACCCATGCACCTATGGTCAATTAATCTACAACAAAGTAGGCAAGAATATACAATGGAGAAAAGACAATCTCTTCGATAAATGGTGCTGGGAAAACTGGACAGCTACATGTAAAAAATGACATTAGAACATTCTCTAACACCATATACAAAAACAAACTCAAAATGGACTAAAGACCTAAATGGAAGACCAGATACCATAAAACTCTTAGAGGAAAACATAGGCAGAACACTCTTTGACATAAATCGCAGCAATATCTTTTTCCATCCATCTCCTAGAGTAATGGAAATAAAAACAAAAATAAACAAGTGGGACCTAATGAAACTTAAAAGCTTTTGCACAGCAAAGGAAGCCAAAAACAAAAGAAAAAGATAACCTACAGAATGGGAGAAAATATTTGCAAAGGAAGAGACTGACAAGGTACTAATCACCAATATATACAAACACCTCATACAGCTCAATAACAGAAGAACAAACAACCCAGTAAAAAATGGGCAGAATATCTACGTAGACATTTCTCCAAAGGAGACAAACAGATGGCCAATAGGCACATTAAAAAGTGCTCAACATCACTAATTATTAGAGAAATGCAAATCAAAACTACAATGATGTATCACCTCACATCGGTCAGAATGGCCATCATCAAAAAGTCTACAAATAATAAATGCTGGAGAGGGTGTAGAGAAAAAGGAACCCTCCTACACTGTTGGTGGGAATGTAAATTGGTACAACCACTATGGAGAACTGTATGGAAGTTACTTAAGAAACTAAAAATAGAGTTAGCTTATGATCATGTAATTTAATATACTTATTTATTTTGTTTATGTCTTCCCCTGGAAGGTAAATGTTTTGTTCTGTTTAAAAATTATTATTATAACCCCAGTGCCTTTTACAGTGGTGGGCACATGTATGGGGACCCAGTAAATATTTGTTAAATGTATTAAGTTAATAATTGAATGAATGAATTCACATAGGTTAGCATAGATGGAAATAACTACTTTTCCAGTGAAGTTATCTTGCATGCTTTTTATACTGATGTTCTACACAGTACATTAACACTTCTAGTAATTCTGAGTAAATATCTTACAATATTCAGTTCAATAACTTCTTGCAAATGAAATATTGCATACAAAAAAGCAGAAAAGAGCTTCCCTGGTGGCGCAGTGGTTGAGAGTCCTCCTGCTGATGCAGGGGACACGGGTTCGTGCCCTGGTCCGGGAAGATCCCACATACCGCGGAGCACCTGGGCCCATGAGCCATGGCCACTGAGCCTGCGCATCCGGAGCCTGTGCTCCGCAACGGGAGAGGCCACAACAGTGAGAGGCCCGCGAACCAACCTCCCTACCAAAAAAAAAGCAGAAAATGCATGCATTTTACATTGGACAGTTTATGCAAACCACAAGGATAAACACACTCACACACAACCACTGATATCCTTGTGTGGACTCAGAAGTTTATTGGGAACTAATGTGAGTCTCTTACATATTCTCACCTCTTAGAAGTCACCTAATTCCCCTGAGGTTGGAGCTACATTTCCTAGAGAAGCCAATCTGCCTATTCAGGTCACTATTTCTGACATGTTGTTCAGAAGCTTTGAAATGATCTCTCTGGGCTGATTTTACCCTGCTACATTGTGTGTCCCAAAGTCAAATCCGAGTCAACCCTGTGTATATCTGTGAATTACTTTGAGTCAAAGAACAAAATAATAGAAATGTCCTACTTCCTAATTAACTTACCTTATGGCCCAATAAGGAAAGAAACCCTGGTTTGGAGGAGGGTTCTAAATTGTTTCTTGCAAAATCGAGTGATACAACCTCTTCATTTTATGTTGTCTTGTTTTTTCCATCTGATTCTAGGGAAAAGAACTCAGGCATCTTCAGATGAAAATGGTGCCCTGAATAGGAGTGTAAGTAAAACCTAAGATCAGAAAAGGAACATCTGGACTATAAACTGATGATGAGCACATGTGGAATGTAGATGATAAGATGGAAAACACTCTCTAAATTTCTCCCTGAATCACTTTTTGGTTCCCATAGAGTTAATCACAGATAGATGCTTGGGAGTCCACTGTGTTTGATTTCTCTTGCATGGTTCTGTCCATTGCCCAGTCTCTGCTCCTTAAAGCTTCCTGGTCAAGGCATGGTCAGGGTGACCATAATCCTTGCTGTATCCTGGGAGAATGGTGCCAGCTCCTTTAGAGTCCTAAGAGTAGAATTAGTATGCACAGCATACAAGGCAAAGACATCTTCCTCTGACTGATTCTGGCTCTCTCTCAGAGTAATATTAATAATATTTTTTTAAATAGTAAGCTAAAAGACTTCTCACTAGTAGTTAAAAGGAAAAAGAATAAATGGATTTAGGGGTATAGAGGGGTATCTTGCCATGAAAGATGGACATAAGGCACTTGGTGGTGGTATAGTAAAGTTGTTTAGGTGTAAATAGGGGTTAGGCCTAACAAGGCAGGCACTCAAAAGAACATATTTGTTGAATCAATGAGTGAACCAATGATTTAAATCCATGTCCAGTTTTTTAAATTTTTTTTTTTTTTTGGCCACGTGGCTTACGGGATCTTAGTTCCTGGACAAGGGATTGAACCCGGGTGCCGGGCTGTGAAAGTGCAGAGTCCTAACCACTGGACTACCAGGGAATTCCCTATCTTCAGTTTTTAAGTCTCTTCTACACTCAACTTCGTTCAGCTACAAACTGTAATAATTAGGATTACATAAAATAATGTTTGCAAAGCACTTAGCACAGCACAAGCGCAGAGTAATTGGTCAGTAAAGACATATTTTTACTCTTCTACTTGACAACCTCACAGGTTTGAACAAATTGCTGAAAAATGTTAAGGGAGAGTCCACACAAAATAAGAGAGCTGGGTAGACCAATGAGGTTGAAGATGATGGTTTCACAGTGGTCCAACTTCTGCTTTGCTTTGCTCCTATTATTGCAGGTCCGCTAGATGCATCCAGAAGATTTCCTGCTAGCTGAATATATGAACCGTTTTACCCGGTACAGAGAACTATATAATTATCTATCTAGGTAGTCACATTGTCTTCATATTCTGCTGTGAGTCTCCTTAGGATTGTATAGAGACACCGGAAGACAATCCTGCACTGTAACTCCACTTTTATATACTTGATGTATCAGGGATCTGCATAAGATTTGTTGCAGCTTTGTTAAAAATGTTTGGAAACATATCGACATTGGTAACTCACAACAGTATTTAGTCATTTATTTTATTTGTATATCTTCTAGGAACTGGATATATAACAAAAGAATCAACAAAGATTTATTCCCTGCCCTAATGAAGCTCATGGTCTTGTGTGTGAGACAGAAATTAAAGAAGCCAAGTAAATGTACAACTACAAGTGTAAGTAGTGATGAAAATGAGGGTTTTTTTTTGATTGGGAGTTCTGATTACTAAATTTATGATGAAATATTTTGAGTGGCAAAATGACATCACCAAATATAGAAATGATTGGGTGAATGAATTTGAAAATTTTTTTACAGAAAAATACGCATATCACTATTTTTTGATGAGAATCCATTCAAATGCATTTCAAATTGGATCTCAAATAGCTCATTGAAAGAAGGAAGGAAGGAAGGAAGGAAGGAGAAGAAAGAGAGAAAGAGAAAGGAAGCGAAAGAAAGAGAGAAAGAGAGAAAGAGAGAGGGAGGGAGGGAGGGAGGGAGGGAGGGAGGGAGGGAGGAAGAAAGAAAATTCCTGCTGTGTAGAGCAATGAAATGGTAACACAAATAGATTTGTGGAAATGGAAGAACTTCTTTCATATTTCTAAGCCTTTGAACAGCTCTGAATGGAATTACTGGCTTGTGGGGAACTGACAGCAATATGTGATTTATTGCTTAGTTCTTTTAAGAAATATCATTGTTTTTAGGTTATACTGTGGTAAGGCCAGAGTCTTTTCTACGAACAGTGATGGAGATTGAAAGTTTGTGATCCTGGGAGTAGAGAGCAAGTATCACCTTGGATCTAGTAGGGCCTAAGCCTGAATCCAACCTTATCAAGGGTCCTCTTTTTAAAAAAACTTCTCACTGAAGTGTAACAGGGCACGAATCATAAGCATGTAGTTTGAAGAATTACGGCAAAGTGAACATACCTGAAGAGCCACTTCCCAAGGAAAAAACTAAAACATTACTAAAAATCCTGCTTGTGCCCCTTCCCAATTATTACCCCTACCTCTTCAAGGTCCATCCTACCCTGACATTTAACACTATACATTCATCTCACTATATAGTATTCAACACTGTAGGTTCATTATATATTCATTACACTGTTTATTCAGAACTCTATGTATTCATTGCATATAAATGAACCATTAATTTCAAACCATTCATTCATTTGTGCATTCAAAGTACCTAATCCTTTGTGTCTGACTTTTTTCTGTCAATATTATTTTTGTGAGATTTGCCCATGTTTTTGTATGTAGCAGGAGTGCATTTATCATTATTATCGCTATGTAGTATTCCATGGTATGAATTTATTTAATTGTCCATTCTACTCTTGATAGACATTGGGGTTGTTTCTAGTTTGAGGATATCAAGAATAATGCTGAGGGCTTCCCTGGTGGCGCAGTGGTTGAGAGTCTGCCTGGCGATGCAGGGGACACGGGTTCATGCCCTGGTCCAGGAAGATCCCACATGCCACGGAGCGGCTAGGCCCGTGAGCCATGGCTGCTGAGCCTGTGCTCCGCAACAGGAGAGGCCCGAACAGTGAGAGGCCTGTGAACACCCCCCCCCAAAAAAAGAATAATGCTGAGATAAACATCTTTCTATAGAGTTTTTAGTGACCACACACATGGATTTCTACTGGGAATACATCTAGGAGTGAATTGCTGGGCCATAGTTTTGTGTATGTTTAATATTAGTAGATAATGCTAAACCATTTTCCAGTGTGGTTATAATCATTTTTATTCCTACTGGCACTATATAAGAATTCCAGTTTGAATTTGAGAATGGTCAATCTTTTTAATATTAGCCATTTTGGCATGAAATAACCTCATTTTAATAATGTTTATATAGGCAGTCATTTTTTTCTTTGTCAACTAATTTTACATTCATGTATAATAGTTGGACATAAATGTCACTTTGTCAGAATTCACTTCTTAAAACTACATACTCTAAAAGCTTTGGTATTCACCAATTCCTGACCCCTCTACATTATCTTCCAGATGTTATAGTAAAAATAATGATAACAATAATAATAGTTAAAACATCTTGAAGGCTTACTATATGCCAGACACTATTCATTTATTCCTATTAACATCATTTAATTAATTTATTCCTCATAACACCACTAGGCGATAGGTTCTAGTATTATCCTCTTTTTAGAGGGCCCAGAACTGGGGCCCAGAGATAAATTAACTTGTCCAAAGATGCACAGTTAGTAACTAGTAAGACTTGGGTTAAATCATAGGCAGTCCAACTTCAGAGCCAGTGTTAAAGAATAATTTGCATTACTATTTCTCCATAGTTAGTAGAAAATCCAGACTCCTCCCATTAACCTCAAAAGTTCTTGGAGGCTTACATTTTTTCCTATTCATTTCTTTTTTTTTTTTTTTTTTTTTGTGGTACGCGGGTCTCTCACTGTTGTGGCTTCTCCCATTGCAGAGCACAGGCTCCAGACATGCAGGCTCAGCGGCCATGGTTCACGGGCCTAGCCGCTCCGCGGCATGTGGGATCTTCCCGGACCAGGTTACGAACCCATGTCCCCTGCATCACCAGGTGGATTCTCAACCACTGTGCCACCAGGGAAGCCCTCATTTCTTTTTTATATTGCTGGCTTCTGATGAGTTTTTACTGTCACTCTTACCTTTCTATCTATCTTATTCTCCTGTAGGCTGGGTATGACCCAGATGTACCTACAGCATATTTTTCTTGATTTTCTTAAAATATCTCAGTACAAGGAAA
This sequence comes from Mesoplodon mirus, assembly GCF_964341445.2. Taxonomy (NCBI): domain Eukaryota; kingdom Metazoa; phylum Chordata; class Mammalia; order Artiodactyla; family Ziphiidae; genus Mesoplodon; species Mesoplodon mirus. The sequence goes on along the minus strand of NC_138980.1, from coordinate 60,036,323 downwards.
TGTACTATATTAGTTAAAGAGAGTTATGTCACATAACAAGGCTAATGATATAAAATTTAATGTAAGGTTTTCATGTTCCTAAAATCCTATTGCCGGTCAAACCACTAGCAATGGTCACTGGCCAATTTCTCTGCAGATCCTCACACTGCCACCATTTTGTTGTTCCATTTCATCCTCTCTTTAGTATATTCCTTTCATATCTCCAGTCTATATATTCAAACCCCATATGTGCCTTTCTTAGCTTTTTCACCATTCTAGGGTTACTCTAGAAAACTTTTAAAAATCTTCTTTTAGATATAGAATTATTTAGTTCTTTTGATCTGATTTCTTGATCTTTCAGTCTATCTCTTGGGGCCTTTATTTTCCCAACCAAAATGGATGATCATGGTGTTTTGCTGACACTGTAGTCTTCTATTAACCTGATCAAATTCTTAACCATGGCCTCTTCATACCAGTCTTCTTTTAAGTGGATAAAAGCTGGTATTAGGTGAAAAGAGCTGCTATAACAAAGAAACCGCAAATGCATAATGGCTCGAATACAAGAGAAGTTAATGCTGTGGCCTTACCACAATATAACCTAAAACAATGACATTTTGTTTTAGGAATGCTGTCAGTGGAATGCTGTCCTTTTTTAGCATCAAGTCAGGGGAAGGAGAAAGAACAAAGAGGATGAGAGCTGGGAGATTTTTATGACAAATCACACCTAACCACGAGGCAGCCAGGAAAACATTTTCTAGCTGCAGACCCATGAAGAGAATATGGTTCTGGAGACTGGCTAGCAGTCTCTGCCCCTGGGCAGGATGGAACTCTATTCTCTTCTGCTATGAAATGGGCCACCTCCCCTACATCGAAATGATGGAAACAAAAAGTAGTTTAAATGGTGGAAGCAAAAGCAGTTTCTGTCATTTTGAAATGTTAGGAAACCTGTCTGATTAAACATAGAACAGGGAATGTGCCTATGAAATAGGTTTTGGGTGGCTTCAGATGCAGTGGGACCAGGGGAGGGTGGAAAGCAGGAGATCAAGGTTCATATGGATCAGAAAGAGGAAAAAGGGAAAAAGAAGAGCAGTCTACATGCATCACTGGCCCTGGGTATTACTTTGCCTTTATCATACCTCTATTTATAAATCCTTTGTGTTCAAAGCACTCAACAAAGGATCCATACTTTGCAATTGTTCCCTGTGAGAGATGAAGTAGGAAGGATGTGATTTCACAAATGGGGGAAATGGGAATTTCAAACAGGTGGATGTCGTCATGCAATAAGGGACTCTAGACAAGAATCTGAGCTTCCTTGTTCATTTTATGTAATGACTAAATACCGTATGTGTGTGGCAGGGGTGGGGAGACAGGGGGTTATGTTTGATTCCCTACTCCCTCTTTCCCTTCTATGGCTAAGTCCATGCTCTTTGCTGAGAAAGTTGACTGGATTTGGCACAAAGGGAGTTGACATTTTACTATCATCTTTTAAAACGATTTCTACTTGGAGGACGCTGGATAACTGACAAACTGTATTCCAGTTAAACTACTTTTTTTTTTTTTTTTTTTGCGGTACGCGGGCCTCTCACTGTTGTGGCCTCTCCCGTTGCAGAGCACAGGCTCCGGACGCGCAGGCTCAGTGGCCATGGCTCACGGGCCCAGCCGCTCCGTGGCATATGGGATCTTCCCGGACCGGGGCACGAACCCGCATCCCCTGCATCGGCAGGCGGACTCTCAACCACTGCGCCACCAGGGAAGCCCTGAACTACTTTTTTTGTCTTTAAGCAGTTGAAAATGTTTTCTTTTTCATTCCCATTTTTGCTCTCCAACAATGAGTTCTCTGCCTTATGGCTGTATCTATAGGTATTTATCTACAGACATTCACTGTCCCTCAGATTATTAGAGGGCAGGGGCAATAAGCAGAAGTGGGGAGCAACACTTTTCTGACTTTTAGATATAGGATCTCCCCCTCACTCAATTTGTTGACTATTTGTAAAGGTATGGAAAACAAAGGGATAGTTTAAAGATTTTAAACTACATGTTGGTAAGAACAAATATTACTGATGGGTATTAAAATAATATGGACAGGTGCTCCTGCACCTATATACACTCCTATACTGGAAATATTTCCCCATAGTAAATGGAGAAATCTGTAGTTGGTATCTTTTGATAAGAACAGAACAAACATCTTGGAATTAGAGATTACTCTGCTGATAAGCATTTATTTATTTATTTATTTATTTAATTTCAAAGCAATTAGCTAGGAAGCTAAATATTGGTTAAAGAGGAAAAAATTTGAAGTCAGTGCCATGGTAGACTCTTGACTTTGGCACTTTACAGTAGTGTGATATCAAGCAAGTTACTTAATCTTTCAGTGCCTCACTTTTCTAATCTTTAAAATGGGAATAGTAATAATCATATTAATAATAGTCACCTTACAGGTTGTTTGGATGATTAAATAAGTTATTGAAGGCTAAAATGGTTAGCACAGTATTGGCTGTTTTATAAGGGAAAAAGTGGTATCCTCATTGATGTGTTCTAATCTTAAATTTAATTCATCACTTGCTCCCCAACACCTATACACACACATATAATACACACACAGTAGTCTAAAATCCACATATATTAGTGCTTCGTGTATATTCCACCAAGCTTTTATTTCTATATAAATAAATATGTACATGTACATATTCATATAATACCTATTTATATTTTTTATTTAATAACAATTAAAATAAGATCTAATTAATAATCCTACTATGTAACTTCACTGTTTTCCACTTTGTATTTCTTAGCCTTTATTCTAACTCTATTATAAAGAACTATTTTTAAATTTTTGCTTAGGATTCCATTGTTTGAATGTGTGGTTTACTTAACAGGTCCTCTACCAAAGGACGTGGGAGTACTTAAAATTTTCTCACTTAACCACACAAAATAGTGAAAGCCCCAAGTATCAATACCATGATATACACCTTTGGAATATTCAAGGAAATGTAATGAAGCAGGAGCCAGAGATTCCAGTCTTTGTAAAGGTTATTTGTCATCATTGTAAGGGTGTCAACACTGTGACTACATGACTTGTTCAAGTTATAAAGCTAATAAGTACTGAAATGAGATTCAAATCCAAGTCCCCTTCCTTTCAGCATAAAAAGAAACTATGGTAGGGGTGGGGTGTTGGTAAAGGTACTGGGCCTAGAAATATTTGATTTTGATCTTAAAAACTAGAGATCAGAGATGATATGTGACTCACCCAAGATCACTCAGCTCATAAGTGATAGATGACAAAGATTCTCTCCCTGACCAAGCTCCAGCCAGGCCCTCTGAGATCTCTTCTTGACTAGGTCTCAAACTTGGCCTATAAAGACATGAACAAAATGCTAACACCAGAAAACTACTAGAGCTAATCAATGAATTCAGTAAAGTAGCAGGATACAATATCAATGCACAGAAATCTCTTGCATTCCTATACACTAACAACAAAAAATCAGAAAGGGAAATTAAGGAAACACTCCCATTTACCATTGCAGCAAAAAGAATAAAATACCTAGGAATAAACCTACCTAAGGAGGCAAAAGACCTGTATGCAGAAAACTATAAGACATTGATGAAAGAAATCAAAGACAATACAAACAGATGGAGAGACATACCATGTTCTTGGATTGGAAGAATCGACATTGTTAAAATGACTAAACGACCCAAAGCAATCTACAGATTCAATGCAATCCCTATCAAATTACCAATGGCATTTTTCACAGAACTGGAACAAAAAATTTTACAATTTGTGGGCTTCCCTGGTGGCACAGTGGTTGAGAGTCCGCCTGCCGATGCAGGGGACACAGGTTCGTGCCCCGGTCCGGGAAGATCCCACATGCTGCGGAGCAGCTGGGCCCGTGAACCATGGCCGCTGAGCCTGCGCGTCCGGAGCCTGTGCTCTGCAACGGGAGAGGCCACAACAGTGAGGGGCCCGTGTACCGCAGGAAAAAAAAAAAATTTTACAATTTGTATGGAAACACAAAAGACCCCGAAGAGCCAAAGCAATCTTGAGAAAGAAAAACGGAGCTGGAGGAATCAGGCTCCCTGACTTCAGACTATACTACAAAGCTAGCTACAGTAATCAAGACAGTATGGTACTGACACAAAAACAGAAATATAGATCAATGGAACAGGATAGAAAGCCCAGAGATAAACCCACACACCTACGGTCACCTTATCTTTGACAAAGGAGGCAAGAATATACAAGGGAGAAAAGACAAACTCTTCAATAAGTGGTGCTGAGAAAACTGGACAGCTACATGTATGAGAATGAAATTATAACACTTCCTAACACCATACACAAAAATAAACTCAAAATGGATTAAAGACCTAAATGTAAGGCCAAACACTATAAAACTTAGAGGAAAACATAGGCAGAACACTCTATGACATAAATCACAGCAAGAGCCTTTTTGACCCACCTCCTAGAGAAATGGAAATAAAAACAAAAATAAACAAATGGGACCTAATGAAACTTAGAAGAATTTGCACAGCAAGGAAACCATAAACAAGATGAAAAAACAGCCCTCAGAATGGTAGAAAATAGTTGCAAACAAATCAACAAAGGATTAATCTCCAAAATACATAAGCAGCTCATGCAGCTCAATATCAAAAAAACAAACAACCCAAACAAAAAAAATGGGTGGAAGACCTAAATAGACATTTCTCTAAAGAAGACGTACAGATGGCCAACAAACACATGAAAAGATGCTGAACATCACTAATCATTAGAGAAATGCCAATCAAAACCACAATGAGAGGGCCTCCCTGGTGGCGCAGTGGTTGAGAGTCCGCCTGCCGATGCAGGGGATACGGGTTCGTGCCCCGGTCCGGGAGGATCCCATATGCCGCGGAGCGGCTGGGCCCGTGAGCCATGGCCGCTGGGCCTGCGCGTCCGGAGCCTGTGCTCCGCAACGGGAGAGGCCACAACAGTGAGAGGCCCGCGTACCGCAAAAAAAAAAAACCACAATGAGCTATCACCTCACACCGGTCAGAATGGTCATCATAAAAAAGATCTAGAAACAATAAATGCTGGAGAGGGTGTGGAGAAAAGTGAGCCCTCCTGCACTATTGGTGGAAATGTAAATTGATACAGCCACTATGGAGAACGGTATGGAAGTTTCTTAAAAAACTAAATATAGGGCTTCCCTAGTGGTGCAGTGGTTAAGAATCTGCCTGCCAATGCAGGGGACACAGGTTCAAGTCCTGGTCCGCAAAGATCCCACAAGCTGCAGAACAACTAAGCCTGTGTGCCACAACTACTGAGCCTGTGCTCTAGAGCCACGAGCCACAACTACTGAGCCCACGTGCCACAACTACTGAAGCCTATACACCTAGAGCCCATGCTCTGCAACAAGAGAAGCCACCACAATGAGAATATTGTGCACCACAATGAAGAGTAGCCCCCACTCGCCTCAACCAAAAAAAAGGCCACATGCAGCAATGAAGACCTAACACAGCCAAAAAAAACCCCTAAAAATAGAACTACCATATGACCCAGCAATGCCACTACTGGGCATATACCCTTAGAAAACCATAATTCAAAATAGTCATGAACCACAATGTTCATTGCAGCTCTAGTTACAATAGCCAGGACATGGAAGCAACCTAAGTGTCCATCGACAGATGAACAGATAAAGAAGATGTGGCACATATATACAATGGAATATTACTCAGCCATAAAAAGAAACAAAACTGAGTTATCTGTAGTGAGGTGGATGGATCTAGAGTCTGTCATACAGAGGGAAGTAAGTCAGAAAGAGAAAAACAAATACTGTATGCTAACACATATATACAGAATCTAAAAAAAGAAATGGTTCTGAAGAACCTAGGGGAAGACAGGAATAAAGATGCAGACGTAGGGGCTTCCCTGGTGGCACAGTGGTTGAGAGTCCACCTGCCAATGCAGGGGACGCGGGTTCGTGCCCCGGTCCAGGAAGATCCCACATGCCGTGGAGCGGCTAGGCCCGTGAGCCATGGCCGCTGAGCCTGAGTGTCCGGAGCCTGTGCTCCATAACGGGATAGGCCACAACAGTGAGAGGCCCACATACTGCAAAAAAAAAAAAAAAAAAAAAAAGATGCAGACATAGAGAATGGACTTGAGGACACAGGGAGGGGGGAAGGGTAAGCTGGGACGAAGTGAGAGAATGGCATGGACATATATACACTACCAAACGTAAAACAGATAGCTAGTGGGAAGCAACTGCATAGCACAGGGAGATCAGCTCGGTGCTTTGTGACCACCTAGAGGGGTGGGATAGGGAGGGTGGGAGGGAGGGAGATGCAAGAGGGAAGAGATATGCGGACATATGTATATGTATAACAGATTCACCTTGTTATAAAGCAGAAACTAACACAACATTGTAAAGCAATTATATTCCAATAAAGATGTTTAAAAAAAGATACATATACCACAATGTTCACTGCAGCACTATTTACAATAGCCAGGACATGGAGGCAACCTAAATGTCCATTGACAGAATGGATAAAGAAGATGTGGCACATATATACAATGGAATATTACTCAGCCATAAAAAGGAAAAAAATTGAGTTATGTGTAATGAGGTGGATGGACCTAGAGAGTGTCATACAGAGTGAAGTAAGTCAGAAAGAGAAAAACAAATACTCTATGCTAACACATATATATTCAATCTTATAAAAGTGGTACTGATGAACCTAGTGGCAGGGCAGGAATAAAGATGAAGATGTAGAGAACGGACTTGAGGACACAGCAGGGAAGGGGAAGCTGGGATGAAATGAAAGAGTAGTATTGACATATATACAGTACCAAGTGTAAAATGGATGGCTAGTGGGAAGCAGCTGCATAGCACAGGGAGATCAGCTCATTGCTTTGTGAAGACCTAGAGGGGTGGGATAAGGAGAGTGGGAGGCAGGCTCAAGAGGGAGGGGATATGGTGATATACGTATACATATAGCCGATTCACTTTGTTGTACAGCAGAAATTAACACAACATTGTAAAGCAATTATACTCCAATAAAGACATAAAATAAATAAATAAATAAATTAATTAATTAATTAAAATAAAAAGAAGAAACAAAAACAAAATGCTAACATCATTTCTACCAGCTCAATGCCTCACCCTTAGAATGACACTAGCCCCTTTAAAGGGACCGCCTGAGAAAACTTATGGCTGCCAAAAGAATTTACTGTTTGTTCCACCAACACCTGAAGATGGGGTCCCCTGTCTCTCAGCCCCTGTGGGAGGGGAAGAGCCCACCTTCCATACACGGCATCAATTAACAAACCAGGTGGGATTCACATGGACCAACCCCACCTTCCCAGTTTTTGTAATTTTTCACTTCCTTGGTTCTACTGAGCCTCTGCTCACCATCCTCCCTTTTCCCTCACTCTCCCTTTAGAACACCCAGTCTCCTTTGTACAAATCAAAGTTGAGTTCTGTTCATACTGGACTCTTTTCCTATTGCAGTAGGATATTACTGACTAAAATCTGTCCTTACCACTTTAACTAGTATCTGGCTTATCTTTGACATAGAACAGGTGGCCCTAGAACCCAGATTGCCCTTTCTAATCTTGAGCTCTTCAGTGAATCCCAGGATTTTATCTTTCAGGGAACCAACAGTAATCCAGAATACTACTGTAATGCTGAGTCCAGTGACTCAGGCTGCTGGGACATTCTGCTCCATTTTCTCTCTTTTTCCTTTCTGGAAAGTGAAAGCTTAGCACTGTGACTGATAGTTTCTCTCTTGGCAGCAAAAAGAGAAGGGATCACAGGCAGCTTTTAGTGTGCTTGCTGTGACACCTCTTTTAATATATCCCCTAGGTCTGCCAGGTTTCCTGGACTTTCCACATTAGTTCAATCTTTAAAGTGTCAGAGGCTCTTTATCAAATGTGTTTATTCATAGGAACTCATTAGGCCTTTTAAAAAACATAGATGTATATCGTATTAGTTTTTAGATAGCAGGATGAAAAGGAAATGGGGCATAGTTAATTTTGATGGAGAAGAAGAAAGAAACATGAATTTCTGGATATAATGAGGAGAATGTGATGGACAGCCAAGATTGTTATTAGATGCCTAAGTAGAGGGACTGTCCAATGGCAAAAGAGGTTTCTTTTTTTAAAATATAACAACCTTATTGACATATAATGCATATATCACATAGTTCACCCATTTCAAATATACAATCCAATCGTTTTTAGTATTTCACAGAACTGTGCAACCATCAGCACAATAGATTTTAGAATATTTTTATAACCCCCCAAAGAAACCTTTTACTCATTAGTACTTACTCCTTATTCTCCCCAACCCCCTGAAGCCTTAGACAACCAATAATGTACTGTCTGTCTCTATAATTTGAAGCAAAGGGCTTTATTTTGTTTTGTTTTTCTTGTTTTTTTTTTTTTTAATTTTACCATTTTAACCATTTTTATGTATACAGTTCAGTTGCGTTAAGTACATTCACATTGTTGCTCAATCATGACCATTCAGCTCCAGGATTTTTCATCTTCCCAAACTAACACTCTGTACCCATTAAACTATAACTTTCATCCCTACTCCAGCCCTTGGCAACCACCATTCTATTTTCTGTCTCTATGAGTTCGACTACTCTAGGTATGTCATATAAGTGGAATCAGATAGTATTTGTTCTTTTGTGACTGGCTTATTTCACTTAGTATAATGTCTTCAAAATTCATCCATGTTGTAGCATGTGCCAGAATTCCTCTCCTTTTTTTTTTTTTTTTTTTTTTTGCGGTACGCGGGCCTCTCACTGTTGTGGCCTCTCCCGTTGCGGAGCACAGGCTCCGGATGTGCAAGCTCAGAGGCCATGGCTCACGGGCCCAGCCGCTCCGTGGCATGTGGGATCTTCCCGGACCGAGGCACGAACCCGTGTCCCCTGCATCGGCAGGCGGACTCTCAACCACTGCGCCACCAGGGAAGCCCTCCTCTCCTTTTTAAGGTTGGATAATATTCCATTGCATGTATACACCACATTTTGTTTATTCAATCATCTGTCAGTAGACACTTGGGTTGCTTTCATCTTTTGGCTATTGTGAATAATGCTGTTGTGAACATGGGCATACAAATATCTGTCTGAGTTACTGCTTTCAGTTCTTTTTGGTAGATACCCATAAGTGCAATGGCTGGATTATATGGTACTTCTATGTGTAGTTTTTTGAGAAACTGCTGTACTGATTTTCATAAAGGCCACACCATTTTTCATTCCTAACAGCAATTCACAAGGGTTCCAATTTCTCCTCATCCTTGCTAACACTTGTTATATTCTGGGTTTTTTTGATAGTAGCCATCCTAATGCGTGTAAAGTGATATCTCATTATGACTTTGATTTGCATTTCCCTAATGATTAGTGATGCTGATCATCTTTTCATGTGCTTAAAAGATATACAAAAGCCCTTTGTGTATCTTCTTTGGAGAAATGGCTATTCAAGTCCTTTGCCCATTTTTAAATTGCATTGTTTGTTTTTTGTTGTTGCTGAGTTGTAGGAGTTATTGACATATTCTGGATATTAACCCCTTATCAGATATATGATTTGCAAATATTTTCTCCTATTCCATGGGTTGCCTTTTTACTATGTTAATAGACTCCTTCAATGTACAAAAGTTTAAAAATTTTGTGCTGTCCAATTGATCTATTTTTTCTTTCATTGCCCGTGTCTTTGGTATTATATCTAAGAAATCCTTGCCAGAGCCAATGTCATAAAGCTTTCCCCCTGTGCTCTCTTCTAAGAGTGTTATAGTTTTAGCTCTTATGTTCAGGATTTTGATCCATTTTGAGTTAATTTTTGTATGATATAAGGGACCAACTTCGTTGTTTTATATGTGTATAACCAGTTTTTTCAACACCAATGTTGAAAGCAAAGGAAGCTCTCAAAGGAAAAGTTAATGTTTTATTTTGAGGTCCTTTTAAGCAGAGCCAGTGGCAAGAACTTATTTACAGATAGTTTATTTGGCAAGTGATCTCAGGAATCAGGAGTGAGGGAAAAGGAAGATTGACACAAGGAAGGACAGAAACCCAGTATAAAGGTATATTATGGAGGTTGCTGCCATAAATGACAGACTCTTGGTTCACAGCAGCACTGTTTACAATAGCCAGGACATGGAAGCCACCTAAGTGTCCATCAACAGATGAATAGATAAAGAAGATGTGGCACATATATACAATGGAATATTACTCAGCCATAAAAAAGAATGAAATATTGCCATTTGCAGCAACATAGGCAGACCTAGAGATTATCATACTGAGTCAGACAGAGAAAGACAAATATAATATGATAACAAATATAATACGATAACACTTATATGTGGAATCTAAAAAAATAGTATTTTTTTAAGAATGTTTACCAAAGGGGAAGGGGTGGGAGAAGTATAAATTAGGAGTTTGGGATTAACATATACATTATACTATATATAAAACAGATGAACAACAAGGACCTACTGTAGAGCACAGGGAACTATGTTCAATATCTTGTAATAACCTACAATGGAAAAGAATTGAACAGAATATATAGATAAATACATATATATAAATTTTTAAAAAGGAAGAAAGTGATCAAGGTCGTGTAGGAGATACATATGGGAGGGAGAGGAGGTTTCTAGTAATGGGTAACAAAGGCTTCAAGAAAGGTCACATGTAAACTGAGTCTTGAAAAATGAGGTTTATATATTGATTCACTCAAAAAATATTTATTGATGGCCTTTTGTGTGCCAGAGACTTTACTAGGAGCTAGGGATTCTGTGGTGAGCAAACAAAAATAGTCCCTGCCCTACTTATACTCTAAAAGAAAGACACATGATTTATAAATTAATTTATCAAATTAATAAGCAAGATAACATAAGATAGTGGTAAGCGCTATCAAGGAAACAAAACATGACAATTTGATAGAGCGTCGAGCTGGGATTGGAGGGGTATGACTGTGGATACGGTGATCACAAAATTCTCTAAGGCGAACACATTTAAGTGGAGACCTGAACAGTGATAAGAAGGTGTCAATCCCATAACTATCAGAGGAAACTGTTCTAGACTAAGAAAGTGCAAAGGCCAGATGCAGGGAAAGGGCTTGCACATTTAAGGAATGGAAATAAAGGCAGTGATTCTGGAGAGTAAGTGCCAGGGATGGAAGAAGGCTATGCAATGAAGTCAGACGGATGGGCACAGGCCAGGTCACACAGGACCCAGTGGGGATCCCACCCAGTAAGGCCTCTGGAGTTAATTTTTGTGCCAGGAACGTCACGGGAGGGTTTTCAGCAGGAGAGTGAACTAATACAATTTATGTGTTAAAAGCTCATTCTGACTGCTGGGTCAAAAACAGACCACGCAGGACAGGAGCAGAAGGGCTCAGTCCAGTGCTGAGGCTCCTGAAGATGTCACCCAGGTTGGACTTGGGGATGGCTTGGTCCAGGCTGGTGGCAGTAGAAACAGAGAGGAGGGGAAGTTTAAGATTCAGCGTTGGAGGTGGGCTTGAGATTGCCTTGGTTGTACTGAGATGATAGCTGGAGGCATGGACTGAAGTGCCAAGTCAGGCAAGAGGCTTATAAGGAAATGAGGCCTTTTCCCTCCTTGAATGGTTTAAGAGGGCCACTGATGAATACATGATGGAGATGTGGCTTTGAAAGAGATCAAGATGGTGAACACTATGCAAAGGGACTTAATCGGACTTAATTCTGCAGGCAATAGGGAATAATTGAAGGTTTTTTAAACAAAAGGGTGATAGGAAGCAAGCTGCATTCTTTGTCTTGTCACCATTGGGTCAAATAGCTCATAAATTTAACCAGAAAAACAACTACAACAATAGTGTGCATAAGTGTGAGTGTGTGTGTGTGTGTGTGTGTATTTAAGCAAGGAAAGAAAGAGCCATTTGGACAGTAAAACCAGTGACCTTCTTCTTCAGAGGTTAATTTACTTCTCTGTTTATTGATGTTGCTATGGTGATGCTAAAACGCCAGCCAGGAGGACAGAGAACAGTTGACTGTCTCTGCACTTAATAATCTGATTTTATGTAAGACATCAAGAAAGAATGCAATAACTCAGGCCCTTTGCTGCGAGCATTAAAAGAAACCAGATGAGGCTGAGCTCACATCCTTTCCAGCCACAACAGTGCCCCTCCTTGGGTGCAGGGTTTCAGGCCCAGCTGTCTTGGCACTGCCCAGCCTGACATTTGCAGGAACTCACCCTGCATTTTGCCCCCTCTCTCCCTTTCACCCCCTCAAACGAGAATATTGCAAACAGCCCACAGAGTGAAATAAAACCACAAGGAAATAGAAAAGGAATTCTGCCTATAAAAGGGGATTTGCAAAGGGAAGCTAGTTTCATTGGTGGATGGAAATGACTCCCTCCCAGAGTATTAGCTGATATGGCCCTGAGCATGGGAATTGGAGAAGCTAGAGATTTTTATTTAGATTTGGATTTTTCCACTTTCTTTCAGGAAGTTGACGTTTGGAAGCTGGTGGTCAAGGTATTTTTCCCCTTAATTAGAAACACATTCTTTCTGTTGTTGTTTAGGATAAAACCACTGAATTTTTCACTTTTCTCAGTGTCATGGTAAGGTTGTGTCCTCTAACTGGATTTTTTGATGAGAGCAGTAAAAAACAAAAAGGGACCTTTCATCATTCCAAATTCTAAACTCTGAGCATTGCAGATTTTTAAATAATATCTCACTTAAACCTCCTAGCAATCATAGAAAATATTAGTATTATCCTAATCTCATAGATGAGGAAGCTGGGGCTTCACTGGTGTGGCGGCCCACTGATTATTACGGCGTTATGTGTTATGTGATTTGAGCAATAACAAGAAAGCCTGCTGCCATTCTGAAATAGCTGGGACTAGACAGTTTTACATGAATAAACTTCTCCTTTGCTCAAACATTAGAGGATTTCAAGAATGGTTCAAAGTCCAGTGCAAAATTAAGTTTAAACCTCATAGCTTTGACAACCCTGTATTTAACAGAGTGAAAGCTCCCTTTCTCCCAGTCTGTGATGACTTTGTAAAATCACAATATCCACAGCACGTGCTAGAATGAGATTCTGAATCAATATGATGTATACACACTTAAAATCTGATGAAACTATCCTGAGATTCAAAGGCTAATATATTTATTCAACATAACCCAGAACCATTTTTAAGATAAATTAAACAAATATATTCACCCTTGCCATCTGCTCCAGGTTAATTTTCCAATAGTAAAGAAAAATGCTGCAAATCACAATAATAAGACTTCTATTTGACCATCCTCTTTTACAATCTAGCATGAGGGGCCTTAAAATGAGCATCTTTAAAGTATATGCATGGCAAGAAGTAGAATGCCCATATGTAACGAGTGCAAAGGAATATATTGATAATTTTAAAGTGCTCATTTTATCAACAGATGCATGAACAAATAAGATGTGATACACACACACACACACACACACAATGGAATACTACTCAGCCATAATACAGAATGAAATTTTGCCATTTGCAACAACATGAATGGACTTGGAGGGCATTATGCTAGGTGAAATAAGTCAGAGAAAGACCAATACTGTATGATATCACATATATGTGAAATCTAAAAAATAAAACAAATGAGTGAATATAACAAAACAGAAACAGACTCACAGATGTAAAGAACAAACTAGTGGTAACCAGTGGCGAATGGGAAGGGGGGGAGGGGCAACAGAGCGATGGGGGTTAAGAGGTGTAAACTACTAAGTATAAAATAAATAAGCTACAATGATATATAATATGTACAACACAGGGAATATAGTCAATATTTTATAATACTGTAAATGGAATATAACCTTTAAAAATTGTGAATCAATATATTGTACACCTACCTGAAAGTTATATAATATTGTTCATCAACTATACCTCAATAATAAAAAAAAAATGTACTCATTTTAAAGTTCATTCCTGCCCAAGTGCTAGAACAAGACATTGGGGAGTTGTTGCACAGTTTGCATAGTGCCAACTGTCCGATACGCTTGGTGGAGAAGTCCAATGGGGGTGATCACTGACTTGGTGAAGGGCAAAGCGGGGCAAAGCAGTCTCCTTCAAGAGTATTAAGTCTCAACTTCAATATCTCTTCTTTAGGGAGGATTCCCCTGACACTTCAGACTGGGCACTGTCCCTTGATACATCTACACTCTCACTCTCCAACTTTCATTCATCACATTTGTCACGGATGTAATTTAAACCATTATTTGGGTAAAAATTTGTTCATGAGTGTCTTCTACACTACAACATAAGGTCCATGAGATGATGTCTGTCCTGTCACTTTTTGAAGGTAAATAAGAAGACTTACCACTCAACGATTAGCACAAAACCCCTCCAAAATCTCAAAAATGCCTTCCAGCCTTCAGCAGTGCATAGTAGAGATGATGGCCCCTACGCTCCTGAGGACTCTTTATGGCAACATAGGTGTCTGGTAAGAAGGGAGTGGGAGTGAAGGAGTAAACACCCTCACCTCTGCCGCTATCACGTCCTTTCTCTAATCTCTTATCGTTCCTTTCCATGGGCCAAACCCAACAGAAGCCAGTGGGCAAGGGAGTCTGGACAATACAGTCCAAAGACATCGCATCCCAAGGCACAGACTAGCCCAGAGAAGGGCATAGAATGGATCTAGTGGAGCAAATTTTGTGGGATAATAATATACTTAGTCTTTGCCCTGGGTTCCTGGCACAAAGCTCCCCAAACCATTGTAATTTCCTAAGTGATAAGATTATCTTTTGTTATTCATGACAAGCTCTTTCAATCACACCTGAGTTTATGCTAATGAGGTGATTTAGAGCGAGGTCCCAACGAACCTCAGGATGGGGCTGGTCACCAAAAAAGATCAAGTGATTAAAGGGTTGGGGGACTTCTCTGGTGATCCAGTGGTTAAGACTCCATGCTCCCAATGCAGGGGGCCTGGGTTCAATTCCCTGGTCAGAGAACTAGATCCCACATACCACAAGTAAAGATCCAGCGTGCGGCGACTAAGACCCGGCACAGCCAAATAAATAAATAAATATTTAAAAAAAAAAAAAAAAGGCTTAAGACCAGACACGGAAGGCCATGTATTAAAGGGTTGGAACTTTTGGTCCTACCCATTGACCTCTGGGAAGGGGAGGGGTGCTGGAGACTAAAACTCTATAAAAATTCTAGAACAGCAAGATCTGATGAGCTTCTGGGTTGGTGAACACTTGGAGGTGGTGAGAGAGTGGTGTGTCTAGAAAATGCATGGAAGCTCCATAGCCCTTTCCATACAACTTACCTTGTGCATCTGTCTCTTCCATCTGACTGATCCTGAGTTATATCCTTTTATAATAAACTAGTAGTCTAGTAAGTGAATGCTTTCCTGAGTTCTGTGAGCTGCTCTAGCAAATAAATTGAAACCAAGGAGGGCATCATAGGCACGTGAGATTCACAGCCCCTAGGTCAGAAGTACAGGTGGAAACCAGGGACATGAGATTCCCGTTGGCAGTAGGGGGAGGGGGAGGGCTGTCTTGTATGACTGAGCCCTTAACCTGTGGGATCTGAGCTCTCTCCAGTTAGATAGCATCAGAACTGAATTAAACTGTAGGACACCCAGGTGGTGTTGCAGAATTGCTTGATGTATGGAAAACTCAAAGGTCTGGTGTCAGAAGGGAACCAGCATTGTAGAAGGGGATTGAGAGGAGAGGAGACACACAGGAGTGTGGTTTTCCTTAGACCAGCACAGCAGGGAAACTCTCACATTTGTCAACTTGACAGTTATCAAAGCACTCCTTCAATCCTCAAAGCAGGGGATTGGGAAACTGACAATGGTATGAAATAGAGGAACAGGAATTCAGGGACTTGCCCAAGGTTAAACAGCTGGACAGCACAACTCGACCTCTCCTTAAGCAATCTGACCTGCATCCAGTGTCTCTGTTGTATTTCTGCTTCCCACCTTCCCCTACCCTCCACAAACAAGATACCATTGTAGCTAGAGATTCTTTGGTGCTAGGGCTGAGCAATGCGGGTGGTTCGTGTTCTGTTTCTTTTCTGTTTATTTGGGGATTTTGCCTCTATTTATAAAATATTATCTCTGTGTGCCTGCAGTATTTGTTGTTGTTGTTGTTAATGCACCCAGAATCCTTCATACCCTGGTTTTAGGCTAACAGGACGCCTGATTAGTCACACTGAGGGGTGGGGGGGGGAGGGGGGAGGGGAAAGAAAGCGCTTGTAAACCTACACAGGGCTGCCCCCTGGGGGCCAGAAGAGTGAGCCCCTCTGGCAGGGAGCGGAGGGGCTGCAAGAGGCTGAATTAAATTGTAGGATTAAATTAAATTAATTTAATTTAATTTAAATTAAATTAGGTGAGAATGCTTGCGAGCCTCTGGGCTTGGTGGGTTTACCCCCAGAAAACTTCAGTAGTGACAGGCTATGGGGCTCTTTTATGCCAACGTATAGTTTTTCTGTGCCTTACTTTTCTCTTCCCTTAGATATCTAGATTCAGTGAAGATTACCAAAAACTAACTTTTAAAATTTAATAGGTGTTTCTTAAAGAAAACTTAAAAAAAGAAAAAAATGCTCATAATTCCAACCCCAGAGAGAACATTTTCATCTAAATCTTTCCAGTCATTATTCTCTGCATAGATATACATGCCTATTTATATAAAATTTATTTTAAAATGCAATTATTCTATACACACTGCTTTGCAGCTTACTCTTTCATCCCATATGGTGTTTTAACGGCATAGATTTTTCAAATTTTATACAGAAATTTTCTCAGCTATTTCATATCCAGAGTAATGCCATAACTAGAAATGAATGCCCTCCCCGGTGGTGATGCTGATATGGCTGGTCTGAGGCCCACATTCTGAGATCTACACAGGTGTGGTGGAAAGAACTTCGATCTAGGAGCCAAAAATGTGTTTTCAGATCTTGGCCATGGATTCTGGATAAGTTTCTAAATCTCTTAACTTTAGTTCTTTTATATAAAGAAGAGATCATAAAAATCTGAAGATGCTTAGCACAAAGTATGTATTTACAGTTTGTGGAATAGTTATATATGTATGGTTATATGGAAGTATAGCTGAATTGGAATCATATCATCACAGGACAGTTAGTTGAGGGGAAAAGCAGAACTCTTCACTCATGTCCCCAGTCCCCCCCTCACACTGCACAAAAAGAATGTTCATTAAATGGCAATGAATTTAGAGAGATAAATTGATCCCATTTTGCCTTTTCAAAGTATTCAACAAAAAAGGATCTACAACTCAAATGAGATTGGATCGCCTAGCCATCTCTGCTCACCCATCAGCAGCTGTAAGATTGAATCATTTCTTTTGCAAATACACTAACATCTCAAATATATGTCCAGATTTCATAAAATCCACTTTTCCTGTTTTTGTTCTTTTTCTATGTTTTCTGTCCTGGTGCCAGACATGTTCTTTCTTTTTCCCAAATTTCCTTTTCCATGGCCTCCCTATGAAACCGAGCTATACACTGTGGAGCTCCTGGGGATGGAAGCCTTTCTGTCCCCTATTTCTTGTTTGTAGGGAATAGACTCCAGCCTCCATGACCTTCCCTGAATCCCAAAGGGCAGATTCCAACAGTTGCTAATCAGGGAAAGGAGGAAATGCAAGGAAAAGGGAGGAGCACATATTACATACACAGTTGTGTATATACATAATGTACACAAAGTTCCCTGAGGGGGGGCCCGGGCACCCTGCTGGGGTCCAGCCACAGTTGTGTATATGCATTGTGTACCCATAGTTCCTCTGTGGACACATAGTATGTCCACTATCGTGTATGTGCATTGTGTATCCAAAGTTTTTTTTGTGGACACATACGATGTACACAGTTGTGTGTATGCAATGTGTACCCAGAGTTCCTTTGTGGAAAAATTGTATGTCCACTATCGTGTATATGCTTTGTGTACCCAAAGTTCCGTTGTGGAAACATAGTATGTACACAGTTGTGTATATGCATTGTGTACCCCCCCACCCCAGGGGTCCTGCCAGGGAGGAGGACAGATTCCACCTCAAGCGATACTCAAAACAGTATCTTTGAGCTCTTTAAAGAACTAAAACTCCCAACAAAAGGAAGATGTTAGCATTCTTCATTCTAGATAACCTCGGGAAGCTCATCAGGAGACCACCTGAGGCCAGATTTAAGGAACCAGAAAAGCTCATCAGGAGACCAGATTAAAGGAGCGCAGCAGGCCCTGCACAAACCCTGATCCTTATCAACAACCCCATCCTTGAACGATTTCTATAAAACTCCTCACCAAATTCTCCTGGTTGGGACACACAGCTTTTGGGGGCACGAGCCCACTGTGTCCCTCTTTGCCTGGCAAAGCAATAAAGCTGTTCTTTTCTGCTTCACCCAAAACTCTGTCTCTGAGATTCGATTTGGCACCAGGGCACAGAGGCCGAGTTTTCAGCATCACCTAGTCTGCTGGCTTTAACTTCTTTTCCCTCCAAGACCTTCCCTCTGGACCCCTTCACAGATCTTTCCTTAGGAAGTTCTTGGCTTCTTTAGTTTGTATCTTCATATGCATTTCTAGGAGTCTGGTGGGGCCTTGTGTTTTTCTTGCATAATCATTATCATTTGAATTTTTTTTTAAAACTGGCATTTAAAAACAGAGTATAGAATTAGACTTTTGTGTTTCTTTTCAGCTGAGGAACTTGCCAGCTATATCATCTTGTAATACTTGATAATAACTTTTTAAACAAGGACATACCCTTAATCACTCTTTGTGGCTTCCCTTAGCAGGTTAGGGGCAGAGGGAGCCATGATTGTCCTGGGAAAAATGACTTGTTCCACCTTTACTGGGAGGCCCTTGAAGGGTTGGTGGTCTAGTTTCTTACGGGTGGGGGCCATGGTAGGTGTAGATGTCAAGCTGAGTCAGTCGGTACCTGCCTGAGTCAGTCCCTGGAAGTTCTTTGTATGAAAACTGAAAGAGCAGATTCTTAAGTGCTGTTTGATTCTGGACCCCAGTGATTGAGTTATGAAGGGCCTCACACTGAGATCAAAATTGGGGGATTAGGTTATCTTGAAATACCACCCTGGGTGGGTTTAGCTTGGGGATAGGTAGTTACAGTTAGGCAAAGAAAAAGCGTAAACTAAAATAGTTTAATTAATTGACCAAATCAGGCCAAGATAAAATTTCCAAGGCTTAAATGTTCAGGTACTTACTGAGCAAATGCTGTCCTTTACTTGAATTATTTAGGTAGTTATGTCTAATTCACTTGGTTGCTATTTTCTTGTTTATTCCCATGGAGCCTAGCATACCCTCCAGCTTCTTAGTGTGAGGATCGCAAATCCTTCTCTGCAAACACACAGCAGTGGGGGAGGGGTAGAGGATGGCTGGTTTCTTTGCTGTGACCTGGTCATTTTTTATACCTCACTCTTGATTTTACATAATAATTTTTTGTATGTGTATGTGTGTCAGTTGGCTGGGGGTTATGGTTCACATAAATACATATGATATTACTCAAATCATTTTTAGAATAATTTGGTTATACTTCTGATATAAATAGAGTCCACTTATATAGAAGGGAGGTAATGCACGAGTGGAAAGAGAATGGAGTGAAGGGAAAAAAAAATACCACCTCAGAATACTCCTCTTTGGGGGCTTCCTTGGTGGCACAGTGGTTAAGAATCCGCATGCCAATTCAGGGGACGTGGGTTTGAGCCCTGGTCCGGGAAGATCCCACATGCTGTGGAGCAACTAAGCCTGTGTACCACAACTACTGAGCTTAAGTGCCACAACTACTGAATCCAGTGTGCCTAGAGCCCGTGCTCTGCAGCAAGAGAAGCCACAGCAATGAGAAGCCCATGCACCGCAACAAAGAGTAGCCCCTGCTCGCTGCAGTTAGAGAAAGCCTGCGTGCAGCAATGAAGACCAATGCAGTCAAAAATAAATAAATTTTAAAAATTTTTAAGTAAAATAAAATATAAATAAAATAATCTTTATAAAAACTACTCCTCTTTGGCATATAGGTTATTTTGGGTTGATTATTTTTGAAAAGCTGCTGACACAGGAGAATCTCTGAAAACAAGCAGAAGTTACCCTTTATACTTATATTTATAAGGGAAATCTCTATTTGTAAGGGTGTCTCTACCAGGAAGAGGAGGATGGCCAAGTCTCTAGAAACTCTTACCAATGGAGAAGGCATGGACTTAAATCCTTGTTTACTGCACTTTGCCTGTAAAACTTCCATAGGTGCCCTCCTCCCTGCCCAACACATCTTTCTTTTATCGTTAGCTGAAGGTATTTAAGGTGGTGACTTGGGCCATTTGGGGAGGTACTCAGTTTTCCTGGGTATCTGCCACATATATAGGAGGTATACATATTATTAAACTTTTGTTTTTGTCCTGTTAATTTGTCTCTTATTACACGGGGTTCTCAGCCAAGAGCCTAGAAGAGTAGGGGGGAAATTATTTTTCCTCCCCTACAGGAACTATAGGGGAGAATTTGACAAAGAAGATATTTTGAAGAATAACAAGTTAATTAGGCACCAGCTTAAAGAGAGTGAGTTTAAAGAAAATGAAAGTCTGGGCAAAATTGATGGAGATTAGATGATATTTCTGGGAATTGTGAGGATAATATCTGGGACTTGCCTTGATGATGATCTGTACATGGTTTTAAATTCTTCCTATCTTGGAAAGAACATTCTCACCCCACTGGTCTTGTCTTAAATTATAAAGTCGGTTCCATTTATTGAGTTTGTTTGTAAGCAACTCTTTGCAAGAAATTGCCCTCAGCAGGAAACCCCTTTTCTTGTCAATTTAAGCAAAGCTACATAGTAACTAACTTTTAAATCAAGGGTCCTGCGTGTTCTATGCATCTCCCACCCTAGCACACCTTTCATATCTTTTGATCACACATCTTGCCTAACCTGTTGGTTCTTTCCATAGATCAAAGAAGTAGAAATGAGGAATAAGTAATTAACAGCTGACCAGACCTCTTCTCTAGCTTCCCTTTCAGTGATCTTGCAAACAAACTGTGTGAACAAGATAGCATCTAAAGAAAGATCACAAGTCAACAAGCCTGCACACAGTAGGGGATGGTGACAATTCTGACCCCCAATCTCAATGATTAATTGAAATTACTTTTCTTTTCCCTTTAAAAACCTTCATGGCCGAACAGAATCTTGGAAAGTGGTTTTTGGGAGACACTGAGTCCAACTCCCCAGATTGCTGGCATTCTGATTAAAAGCAACTTCCCTTTCTACAAACAACTGCCTCTCAGGGGACCTGAGTTTGGTAACACTTACTATGTAGATAGTAAGGTTTCTTGGTGTGTAGGGTTCCAATCAATGGGCAAGTGTATTACCACCATCTGTTTCCTCCCCTTGCTTACACAGAGAACTGGATAAAGGGAAATAAAATTGGCAACACCATGAGATACAAGTTATGCTAGTTGGGCTGCAGCATTCCTGCCAGAGATGTCTGCATCACAACAGTCTCCACCTGCAAGAACGATATTCAGTGGCCATTCCTCAATGGGCAGTTCTGAATTCCCTCTGCAGGAGGCCAGGGAGGTGTGCTGATACCTCTGTTAAGTTAGAATGTCAGGCTTCAGGGTACAACAGGGATAGCTGTGAATTTTGGTGCATGATGAGTTATAACAATCTCCCATTTTCTTCCCTGGAGATGACTAAGCCTCATGGATACCTCGAAACATAATGGCTTCACCAGCATCTCTATTTTTTTTTTTTAACTACTATACTGGATTTTAAGCACTACATGCTCCTTTTTAAAATTTTATGTGAAGCGTGGCTAAAACAGGGAGGAGAGTTTAGGGCTCTTGGGTGAGAGTAGAGATGGGAAGAGATTAATGCATCATCCATGGTTTCAGTGGTGGGCATTCTGTTTTCAATGAGGAGCAACATTTTTCTATTTCGACTATAAGCATACTAAATTATTGAATTTTCATAAAAGTTGTTGGCTGTATTTTCTCCACTTTTTCCAGTGAAGCAAACCAAGTCTCAGAGAAGTAATGTTAACTTGATCAAGAGCACATAATCTGAGCAAGAAAGAGCTAGGCCTCCAACCTCAATCCAGTGACACCAAAGGTCAGTATCTTCCCCCTGTATACTTCTGCCATCTAAAACCCATCGCCCAGTACCCAACTCAGGCAGTAACAGGAAAGGAGTACCACTGAGGTCTGCTGCTCTGACAGTTATTCCTAAGTAGTTACCAGTTGTCTCCTCCCACTTTTGTTTTGAGGGTGGAGGCAGGTCCTGTTCATCTGCCAACTTCTTTATTCCTTAGAACTGATAGATCTTGGGATTCCAGTTCAAACTTCAGTTTGGCGAAATCTGAGACCACATCAGGATGGGTTTTTTTCTTTCTTTTTCTTTTTTTGTTTTTCCCTTAGCCAAACAGAGGCTGAATGGATGGGCTCTTGGCAACCTCATCATATCTATTATGTGCCCATCATTATTTAAACAAATGGTATTCACTGGGGTCCAAGTTAGAAGAACACGACACAGAGAAGGCTTTTTATCAGTCAGCTGGACTGCTCTTCCCTTTTCCCAAGTCTTTTGTGTTCCCTGAGGATCCCTCAAGTGTGGAGCAGCTCACAAAGGACTAAGATGGACAAAGCCGTTGTCTGGGAAGGGAGAGCCAGTCAGTCCCCTTTGCCCCTCTGCAGATGTCTTGATCCTTTTGGCTATTTTCTATCTCTATTTAAATACAAAAGTGCTGATGAAACACTGTTAAGGCACCGGGGGCCTTAGAAGTGTGTGAGTCATGTGCAGCTTTTTACAAGATCAAGTATAATAAAGAGTCAGTATAGGCACTAGGACTTAGGCAGCAGAGAAAGAATAGGTGTTGAAAGATGCTGGCTCTACAGACAGTATGCCTCAGTTCCAAGAATTATACAAGTGATCTCGAAAATGCTTTAACCTAGCAAGACTTAGATCCCCCATATGTAAATGGAACAATAATTATAGGTATTTCACAGCATTAACCAGAGGTTTAAGTGAAATATTGCATGCAGCATGGTTATTGGAACACTTCGTGCTTTTATTAAACCCTCGCTTTTATAATTATAGCTGAGGATAGATTTATGGAGGGAGGTGGCCTTGGGTCCTGGAAAGGAGAAAAATTATAGAATGTTTTAGGCCCAAGTCCAGGGAGTCATGAATTCTGGAGAATAAAAGCATCTGCAATTTATCTTTTCACTCTAGGGTATAAAGTTAGGGAAATATTTTACACATCTGAAAAGTTTCAAGTAAGCTACTCCGGTTTAACACACTGATGCTTGAACATAATTTCCCAAGCCACATTTCCACAAATAATAGTGCAGGAAATTTTTTTTTTAAGTTACCTCCTTGAATCCTATAAAAATGGGTACTTTGGTTTAATATATTTGACAAACTCAGTGTATTTGGAAACTCATCATGAATATTAGCATACAGTTTCTGAGCAGGCCTATATGAAAATAACATAATTCAGCATTAACTAAATAAATCTGAATATGAAGCATTGTTGTCTCTATTACACCTGCTGTTGTTTGGAGTGAGGGAGCAGAAAGGCACACATGACACCCTGAAGAATGGAGGTCCATGGGACCTGGTTTGGGAGCTCCGCTGATTAATCCCAAGCGTGGAGTTGGCTATAAGCTGGCTCACTCAGATGTGTGCGGTCAGCTCAAGTGTTTGCATGCAGGGCATCTAGTCCACCAAAAATGCAACAATTATGGTGACACTAGGCATTGCTCTAAAATAGTGGCTCTAAAGGGCAGTAATTCTAAAGACTCAGGAGCTGAGAAGTCTTAGCAGATTGAGCCAGGCAGCCTTACCTCAGGAGGAAATACTTTATCGTGATATGGGGACCTGGTATCAGAGTTTGAGTGGCTTTTAATTAGCTGAGTTTCCAGGATGTTATCATTATCAAATTGTTTCTAAAACCATATACAAACTTATAAAAACTTTACTCACCCCAACACTTTCCTACTGTAGTATACAGAGTATATGAAAAGTCAAGACATTAGGTAGCACTGAGAATGTAGGGGAGTATGTGTTAGATGTTGGAAAAGAGGAGAGGCAGGGGAGGAAGACAGAGAAAGAGAGAATGATGAAGCTGTGTTCTCTTAATTTGAGAATATATATATAAATGCAATATATAGAGGAATATTATTCTTCTATTGAATCAGTAACCATATTTTTAGATTATCTAGATATATAATTTGTTTTTTGGGGAGTGGAAAAACTAAAGATAATTGATGAAATTTTCAATTTTCTTTTATATATTTACAGCTACATAACTGTAGCCTAAAATTTGCTGTGACTAAGCTTTTGTGAATTACTTAGCATTTCATAGGTTGCTGGCACTGCATCATGAGAACTTCCTAATTCTGAGCTTTTTGGGTCTGAGTTCACCCACTCAGTCTAATGCACCGTGTCTTTGAAAAATCTCTTTACCCTAAGTATCTTTAGTTTCTTCCAATGTAAACTGAGAATAGTAACAGTGTTTCTGGATTTTTATGAAACAAATAATATACTGCAGTCATTCCTAAATACCTGTCCATATATTGAGGTTAGTTCCATAACAAAGTTTTCATGGGTATATAGGAGAATAAGAAAAAAAAGATCACTGTGATGAGCGTTAATCAAATTTTATACAATTTTTAAAAATGGAGATAGGGGCTTACCTTGTGGTGCGGTGGTTGAGAGTCCGCCAATGCAGGGGACATGGGTTTGTGCCCCAGTCCGGGAGGATCCCACATGCCGTGGAGCAGCTGGGCCTGTGAGCCATGGCCACTGTGCCTGCACATCCAGAGCCTGTGAACCGCAACGGGAGAGGCCACGGCAGTGAGAGGCCCATGTACTGCAAAAAAAAAAAAAAAAATGGAGATAAGTTCTTTCTATGCTTTTGCTTTAAAATCTTCTTTATTTTACAAAATACCTTTTTAAGGTTTCTCCCTATTTCCCTCCTATTTTACTAGCAGGTAAAATCTCAAAGTCTCAGAATTGATGAGCTGATGATATAGAGACACTGGGCTCAACACAGATATGAGTCAGTGTTCCCATGAATTTTGCTTTTGTATGGAGTTATTCCTCTGTCTAGCAGTAGAGAGAGAGAGAGAGAGAGAGGGATCTTCAGATATAAAATTTTTGGGTGAGTCCTTCCCAAAAACAGTGTTTTTGTCAATGGTAAAAAGCTGAAAGCCTTCCCACTAAAATCTGGAACAAGACAAGGATGCCCACTCTTACCACTTCCATTCAACATAGTATTGGAAGTCCTAGCCACAGCAATCATACAACAAAAAGAAATAAAAGGTATCTAATTTGGAAGAGAAGAGGTAATATTGTCATTATATGCAGATGACATGATACTATATATGGAAAACTCTAAAGACTCCACACAAAAACTACTAGAACTGATAAACAAATTGAGCAAGGTAGCAGGATACAAGATTAACATACAGAAATCTGTTGCATTTCTGAAATATCAGAAAAGGAAAGTAAAAAAAAAAAATCTCTTTTAAAATCATATAAAAAATACTGAGGAATAAATCTGACCAAGGAGGTGAAAGCAATCTACAGATTTGATGCCTATCAAGTCACCCATGACATTTTTCACAGAACTAGAAAAAATAATCATAAAATTTATATGGAAGCATAAATGACCCAGAATTGCCAAAGCAACCCTGAGGAAAAAGAACAAAGCTGGAAGTATAACCCTCCCAGACTTCAGACAATACTACAAAGCTATAGTAATCAAAACAGTATGGTAAGGAATAAAGACGCAGATGTAGAGAATGGACTTGAGGACACGGGGAGGGGGAAGGGTAAGCTGTGATGAAGTGAGAGAGTGGCATGGACATATATACACTACCAAATGTAAAATAGATAGCTAGTGGGAAGCACCTGCATAGCACAGGGAGATCAGCTGGGTGCCTTGTGACCACCTAGCAGGGTAGGATAGGGAGGATGGAAGGGAGACTCAAGAGGGAGGAGATATGGGGATATATGTATATGTATAGCTGATTCACTTTGTTATAAAGCAGAAACCAACACACCATTGTAAAACAATTATACTCCAATAAAGATGTTAAAAAAAAAAACAAAACAACCCAGTATGGTATTGGCACAAAAACGGATGTATAGATCAATGGAACAGAATAGAAAGCCAGAAATAAACCCACACACCTACAGTCAGGAGGCAAGAATATACAATAGAGAAAGGACAGTCTCTTCAAAGAGTGGTATTGTGAAAGCTGGACAGCTGCATGTAAATCAATGAAGTTAGAACACACCCTCATGCCATACAAAAAAATAAACTCAAAATGGCTTAAAGACTTAAATATAAAACTGGACACCATAAAACTCTTAGAAGAGAACATAGGCAAAACATAAATCATAATCTCTGACATAAATCATACCAATGTTTTCTTAGGTCAGTCTCCCAAGGCAATAGAAATAAAAGCAAAAATAAACAAATGGGACCCAATCAAAACATAAGTTTCTGCACAGCAAAGGAAACCATAAACAAAACAAAAAGACAACCTAAGGACTGGGAGAAAATATTTGCAAATGATGCAACTGACAAAGGCTTAATTTCCAACATATACAAACAGCTCTTACAACTCAACAACAAAAAAAAAAACAACCCAATCAAAACATGGGCAGAAGACCTAAATAGATGTTTCTCCAAAGAAGACATAGAGAAGGCCAAAAGTCACAAGAAGAGATGCTCAACATCACTAATCATTAGAGAAATGCAAATCAAAACTACAGTGAGGTGTCACCTCACACCGGTCAGAATGTCCAGCATTAAAAAGTCTACAAATAACAAATGCTGGAAAGGCTGTGAGAAAAAGGAACACTCCTATACTGTTGGTGGGAATATAAATTGGTGCAGCCACTATGGAGAACAGTATGGAGGTTCCTTAGAAAACTAGGAATAGAGTTGCCATATGATCCAGCAATCCCACTGCTGGGCATATATCTGGACAAAACTGTAATTTAAAAAGATCCCACTACTAGGCATATACCCTGAGAAAACCATAATTCAAAAAGAGACATGTACCAAAATGTTCATTGCAGCTCTATTCACAATAGCCCAGAGATGGAAACAACCCAAGTGTCCATCATCGGATGAATGGATAAAGAAGATGTGGCACAAATATACAATGGAATATTACTCAGCCATAAAAAGAAACGAAACTGAGCTATTTGTAATGAGGTGGATAGACCTAGAGTCTGTCATACAGAGTGAAGTAAGTCAGAAAGAGAAAGACAAATACCATATGCTAACACATATATATGGAATTTAAGAAAAAAAATGTCATGAAGAACTTAGGGGTAAAACAGGAATAGAGACACAGACCTACTGGGGGTGGGCTTGGGGATATCGGGGAGCTGTGACGGGGCGGGGGAGAGGCATGGACGTGTATACACTGCCAGGCGTGGGGTGGATGGATGGTGGGGGGTGGCCGTGTGGCCCGGGGGGATCGGCTCGGTGCTTTGTGGCTGCCTGGAGGGGTGGGATGGGGAGGGTGGGAGGGAGGGAGATGCAGGAGGGAGGGGATGTGGGAACAGATGTATATGTATGACTGATTCACTTTGTTGTAAAGCAGAGACTAATAAAAAAAAATAAAAATAAAAATAAATAAAAATTTAAAAAAAGATACATGAACGCCTATGTTCATAGTAGCACTATTCACAATAGCCAAGACTTGAGAACAACCTAAATGTCCATCGACAGATGAATGGATAAAGAAGATGTGGTACATATATACAATAGAATACTACTCATCCATAAGAAAGAATGAAATAATGCCATTTGTAGCAACATGGATGTACCTAAAGATTATCATACTAAGTGAACTAAATCAGAAACAGAAAGACAAATACCATATGATATCACTTATATATGGAATCTAAAATATGACACAAATGAACTTATCTATGAAACAGTCTCACAGACATAGAGAACAGACTTCTTGTTGCCAAGGGGGGTGGGGGAGGGAGGGATTGGAGTTTGGGATTAGCAGATGAAAATTATTTTAACATAGAATGGATAAACAACAAGGTCCTACTATATAGCACAGGGAACTATATTCAATATCCTGTGATAACAGAAAAGAATATGAAAAAGAATATATATATATTTGGTTTATATATATATAAAACAAATCACTTTGCTGTATACCAGAAACTAACACATTATAAATCATTATATACTTCAGTTTCAAAAAAAAGTGTTTTGGGGGCTTTCCTGGTGGCGCAGTGGTTAAGAAACCACCTGTGGGCTGCCAGGGCTCAGCGGGCGCTCGGGCTCCAAGTGCACAGGATGAAGATTAAGAAGGTGAACAGCACCACCAAGACACAGTGCATCACCTCCCACAGCCACGTGAAGGAGCTGGAGCTGGACGAGAGAGGCCTGGCCAAGGCAGTGGCCTCGGGGCTCACGGGCCAGGAGACCGCGCGCAAGGCATGTAGTGTGATAGTGGAATTAATCAAAAGCAAGAAATTGCCTGGAAGTGCTGTCTTGTTGGCAGGGCCTCCTGGAACTGGAGAGACAGGTCTAGCTCTGGCTATTGCTCAGGAACTGGGTAGTAAGGTCCCTTTCTGCTGGATGGTGGGGAGTGAAGTTTACTCCACGGAGATCAAGGAGACAGAAGTGCTGATGGAGAACTTCCGCAGAGCCATTGGGCTGCGGCTAAAGGAGACCAAGGAGGTATATGAAGGTGAGGTCATAGAGCTCACCCCATGTGAGACGGAGAACCGCATGGAGGGCTAGGGCAAGACCATCAGCCACATGATCATAGGGCTCAAGACAGCCAAGGGGACCAAGCAGTTGAAACTGGATGCCAGAGTTTTTGAAAGTCTGCAGAAAGAGTAAAAGCTGGAGATGTGATCTACATCGAAGCCAACAGTGGGGCCGTGAAGAGGCAGGGTAGGTGTGACACCTACGCCACAGAATTCGACCTTGAAGCTGAAGAGTACGTCCCCTTGCCCAAGGGGGATGTGCACAAGAAGAAGGAAATCATCCAAGACATGACCTTGCATGACTTGGACGTGGCCAACGCATGGCCCCAGGGGGGACATGACATCCTGTCCCTGATGGGCCAGCTCATGAAGCCAAAGAAGATGGAGATCACAGACAAACTCTGAGGGGAGATTAACAAGGTGGTGAACAAGTACATCCACCAGGGCGTGGCAGAGCTGGTTCTGGGGGTTCTGTTCATTGATGAGGTCCACATGCTGGACATCGAGTGCTTCACCTACCTGCACCAGGCGCTGGAGTCTTCCATTGCCCCCACTGTCATCTTTGCGTCCAACCGAGGCAACTGTGTCATCAGGGGCACGGAGGACATCACCTCTCCTCAAGGCATCCCTCTCGACCTTCTGGACCAAGTGATGATCATCCGGACCATGATGTACACCCTGCAGGAGTTGAAACAGTTCATTAAAATCCGAGCTCAGACAGAGGGAATCAACATCAGTGAGAAAGCGCTGAACCACCTGGGGGAGATTGGTACCAAGACCACTCTGAGGTACACGGTGCAGCTGCTGACCCTGGCCAACCTGCTGGCCAAGATCAACGGGAAGGACGGCACTGAGAAGGAGCACGTCGAGAAGATCAGTGAGCTCTTCTATGATGCCAAGTCCTCAGCCAAAATCCTGGCTGACCAGCAGGACAAGTACAAGAAGTGAGACAGCCGAGGTCTTCTGCAAGGAGACTCTGGGTGGGCCCGGTCCCAGTCCAGCCTGTGGGTAGGATGCTTGCCCCCAGGTTGGGCTCTGTCCTCACTCGGGCGGGTGGCAGTGTTGTCAGTTTAGCATAGAAGGGTTTCTTTTTAAATTATTGTGACTCCTCCCGTGGTTGCACTGAAGAACCCTGCCTTATCTGGTGTGTTTTCTAATAAACGCTGATAGGTTATTTTGATGATTAAAAAAAAAAAAAGCCGCCTGCCAATGCAGGGGACATGGGTTCAAGCCCTGGTCCAGGAAGATCCCACATGCTGCAGAGCTACTAAGCCTGTACGCCACAACTACTGAGCCTGCGCTCTAGAGCCCACGAGCCACAACTACTGAGCCCACGTGCCACAACTACTGAAGCCCACGCACCTAGAGCCCGTGCTCCACAGCAAGACAAGCCACTGCAATGAGAAGCCCGCATACCGCAACGAAGAGTAGCCCCTGCTCGCCACAACTAGAGAAAGCCTGCGTGCAGCAATGAAGATCCAATGCAGCCAAAAATAAATAAATAAATTTTTTTAAAAAAAGTGTTTTTGAACAGCTGCCTTAGAGATGTCATTGGTGTCTATAGAACCAAAGTGAATTGCTCCCAAGGGCATGGTATGGCCTGATTAGCACTGAACTTCTACAGACAGCAACAGGCAATAGAATTGGGAGAGAGCCATGGGACTTCCTTATCCAAATGTGTCTGGCCAGTGTCACAAAGCCAAATATGACTTTGAGTCCTGTGAGTCATTGGCACTTTCTGTCTCTTTTCTCCCCTATTCATGTTAATTGCTATAGGCTCATTTCTTAATTCACTTGAGAGACATTCACTGGGGTCCATTTTTTGTCAGGTATCAGGTTGAGTAGTTTACATACATTATTATCTCATTTAATTCATTCAACAGTTTAGTGAGGCAGGCATTATTTTCATCTTCAATTTTCACAGATGAGGAAAAGGGCTCAGACACCTATGTGCTGTACAAGGGCCACTGATCAAGAGTCATCTAACAGGGTTCAAGCTCAGGTGTCTCACATTCCGAAGGTCACAGCATGGACCATGGAAAGACAGGTCCTTCTGTATCACAGGCAGACCTATGGTGGCAACATTATAAGCAAGGACTTGGAAACATGCAGACCTCAGTTGTTGCTGATATCGTTTTTAGTTTGTTTGGAAAATTAAGAAAGTAATTGTCTAACATTGATGGTTGTTGTCATGACTAAATTAAATACTGTATATAAAATCCTAGAACATAATAAGCTTTTATGAAATGGTGACTATCAATAATAATGTTAACAATAGTAATTGGACTTTGATGTGGGTGGTATGACACTTTGTAGGAGGTAAGAAAATATATATAACAACGTGAAGTATAGCAGGAAGTTTGGGAGTTGGGTAGCCGGCTTGAGGAATTGTAATTAGAGATACAAAGATCACTGGAGGTGGGTTCCAGTGTGGTGAGGGCCTCCTCGTTGAGTCCATCCTGGCCTGGTGGGCCCCAGCAGCCTAAGAGATGGAGTAGAAGTTTGTGTGTGGCCACCGAGTTCACAGAGCTTTGTTCCACTCCTGCTGGGGAGGGACATGATCAGTGAGGGATGAGATTCATGCAGCTGAGACCTTGCGAAAGGAGTCTGTATGGATGAGAAGCTGAGCCAGGCTCCCCAGGGGAAGCCCTCCACCCTGGCTGTCTGGTTTGTATTAAATGGAGTCAGTCTCTGATTACCTTGGCCAAAACCCCTTTCCCCAGTGGCCCAGGAACTGAAAGATTAGGATCCTTCTGGCAGCTGCTGGCACGTTCTGAACCACAATGTTTGAATTTACTCCAAGGCTGGGAACCAGCTGCCCCATGGAGTGAAAGACGAGGGAATTTCACATGTGCAAGAACCTGAAAGCGGGGAACTTGCTCTGGAAGGAAATGAAGTCATAGCTCTTGCAAGCACAGCATTTCCTCCAGACTGGGGGATCACAGCCATGACTTAGACAGCTTGAGAAACTAAAATCCACTATTATAATGTATATTTAGAAGGGGAAAAATTTAGGGAGTGTGGCATGTTTATTTATCATTTATTTGCACACATTTTCAGTGTAGATAAGGCACATCCTTCTCCAGAGGATGACTCATTTCTCTTGGTTTTTATCTTGGGCTTCGTCTGAGAGGAGTGAGGAGTAGTGTGCTTAACTTTAATAAATTTTCTTGCATTTCCTATACATTTATACATATCTCCTCAAGAAATAGCTTAGTTAATAGTTACTGAGTGTCTGCCAACTGAATTGTCATAGATAAATATATATATTTATGGCAGTGTATTTATATTGTGATAGGAACATACACACATATATTTAACTTATTTTGAAATAATTATAGATCTACAGGAAGTGGCAAAGATAGTATAGAGAGGTTCCTGTGTACACTTCCCCCAGTTTTCTCCAATGATTATATCTTACCTAACAACAGTGCTATATCAAAACCAGGAAACTAATATTGGTACAAGGTATGCATAGGTCTATGTCATTTTGTTACATTTACAGGTTAGTGTAACCACTCCCTGACTCAAGATACAGAACTATTATATCACCACAAAGGTCTTCCCCATGCTACCTCTTTATAGCCACACCCATTGCCTTGCCTCCACCATCCCTAACCCCTGGCAACCCAGTAATTTGTTCTCCATCTCTATAATTTTGACATTTTGAGAATGTTGTATAAATGGAATCACATAGGGGACCTCATAAGATTGGCTCTTCTCACTCAACGTAATGAACTTGAGATCCACCCAAGTTGCATGTATCAATAGTTCATTACCTTTTATTGCTGAGTAGTATTCTATGGTATGGTTGTACCATAATTTTTTAAAGCAAATTGTCCTTTTGAATGGACATTTTGGTTATTTCAGTTTTTTGAAATTACAAACAAAACTGCTATGAACAATAATGTATGGAATTCATTTGGATATAAGTTTTCATTGCTCTGGAGTAAATGCCCAGGAGTGTGGTTGCTAGGTTGTATGGTACGTGAATGTATAGATTTCTTTTAAGAAAGTGCCAAGTTATTTTCCAGTGACTGTACTACTCTACATTCCTACCAGCAATAGCTGAGAGATCCAGTTTCTCCACAACCTTGCCAGTATTTGGTATTGTCACTATTTTTTATTATATCTGTTTTAATAGGTTTGCAGTGACATCTTATCATAGTCTTGATTTGTAGTCCCATCAGTTGCATTGCTGTATTTAAACAGCCTTATTGGAATATAATTCACATACCATATAATTCACACTTTTAAAGTGTACAATTCAATGGCTGTTAATTTATTCACAGAGTACTGTATCCATCCCCACAACAATTTTAGAATATTTTTTCACCCCCCAAAGAGACTCCTTATCCCTTAGCCATTACCTTCAAACCTTCCACCTCCCCCCAGCACTAGGACACTACTAATCTATTTACCATCTCAATAGATTTGCCTATTCTGGACTTTTTATATAAATGGAATCATATAATATGTGGTCCTTTGTGACTGGCATCTTTCACTTAGCACAATGTTTTCAAGGTCCATCCATGTTGTAGCATATATTATTACTTCATTATTGCCAAATCATGCTCCAATGTATGGTTATGCTACGTTTTATTTATTAATTTATCAGTTGATGGATATTTGGGTTGTTCGACTTTTGGGCTATTATTAATAATGCTGCTATGAACATTTATGTGCAAGTTTTTGGTGGACATGTTATCAGTTCTCTTGGGTATACACCAAGGGGTAGAATCTCTAGATCATGTGGTAACTGTATATTTAACCATTCGAGCAACTGCAAACTGTTTTCCAAAATGGCTGCACCACTTTACATTCCCACCAGCAGTTTATAAGGGTTACAATTTCTTCCTTGCCTAAAGTGACCATTATATTTCTTTTTGATTAGTGTCATCCTACTGTGATATCTCATTGTGATTTTCATTTCCCTGAAGTCTAATGATGGTAAGCATTTTTTCATGTCTTTATTAGCCATTTGTATATTTCCTTTAGTGAACTATTTTGATACCTTGGCCACTTTTTAATTGGCTATTTGCTTTTTACTACTGAGTTTGAAGATGTGTTTATATATTTTAGACACATGTCCCTTAACAGATACAAGATTTTCTGAATTTTCTCTTATTCTGTGGGTCATCTTTTTATTTGAGACTATTTTTTGAAGCACAAAAGTTTTTAATTTTGATCATGTCCAGTTTCACTATTTTTTCCTTTGTTGCTTATGCTTTTGGTGTCATATCTAAGAAAACATTGCCTAATCCAAGAACTTGAAGATTTACACCTTTCTTTTAAGAGTTTTATACTTTTAGCTCTTACACTTAGGACTATGATACATTTTGAGTTAATTTTTCTATATGGTGTGAGGTAGGAATCCAAATTCACTCTTTTACATGTAGAGACCAGTTGTCCCAGCACCATTTGTTAAAAAGACTATTTCTCCTCCATTTAATTGTCTTGGCATTCTTTTTTCTTTTCTCTTTTTCTTTTTTTTTTTTTTTTTTTTGGTCCTGCTGCTTATGGGATCTTAGTTCCCTGACCAGGGATCAAATCAGGGCCCTTGGCACTGAAAGCACAGAGTCCTAACCACTGGACCACCAGGGAATTCCCTGTCTTGACATTCTAATCAAAATCAACTAATCAACTGACTACATGTCACACTTTTTAGAATTGTTTTTTTTTTTCTATCCTCAAACTCCAGTTCCTGAGAACTAAGCGATTTAGCTTCCAAAGGATTAACTACTGCTTGATCTAAATCTTCAGGAGCAAGGATTTTAAAACTGTGAAGAGTCACTTGCCCCTTATGTTAAATGAGATCCAGATACTTTTTTAGAGAGTAACTTTAGATCTGGATGAGAGGAAATACCTAGTGGCTTTGGATAACTATGGGGAGAAGGGGAATAGGAGAAGGGGGCCAAGAATACATGACAATCCCAAAGATCAACTTTACTTTTTCAGTTTTTTCAGCTGTACCTTTAATTAGTCTTGGGTTTTGATTGTTCGGCCTCCCTCTAGTCTCCACAGTACAGTATGGCCTCACTCTGGCTAAAAATGCAAGATTTTGCATCAGATAAACATGGGATCCAATCCCAGATCCTTTGTTGCTTCCTACCTGTTTGATCTCTTCAAACTTCAGTTTCTTCTTTTGCAAATTTGAGATAACAATTATGTCTACCTCAATGGATTGTTTGAGCACGAGGTAATACAGGTAAATATGTAGCACTACCATGGCATATTAAAAATATTATCCCTTATTATTTTCTCTATCCAAAATAAAACCTTATCTGTCCTGTGTTCTATTCCCTTGGATCCTGCTTTGTAAGATGGGATAATCCGCTAATATGATTTTAAAAAATCCTACTAACCTCTTAGTAGGTTTGACATATTTTTCTTTAGGGGAGTAGAGAAGATTTCAATTTTCTTGTATGCTTTAATTTCCTGAGTGTATTACAAGCTGTATTACATTACATTTACTATTTGGGGGTTTTAAGGGTCCTAACGTGATACTAAGCTTCTATTAACATGTGATAGAAAGGGAAAAAGTCCAGGAATCTGTAAAACCCCAAGGCCCTTCTACCTACTCCCTATGACTGTAGGCAAGTTGCTCACCTGCTGTGAGCCTCACTGTCACCACTTGTAAAATGGGGATAAAATACCAGCCTGGACTCTTGCGCAGAGTTGCTATGACATTCAAAGGAGGTAAAAACTGTGCAGAGCTTTAAAAATTGTAAAGTTTGCTGTATCTGTAAGATGGCTTTTATTATTTCATTGAAGTATACAACCAGTGAACTCTTTGACAAAATATCAATATTAAATTTTTTTGTTATTTTTCATTAATATTGTACTACTGTATCAGTGGCCTTAAGAGATATAAAAGAGGACAGTAAGGTCAAAAGCTTTAGCTATGAAACAAAGCAGGGAGTCAAATTCAGAATGCACAGTTGTGGTTCAAGGCTGTAAGATGTTTTGAAGGGTTAATGCTCATTGTTTTTGCATTCTTTTCTGAAACCTTAGTGGGCTGGCTCTCTCAAGGCTTTCTTTCTTAGTGGTATGATCTTTGGTAACAGGAAATAGATGAACTCAACTTATAATTTTCAGAGCCTTAATTTTAGGGCCAAAGAAATGGTCCCACAGGCTTTTGTCTGGTCATTTAAGAAACCTGATACTCCATTGTGTGTGTCTGTATGTGTGTGCGTGCATGCACACATGGTCACAGCAAACGTATTTGAAATTCACTGATTCTTACAATTTAACATCAGGTTCTTTTGTTACATTCAAATACAATTAAATTATTTTGTATTTAAAAATAGGAACTATCCATTTCCCTAAAAGTAGCCTTAACCCCTCTCCTTCCATCTGAATATTTACAAAGAAAAATGTCTAAGATGATGGTCACCTAACGATACTGATGATTAATTCTGTATGGTATAGTTTCGGGGGAAATTTTACTGTCACCTTTATATTTTCCTATTTTTTTGAGGGTTTTCCCCCTAACTTTTTATTTTAAAATAATTGTAAACACAAAGTTAGGAAAATAGGAGTCCCATGTAGCTTCTCCCTACGGAAACAACTTATGACTATAGTACAATGGCAAAGCCAGGAAATTGACTTTGGAACCATACAAACTACAGACTTGATTCTGATTTCACCAGTTTCAACATGCACTGATTTGTGGCGACACCCCATCTTAACTCTATTTACCCCTCAGTGAGCACTGCTATTATAGTGGTAGGGTGGGGTGCAGAGCACGCTACACTTTAAAGGGATAAACACAGACCTACTTCAAAAAGGCACATTATTGTCCATATGGTAACAAATTGGCAGGAACTTACCTCATCCTTTCAAAATGACTGGTCAGGATGTGCTTGAGCTTATAACAGTCCTGAAGGCCAGTTGTTAAATATTCAGGAATTTTGTCATTGGTAGCTTGAAATCAGCCATGGTGGAAGCATTTACCTCAGAGAAATCTGCAAAGAGTATAAACCAAGGCTCGCCCTCTCTTTCTTGAGCCTGCTGACCAGCACATCGCTGTTTGCCTGGCCGTTGACAGCTTGTCTTGGCTGATCCAATTTCCCCATATACATCTCCTCAATTCGGTCTCGGTAAAACCTTATTCCCCAGTAGGATGTTTCCTTATCATTCATGATGCTTTTTTCCTCAGGGCTGTAGACTAGGCAGCTAGATAGTCTAAAAAAAAAAAAAAAAGAATTTTCTGTTAATGGATTCTAATACCTTCATTATGGCCTTTCTTGGTAACTCACTTTCATTTTGCCCAGGGACTTTCTGGAAGATGTATTTGTTTTTAACTCCAAGAGAAGGTTTGGGTGTGTGAGAGAGAGAGGCAGTAGAAGGACTAGTGGGAGGTAGAAGGAGCAATGGGGTCCTGAGTGTCCTCTCCATTCCCACCAAGCGGGCAGTGTTGAGTCATCCACACTCAGGGTCAGCCCTGCCTTGACTCCCCCAGTCCCATCTTTTTCTCTGTAGGCTGCGGGAAGTCAGTGGTCCCTTCTGTTGAGGCAGAGGATGGGAAATGGGAAGAGAACCTTGCTTTCCACTTGAAAAGGGGTCAAAAGGCAAAGGGATTCTTTGCAGATCACAGTGGATTCATAAGCTTTCATATAGTGAAGGGCCGTATCCTTTCATCGTTAGTCAACAAGTGTGCTGTGTTTCCTGGTACCCTTAGTACATTACTTGTAGACAGAAAAAGAGTAGAAACAAAAACAAAACTTTGCTATTCTGTCTTCTCCCCTTGTCTAAGTATGTTGCTACTTAACAGACTTGTGTTGACTATTGTATGTATACTTCCCCAGGCGCTGTGGGGAAGTATTAAATGTTCTCTCACCTCAAGGACCCACGAACTGGAGACAAAAAAGCACACTGGCAGCACAGCAGAGCGGAAAGAGTACAAGCTTTCAAGTGAGAGCTGAGTTCAAATCCTAGCTCGGCCACTTACTAGCTGAATAAACTTGGGCAAGTTACCAAACTTTTATGTGTTGGTTTCCTCATTAGTAAATGCAAAGTTGTTTAAAACACAAATGGGAAGAACTGGAACCCTACCCTGTACCATGCATTTTATGTCTGTTTTTATACTGTTTCATTTTACTATATTTAAATTTAATCCTTACCATAACCCTGCCAGGCACGTTATATTATTTCCATTTTATGGATGGGAAAATTGAGGCTCAGAGACATTCATTAACTTGATTAATGTCATAGAGCAAATGGGGAACAGGACTGGGGTTCAAAAGACCACTCTGGAAGCCATACAGCCTATGAAAAAAATGTATTAAAAAATTCTGACACTCGGTAGGGGCTCAGCAATTGTTATGTTGTTATTCACTTAATATATAATTAATTATATGTTAGCTATATTGATAATTATATTAATATAATTATGTATCATAATATATAGGATTATATAATGTATTATACAATGCATTAATTACATGAATTAAGTGGAAAGTTGACTAAACTTGGAGTCAGATCATCTGACGCACATTTTGGCTCTGCTCTTTATTAGTTCTGCCAATAGGCAAATCACTTACACACCAGTAATTCTCCTTCATACACAGGCATGAGTGAGACATGGTAGCTGTTCAATAAAAATCTGTTGAAAACTGAAGAAATAAACGAAGGAATCAACGAATGAGTAAATGTTTGTCTCTTCTGGGTCTTAAAAAAATGACTCTCGTGATGTACACAAATGAAAAATTAAATAGCTAATGCTCAAATGAAAACTTCACTGTCAGTAGTCTGAGTCAGAGGTACCCCAGACGACAGCGGTTCCTTATAGCGACCCCTGTGGTGCCAAGAGGGTACTGCAAGGGTTATTGCATAGGCTTCCCGGTAATGCCTGATGTTGGCATTTTGCCCAGGATTTGTTTGCGCTGCCCCTTGTTTGCTCCTCCTCTGCTGCCTATTAACCCTAGCCCGAGGAGTAAGATTTTTGCTTAGTCCTCTACATAAATGCCTGCCTATTCACGTAATATTGCAATGCTCTGGCAGAATACATATTGCTTGGCTTTGTTAGAGAGTGCCAGGAGTCAGGAAGGATTGTGAAGGCAGGGATGTCTGGGGTAAGATGCATATACTATTCTTTCATAGTTTATGGTTTTATATTGATCTTCTATACTATATCCTTTTATACTTATAAATGAACTGAAGACTTTACAAATAATTAAAATGTGACTTATGAAGCCTAGTGTTGATCGAGTCCTTATATCTCAGCCACACATTAAAACTTTTGGTACTAACCCTGCTACATATCTCATTTAATTCCACAACAGCCTAACAAGGGAAATTATCTTAGTTATCCCATTTTACAAAAAGGAGAGGAAGGCTTCAAATGTTTCAGTAACTCAGTGACACACACCTAGTGGCAAAGCTAGGGCTGGGACCCAGTCTGTCTTCCAAACACATATTCCCTCTCATAACAGAGTAGAAAAAAATAGGCCAGAAAGAGAAAAGACCAACATAATTGGGATTCTGCTTTATGTCCATCAGTAATTAAAATAAAACGGAAGTACCTGGCTTGTTTTGAACTGTTCTTTCCCACAGCAGCCCCTATATTACTGGGGAGATGCCAGCACTAAGAAGCAGGGATCCTTTGTCAATTACAGAGTGATGTATAAAATGTCATTTACGGTTAAGAATGGCAGACTAATAGAATAAAAGCTTATTTAGTCAATGTTTTGTACACACAATCAGAAATTATTGCTCTTTTTCATTCTTGTGCTTCTTGGGAGGTAAATATTTTTTAAGGATGAATCACTATTTTTTCTTTAAAAATTCCTTTAGGAAACATAATATGTTTTGGCAAAGATATTTAAAACATAACACTGCCATTTAAAAGAATTCAAGTACATTCACACAGAGAAACTCTAGACACAATAACATACCTTCCCTTGTCTGTTCTCTGGGAAGGACTTGCTTTGGATGGGGAGAATTAGGGAGTGAATCTGATGAACTGCCTTGACCCTTTTTGTCTGGCATCTTAGTGAGTCTGGAATATTTTGAGGCTGTAATTGGTCTCTAAGTTTCCCTGAGCCTTTGTGTTTGCAAATGAATGTGCAGCCTGGGTAAAGACAACAACCCAGCTTCCCTGAAGTAAGGAGAGACTGAAAAAACCAAGATGGTGAAAAACCATGCCAGAAAAATGGACAAGACAGTGTTTATATTTAGATTATTGCTTTCATATGGATGTACGGAAGAGAAACACAAAAACAAGAGACACAAAATGCCCCATAAAATCAACTTCGGATTTTCTTTGAGCTGACCTTTTTCCTGGACTTCTAGACAAATGCTCCCCTCCTGTGGTCAGAGGGTAGAATACAGGGGAATAGAGAACTTCAACCGAAAGGATAAGGGAAGCGAGTAGGGAATGTGTTAGTCTTTTTGCCTGTTTTCTGAAGAGCTTTTGGTTTATGGACCAAAATTATTGTTCAAAATATAAAATAAGGTAATAACAGGAAGAAATAGCAAAACCCTTATATAATAACAAAACCAACAAACAAAACCCCAGAAACAACAATAAAATAAATTTCCAAAAAATGACCCAGTTTACCTATTTCCACATTCATGGAGCCTGCTTTTATCATCCAAATGAGAAGTGATACTTCTCTAAAAAATAAACAAATGAATATAACAAAACAGAAACAGCCTCACAGATATGGAGAACAAGCTAGTGGTGAGAAGAGGGGAGAGGGATGGGTGAGGGGCAAGAAAGGGGAAAGGGATTAGAGGTACAAATTACTAGGTATAAAATAAATAAGATACAAGGATGTAAGTACGGCACAGGGAATATAGCCAATATTTTCTAATAACTTTAAATGGAGTATGATCTATAAAAATATTGAATAGCTATGTTGAACACCTGAAACATATTGTAAATCAAGTCTACTTCAATAAAAACATGGAAAAAGGACTCCCTCCACAGTCTAATATATAAACAATAAAATTAGGTTAACTTAGTGAGACTCTGCTAGGTATTAGGAAATGTATTAGTTGCTGAAGATTGAAAACTGAAAAACGCATTTTCTCTGCTCTCAAATAACTCAGATTTAATTGGGGGTATAAGTGGGGATGAACAGAACAAATAATTTTAATTACCTGGTAAATGACAAGATGAGTACACACAGAATGCTTTGGGAGAACAAAGGATATTGTGTCCAACTCTTGAGGAAGACGATGGCTAAGCTGAATATTCAAGTTTTAGAAGAGGTATCCAGGACATAAATGGCCACACTGAGAGTTTGAGCCTTATTTCCTATAGCTGGGTTAGACAAAATAACAGGCTTGTGTTGGCTGCAGTGTCTTACCCCAGCCCCAAATCCCATGTTTAGTTCCATAAGCGTTTGAGAGTCAACCCCAGGTAGGCATGGGAAAGCAAGGAGTAATTTTAAAGATGAGAACAAGCTGCTATGACTTGCACATTAAATCAAGCTGGAAACAACAAGTACGGTATATATAAAGAGGACACAAGTGGAAGCAGTTAATTTAACTAAGAAGCTGCTGCAAG
This sequence comes from Mesoplodon mirus, assembly GCF_964341445.2. Taxonomy (NCBI): domain Eukaryota; kingdom Metazoa; phylum Chordata; class Mammalia; order Artiodactyla; family Ziphiidae; genus Mesoplodon; species Mesoplodon mirus. Next base: position 59,995,139 of record NC_138980.1, on the reverse strand, counting down.
GGTTCAGGAGAGAAGCTCTTAATAGAAGTGATGGAGAATAGAAGACAGGTGGGAGAAGTAAAATCAGTAGAACTTGTGAAGGACTGGATATGGAGGGTGAGGGAAAAGCAGGAGAGTATTAAGCCCATGAATCTATCATAATTCTATCTAACAGCTCTCACCGACTTAGGGGAACTAGGAGAGGGAACAGGTCTGGATTCAAAGATTAACTCAGGATACTTAGTAGATGGTGGCTTTTAACCCTCCTGTATTGATTTCTATTTCATTGTTTTGGGGACTTAACTGCCTTATTTTACCAGAAGTTCATTGAGAGCAAGGAACATATCTTGTCTTATATCCCTTAGAATGCCTTTTGAAAAAGCACTCTTTTCAAATTGTTAAAAATGTCATTCTCATAAAAATTAATGAGCATGTGTCCAAGTTTTATGTACTTCATTAAATAAAGAAACCAGTAGAATAACTGACCTGATTCAAGAAAGATTTGAAGAATGGGGTAAAGTACGGTGAAAGAAGGCAGTATGCTAGAAACCAAAGTGGTTAATTTGCATATAGGAGAAACCCCTAATCTTTTGAGTTTTTCTTTTTTTTATCATGCAAAAAAAAAAAGTCTCACCTTATCAACTTTCTGCAAGTTAGCTTCTAGCTTTACAGGGCTGTAAAACATCTGGGCTCTCATCAATTGCTGCATTTCCCCAGAGTCAAAAGACTTTTCAGGGCTTCCCTGGTGGCGCAGTGGTTGAGGAGTCCGCCTGCCGATGCAGGGGACACGGGTTCGTGCCCTGGTCCGAGAGGATCCCACATGCCGCGGAGCGGCTGGGCCCGTGAGCCATGGCCGCTGAGCCTGCGCGGATCCCACATGCTGCTGAGCGGCGGGGCCCGTGAGCCATGGCCGCTGAGCCTGCGCGTCATGGCCGCTGAGCCTGCGCGTCATGGCCGCTGAGCCTGCGCGGATCCCACATGCCGCGAAGCGGCTGGGCCCGTGAGCCATGGCCGCTGAGCCTACGCGTCCAGAGCCTGTGCTCCGTAAAGGGAGAGACCACAGCAGTGAGAGGCCCGCGTACCGCAAAAAAAAAAAAAAAAAGACTTTTCAATTGACATATTAGAAACCACTCTGAAATGAAATTAGAAAGACAAATACTCATCATTGTGCTTTACTTCCATGTTTTGAATATTTTTCTACATATTGATACTTTCCTATAGTAGCTCTAAGAATATTTAATGTGCAGTTTAAAAATATTGAATTTATACCCTGTGGCTGTACAAAAATACATCTGAGGTGATGTAAATTAAAGGCAAAACTAAAGTAAATTAAAGGCAAAAGAGTGAAATCAATAAAGTAAAAAGAAAATAGAAATAATTGACAAGATTCCATAATTAAATTTTAGATTTGTTCATGCATTTCTAGGCAGTCAGGGCAAAATAATTTACATAATAAATTATTTCTTATTATAAAGGAAGAATAATCTAGTTCTTGAAGTGGCTGTTGTTTTGTTTTGTTTTCTCCTTCTCCTTCTAAATTCTAAAAAAGAGTGTCATATGGAGCTTCATGAAGATGATATAGATGTAGTGGCCCTTGTTCTCAATATTTTTACAGTAAGACAGGCACAGATTCCCAATGCCTCTTTGTTATAGAGCCTATTGATCAAAACCAATGGTTTCATATTTATAAGTGCATCTGCATGCAAAAATGTATTTGTTAAACACATTTTTTTTTTTTTTTTCTTTTTGCGGTATGCGGGCCTCTCACTGTTGTGGCCTCTCCCGTTGCGGAGCACAGGCTCCGGATGCGCAGGCCCAGCGGCCATGGCTCACGGGCCCAGCCGCTCCGCGGCATATGGGATCCTCCCAGACCGGGGCACGAACCCGTATCCCCTGCATCGGCAGGCGGACTCTCAACCACTGCGCCACCAGGGAGGCCCTAAACACATTTTTATTTGGAGCATTTTCAGTGAGCAAAAAAGCCTTTATCATTCACTCTGACGTTTCGTATGTAAATACAAAGTAGCTTAAATAAAGTAAGCATTCTTTATCAGCCACTGGACACATATCTTTACCCATGGGGTAGGTAAGCACTTGACTACACATCTGCACCCCTATGAAAGCTGCTCACCTGTAGGTCAGAGGCAGAGCTGTATCATGAGCCCATAGGAGGAGTCCCTTTGTGTGGGCTTTGTATGAACCTAGTGGATGTTTACTTGTCCCACTGGCACTATGGTAGGAAGTGTTCCCTGCCCCCATTAATATCTCCAAAAGACACCAGGGTACTTTGTTTTGGAGCTAGAAGAGGTCAGTTGAGCTGTTGACATGATTAGCATATTTGAGTTATATACCATCAAAACTTTTCATTTATAACATTAGACAGAATCCATAACAATAACTGCCTATTTCATGGCATGCTGATATGCTTGGTACCTTTCTCATAGAGACTCAGGCAATTGTAAGTCTTCATCAAATAACGTCGTCATGATGTCTTGAGGGCTGGGGTTATGTCTTATTCTCTGTTTTGGGGATCTGACGTGACACAGGAGATGGTTCCTATAAACGGGTAACAGAACTTTAACTTGATGAGAGCCACTTTTTGCTAGTTAAAGATAAGAGGTTGCAACTTAAGAACCATTCTTAGCATGGATTTTTCAAGCCCACCCCCAAAGACTATTATTTTTAATTGTTCTCAATAGTGACCTATAAAATTATACCTCACATTGTGCCATATTGGTTCTTTATTTGTTTCATGTATACATGGGTCGTTTCCCACATAAACTGTAAGCTCTTTGAGGGTCGACCCATTCATACCAGGCCATAGGGATGGACATATAATAGATGGTCATGTAACAGATGCTTGTTAACTTGTTACATCTAGTGGGTCTACAAGGTAGAGAAAAAAGGTAGGTGGATAAAGGAAAATAAGTAATAGCTAGAATAAGAATGGCAAATAGCTGGCAAGATTCTTCCCCAAACTATATTCAGAGCAGGCATGCTAATGACCATAGTTCCCTCCTCATGAGTGTAAATTGTGCCTTGGACTCACCATAGTGAGTCCTCACCATAGTGCCCCTGGCAGGTACAATAAAAAATTCAGAGTGGATAGATGAGAAGAAACCTATTTACCATCTTTGATGTAGAGTTTATTCCCCAACATTATATGGATAACCCTGATTTCCCTCACCCTGCTTTTCTAAAGTAGAATAAGAGTTAAAACAAAAGAAAAACCTATGGACAATGCAAGATAAAGTTTTTAAAAATGCAGTTTGTTTTATTCTTATATAAACTAAAACACCAGAGCTCATTGATTCCTGTATTAAATACATAAATTATAAAATAACCATTCATAAAACTTTACATACAATAAGTTGATTCCAATCTCTACGGTAATAACATACAGTACATGTACATGTTTGGTGTACTTCAGAGGATCATTCTGGTGAAACTCAGTGAATTTATATTTTTCTTCAATTGATAAACAAGCACTGAAGCAATATATGGAATCATGCTAATGAGATGGAGAGAAAGGACCCCAACTGAAGCAGTTGATTGAATGAAAACTCTGAGAAATTGACCCCCTGGCTGCATTAAAACAGTAGACATGTGGGGAATTACGTATTCCCATGCATGGGTTTTGTACTTGAGTCCCCGCAGAAATGTATCGTGGAGGTTCAAGCAGGCATAAACCCTTTACGGAATGAGATTTTTAGCTGATAAAAATATGTGACTTTGGGCTAATATTAATACTGTAGATTGTGCTGGACTCTGTTGCTCTTTCCAGAAAAACCACTGGCATCACCAGAAGGCTAGTTTATGGCCTTGGGTAATTGGAAAACCAATGAGTAGTTCTTTGCCTCAGTCAAAAACAGGGAATAGTAGTAATGGACAGAAGGTAGAGAAAAGGGAGAAGAGACAGGCAAGCAGGGGAAGAGCACAGATACCAGATGCTAAACAAAAACATGAGTTACCCAGCAGCATCAGAAAACCCCTTCCCAATTCCTCAATCCTAGGACAGAAGTACACATTTAGTAAGCGCTCACACCATCATACTATATACAGAATGTATATGTGTATATATCTACATCACATATTTATAAAAGTGTTTGGATTTTGATCTGCCTCACTGTGGGAAGTTATTATGGTTAATGGGGGGAAATAGGCACATTTTGTGACTTATCAATCAAATATAAGAGATTGCTGTTATCAATGGATGCTGGGGATCTGCTTTTGGGAAACTGCATCATCCACACTATAGTAAGTTTGTAGAGGCTTGACTGTAGGCAAAGTTGGACTCCAAGTTGTTTATCTACAGCACTCCCACCCTACAGAACTTTGATATCACAAGGATGGAAATATAAGCATGGGTTCAAAGACCTCAATGCAAAAACACAAAGATAAAAACAGGGAACTTCACCCAATCAACCACCTGTACCTCTGAGTTTCATATACTAGGTTGAATATAGCAAATTATAGTCCTTTTATTTTTGCCACATTGCCCCTTGAAGTATATCTTTAGTGATTATGATTAAACATTGGTCTTGTACTCTTAACGATAGAAGGTTTATTTAGAAAGAACTAAACTGCCAAACTAAAGGCAGCAAAGGAATGTGAATCTGCTCTGCCTGGTACTGAAATGGGATCACAGAGGATCAACTCCAACTTCTGTTATGTCTGAATCCTCCTGCCACAATGCCTGAGGTTCAGTCTCAAGACAATATATTATATAGAAATGACAAGGCAGTTGAACAGAATGGAAGCTTTTGGCCCTCAAGACCTTTTGACCTACATTTTTCCCTTTAGAAAGTAGAAGTCCACTTAAGGAGAGGCTTGGGTCCATCCTGGAAGCATTAACTCATGACATAAACAGTCATCTAAGATTTGCTTTGATGACTATCTCTCAAGTTATATCGAACTTTTTCAATATAGCAGATAAATATATACATACACATTCATATATATATGTATATGTATACATATATATACTGTACCATTCTTTGACAGATCAAAAATGCAATTAAATATTTAAAAAATAAAATGTCTATGCTGCTCATCTATTTTGATGTAATATAACACATATGATCCAGTTATTTAGCATCAACACAAAACTGATGAATACTATTTTTACAGTTTCCATGAAAACCTAGGCAGGTTAAAAAGACATGCTTCATTTTAAAACAATGAACTTATGAATTACATCAAAGACATTGAACACATGAATTATACAATGGGTTTACAGAAAAAGTTGACAATAAATAGGCAAAAAGGAACAAATTTGCCAGAGATTTATTTTAAATGAAAAACCACAAAAGTAAGTTGAAATAAAATACTGTAGCAAAAATTTGTTTGGCAAAACTTTATTTCTTCTATTACTAGTGGAAAACATATGTCCTCATTCTACTCCAGTGATGACCCATGAGCCTTCTACATCATCTCTATCCTTTAGAAGAACCATGCCACCTATGTGAGCAGTTTTTTTTAATAAATGGGAAAAAAATCAAAGCAAAATTTATTCTTCCACCCCTAAAAACCTTGTTATTGGCAAAAATTTCATTTATATGATGTAAGTTAAAAGGGATTTGATAGTTATTTTTAGCAAATTCTAGTGTTACCTAAAACAAAACTTGGGTGGCCATTAAAAAATGTTAGTCAATTTAATAATAGATGCTTTCTAGTTTTATAGTCAAATATAGTCTTCTATTTCTTTTTCCTTTCTCATGAAACTTTTCCTGTCCTCAATAGCCGTGCTAAATTGGGACTTTCGTTTTATCTCAAACTATTTTTTAAATATCTTCAGTTATGTTTATTTTCCAAGAGATGAAGACTTTGTTAAGAAAAATTAAGTAAAATGAACTCTGAAGAATGCTGTTCTGATTGCTGCTAACCCATTGGCCAAATATGTCACGATAGTTAAGATGTAGAAATTAAAGCAGATATTAAAGACCCAAGTGGGGATCATTTGATCTCTGTAAGAAATGGAGTCACAATAAACCTCTCCATTATTAAGACACTCTTTTTACTCTTGCTGAACATAGTATGCAAGGGAAGCATTCATTTAGATATGATCCATTTCTGTGGATCCATGAGTGACTGGAACACACATGTACAATTTTGCTGATTTTTTTTATAATTGTGGAAATGGATAACAGAGAATGTGCCTATCAAAATATTTAGCCCTATCCCAAGATATGTTAATTTTGAGGATCATGAGTAAGGTATGGTAAAAATATCACCTTTTAGCTTAAAATCTTAGAGAAATTTGCTAATCTCTTGGATCTTAAGCTAAATCCCCCCCCTTTTTTTTGCATTTTCCCTAAACACATCTAAAGCTGCTTAGATGGCCATTCTCATGGGCATCGCTCTTGTATGATTTTGTGTGTATGTGATACAATCAGATTTATAGCAGATAAGGTACATGATTAAACTACATTATTGTAATAAATATTTCTGATTGTTCAAACCCCAGTCAGTGATTGGATATAAAATTTAACCTACAAGTTTCTTGGTGGGGAAAGCAAGATGAAGAGGAAGAAAGTAGATTTGGTGGAGCAGATGGGGTATGAATTTGCTCAGATGTACCCTGGAATGGCCAATGGAAAAGTCATCTAAGATATGGGAGAGTAATTTATCCTCTTCCATATGTTCTGACTGAGATTTGAAAGTGTTGGGTCACAAACTGTAGTAGCACCCTTTTTCATATTGCCTGCACAATGCATGTACTATTCATACTTAATATTGAACCTATCCAGTTGAACAAAGAATCCAGCAGAAGGATAGTTATACTGTATATTCCCAGTAGGACATCTCACAAAACCTCCCCCTCCAAATGAAAGGGATAATTAAACTAATTATGTGATATTCTCAGTTCACTTCAAACCTTAATTTCATGGCTGGCTCTCCTATGATAAAAGTGGAGTTTTGTATTATGGCATGCATATACAGTAAGGAGAGCTAGAAAATGCTTATCATTGAAATTACACATTCTTCTAACTTGTTCAATAGCATGAGAATGATCTATTTACTATAGGTGATTAGGGATCCTGGTTCTGGATCACTCAATCTTTATTGCTAGTAATTGATGGGAAAGCTTCAGTGCTACCTTGCTTAGATTGAACCAAACTGAAGCACTATTTTATTACACAGGGGACTCTTTCTCAACAACACAAGAAAGTCAAATATAGCAGTCATTATAATTACAAAGCACTTTGTGCTACTTTAAGCACCTCTTATTCCAGAATTGCAAAAAAACCTCAAAAAACAAAATAGAAAAAACAAACAAACAAAAAACCTTTATGAAAAAGCATTTTAACCTCATTTTGCAGACGAGGAAGCTGAGGCACAGAGAGGTTAAGTGACTGGGCCAAAGATACCTGGGTCAGCAGTAAATATAAGAACAAAAAGTGGGATTTCCGCATTGTAGCTTTTCTTGTACATTCTTCAGTTATTGTTCTGGCTTTGAAAATGCCAGTGCTAAAACTGAAGAATAAGATACTGAACCCATGTATGGAAGAATTTGTGTAGCATTTCACAGAAAGAGTTTCTGACTCCCTACACACATTCTTAATGCATGGGAATGCTAGCCCTGTAAATAAAATGTTGACAATTTGAAAAATTGAGGCTGTTTTGTTATCTACAGTAAATGAGGCTAAAATTAGCTTTTCAGGAACATTTATTTGCTCTCAGAGCTGAATCCAAGACTCAGTATTACATAACTTAGGAAAGTACCAGTCTTCTAATTGTCTCTGGTAGAAAATGACCTTATCAGTAACACAATGTTACTTTTATATAAAAAAGTAGAGCTACCTTGTTGCTGTCAGATCTCTGGGGGGGGGGGGGGAAACGTTATCAGTCTAAATGACAAGAGGTCAGAATGCTCTAAGCATATCAGGATACTTCTAAAAATAATCATAATTTCATTTAATAGTCACATGTCTGTGGTAAACTCAACTGTTGGTAGAAGTTTACTTATCACCTCTATTTGTATCAAATCACATAACACGTTATTTGCAGGCAATTTTAAGCAGCCATTTGAAGACCAGTATTTTGGAAATGGAAATATTCAGAGGTGCCTCTGGCCCTATAGTTGTTGACACTCTAAACAGAACTAAGTCAGGGAGCTTGTGATTTAGAGCATCATCTTCTTAATTTTCAATATGAATGAGATCAGTTTGTTGTTCGTGGAGGGCCACAGATGTGACAGAAGGCCAAGGAAGCATCAACATCTGCTGTTATTTCTTTCGCTGCATTCGCCTGGGTCTTTCACTTTGGTTGCCAGTTTAGTCGAGGTCACTGTGATCCACTTCTCATCTGTCATGTGTGGAATGCATTCCACAAGCTCCACCGTTTGCAGAAAAACAAACCAGACACTGCTTTTCTTCTCACTCAAATTGCAGATGTCTCAGTTCCTGAGTTTTAAACAATAATAAAGACAGAAAAGCAAATCCCTGTAGTAAGAAACCAGACTTTTCAAATGAAATATTTTATTGTAAATAGCTCCTCATAGGTATTCCTCGTGCTTCAATCCCCACCCACCCTTATTTTTTTGTTTGATTTTTTTAAAATGATGTTTATTTCAGGACTAGCGATTCCATGGGGTGTAGTGTTACATTAAAATGACATCCCCTGCACAGCAGGGGTAGAATGTTTCTTTGTAACTTTGGTTCCATGCCCAAGCCACATCTTTGCTTGATCTGCTGAAACTGTTTCCATTGCTGAATTGTTTTCTTCACGCAATCTATGTTTATAGTTCTTTCCTTCTGGTTTGACCTATACATGTTTCATTAAATGCAGCATATATTGTAGATTTTCAACAGGGTCATGTAGGAACTGTCAAGTAAGAAACCTTGAATAATGGCTTTAAAATACACAGTTGTAGTCCTGGCTACATTATAGTTCTAAGCTTTTGATCTCCCTTTCACTGCTGTAAACATTTCTGCCATCTTTGAAGGTTTAGAAGTATCTGCTTTTCTGCGGTCTTATCCATGTTTTCGGTTACTCTGTAAAAGAGGGAGAAATTCTTTAATCATCATTTCTGTCAATAGCTGAAACAGAATAAAAGCACAAACTCTTTTTTTTAAAGAAAAAACCATCTTTTATTTTTTACCACCTCTTGGAACTGCATGATCTTGTGCATGTTATATAAAGAAAATCTCTAAGCTTAATTTCTTTAATTTAAAATGAGAGAACAGAAGTATCTATTTCAAGGGTTACTGCAATGTAAGGCATGTAAAGCAATTAACAGTTCTTGTCTCATATAAGTGGCCTGAAATATGAGCTATTATCATTATTGCCTTCTTCTCTGGGACCTTCTAAGCCAATGCCTTGAGAAGCTCAATTAAAATATTTTCATTTTATTGTATTTTAAAAAATTTTATTGAAATATAGTTGATTTACAATGTTGTGCTAATTTCTTCTGTACAGCAAAGTGACTCAGTTATATATATATATATATATATATATATATATATATATATATATATTTATATATATGGATATATATTATATATATATATTCTTTTTCATATTCTTTTCCATTATGGTTTGTCACAGATATTAAATACTGTTCACTGTGCTATACAGTAGGACCTTGTTGTTTATCCATCCTGTATATAATAGTTTGCCTCTGATAATCCCAAACTCCCATTCATTTCCTCCCCTAAACCCCTCCCCCTTGGCAACCACAAGTTCTCTATATCTATGAGTCTGTTTTTGTTTCATAGATATGTTTAGATTCCAAGTATAAGTGATACCACATGGTATTTGTCTTTCTCTTTCTGACTTACTTTGCTTAGTATGATAATCTCTAGGTCCATCCATGTTGCTGCAAATGGCATTATCTCATTCTTTTTTGATGGCTGAGTAATATTCCGTTGTGTATATATATATATATATATATATATATATATATATATACCACATCTTCTTTATCCATTCATTTGACAATGGACATTTAGGTTGCTTCCATGTCTTGGCTACTGTAAATAGTGCTGCTACGAACATAGGGATGCATTTATATTTTTGAATTTGCTGGATCATACAGCAACTCTATTTTTATTTTTTTGAGGAACTTTCATACTGTTTTCCCTAGTGGTTGTACCAATTTAAATTCCCACTAATAGTGTAAGAGGGGTCCCTTTTCTCCACACCTTTTTCAGCATTTGTTATTTGTAGACTTTTTAATGATGGCCATTCTTACTGGTGTGAGGTGACACCTCATTGTAGTTTTGATTTTCATTTTTCTTATAATGAGCGATGATGAGCATCTTTTCATGTGCCTATTGGCCATCTGTATGTCTTCTTTGGAGAAATGTCTAATTAGGTCTTCTGCCCATTTTTTTGATTGGGTCGCTTTGTTTTTTTTGTTGTTGAGTTGTATGAGCTGTATGTATATTCTGGAAATTAAGCCCTTGTCAGTAGCATAAGATATTATTTTAAAAGCCGGTCTATCTATGTTTTTCAGTGACTTACTTTTATGTCACATTTCCTCCCCAACAATTGTATTTAATGGCAGATGGTCTCTACCCCAAGGTCCTGACCTGAGGATTCCCTGGGAATTTTGCCACACAGATTTCCTGTTTGGTCCCAGAGTATCTCTGAAAAGGTATTTCCCTGGGCTATGCCAGTCAAGTCTCCTAGCCCTGTTCCTCTTTAAGTCCATGTGTCTGGGTTTTCGCTTGGGTAGAAGCTTAGGACATGATATGCTATTCCAATAAAAGCCAGAAAATGGCACAGAGGACATGTTACCGTGTGCTGCCTAAGGACATGGCCTTTAGAATGTGAATGGCATGGATGGAGAAAATGGGATTTCCATGGAAAAGTCATTTAAATTCTCCAAGGCTTAATTTCCCCGTCTATAAGGTAAAGATACTAATTCTGTAGCAGGATTTTACTGGAACTCCAGAAATAGTGACCAAGATCCAAAGTGGTGGAAAAGGAGGCATGTAGCACCTTACGGATGCTTCCAGTCCACCATACAGAGGCAAATTAGAGATTTGCCAAAGAAATTTCTTGCCAAAGAAATTCCTGCCATAGGTGCAAGTTCGAAATATTTCGAACTTGTATTTGCAGAGCCACTTTGTCTACTTCCAAAGACCAGATTATACTGAGATGAAAGAGTGACTAAGTCACAGAAGAGAACCAGTGGGAAGGAACTGCAGTGGTTGGGATGAAAGTACACTGTGGGAGGGAGGGGAGGGTGCTAAAAGGCATAGAGGTTGGTGGTGCTGGCACAAAGGAGACTTGCATTCTATTGCTCAAACACAGAGCAATGCTCATCTATTTCTCATCCTCCTTTGTCTATCTAGGCAGAGAACTGGAGAGGAATGGCAAGGTGAGACAGGGGCAGTAACTTCCTTCCCAACAAGAAGCTGAGGCCAGTATCACCAATGATGAGATCCAGAGTCTTAGTGGAAGGGCTTGGGCCCCAGCCAGGCAGGGGATAGTGCACTGGGCTTCTAAAGAAATCACACATATGACCCTCCAAATGGCCCCATCACCTCTCATAGAAAATACAACCGAACTGGTCAGTAATAGCCAGAAAAACAGCTTCAACCACCAGGGAGGGGGCCATAACCACTGCCCATGGGGTTGAGAGGCATGCATCATTTTCCCTCTTCCTCTTCCCTGCCCTCCAGAAGAGCAGAACCTTGGAGAGGGCAGAGGAAGAGACCTCTTAAAGCCAGCTCGTGCACCTCCTTCACCATGGGGATAAGGGAAGAAATGAGATGAAGCAGAGACTGAAGCTGAATTTTTAAATTAGGCTAGACTTTCAAGAACTGGAAATGACTAAACAAAGTGGAGAACCAACCTAAGATTTAATTAAAGGATGAGAGAGGGAAATAAGGGAAAGCCTTGTTTTGATAAAAATAGGTTGCATGGCTTTCCTCGTGGCGCAGTGGTTAAGAATCCGCCTGCCAATGCAGGGGACACGGGTTTGAGCCCTGGTCCGGGAAGATCCCACATGCCGCGGAGCAACTAAGCCCGTGCGCCACAACTACTGAGCCTGCGCTCTAGAGGCCACGAGCCACAACAACTGAGCCCGTGTGCTGCAACTACTGAAGCCCACGAGCCTAGGGCCCGTGCTTCGCAACAAAGAGAAGCCACCATAGTGAGAAGCCCGTGCACCGCAACGAAGAGTAGCCCCCGCTCGCCGCAACTAGAGAAAGCCCACACGCAGCAACAAAGACCCAATGCAGCCATAAATAAATAAATAAATAAACAACTAAATAAATAAACTAATTAATTAAAAAAAATAGATTGCATTCAGACTTACATCCCACTGAGATGAGAGCCCCAAACAACTCGTTACAGCTATAATATTCCCATAATCCCTGGTAAAGAAGAGAACTAATCTGAATGTGTATAAAAGATGCTTTAAGGTGTGTGTGTGTCTGTGCACGCGTGCACGCTCTCTCTATAAATATATATGTATATACATACATACACACACACCCAGTGTGTTTTTATATATAAAATAAATATGTAACATAAAAGTCTTTTACTTGCAAATTTTCAATTTATATAACCTCAGAGATAAATCCTAAATTCTGTTTCAAAGCACATATGCACCATTTCTCCCCATCACATCTGAAGTAAAGCCCATCATTTGAGTAAAACCATGTTGGTTTTAAAAAACAAATGGATTTATAGGCAGTCTCCCAGAATGTTAAATTTCTGCAAATTGAGTATCTGTAAAAGGAACTATGATTTCTACAGCAAAGCCAGGTTTATTCAAACAGGCATTATGAATAACTGAAGTAGTATCCAATGGGTCACCACAGATGACCCATTTTCAATGACCTAAAGGTCAGTATGCTATAACTAAAACTGTATAAAATAAAAATTCATCTTTGATTCAGAAGTCCCTTCTGGATATTACAAAACCTCAGGGATTCTTTTGAATGTATTGCTCTACAGAGCTGAGCTTTAGTTTCCTCCTCTGTAAAACAGTGACTGCAGTCATCCCTTCTGAGAGTTTATGACACGCCACCAGACTCTTAAGTTGATGAATACAGTGATGTCATTTCTGACTTCTGACTCTAGTATCCAAGTACCTGCCGCATTGTCTGGTTCACAGAAGAAACCTAGCAAATATGTGCTGAGATCAATTAATAGGCTACTTATGTTCACTGTTCTTTAGAGTTTTCTAACTGTTAGAAGTTGGTTCAGATCCTTTATGGACCACGTACTTAGAGGCACATTGATTAACAAACTGTAGCTAACTCCTGTTCTCTGGTTATGACAAATAGCCAAAAATCATGAACAGCAATCACGCCCGATTCCTGATTTCCATATATGCTTTTCATGGTAAAGGGTACCACCATCTAACCAGTTACACTGTACCATCCGGGACCCTAAGGGCCATTCCCAATACTTTTCTATCTATCTACCGTTATATACAACTTATCGTACAGTATTCAATAAATGGTAGCTGTTATTCTTACTTCCATTTTATAGATGAGGAAACTGATATGGAGGATTGTTAGATAATTGGTCCATGAGAATCCTAGTAAAGAAGATAAATAATATTGAATGAAACTTAACTGAAGCTAGAGGATCAAGGAAGGCTTTCCTGAGTCCGTAATTTTACACTGAGATGGGAAGGACAAATGGACATTAACTAGTTGATGGTGCTGTTGGAAATGTGGTCCAGGTAGAGGGAAGCACGTCTCAGAATGCATGATCTAAAACAGAACGCTTGGTGTGTCCTAGGAACTTGGCTTTGAATGATCCTTTCTATGGGCTAGGTACTAAATTGGTTACTTTACTTATATAATATTACTTAATCCTCAGAAAAATAGTAGATGCTATTACTTGCTAATTTTTAATTAGGAAATTAATGTTTAGAGGGGTATAATAGTACCTATTTTCCAGAACTGTTGTAAGTATTATTAAAATAATGGACATGAAATGTATTTTTTCAACTGCAAAACAGGATGTCCTCTTCCTTGTTATAGTATCATTACTATCATTAAAAATGCATTTATTGATTGTCAACTATGTGCTAGACACTGTCTAGGTATCTGAGATACAAGAGAAAAGAAAACATCTATGGTCTTTGCCCTCATGAACTTTATATGCAAGGAAGGCGAGAGGCAGTAATTAAAACAAAACAAAACCAAAAACTCCAAATGCATATAACATTTGACTGGGAGTGAAATCTAGGAAGACTTCCCTGAGGGAATCACAGGTGAGCTGAGATCTGAAGGATGAGTGAGAAGGTGTTCACTAGATAAAGCAGCACAGAAAGTGTAGTTGTTCCTCTGTGTCCGTGAGGGATTGGTTCCAGGACCTCCCACCAAAATCCAAGGATGCTCAAGCCCCTTATAAAGTGGTGTGGTATTTGCATATAACCTATGCACATTCTCCCACATACTTTAAATCACCTCGAGATTACTTACAATACCTAATACAATGGAAATGCTATGTAAATAGTTGCCTGCATGCAGCAAACTCAAGTTTTGCTTTTTGGAACTTTCTGGAATTTTTTTTCCGAATATTTTCCATCCACAGTTGGTTGAATCCAAGGATGTGGAACCTGTGGATATAGAGAACTGACTCTACTCTGCACACAAGGGCTGAAGGGGCAGACCTCTGTGGTAGGCGGAAGGGAGTATAGCTCATCAAGGGAAATCCTGGAACAACACGAGGCCTCAGTTAGTCTGTAGTTAGATCAGACAGGGCTTTTTTGGCCACATTAAGGAACCGTGATTTGACCCTAATGGTGATGCTTTCCCAGGAAGGGGGCATGATTAGATTGGTGTTTCCTAAAACTCATTCGGGCTGCTGTATGAAGAGTGAGTTATGAGAGTGTCTGAGGAGAAGCACTGACTCCAATAAGTAAGATATCCCCCCTGTGGAGTTTGGGGAGAATATATTTATGTATTCTTTCCTCTGTTCACTCATTCTTTAAGTTATTCTCCAAACGACATATAAAGAACAAACTGGATAGTTATCTTGGTGTTACATTACTATGCTATCCAGGGCCCTGATCTAACAGGTCACAAATCTGCTTTCACCTTCATTTACCCGGCTAGTTATTCATTCGTACATCGGCCCTTCAGTCCATCTGTCAATTTAAAATTTATTCAGCACCTAAGTATATATAAGGCACTGTTGTAGACACTGAAGATACAAAGATGAATACAGCATATGCCCTACCCTATGCTTTACTAACAGTCTAATGTGTGAGACGGATACGGAAACAATTTTAATACGACTAGATAAAGGCTAATGGATATGTTTACATAAAGGAAGGGCTGACTAGCTAGCATATAATGCTGCATCAAATGGACTTCTTTTACCAATATAAAAGAACAAGGAGCAAAATTCTATCTTAAACGACGTATATTGTAGATATTGGTCAATTGCCATTTGTTTTCCACATGTCGCCTATAGGCATTAGTGGGAAGAGGGATTGAAAAAAATGTAAATGTAATAAGAAATAAACATTCGTATATTTTAATGGAGAATTTGTAACTAATCAGCTGTGGCTGTTTTTATAATACAGCATTTATTGTTAAGTTTTTTGGGGATCAGAACAACAACGCAATATTATGTGCCTTTTAACATGGTTTATGTTACTAGACAGGAAGCGAAAATATTGAGCTATCAAGTTCAAAAATTCACGGTTGACACCAGAGAAGTATCATTAAAAATGAACTAGAAAATGTGGATGAAGAATCACGATCACCTATTCTGTCTGGTCTTCCCAACTTCAAAATAAACAAAGCTGGTTCTGTTTTGTTCTTCACTAATCCACCCCTCCTCAGAAGAGGAGGATTTTCCATGGTCATTGTAACCTGGATGTAACAACTAACCTGGTGATGGCTATTTTTGCACTCCTTTCATTTTCTTCTTTCCTTTGTCTTCCTGTGTAAGTGTCTAACATGGAAGAATTAGTGGTACACTATTTATTAGAATAAAAATACAGAATACTTGGAGGAAAGAAATACACGAAGGAGATTAAGAGGTACAAACTTCCAGTTGCAACATAAATGAGTCCTGGGTATGAAATGTACAGTGTGGGGAATATAGTCAATAAGTTGTAGTATCTTTGTATGGCAGCTTGTAACTAGACTTATTGTGGTGCTCATTTTTAAATGTACAGAAATATCGAATCACTATGTTGTGTAATAGGAACTAACATAATGTTATAGGTCAATTATACTTCAAAAACAAGCAAACAAACAAAGAAACTCATAGAAAAAGGGATCAGATTTGTGATTACCAGGGGCGAGGGGTAGGGGGAAGAGGTACTGGATGAACAATCAAAAGGTACAAACTTCCAGTTATAAGATAAATAAATTCTAGGAATATTATGTACAACATGATAAATATAATTAATGTGATTGTATATTATATAAAAGTTGTTGAGAGTAAATCCTAAGAGTTCTCATCACAAGAAAAAAAATTTTTTCTATTTCTTTAATTCTGTAGATGCTCACTAAATGTACTGTGATAATTATTTCACGATGTATGTAAGTCAAATCATTATGCTGTATACCTTAAACGTATACAGTGTTGTATGTCAATAATATCACAATAAAACTGGAAGGAAAAAATGAATGTGTGAGCAGATGGTATCTCCCGAAACTACGTGGGGTTCCCCTACTTAAGGTAAAAGTCCCATGATAACGCATGGACTGAGTTATTTAGCCAGCAACCACTGAAAGCAGTAAGGAGTTAGGAGCCTTCAGCAGCTTCTAGATCATCACTGACAAAAATGACTTAGGTAACTGCTAAAAGGAAAGAAGCATAAGTCATTTCATTTTAAGGAGGCTATCTTTATATATAATTTAAGTTAGTCTTAGGTTTAGAGCAGAATATAAATCTTTAATTTAATAGGAAAAATATTTTTGTGGTTATTTGCAGCATGCTCTTCCTACCCGCCAATAAGAAAGCACTTTTCTGCCTTACCTCCTCCTACCTCTCTCTTGCCTGCTTTGGACATATAAGTAGCATTAATCACTTTCCAGTAATGTCTTATTCCCTTGTATTATTGAAATCCAGATTATTCTCGGAAAAGAAGAGATGAAAAGGTAACTACTCCTTTTGGTTTAGGTGGTAAACTACTCGGCAGTACTTAGAGGTTTTATTTTCAAACTTGTATATTTGCAAACTCAGTAAATGTGATAGCCAACTTTTTTTTCTTTTTTATAATAGCTAAGAGTTGCTGATTACTGAACCATGTGCCAGTCAATGTGGCAAATCCTTTATATGTATAATCTTATTTAATTCTTTCAACATAATGCCATGCTGGAGTTAATATAATTATAACCATTTTATGGAATAGGAAACCTAATCTTGGTCTAAACCTACCATGACATAGCTAGTATATGGCAGGATTCAAACTTAACAGTAGAGTTAACTTCAAAGATGTACTCTACTCAGCCTTTTTCCTCTACATATTTTTACTACCCAGATTCACTGCCACATTAATTTGCTATATTATTATTATTAATTATAATTGCATTTTTTCATTTGACCATTCCTAAGTGTCAATCACGCGCGCCTCTGGAGGAAAAGCAAATCAAATTTTGTATGTCCCTCGAGGAGTTACAAAAAACTGGAAAAGGTATGGAGATGAGCACGTTGCAATTTCAAAACCCAAGAGCTATGTAGTAGTACACAGATTGTAGATAGGACCCCTCTGATTGCTGATATATATGAACATAAATAATGCTCAAAATGTGAGAGAAAGGCCCTCTTTCATTTGTGAGGCAGAATGGGGTTAAAAGTGGACTCTGGCGTGAGCCTGTCTGGGTACAAATCCTAGTCCTGCCCACTGTAGCTATATGGTCTTGGGAAAATCACATGCTGTAGTTTCTCCAACTTTAAAAAAAAGAAATAAAAGCAACACCTACTTTCTAGGGGGTTTTGTGAGGATTAATGTATCTATTGCTTAGAACAGCACCTAGCATGTAATTTTTAGTCATTATTGATATTAATATTCAAGGCTACTCGTTTTCTAGCTAGTTTTTATGTATTTATGAAGTTCGATTTTTCTTCCCTACACCACCATGTAGTACTTGTGTCTCAATGAACTTTATTTGCCTCATTGATTGATTGATTGACTGTTATTTGGGGGATGGGAGGGAGGGCTGTTTGTTTTCTCATGCTCTGGCCATTTTGATCCTTTCCTAGAGAATCTCGCTCATTTCTCTTTAG
Source organism: Mesoplodon mirus (assembly GCF_964341445.2). Classification (NCBI taxonomy): domain Eukaryota; kingdom Metazoa; phylum Chordata; class Mammalia; order Artiodactyla; family Ziphiidae; genus Mesoplodon; species Mesoplodon mirus. The sequence goes on along the minus strand of NC_138980.1, from coordinate 59,976,992 downwards.
ATATTCTCATTCAGTTTAAGAAACTAAGTCCTCTTCTTTATGTGCTGCAAGGTTACCACCCTTCTTGTCAGTCAGAGGATAATTTTCAGTCTGAAAAGAAAATCTTTTGGAGGAAGGAATAAAGCCAGGGAGTTGGGTATATGAGGATACAACTTTCTGGGGATATCTGCTTCACTCCTTCCTTGTATCAGGTCATGATAAAGTACTTTTGCTTTTCTGTTTCACATCCAGGTAACAGAGTTGATACCCACAGAGAGAGAAAGTGTCTCTCTTCCATTTTTCAACTTGTTATAGAAAATGTTAAGTAACGTGAGGTCCAGGAAAGATCCCTGCATAATATAACTTAATAGGATAACCAAAGTGGACACACACCATGGTAAACAGATTTAGAATAGCAGCTAGCCCTTGTTTATTTTTAAATAATGGTGTTAAGGTTTGTGGTTTCTGTACCTGGGTAGACATCAGAATCACCTGGTATGCTTGTTAAAAATATAGATCAATCTTTACTCTCCACCTCTCTCACCCTCTGTCTCATCCCCATGTCCAGTAATCTGCTTCATTAAATCGGAGGTAAGGCTTTGGAATCTGTATTTTTAATAGCATTGGGAATCACTGTCTAAGATGATTTATACTTGTATTCATAAGAAATTGACTTGATAATATAATAATAGTGAGTCTTCATTTTTTTCTAAACTGACATTGAAAACTATCTTAATTTAAAACAAGATCCAATTTCCCTAAACAGTCTTTTTTCCTGAGTCCTGATGAAGAGGGACTGGGAGAAAGGGTTAAGAAAATCAGTCATTTTTAACTTGTTAGATTTACAGAAGCAGAATTTTCAACCTGGAAGAGACACTAAAAACATACTCATATTTTTTTACTTTGTAGATACAGAAACGACTCTTTCAGTGTAATGAGGGGCTACAATGAGAATTCATAGATTCACAGACATCATGACTTCCCAAAGCAAGACAGTTAGCTAGAAAAAAATTCTTGATTTCCATCATGCTTCATGGTTGCTTCATTTCTTTAATAGTCACCCAAATGGATTAGATCTATTTCTCATTTTATGGCATTTAAGATTGGCATTTAAATACCCAGTGTATTTGTTTTTTAAAAACACAGGCATAGTAACTATATGCAGCATCCTTCTTATCAAATACCTCTTAGAAGCACATTTTGAGAATTAAATGGAATCTTACCTGTAAGAGGCACCTTGACATCAAGGCCATAGAATAAAGGCAAGAGAGAAGAACAAGAATAGAAACAGAAACTGCAGAAGAAAAAGAAGAAGATTATGTAAATCTGAATTTCTGTACTGCCATTCAGGTCGTACAAAACCTCAGCTTTTCCACTTTGCTCAAATCTGACCATTTCTCATATATACACCAAACACCTTTTATTTCAAAAAACCGTACCTTTTATTTATCCACTGGTAAAGCAATGCAATGAATAACTGGTGTTCAACTAACATCGACTGATGCATTTTAGAACTCTGAGAGGGTCTTAACAGGTAATCGGTCTAAGCTCCTAATTTTATAAGTAAGAAAAATAAGCACAGAGCAGTTAATCAGTAGTCTAATTGCATATAATCTGATGGTATAGTGAAGCCTAGAGGTTAGACCTTCCAAGTCTTACTCTATTACATGTTATTGTGTTTATTTTTAATGTGTGAGAGGGTAATTTAAAAAATTAAAAATGATCAAAGTGTACACAATCACTCAATGCTATCATTATTTGGTTAATGTGTTAGGTTTTAGGACTAAGGCAGAGCAGGAAGAATATTAGTCTGTAGGGTAAACATATGATCACTTATCCACAGTGGGGCACTCCTCAGAGGGAAATGGAATTGTATTAGTAATTACATCAGGGCAACAGGTATAACCTGGGTCTGTCCTGGTTGAGTGAGGATATGTGGTCCTCCTACTGGTATGAACTATGCTTATTCATCAGAGGTAACTTCACATAGTGAATGGATGCTGCAGCTCCAGGCTGTCATGCTTCTGAGATAGATTTCTCCTTATTTGACTCATAGAAGTTAAATGGAGTCTGATATTTCTCTCTTCACCAAGAACCTTCACCAGAGATGCAGATACTTGGATGGAAAACATGCTTGTGTAGCACTGGTAGAAAACCAACTGTATACTAATTATAAAATGTCATAGGTCAGATCAGTTTTTTCAAATACTGATTTCCTCGGTGATTTACAGAGTCATGAAGTCTTTTGCCTTGTTATCACACTTCAGGAGCCTTCTGTTGGTCATGACATTTTTGAATAGGGTCCTGTATGGCAGTCTCATATTGGGCATGTTATTTGCATATTTCCTTTAATGCCATACTTATAAGGCTCTTGCTTCACTGTGGCAAAATTGCATGAAAAAGTTATAAATATGGTGTGAAGAGCCATGTATTAGTGACTGGTCTAGTACTATGAAAAGCAGAAACTCTGTCCTTTGTTGTTTTTTTTTTCCATTCCTTGAAGATGGATAGTAATAGGATGGCACATGGAGCAGGAGTGGATGGAGGAGAGGAATGGAAGGCTTCCACTATTCCCATGAGGAGTTCAGGTGTCAGAGCTACCTCTCTGGGCATGAGGGGATGCCCATCACTTGATTTACAATGGCAGTCTAAATTCCATGCTATGAGGTAGGCAGGCTGTGGCACTTAGGGTCAGATACCTGACCTCTGGTCTTGATTTGCCATAGACTGGTTATATGATTTGGGGAAAGTTGTTTAATGTCTCTGAGCCTTTGTTTTATTATCTGTATAAAAGGGGAACATAATATCTGTGGTATTTTCTCAAGATAATTAATTATAATAATTATTATTTATTATAATAATTAGTAATTATAATTAATGATGATAATTCATCAAATGAGATGATGAACGTGGAAGTGCCTTGGATGGTGGAGAGCGGCACATGGGAAGCAATTTTGCTGTTTGTTTTTATCACCTGATTTATACTCACTGTGTGCATGGGAATTAGGAACAAAGCGGGAATACTGTATGTACCCTGAGAAGGTGTTCAAGTACTCCAGGGGAAAGAATGAAAACTATCCCTGACATAAGTGATCTTTAGCCTTTTTACTATGCTTGTGGATGAGCAGAATTGAGGTCAAGTGAATAGAAGGTACTTTATAAACCTCATCTGTCATTCGAACCTCTAATCAAAAACCAACTGGATTGTTCTTGAAGTGGCTTAGTTTAGTACTACATATGGAATATGCTGCTTTGATAGCTAAATAATTGTCATTTTCTGTTAAGTACGTTAACCTATTATCATAAATATTTAGGAAGTTCAGACCTGTAAAATGAAAAGTTCACACTTAATTTGGCTAGGGTGGTGACCTGACTAGATGTTAGAAAATTCCTTTATTTGTTTGTTTTTCCTCAGTTAAGTGGGGACTGAACTGAACGAAGTTTCTGGGGAAGAGCTGGCAGCTTCCTCCTTGAGCCACCCCAGGACTGTTTACGAATTAGCAGAGAGACTGACTAGGACCAAGGGTAGCCATTTAAATACGTGGAAAATGGAAGATAGCAGGTGTGTCCTTTGACAGCCAGGGAAACTGTGGACAACCCCTGCTTTCTATGGGCCTTTCTGCCAAACACTGGGAAATTAGATGCAGCTTTTCATTTACTACACTCTTACCCTGAAGAACTAAAGAGCACACTTTGGAAAAGAGGAAAATTCAAATTTAAAATTTTGTATAAGATGTGTAACTTTACATTTGGAAATTTTAAAAAATATACTTTAATTTGACTTATACTTTTTTAGTGTTTCCTAATTTTCATGTAAGTGACCTCATTTTTTTCCTCATGGAACCCATGAGAGGAGGTGAGGGTGAGTGTTCCCCTCCCTATTGAATAGATATGGCTTAGACACAGTGGGTAAAGTCACTTACCCAAGCTCAAATAAGTACATGAAGACCCAGCCTACATAAGAATCTAGGTGGCTGATTGTTTGGCTACTGGACCCTACCAGTGGCCTTTGAGCTCACATAGGGCAACTATAAAAGCCACTTGGGATGAACCAAATTCTAATCACTATCTCAGAAATGGCAGGTGGTTTGCTATTTGCTTCTTGGGTACCCATGAAAGATACTGCAGAACAACCATGCTTTTTCACAACACAGGGATTCAGGCTGCTACTTCCAGTCAATGAGACTGGAACTCCATAGAACACCTCTTGCCATCCCTGCTGTGTTCCTTGGCAGGGCGCCCCTGGCATCCTAGGCAGGGTAATTCTTTGTTATGCAAGACTGTTGAACTCACTGCAGCTAAGGAGCATCCCTGCGCTAGCCCTCTCCCTTCTCCCAGAACACACACATTTCCAAATGCCCTCTTTACCTCACCCCCACCCCTGCCAAAAGTGCTGGTTGACTTGGAAGAAGCAGTTCCTCTCTCAGACCACTGGGGAAGTGACATGAGGGCATAGTTTTCATGTGTCAATCTAAATTTCTGAATGTATTGAGGTGAAATTGCAGCACAAGGAGGAAAGGGCTTTTTATGAATAATGGGAAAGACTTTTTAAAAAAAGGACTAAAAAGATTTTAAAAAGGAAGAGGAACGTAGAGTAACAAAACTCAGAAGAAACTTTTGGCAAAGAAGTGAAGATGGGAAAGGGAAAACTGAGGAAAGAAAACATTTATAGAAAAGGACAGGAATCAACACAAAAGGCAAAAATGTAACTGAAGGCAGAAGCTTTGCTAGAATCCTGGTGCCTGACTACAGGCAGAGTTTACGTTTACTGTAACTATACCTGCCTACACAAGATACACAATAGCTGAGAAGAAAGAAAACACAGTGAGTGAAAACAATATTATTGTCTGATCTAAAAAATAAAGATTGAAATACATATTGAACTTCACATGTACCTTTTCTTCTAAGTCCTTTATCTGTCTTTTCTGGATGTCTGTTTTATCTTCTAAGTCACGAATTCTCTGAAAAAAAAAGGGGAGGGAAAAAGAAGCTTTTCAGTCTGTTAAGTTAAACAAGAAGATCATTCACCAACCTAAAACACAGAACTTTCTATAAAAACATAGCATCTGGAAATGTCACATATACATTTTTCTATACCCAGAGGGTTATTGCATGTTTCAAAAATTACCCATACTCAGAGTGAAAATCATTGTCATTGATTATGTTTTAAAAATATTTGCCATCCCTTTCTCTTCTGGGTCAATCTATCCCTGAAGACCCTTTCCCTGTGAGAGAGGTATGATTCTCACCCCACTGTCCTTGGGCTTGGTCAGGAGACCTGTTTTGGCCAGTGGAACGTGAGTGGGAGTGAGATGTGGGAAAGCCACATCCTTGTAGAGACAGCTGTGTGTCCCAGAACTAGAGAGCAAGAAACAAATTTTGTTGTAAACTATTTGATTAAGGTTTTTGGTTGTTCATTACCTCATTAAAAAATGGCTAAAACTGGCTCACACAAAGGCAACTATCCCATCGGTTTCTGGTCTACCTTTTTTTTCCAACCTTATTTCAAATCTGTTTCAGGGTGGAATTTCCTCAAGAAACAGGACTGACCAATTTTCACAAAACAAGGTAGCGATTCCACTTCAAAAAAATTCAAAAGAAGGAACTAATAAACTAGGGGGAAAAAAAAACCCAAACATAACAAGAATAACACAAGTAATCCTGAAGACAAAAAAGTTCCAGAACTGTCTTTGAAATTACCTGTAAACTATAACAAAATTCCAGTAAATAGCACAGATTTGAAATCGACATTACATAGACAATAATTTATAAGTGAAAAGAGTCTTCAAATTTCCTTCTGGCAATCTAAAGGCCTTGTATGTTCATGGTACAGGGTTACACAGGGCAAGCTTGTAATTTAATGCCTCTTTTGGGAATAATTAGAAAATGGAGAACTGGAGTCTAAGAAGAAAACAATGGAAGCTAAACAACGTGATACTATAGAAGGAGAGGTTTTACAATGCAATGTGGGGAGACAAAAGGGAAGCTAGAACAAAGAACAGTTGAACTTGGAAATCATATCTTCCTCTCTCTAAAGTGGTTCTCAACTGGGGGTGATTTTGCACCCCAGTTGACATCTGGCAATGTCTGGACATTTAAAAAAGTTAGTTAATTTATTTTAAAGTGTAATATTCAGTGGTTTTAGTATATTCACAAAGTTGTGCAACCATTACCACTATCTAATTTCTGGACAGTTTTGAATCACATGTGATCACTGGTCACAACTGGGGGAAGGGGTGCAACTAGCACCTAAGGGGTAGAGGCCAAAGATGCTGCTAAACATCCTGCAGTATATAGATCAGTCTCCACCCCCCCATAAAGAATCATCAGGCCCAAAATGTCAGTAGTGCAGAGACTGAGAAATCCTGCTTTAAAGGAAAGAGGGTGAGGTTTGTACAGGAGAGGAGGGTGTGTTTTGTCAGAAGGATCATGAAATTATGTGACAATGAATGCTGATGTGTGTGACAGTGAATGATAAATGTGTGTGATGTGTGTGCTTGTATTTCCATAGTGCTGCTTATGCTCCAAAGCTACACAGTGAAAGAATAAATTTGCTAGCTACTTCTACCTTGAGTGTGCGAGAACTTCCTTCATATGTCTGCTGGATGTAGAGGCAAGCACTACACCAATAAAATCATGAGATTACTATGGCATCTATTCAGCCACCAAGCCTGTGCTTGTTGGGCACCTTCTTACATGTTCAGGACTGTGCTGGATGTGATGGAGAATACAGGCAAGGTATCAATTAGTTCCTGATTTCAAAGAACTATCACATCCAGATGGGGAGAAAAAATGTAAAACACAGGGAAAAACAGATTAAGCAGAGAAAGTAAACAATGGCGAAACTATGCACAACTTCATCGCCAATCTCTAATACCCAGTACAGTGTTTAGCACAAAGAAGCTGCGTATACATATTTATTCAATGAGTTAGGTAAGCTACATTGTGTGCTGTGGGCTTTATGTCTTTTTCCTTCCCATCTGCTTGCCAGCCTGCCATCCAGTCTCACAGTAAACTCTATGGAGTCCAGAACAGACCCCTTTTCTACGACTTTTTGTCTCTACTGCTACTAAGGACAGCAAGTCCCCCATCATGACTGTGTGAGAGGTTACTGCCGGCTCTTCCTGCTTCTAATCTTGTGCATCCTACATCCACCTATAGCAGCCAGTGTGAACTCTTAGAATATGAAATGATCACGGCAGTCCTTGAGTTTTAAGGGGGAGAGGAAGAGGGAAAGGAGAGTTAGCCAAGTTGCTCTCAGAATAAAACCCAAACTCCTTCAAGGCCCAGCATGATCTTGGCCTGTCTTACCTCTCCAGATTCATCTCATAACAACATTCCCGTGGCTCCATGTGCCCCTGCCATACTGGCCTTCTCTCTGCTACTTAAATATTCCAAACATTCCCATGATACAGACTTAGGCCCTGCTGACCCTAACTTCTGGGACACCTTGCCAAAATCTTTGTGTGGCTGATTTCTTGGGATTTCGACATTTTCAGAGAGGCTTGCTCTGATCAGCCAGTTTAGAGTGGCTAATCCTACTCCCAAACTCACTCTCATTCTCTCCCTCTCCCTCCCTCCCCCCCCTCACATACACACACATCTTCAGAGCACTTATTGCCACTCTCTGAAATTGCCTTGGCTATTGCTCATTTGCGTTGTCGCTTTTTCCCTCTTCATCGGGAGGATACATGAGAACAATGACCTTTATGTCTTTGTCCACCATCACATTCCCAGCACCCAGCACAAGCAGGCCCTCAATAAATGGTTCTGAATGAGTGTATAAAAAGGGTATGGAATGTCGAGTTTTTCAGTAGTATGTAGCTCATTGTCTTCATCAGGGAGAGCATTCTGAAGAGGTGGATCTAAACTGAAAAATGAGAAGATTCGATAAGTGCAGCAGACTCTGAACGACATTTTGGGGTGAGCAGTCAGGAAAACAAAGGCTTGGAGGTGGGAAATCATGGCCTAAGGGGTACGGGAAGAGTTCTGCATGAACAGAGAGGAAGGTAAGCTATGAAGATTGTCTCAAATCTGGGTTTTAGGAGAGGAGTAGCCAGCTACTGAAGGACCTGGAGATAGCACGACTAGACTCAACTGGACATTGGGATCATGGAGGCTTTTGAGGAAGAATATGATATCAGAAAAGGGGAGAAGGACAAGGAAGACCCCAGGGTTTTCAGCTTGAGTGCTTTGACATACGGTAGTTCTACTAACCAAGACAGGCAGATGGGGAGAGAAGGGAGAAGTAAGGATAAGAATGTGTGTTTAGGTATGTTTCATATGAGTTCACTCTAAAACATTCAAACAGAAATGTCTAATAAGTGGTTAGTGATACGCTCTAGAATTTAGACTGCATTATAAACTTATATATGACAAATCCTGGCCAATGCCTTCTGGAATAATTCTCTCAAATCTCAAAGCTACTGATTGAAAGGAAAGTAAGAAATAACTGGAAAGGCATATTCTAATGAACATGTATTTGGGAGACAGAAAATGTCAATGAAACTCTCTGAGGCTTAGAAAGATAATGTACTTAACAGTTCAGACTGGGTAACTTAAAACAAAACAAACAGAACCATCTCTTTTGGGAGTGAAGTACCTTAGCTGACTGAAGAGACACAAAAGCATTGACAAGGCTTTAATCATAAAAAAATTTAGATAACTATTTGTCCATCTTAAAAATAAACACTTCTGTGGTTCTATGACACACCTCCTTCTTTGCTGAAATTAATTAAATGCTATTGCAGCCTAAGAAATTTACGCAGAGGACATGTTCATTCCCTTATAGAAGGAAAGAATGCCTGCATTAATGCAATAATACCATACAGTCTATTACTGAAAGCTTTAAAACTCTCTTCAGAGTCAAAATCCAAACCTTTATGATGGAATCTCAAGAACCAGTGAAACAAACATGCATGTGTTTATCATCTCTGGGACAAAATGGCTTCAGAGTTCCCTGTTAACTTGGGTAATTTGTTAGCCTGTAAAGATCCACAAAAAATAACCCCTGTTCCTTTTCTACTCACCTTGATCTCTAATGACCACATGATTCTTACCTCCTGTATAGCCCATCTGGATTTCGTACCAGTTGCTTATTTCAGCTTATGAGTACCGAATACCCTAGCCTGGAACTTTCAATTCTGGAATTATTACAGAATCTGCTTCTTGACCAGGACCCTAGTCTTTGCCTGTCAATCTATGACATGAACAAATAGTTGGAATTAAGAATTTTGGCTGTAAGTTAATATTGGGTGTTTATTTTGAGCCTTGCTGGTCTAGATAAATCATATAAATTATAGATGACTCAAGCTGTAGAAGACAGTATAGTGCAATGTTTATGTGCACTGGCCTTGGAGTCAGGCCGATCCGGGTGGTAATTCTGGCTCTGTTGCTTACTATCTGTCATCTTGGGCCAATCACCTAAGCACTCTTTTCTTCAGTATCATGATCTCTTAAGCTGGGATAATAAGAATACTTACAGTAGTGGGCTATTGCCAAGATTAAATGAAATGATGGAAGTAGAGCCCTTAGTTTAGTTCCTGACCTATAGCACATGCCAGTAACTAAGAGGCAGCTTCCATGCTTTGTTGCTGTTGCTGTTTATTCTGGGAATAAAGAGAAAGGTCCTTGTTCCCTTTTACCCTCTTCGGATTATTTGATCAGGCTAGGTTATGGACTAGGATGAGTAACAGCAGGGAAGCATTATCTGTGTCCTGGACTGAGTCCCAGAGAGTCCCTTCCCAGCATAAGGGACATAATCAGGCTCCATGAGATTCAAGGGGTGTCTCATGACAAAGTAGTCGCAAAAACAGTAGCATGACACAGTGCTTCTGAAGTGCCAATTTTCTTCAGATTAATTCATTATAAAACCATCGTCCTGTTTCTGAGTGTAGGTGGGAAACAATAGTTATTTATTTTACTCTTTGAAAATAGCTTCTAGCTCCCAGGCTTCTCCATACTCATACTCAACACTATGTACTGAGCACTTGGTCCCATCGTCTTAGTACCACCCAACACAGTTGTAGTGACTACATCCTCACCTGATGGGCTTGCTGTAAGAGCTCCATTCTCTCCTGTAGAATCTGACAGTCGTACTCTCTGCTCTTCCTCAGCATCTGCCGCCGTAACTTTTCCACTGCTGTCCTCAGCTCCTCTTGCTGTTTTTCAGTTAATAATTCACCAAACTTGATAACAGTTTCTTGCTGCAGAGCATTGTACAAAGTCGCTTCTAGTTCCTGGATTCTCTGGTAAATAGAATTAGAAAACCTTGGAATTTAGCATCTTACGTGTGGTGTGTGAATGTACACGTGTGTGTACATGTGGAGGGATGTATTATTTTAGTCTCACAGGATCCTAGCAACAAAATAAATTTCAAAGCTTATCCAGCTTAGGGACTATCCTGATGGTGCAGTGGTTAAGAATCTGTCTGTCAGTGCAGGAGACAAGGGTTTGATCCCTGGTCTGGGAAGATCCCACATGCCGAAGAGCAACTAAGCCCGTGAGCCACAACTACTGAGCCTGCACTCTGGAGCCTGCGCACCACAACTACTGAGCCCATGCACTACAACTACTGAAGCCCGCACTCCCAGAGCCTGTGCTCTGCAACAAGAGAAGCCATTGCAATGAGAAGCCCACACACTGGGACTTCCCTGGTGGCGCAGTGGTTAAGAATCTGCCTGCCAGTGCAGGGGACACGGGCTCGAGCCCTGGTCCGGGAAGGTCCCACATGCCACAGAGCAACTAAGCTCATGCGCCAGAACTACTGAGCCTGCGCTCTAGAGCCCACGAGCCACAACTGCTGAGCCTGTGTGCCACAACTACTGAAGCCTGCTTGCCTAGAGCCTGTGCTCCGCAACAAGAGAAGCCACCGCAATGAGAAGCCCACGCACCGCAACGAAGAATAGCCCCCGCTCGCCACAACTAGAGAAAGCCCGCACGCAGCAATGGAGACTCAACGCAGCCAAAAATAAGTAAATAAAATAAATAAATTTATATATAAAAAAAAGAAGCCCGCACACCGCAACGAAGGGTAGCCCCCCACTCGCCACAACTAGAGAAAGCCCGCGTGCCAAAATGAAGACCCAACTCAGCCAAAAATAAATAATTAAAAAAAAAAAAGCTTCTCCAGCTTAAATATCCTTTTGATGATCCCCTTTATAAGATGCCATAAGGATCATCTAGCCAATACGTGAACTACTCTGATGATGGAGAATTTGTTCTTTTTCTTGGGATCCTGTCCATTTCACATACTTTTCATTTTTAGGACGTCCTTACTTTGTTATAATAACTGTATATCCTTCTATTATCAAATGTAGCTGAAAATAAGTTTGTTCTCTCTTTCATTTGACAGATATTTAAAGACATCTATCGTGGTGGCCATATTTTTAGAAATAAGCATTGAAAAGTGGTCCAAGTTGGAATAAAATACTTGAAATTGGAGATATTTCACACACACAATGCCACCTCTCTTCCACATGATACACCTCTGAAGATGGCTTTATAGTCTCCATTTTTTTCTTATAAAAATAAAAATTGAGGGCCTCCCTGGTGGCGCAGTGGTTGAGAGTCCGCCTGCCGATGCAGGGGATACGGGTTCGTGCCCCGGTCTGGGAGGATCCCATATGCCGTGGAGCGGCTAGGCCCGTGAGCCATGGCCACTGGGCCTGCGCATCCGGAGCCTGTGCTCCACAACGGGAGAGGCCACAATGGTGAGAGGCCCGCGTACCGCAAAAAGAAAAAAATAAAAAATAAAAAATAAAAAATAAAAAAATTGAGAAATATAGCCTAGAGTCTTTGGAATTGGTCTGTTTTTTAATACTCTGAGATTTATAGTTGCTCTAGCTATAAAATGCTTCCTTGAGGCTTTTCTTTTTTAGATGAAGAGCCTACTGCTTCTTACATCCCAGTTTTCTTTTCTTTCACATGCTTCAGATACAGTTACCAAAATCTATCATCTTATCCCCTGTGACTCTGACATAGGTGAAAGGACACGCCCTGGTGAGGGATGTTCTCCAAGCTCCTGTCCTGGACTAAGCAGTTCTCATCTCTTAAAAGTTAAATATATTAATAATTATCTGAATGAGTCTTCAGTCCTGGAACACACACACATGCAGTTTAATCTTACCGTGTGTAGGTAGAGAAGGCAAGGCTAAAAGGATAGGAAGGGAGGGAAAAATTACCTCCTTCTTTATTCTCTAATCAGCGGCCAATACTCATCCTCTCCTTTCCCCATCAGTCAGTGCTCAGAATCTCTGATTCATCTTGGGTGGGGAGTACTAATTCATCTTTGTTATAAGCAGGGGCTAAGGGCTTCACTCTTTCCCAAAAGTGACTCAGGCTGCTTCCAGGAAAGCATTATGAAAACCTCTACTAGCAACTCCTCGGAATGTTACTCTTTTTCTCTTGAGTCATTACAGTGTATTATGGTGGGGGGCAGGGCGGTGTCCACATGGAGAGAAGAAGTGCAAGCTGTAGTCCAATATTAGGAATGATGCTTTATGAATTTGGTTCAGGGGAGTGGATCAAATGTGCTCCTCCGTCAGCACAATCTTCTGGAGGAGAGAAAAAGGCACAGCCCATTTCCCCATATATTCTTTTTTTTTAAATTTTTTTAATTTTATTTATTTTTTATACAGCAGGTTCTTATTAGTTATCCATTTTATACATACCCATATATTCTTACTGTGGCTGGATGACGGTAGTTAAGGCCACAACATCTGGAGTCAGATCTAAACACTACCTACTTGTGTACCAAGCTGGGCCAAGTTCTTTCTCTCTCTAAGCCTTCGTTTTCTCATATGTAATATATAAATAATAATATTCCCTATACCTCTTAGGGTTGTTGTCAGAAATAAATGAATTAAAAATATGTATCACATTAAATACATCGTTATTCTATCCCTAGATTTGATTTAATAAAATCAGATTTGATTTAATAAAATTTCTCTTTAATCTACATTGCCATCCAATCTGTTGTTCATTTAAATATTATTTAACAACACAATTCAATTTTTAAAAAAATGAAGTATAATGAAATATTTATTAACTATTATAAGAGTATTGTAACAGCAAAGAACTAGAGATATATTTGTTCTAGAATGAGAACTGGAAACCTCTGAATAAATGAGCTGCACGTTGTGGTCTATTCAAATACATGACATGACAAATTACACAGGATGCTTTACTCCAGAGCATGTAATTGTAAACACTTGGAGTGTCTCCAATGCTTGTTGTACCTACCATATATGCTTGGTCGAGAGCTTGTTTCCTGTAGTCTAGTTCTTCTTCCAGGTAGCCTTTGATTTTGCAGAATTGTTCCTAGAAAAAAGGGCCACATTAATAGATAGAAAGAGTCAGCTTAATGAGAAAGTGATATATAAATTGTATTGATTAGTGTTTTCTCTAATTCCACTGTAAGACAAATCACTAGTATTTGTAGGGTCACAGATTTTGTCTTTTAGGGAAATAGTTCAACTTTTATAGTTTCACACAGGGAATGTACAAATCAATGGAAAGAAGAAAAAATATATAGCAAACAATCCACATGGAATGACTTAAAAGATTTTTATACCAATTTAAGAGTATGTCATTAAGGATAGATTTTTGTTTGTTTGGTTGGTTTTTTGGTCTCACTGCACGACATGCGGGATCTTAGTTCCCCGACCAGGGATCGAACACACGCCCCCTGCAGTGGAAGCATGGAGTCTTAACCACTGGACCGCCAGGTAAGTCCCTAAGGGTAGATTTCTGACAAGATAAATGCTATAGATGCTAACTAATAAGTATATCTGTGTAAATATACTGGGATAGTATATTTTTGTTAGAATGTTATGAAATGTAATAGAGCAAAGTTGTATAATAAAAAACAATTTATTCAAACTCATCTGTGTATCATTAGCAAACACAAAGATAATTTAGAGAGTGGGCACGAAGTTAACCACACATATTGCTCTATCCATATACCAACTAACTGACCAATTTATCCATCTGCCTGTCTTGCTAAGACTTATGAAGGGGTGGTGGAGGCAGGGAGTTGGGGGTGGGCATCTGCTTTAAGAAGAGCCATGGGGGACTTCCCTGGTGGTCCAGTGGTTGGGCTCTGTGCTCTCACTGTAGGGGGCATGGGTTTGATCCCTGGTCAGGGAACTTGGACCCTGGTGCGGCCTAAATAAATAAATAGATAAATAAATAAATAAATAAATAAATAAATAAATAAAATAGAGTCATGGGAAGGGGGAAATGGGAATTGTCGTTTCATGGGTATAGAGTTTTAGGTTTGCAAAATGAAAAAGTTCTGGAGATGTGTTGCACAACAAGGTAAACGTACTTGACACTACCAAACGGTACACAAAAAAATTGTTAGGATGGCAAATTGCATGCTGTATGTTTTTTGTACAATTTAAAATAAATTTTATTTTAAAAAGAAAGAAAAAAAAAAGAGTGTGGAGGCAATTCCACCCACAGTGCCACTTAATGAGTGAGTGTCTGCTCTTGCTGCAAAGCCAGAGTGAGCTGGGAAACGTCAATCTGATGTTCCCTTGCTTGCCCTCAGTTTCTGTGTGGTTCTCATGTTGTGAGCATCTTGCCATTGGCATTAAAAAATGTATCTTTGTATAGAACATAGCGCCAAGCACAAGTCAATTCTTTCTCTGTATGCTTAACGAGGAACAAGGACCTCGTCCAACACTGAAGGTAAACTTGATTGCGTCAACTTTTGAGAGAGGATATGTCTGCATGCGATTTTGCTAGTGACATTCCTAATTACCTCTGAGCTCCAGTGCCTGGAACAGTGTAACAAGCTGATTGCTTAATTAATATTTGTGCATTTAAAGAGTTCAAGGGTTTTTTTTTTTTTTTTTTTTTTGGCGGTACGCGGGCCTCTCACTGTTGTGGCCTCTCCCGTTGCGGAGCACAGGCTCCGGACGCGCAGGCTCAGCGGCCATGGCTCACGGCCCAGCCGCTCCGCGGCATGTGGGATCTTCCCGGACCGGGGCACAAACCCGTGTCCCCTGCATCGGCAGGCGGACTCTCAACCACTGCGCCACCAGGGAAGCCCCAAGGGTATTTTGAATATAAACAGTTCTTGTTATATGTTTTGACTTTACAGCCTAACCTGTTGGTAAAATGTAAGTCCTGTGTAAAATATGGGCAAATGATTTGTAAGCTGTCACATGCTATATAAATTCAACTTGTTGTTCTTACTATAGGATTCCCTAACCTGATAGGAATCACTACCTGGTTTTTAGTAATAATGATAACAGTAATGACAGTACTGTTATAAAAGTCTATGTATTGCTGTAAGTTAAAAATGACCAATTCCCAGGCTTGGGGATTTAAAAAAAAAAAGCTAATAGTGGCAAACTACACACAACATAAAATTTGTAATTGTAACCATTTTTAAGTAGTGTTAAGTATATTCACAGATCAGAAAGTTTCACAGAAAAAAGTTTCACAGGAACTTTCTTATCTTCAGTAGTGTTAAGTATATTCACAGTGTTAGGAGACCAATCTCCAGAACTCTTTTCATCTTGCAAAACTGAAACTCTACCTATTAAACAATAACTCCCCATTTCCTCCTCTTAGCTCCTGAGAACCATCATTTTGCTTTCTGTTTCTATGAATATGACTACTGTAGGTACCCTATATTAGTAGAATGATACAGTATTTGTCTTTTCGTGACTGGCTTATTTCATTTAGCATAATGTCCTCAAAGTTCATCCATGTCATAGCATGTGTTATAATGTCCTTACTCTTTAAAGGCTGAATAATATTCCATAGATGGATATACCACATTTTGCTTAGCCATTGACAAGGCACTTGGGTTGCTTCCATGTTTAAGCTATAGAAAATAATGCTGCTTTGAACACAGGTGTACAAATCTCTCTTCAAGAGCCTGCTTTCAGTTATTTTGGGTGTACTCCCAGAAGTGGTGTTGCTGTATCATATGGTAATTCTATTTTGAATTTTTTGAGCAACCACTAACCATACGGTTTTCCATAGCAGCTGCACCATTTTACATTCCCACCGACATTGCACAGGGTTCCAGTTTCTCCACATCTTCATCATCACTTGTTATTTTCTGTTTTTTGTTGGGTTTTTTTTTGATAGTAGCCATCTTAATGGGAGTGAGGTGGCTTGGGGATTTTTAATACCAAAGTTACACCCATCATTTCTGTAAATTTGGTGGAAAAATTATTTAGCCTAAGAAAGAAAACACCTAACTGGATTTTATTCAGCATTAGTTCTGGAAATACTACAAAATTATAACATGATATTTCTGGAGGCTATAACTTGAAATTGTGGGGTACTTCTGGGCATTCTGTTTCACAGTCTATACGCAAAATAGTGGCAAGGCTACAAACTTCCATCCGTGCCAGATACAACTGCTAGAAAACAGTTGTTTTCCATTTGTCTTGTCAATTTTTCTTTTGTTTTCTGACATCTCATTTTTACTCACCATGTCACTTTCCAATTCCATCATTTTCTGGTGCAGGGCAGCCTCTGCTCCTTCAATTTGCTGGATCCACTAAGGGGTAAACCAGACACAAGTGTTTGACATGATTGCTTGACATGGTGTAAATGGTGCTGCCTCCTGAGCTGCTTAGTCTCTTCCCCTTATATCTCAGGAAGCAGACTAAGAATTGGAGTGAAAACTTGGTACATTTTAACTCTTAGCTCAGAAAGAAGTTTATAAATTTCCACTCATTCATTCATTCTTCATTCAGCGAAAGCCTTCATTGATATCTACCATGTGTGAGGCAATGTGCTAGGTACTAGGGCTGTGATGGTGAATAAGGCCAACACATGTTTTGCCCTCATTGGAGGACACTATGGGAGGCTTTCTTGGAAACGACAATTGCACTGGGTGTAAGGAATGAGTCAGAGATGACTAAGCAAAGGTGAGGGGCAAGTTCCAAGCAGAAGGTATGTCTAATTCTCCATGATTGGAGGGAGCATGATGAAAGAAAGAAGGCCAGATGAGACTGGAAAAATGGCATTTTTTTCAGTATATGACACTGATTACAGCTAAATGTTGAGGAATCATTTTTGTTGAGTGGAGACAAATTTTAAATCACACAGAAAGAACTTATCTTTCCTAACACTTAATATATATCGTTCTGTTAGATGGTGTTGATATTAGCACAGATCAAGACCCTGAATGAATTTAGACTTTGAATAATATAGTGTGAGCCTGCCACATATATGGTTTCAGAGAATAAATTGTTATAATGGGTCTCCATCAAGTTAACCATAAGCTTATCCCTCAGGGAGGCAATTGGGCAAATAATTAACTGTGTGGGTTCTAGAGGCTGACTACCTTGGGTCTAATCCCAATCCTAGCTTTTCATGGCTATGTGGCCTTGAAATGTTACCTGGTTTCTCTAAGCCTCAACTTTCTTATCTGTGAAATGGGATTAATAATAATGTAAAGATTAAAGGATGTAATTAACCTCAGGTCCTACTGACAGTGTACTGCACGTACTAGGTAACCAATACATTCTAGTTTTTGGTTAACATTCATTTTTGTACTTCCACACTGTTAGAAATTTGCCTCAGGCTTCCCTGGTGGCGCAATGGTTGAGAGTCTGCCTGCCGATGCAGGGGACATGGGTTCATGCCCTGGTCCAGGAAGATCCCACATGCTGCGGAGCGGCTAGGCCCGTGAGCCATGGCTGCTGAGCCTGCGTGTCCGGAGCCTGTGTTCCGCAACGGGAGAGGCCACAACAGTGAGAGGCCCGCGTACCGCAAAAAAAAAAAAAAAAAAAGAAATTTGCCTCACTACCAACTATTTCTTCTTAGTTTGTGATAAATTATGTGGTGTACTGAGCATTTTTCTATATACTAAAGCCTTGGTATTCATAAGGGGCCACCATATCCAACAGCCCCTTGGCTGTAAGGAACATGGAGAAAGAAAAAAGGCCGTGGAGCCTGGAGAGGTGCTAATCTCTCAGCTCTTGTACATACACATGGCTTCCCTCATGAAACAAATTTAAGTCCAAAGTCATGGGTTTCTTGTATACAGCCTCATACTGCAATTGTGTACCATCAAGCTTTACTAAAATGCTTCCTCTTGCTTGCTGCCCATTTACCATTGAGAAACAAATTCTCTTGTGTACCATGTTTTTTTTTTTTTTAATATTTATTTATTTGGTTGCGCTGGGTCTTAGTTGCAGCAGGCGGGCTTCTTACTTGTGGCTCGTGGGCTCCTTAGCTGCGGCATGCATGTGGGATCTAGTTCCCTGACCAGGGATCGAACCCTGGCTCCCTGCATTGGAAATGCAGAGTCTTAACCACTGTGCCACCAGGGAAATCCCACACTATGTTCTTAAGAGAACCATGAAGTGAAGTAGTCCGGTCATGGGCTTTAGCTATAGATTTGTATGTTGGCTCCCGACTCTGACTTCATGGATGATGCAGGATGAGGAATGAATAGCCCAGGCCACAGTTTTCTCACAGATAAAATGAAAATAGTGGATGAATATAGGGTGGTTGTGGGGAGCAATGAGATAATGCACAGACAGCATTTAGCATAGTCCCTGGCCCGTAACATGTCCTCACATAAGGTCACTGCTCTTATTATTTTTAATACGAAATCACAATAGGATTTCCTTGTTGGAAATTTGTCTCGGCTCAACCTCTGGCTAAAGGTCACACTCTCAGATGGTAGAGAGATAATTCAAATGTGTGGTCTCAGGAAGTTCAAGATGATATTTACAATTACTTGGAGGTAGAAATGTTTATCTGTGAATCCCAAACATGGTGGGGAGGGTGCCTTTAGCTTATGAATTGCAAAGACCATGAGTGTTTTAAGGACAAGCTTGTGTCTTATTCAGCTGGTTCCTCACTTTCAATCACAGTGCTAAGCGCATAGGCATCACCCCTTGATTGTTTAATCCGAACCCCTCACACCTGTTTTGCAAAGGAGGTAAGTGGAGGCACGAACTAATATCTCAAAGCTTTACTAGAACAGCTCCTACGTGCTACAGGGTACTTTCTGCTTTTAGTAGAAAGCTTGAGGGAAAGCTTGCAATAAAGAATCATAGCCCTTCATGACTCCAACTGGATGAGATGCTCTGGTGTGAAAAACTATGAAAACAAAGAGTGAAAAACAGATTCCAGAGTTGCCCTCGTGGAGCGTAGAGTCTAGTGAACTACAGAAAAAAAAAAAAAAAAAGCGTGGTTGTATTACAGTTGCTAAAAGCCATGGTAGCAGAAGCACAGGTCACTGTGGGAACACAGAGTGAGAAGACTTAACTGGGCTTGGGTGAATAGGAAGGCTTCCCCCTGTATGGGAGGGTCTAGTGATTAAGATTTAGCCAGACAAAGGTAGAAAGGGAAGAAGAGAAAATCTAGACAAAAGCAACAGTGTAAAGGACCAAGGGATGAAAATATGTAGAGGGAGATAGAGACAGAGACAGACAGACAGAGAGAGAGAGAGGGAGAGAGAGAGTGAGAGTGAGAGGAGAGAGGAGAGAGGAGACTGGAGCCCCAAAAGGATTTGTGCATGGCTGGACCTTGGTTGGTGACCAAGGAAGGAAGTGGGGTGCTGGAGAAATAGGTAAGGGCAGCTCCCAGGGGGCCCTCTTGCCAAATTCTGGATTCTAGATCTGTGTTAGGGACAATGTGGTGCTATTAATTTGATCGCAAGAGGAAAGGGAAAGTGATATGGTTTGTTATTAAATTGTGAAGGGAGGAAGTTTTTAAAAGAGCAAATCCCAGATATTTCACATGAAATACTTCAGTATGTGTCCCTAACACTTAAGGTCTTTAAAAAAAAAAACATAACTACAAGACCATTTCCACACTTTGCAAAATTAACATTAATTCCTTTTGTCATCTGATACCTGGTCCATATTAAAATTTCCCCAGTTGTCAGCAAAATGTCCTTTGTTTCACACTTGGTTTGCTTGAATCAGGATGCAAAAAAGGACCATTTCAATATTTCTTAAGTAACTTTTTATTTTATAGCAATTCTTCCCTCTCCCTCTGCCACTTTTTAAAATGTCATTGTTCTGTTTGAGTAACTTAACTGGGTAATTTGACCAGTAGAATTCCCTCATTTCAGACTGGAGCAAGGTGAATGTTTGCTCATGGTTTCATTTAATTTACAACATGCTTTTTTATGCATTTAGAAATTAAGAAAGCATCTCAAGGAACTTATAGTTCATAAGTTCTTACTTTATCCAGCCATGTACACATGACTGTCAACTATGTGCTGATTCTCAAGGTGCCCTGAATACAGCCAGTTACCAGGTTTCTTCACTTGGCTCTTTCCTTTTTTCTCTCTCTTGCATTTACCAGGTTTAGACACAAGGGGGTGAGAGAACGCTCAGTGTTGCTCTTCTGACAGTCCCCAGGTTGGGCTTTCTAAATGAAGGTGCAGGGAGCCACCACCAAGTTACAGAATCAGTTGGAATAACTGGTATGTACACACCCAAGGAAAAGCCCACAGAAAGAGCCATGCTCCAATTTACCACTTAACAAAGCCCTTCTTTATTGGTTTCCCAGCTTGGTAAGGATGGCTTAAGTAATGTAATCCAGGTTTTGCATTTTTACAGAATTATATTTTTAAGAGACTTCAAAGCAAGAATTATCCACCCACCCTAAATCAGTGTGTAGACTCTTCTTTTGTGTGTTCTCATTCTATCTGGGTTATATCACCCTGAAGAATAAAATATTTATTAGGTATTCAATAATGCAAAATCATGTGCAAAGAGATTGTCTTTCAACCCCAAGTGTTAAGCCAGACACTGAGATGATTTGAATGTTAGTATGATTTATTACCTTTTCTGCCAGGGACAGCACAGTGCTGGCCTGAATTATAGCCACTTGCTCTTCATTTCTTAAATTCTGTGGCGGGGGTTGAAAGGGTGGGGAGAAAGAAAATAAGCTGAAAACACTTTTTGACATTTACACTATCAGAAGATACTGCCTAACTTGCCTGCCACATACGCATGCATGGAACATCCACAAACGGCCTATTCTATTTAGTAATAATTCTTAACAAAGAGTTCATTCAAAACCTGTAAAAAGTACATTAAATGTGATGTTTTTATATCTCTAGTGCTGACTTGATTTTATGTTTCACTGTAAGCATACTGCATTAAGTCATAAGAAAAGCAGAAACCAAAATGAAATAAAGATAGTGGGAAGCAGCCACACAGCACAGGGAGATCAACTCAGTGCTTTGTGACCACCTAGAGGGGTGGGATAGGGAGGGTGGGAGGGAGATGCAAAAGGGAGGAGATATGGGGATATATGTATATGTATAGCTGCTTAACTTTGTTATACAGCAGAAACTAACACACCATTGTAAAGCAATTATACTCCAATAAAGATATTTAAAAAATGAAATAAAGAGTAATCTTTTCATAGCAGTTTGATGTGATTCAATTGATTTTGTTCTCTCCTTTGGTAATTTTTCAAGGGAAAAAAATAGTGTGACTACTTCAACCTACATACATCATTCATCTAGTATCTCAGTGAATGGTCCTCCCACTGAATTAATATGCCTTGACCCTGTCTGGAAGGTGTTTTTAGAAAGAAAAGGGATTATAGTTTCCTAGTGCATTTTTATGGGGCTGCCACCAACCCTACTATTTAGCAGCATTTGCAACTGCATGACTGATTAATTTCACCTCATATGCCTCCCAGCAACAGTCAGAAGGTAATTAGCTTTCATCAGCCCAGACTCCGTTGGCATTCAAACCTGAAAACTGCGCATGAAAAGCACCTTAACAGTTCCCACTTCTGCCACTACCTTCCAGAGACCCTTACAATCCCTTAGCTGAGTGGTTTGATTGTTGATTCTTCTCCAGAAGCCGCATGCTTACGTGAACCTGCTGTCTCACTTGCTATTATTTTTTTGTTTTTTTCTATTTATTTATTTAATTGAAGTATAGTTGATTTACAAGGTTGTGTTAGTTTCAGGTGTACAGCACAGTGATTTAGTTATACACATATGTATGTATAACTACATATGTACATATATATGTGTGTGTATAACTACATTTTCAGATTCTTGTCCCTTATAGGTTATTACAAAATACTTTGTATAGTTCCCTTCACTTGCTACTATTTTACACGTGATGCATTGGCAAGTTATTTCTTGCTTCTCTTTAGGCAAATTCATATCTTTACTGCACTTAATCAATTCATTACTTACCCCGTTATCACCCAAGATATCAAGCTGCTTTATGAGATCAGGGATGTTCACATCCTGCAAAAACGAGGAGATTCATTCAAGTCGTGGCTTACCATTCTATCAGTGCCTGCCTGAACCTTGAGTTAGAGAGGACGTTTTGAGACCCGCTCTTCCTTGGTTTGTTTTCAATCAGGCACAGTTGGTTTTACATTTCCACTTTGCTTCGTGTAAGCTGTGTGAACCTGGGAAAACTACTTAACAGTGCATTTTCAATTTCGCTAACTGCAAAATAAATACTTCCTTCACAGGCTGATGTGAGGATAAAGAGATTGTACATGAAAGCGTCTAGGATGTACTAAGGGCTCGGGATTTGCTCAGTAACTTTTTTTCTTATAATTGTTGAAAACTGTTTCAACTGTGGTAGATTTCAAGTATTAAGAAAAGTAACAGGAAAGAAATTCAAATAACCAACCAATTTCATTCTAATTAATGGAATTCTGACCTGGTTGAGATTTTGACTGCCACATAGAAAACTACAGAGCAGTTCTATTTTTTAGGTGTTTAGCATTAATGGTGTTTAGCATTAATTCCATCCTATGGAAAACAGCTGATTTTTATTATAGTCCCTGAGTCAATTTGAAGCAGCTGAACTCCATTTAAAAGAGTTCCCTTGTATATAAACTACATGCACTGATTAGGTTGTTTGTGATTTATCTAAAAACAAAACATCTAAGGAAAATACAAAGTAAAGTGCTTCTCATTGAATTAGAGTTGAATCAAAAAATTGCTTTGGTTTACAAATTTTCACACAGCCCAGGAAGGCCAGAAGTTTAAACAACATGAGACTGGTTTAAGACAGAGGTCAAAGACGCACAATTTTCGACCTCATTTCCCCCCCCATTAGTACCACTTTCTCCTTTTACTCACATTCAGATAACAGTATAGCAGATCCCTACTGCCAGAAATACAAAAGTCTAGCTCAATCTCAGAGGTAGAGAGAAGGCAACTAAAGCAGGTATATTTGGCAGCTCAGAGTGGGAACAGGAAGGCCATGCAGAAGGTAAGGAGAGACCAGAAAGAGCGGGAGGCTTCCTAGCCTTACCTCTGGAATAGTCAGTCACTATGTAATTCTGTTACATTGAGGGACAATATATTTTCCAGGAGATGGAGCCACCTCCACTCGACCTTAATATTTAAAACGTATTCCAATATCACTAAAGATAAAATTATATTTTGTCTAAGTGAGCAACATGTTATAATCCCCAAGGCCTTCCAAAAGTGAAATCCTCCCTAAAACACCCATATCAAAAGAGATGGTGGGCAAGATGATTTCCAGGTTTCATCTAATACTGAAATTCCAAGATGATGAATTCCATAGCGATTAGAACAGCACAACAAAGGGACTCAACAAATACCTTTTTATCTGGCATCCTTGAGATACGTTTCTTAAAATATTGAATTTATTTAATATTTCCTCCAGATAATCAAGGGTAATTATCTTAATATTTTGATTCTGTATCACTCTTTGTGTTACTCTGTTCTAAATAATCATGGTTTCCTATTTTTTTGCTGTTACCATTCATACATCTGTCACACATTTATTTTGTGTATGTTCTGTCGATTTTCCCAGAGATGTGACTATTTTCAGTTCCTACCTAGTTTGTATCAAAATGACAGCCAGTGACCAAAAGACAAAACAGTCACAAACAACCTCCCCTTTTCCAATTCCCAGTTTTTCTACTGTCGACAACATACACAAGGAAACATCTGCCTACCTTGACACCTTCTTTCATACAGTAGATCTGTAGAGCACTCACACCATCTGAGAATGGGTGAATTTGCAGATTAAATGGAGGGGATCGTCTCTCTCTTTCCTTGAAATACAGTGAAGAATATATGGGAATTAAAAAAAAAAAGCAACTACTGATTAATCACTAAACCAGTTGTCTGTGGCCTCTATGCTATTTCAGCAGCTTATCAGTATGCCATTTGGCAAAAAAAAAAAATCGAACTCAAGATCTGGATGTTTGAATTTAATGGAAAAGAGCCAATAAGTCAACTAAGATATGTGGGAGAAGAATTTAACATGGTGTCATCCAGTTTTGCAAATTTTTTTTTTTTCCCATACGCGGGCCTCTCACTGCTGTGGCCTCTCCCGCCGTGGAGCACAGGCTCCGGATGTGCAGGCCCAGCGGCCGTGGCTCACGGGCCCAGCCGCTCCGTGGCCAGTTTTGCAAATTTTTTGATCAAGGAAATGTGGGAAGTGGAGTTCCATTTTAAACTACATGAATATTTAGAGCTTTCAAGTATCACAAAGAATGTTCTTCTGACCATGAAGTTTTAGGGCAGCTCATGGTCTTTTGCATATTCAATCCACTCAAGCTTTATTAGTAAGATTTGTGGGCTACCAAAGATGACTTAACTCTTCTTCACTGAAGCATACCAACTGCTAACTTTATCCAAACCTAATGTAAAATAACCTCAAGAAGAAATTGCTGGCAAAATAACAAAGAAATCAAATGGGAAATTTTCTTATCCTTTACATATCAGCGCACATTCAACCAGACCCTATGCCGGATTCTGCATGATATAATCAAAATCTGATTTGATTGATATGTTTTACTTAAAAACAAAGACTGAAACTTGGCCAAGTTAACCAAAGTATTTCCTAAAACAAATTACCTTGCTTCTTAGCCTTTTGCATAATGCATTACACAATAAAAAGTTTACTTACAAATTCAAGGGTCTACCAATAAAATATTTTTGTATATAGTACATTTTAAAATATAATTCTTGTAGTAATATTTTCCTAAGTCAGAATTCAATGAAGGATGGAAATGATTATTTAAAAGCAATGAAATATTGATAAAGTTTGAAATATATTATTCAAATTATTTTAAAATTATTCATTAGCCTTGTTCATAAAGGCAACAGTGTTGTAAAGTACAGTATCTGAGCAGACAATTCTGAGTTGCATCAGTGCTTCACCACGTACTAGTCACAGGACTTGGGCAAGTTATTTAACCTCAGTTGCCTCATCTATCAAATCTTGGTTGTGGTTGTGAGGTCCAATCAGAGTATGTATCTGAAATGCTTAAGTTAGTACCTCACACAAAGAATGGGTTCAGTGCATGTTAATATTTTTATTATCATTATCATCATTTCCTTACTTCTAGCTCTAGATTTCGAAACTCCAGCAGCTCATTCTGGTCTCTGGCATCCTGCAGTTCCTGTTGGAGCCGGTGATTTTCTGCCTCTTGTTTTTCTATCTGATAAAGTAAATCCTCAAGTTAGGTGGACATTGCGAAAAGCATCTACAACTTTGCAAAGCAAGCATGGACAGCATTCATTTACACGGTGAATAAATCGTTTAGACCATAAAAAAAAAGTCCCAAGTAGATGTGAATAAAATAAATCTTTGGTCTTCCCTCTAGTTATCCTTTGGTTGAGTTTTTCAGGTCATAGAAGAAAATACTGGAGGATGCCTCCATTCATTGAGATAAAGTCTAGGGACGCTATGAATAGTGAATCTGTCCCTTGCTGTCTGGAACAGTGTCCAAGAACTAGATTTAATGGTGCAAATAATGGAGACTGACACCTCTTATTTCTGGAGGTACAAGTTGTTGAAGAAATATTTCTTTAAAACAGCTCTGATCCTACACAAAAATTTGTTGAATTCCAGTTACCTTCAAAATAAAGCCGAAGTCCTCAATGGAATTCAAAAACCTTAATAATCTGCTCACCAGATTTAGGTGTTATCACTGTCATGTCTATACGCACACACACTCACATGTGATCACACACACTTGAATCTAGAAACCCAGATCTACCCTATGTTCTGGTTACTCCAGGAGCTCTGTCTGTGCTCACCTCTGCCTGAAAAGGGCTCTCCCATTCCCTTTTCTACATGAGGAAATCCTATACTTCCTTGACGTCTCCTACCATAAGAGCCTTCCCCTGGCTCCTCAATCCAAAGTGACAACTCTCCCTTCTGTTTTCCCATAGGGCTTTCCTGTAGGACATCTAGTGTAACCTGATGAAGCATGGAATTAAGTTAGTTGTGTACAAACCTGCCTTTCCCTGTACACAGTGCCCGTGTCCACAAGGGATCAGAACATTTTCATGATCTGCAATAGGCTTGGGGCTGCCTTCGATATTAGCTGTGTGGGTGGGCCTTCTGTACAGTAACTATTTAAAATCTTGAATTTAGAAATAAAAAATCAGGGGCTTTTTAATGTAGGGTAAATCTTACTTTCTCAAGGATAAACACTTGAAGTAGAATGTTTAGCTCTATTGTCACTTTGGTTTTCTTTTACTCTTAGAAGGCTGAGCTCAAAAAATTCCCCTTTTAGCCCAAAGAAATCAAGACCAAAGAAAATCAGAAAGAAGACATAATGGGAATTATTTTTTTAGATGATAAATAAGTATAATTACACTTATTACTGGGCATCTCGGAGACTACTAAAATCTTCTTTTTCTCATGGCCTCCTGATATAGAAAAATTCTAGAAAAATAAAGATGGTGGAAAGTGAGATACTATGTAACATTAATTTATGTAGCCAACTCAAGTTTTTTCCACTAGATTTTTGTGGTCTAGTAAACTTTTGAAAGTTTTTAGAAGTTGACTATTTCCTAGAATCTTGGCTTGACATCAGAGATGGGGTATTTGGGGAGATTCCTGGATCTGGTGGTTAGCACTAGCCATCATATTAGTGGTTCACAGGTGGCTACAATTCATAGACCAGGGTTAATGTCCATAAAGTTTCTTTAGAGGGACCCGTAACCTTTCTGAGAGTACCAGTCCTCAATCCTGGAATACCCACCCCCCTTCTATACATCAGCTCTGTCTCTCATCATGTAGAAAGTGAGACAGGACCAGAGGGAGGGGAGGACAAGCATCTTCTTTACCTTTTCATGCTTACCAGGGTGTTGTGGTTAACTTTTATTACTTGTCAAGGCTAGTGAATATCGGCGGAAAAAATCCTAAAATAATTTCTATATAACTCTACATCACCCTACAGAATTATTTCCCTTTTTCAAATGGGCTTTCAAATTCTCTTTCTGTCAAGAATAATATGAGATTATTTTGTAATTGTTTCACATCATCAAAGGGAAATACCAAAGGAAAAGCCACGTTTGAACTTAAAATGATCTCTGTTGTATTTCACTGCCCCTAATCAAAAGTCTATGTTCAGCTAACCCAAATTAATTCTATCTATTGGGCCGAAGCCATGCCTTTGCATCTTGATTTGTTCCAACCTCCTGGAAATGCTCTTTTGTGCTCTGGATGCATCTTTTGAAATGTTCTTTCATAAAAAATAAACAAACAAGCAGCCAACATTAGCAAAAAATTAACAGTAAGAACACAGTCTATGCTAGGTTGCAGCATGTCCTTGCACAAAATAACAAGTCCTATTCGCAGGGTGTTCTTGTAGATGGTCAACCACATAGGATGTGTGCATGTGTGGGTGTATATATATATACGTACAGTACATATACAGTATATATATATGGGTACCAAATCAATAGGTTTCAGGGATCACATCCTTTCAAGTCGGCACAACGCCCAGCGCAGAGCCATGCACACCACGTGCCACTCAACTGATGGTGATGGCAGTGACAGAGATGCAGTTGGGCACCCAGCAGAGGGGAGCACAGCGCCAGAAAAGCCTCCCTGTCCCCTAGCCCCTGTGCCACTCCTGAGAGGACCCCCTGCTGCTCCTGGATCTCTCATCATTCTCTCCTCTACCCCACTAGGGTGTTGCGCCCCACATACCTTTTCTAAAAGCTCCTGGTTTCTCTTAATGAAAAGTTGTTTATCTTCTACCCAGTGTGAATCCTGTTTGACAAAGAATATCGCGCAGTCAGCATTTCAGAGTGGCATGAAAGAGCATGTGTCGTCAAACCACTTTGCCAGGGCCGTCTTCTCTCCACCCGGATCGTTTGCCTGCCAACGACTGGTAAATGACACCCACCCCGGCCTGCTCCTTATTCCAAGACATTGGGGCCAAAGTTGCCGGGAAAATTTAACCCCCTTTTTATTGTCACTCACTATCCCTATCTTTTCAAGTCTGAATAATCCAGGACCAGCCTTCTGGGGACTCAGAAGTGACCACACAGGCAAAAAGTGAAAAGGGTCAGAATGCACACAGGCTAGATACATATGGATGGAAAACATTAAAATGCAGAACCATAAATGTAGCATAGAGGCAAAGAATGCAGCTTGAGGGGTGGGCCTTGGTCTTAGCAGCTCATGACCACTCTAGGCTATGTGTACAGGGCTCCTCTTCCTCTGGCATTCTCTCTCTTGCCCAGCCTTATTCACTGTTGTAGCTGGGTTCACACTCTGGCCAACAAAACACCAGGGACAGAAACAGAGAGTTGAACATTCTGACACAGTTTGAGAAAGGTCACTGTGGAGAGCCAAGCCGTGTCCTGGATGGGCCCATGCACAGGGTGATCTAGAGGAAGGTCAGATTGAATTGTCTGCATCTGCAGAAGTGGGAGCAACCAAATGCCTACCTGCCCTTTCTGAGCCAGAGTCGCTTCCAGATCTTCAATTTTGGCTTTATACCTTAGCACCTCTGCCTGGAGCTGCTCTTGAGCCTAGTGAAATCAAAATTCCAGAACTCAGTAAGTAAAATGGCAACTCAACATTTTTCTTCCCCTCATGTTCCTTGATTAGAACTCAACAATTGAGAAAAGAAAAAAAAAAAAAAGAATTTTCTATCACCAAAGAATATTTTCAATCTATTTTTACAACGTAAATTCTCTGTGTACAAATTTCAGTGGCTCCCTTTATCATCAGGTTAAAATTCAAACTGTTTAGCTTGGGATTTGAGAACTTCTCTTATATTTCCAATCTTTTCCCACCACTATCAATGCAGGGTCCATCCCTTACCTGCTGGTGATCTCCTTGTTCCCTAAATATGTCTTGTACCTCTCCGCTTCTCTCTTTATTTGAACGACTTCCCCTTCTGGAAAGCCTTCTCCCATATTGCCTCCCCAAAATCCTTCCATTCTTTCAAAGCCAACTTTGTGCCCTATATTTAAATCTAAATGCAAATCTATGTATGTAGATATGTATCTAGGTATGTATATATGTATCTATCATGTGTTTTGTGTGTGTGTGCACGCACATGTGTGCACATCAGCAGTTTGGGACACTGATTTGTATGGAACAACCTTATTTCATTTAGTCTAGTTATTTTTTAGATTCACTTGTATTCTCTCTTAATATGATCCTACTTTTTGTGAAAAATAACTTTTTTTGTTTTCTGGTCATATACATACTTTTTTCCTTGTCTTATGATCTGGATAGGTTCAACAAATTTGAACAAAATCAGTGATGGTAAGTATTCTTTTCTTATTATTCGCTGTGAGGAGAATATTTCTTCTGACTGTTAAATGTTATATTTACCTTTATCAGGTTAAAAAATTCCAAGCTTCATTTGCTAAGATTTAATTTAACTTTGTTGGCACAGTGGTTAAGAATCCGCCTGCCAATGCAGGTGACACGAGTTCGATCCCTGGTCCGGGAAGATCCCACATGCCTCAGAGCAACTAAGCCTGTGTGTCACAACTACTGAAGCCCGTGTGCCTAGAGCCCATGCTCTGTAACTAGAAGCCACCATAATGAGAAGCCCGTGAACCACAATGAAGACCCAACACAGCCGAAAATTAAAAAAAAAAAAAAAAAAAAAGAATTATTTTAACTTTGAATGGGTGTTGAGTATAACTATTTTTTTTCCTTGTCTTGAAGTGATTAGGTCTTCTGTTTTCACTGATACTTTTTCATCTATACTAACTATTTTTGCATCTCTACTTTCTTTGAATTTACTCTACTACTCTTTTCCCAACATCTTGATTTGTTTTAGACTATTTTGCTCAGAATAGTAAGTTGTCTTACTTTAATGGCCATAAACAATGCTAAACCTGTATTTTGATGGGAGAGTGAGACTAGAGAAAGAGAACTGGGTTCTATGTCATCACCTCTACAAAAAACAAGGCATATGCTGTTATTTCAATTGACCAATCCTACGCTGGTAAGAACGGGTAGTAAAAATTGATATAGGAATCCACAACTCTTACAGTATTAGGGCACAGACATGAAAGCACACACACACACATCCCTTCCTAATGACTGCTTACCTGTCTATTCCAAATCACGGTGGGTTTTCTTTAATATTTACTCTCTTATGTATGTGTATGTGCATGTATGTATGTATGCTACCATTTAAAAATATAGCTATAATATCTATCCTTTCCCACTAACCAACTAACAGTAGTTCCTACAACACTCCTCAGTACATTGTAGACCTTCTAATTAGGAAGTAGGATAAAATCACTGGGTGGTCACACTCTTTCTTGCCCCAGGTAAACTAACCTATGAGGAAGTTATGGCATGGTGGTTATGATTGAACTCAGAAGGACGAGGTTCATATCCTAGCTTTCATCTAAGCTACATACCCTGGTTTTAACCTAACTAAGCTACATTTAACTTTTACTGGGCTACTATTTCCTCTCCTATAAAAAGGAGTTAATAACAGCATCTAACTCATAGAGTTGTTTTAGGATTACATGAGATAATGCATATAAAGTACTCAGTACAATGCCTGAAACACAGCAACGACTCAATAATGTCAAGTATTAGTACTGTGTTTTTTTTAAAAAAACAGACTTATGAGAGGCAGTTGCAACATAATGGAAAAAACAACTGACCCAGTATGATATAACTTGGAATCCCAGTTTTTCATTTATTAGCTGTGTGATCTGGGGCAATTCAATTAACCTCTCTGAGCCTCAAATTCCTCTTTTATAAAATACCCACCTTAGGGGGCTGGCACAAGGGTTAAGTGAGATATTGTTAGTGACAATTCTCAGTAAGCTGTCAATGTAATGCTGTGCACTTATTAACTCAGAAAAAGAACTGGCTAACCATTGCTTTTGAAAGATAAAAGTTTTTTTTTATTTAAGCAAGAAACTAAAAAACATGGATTACCAAAATTCAACATTGTTTAGCTTTGAAAATACAAGTTTTCAAATAGCAAAAATAAGAACTATGTACTCAACTATCTTTAAAGGAACAAAAGCATTGATCTAAGCTGGTTCTAATGTCTCTAGATCCAAGGTTTGTTGACATAAAAGATAAAGCAGTTCAAAACTGCAGTGGAGAGAAGGGAGAAAGCTACCCTATTGGTACTTTTATGTCTGCAATACTTTTTTTTTTTTTTTTTTTTTTTTTTTTTTTTTTTGCTGTACGCGGGCCTCTCACTGTTGTGGCCTCTCCCGTTGCGGAGCACAGGCTCCGGACGCACAGGCTCAGCGGCCATGGCTCACGGGCCCAGCCGCTCCGCGGCATATGGGATCCTCCCAGACCGGGGCACGAACCCGTATCCCCTGCATCGGCAGGCGGACTCTCAACCACTGCGCCACCAGGGAGGCCCTGCAATACTTTTATGCTGTGACTGTCGCAAGCCTATTCAGGGCACTCTCCCAGATGTACACTAACCTTGGCTTCTCTTTCAGCATCAATGATGCCTCCAGTCTGCTCCTGCAAGAGGGCATAGGCTCTTTGGAGAGCCTGGTACTCTTTTGTTAATTGTCGGAATCGTAGCTCAGATTCTTCAGCTGCTAGACTCTTGAGGTTAAAAAAAAGTAGAAAAATAGTTATGTTGTGTTCAGGTCCTGTGTTCAATGTGAAATATTAGCATTTGTCCATTTTTTAAAGAGAAATAAAGGTTTGTATGATTTTGGATTCTATGTGATTTTACTCTTAATTTTAAAGTATGTGTACGGGCACAAATACTATGACACTTTCTAGATGCGCATTTCAGAAATATTTAAGTACTCATTAATAAGAGAAGCATTTGCTTATTTATACCTTTCTGATTATTACCCATTTGGGCTTGGATTACAGACAATTTTGGATCCAAATGAGAAAAATGTACACCCAGATTTTGGATCCATATTTGAGGAGATGATAATCAGAGTTTTAGTTTCAGTTCCTTTCAATACATTCATATCTAACAACTTCTTCTCCAGATAAATTATAAAAACATAGTTTTACAGCGTTAGGTCCTAAACTTCAGAGCATAATACAATCACCAAGTAAAAAATGCAGATTTGGGGGTTCCACCCTCAAGATCCTGCAGGAGTCAGGAGTTGTGTGGTCCAGGAACTTTCATGGTAATTGAACCCCCTAGATAGTTCAGATGAAGGTGGCCGACAAAGAAACTTGGCTAAGCATTGTCTTAGACTTATTTAAAAGCTGTTCCTCTCAGCTTCTTCTTTGGTTCACGCCTCCTCTGGATGAAGAATCTGAGAGAATAATTTTATTTTGAGAGAAGTCTTCAAGTTACAGAGCTGAACTTCAGAAAAGTTTCTACAAGGGCTACATAACATAGGTGAAGCTATTTCTAAGAGGTAACAAAGTCAAGCACAGTCTCAGAATTGGTCACTATTATGAGATTATGTGCTGTTCACAAAGCAGATAAAAAGTGAAATGGTTTTTCCCCCCTTCAAGGAAAGATGTGGTGACAATATCACAAAAGATGAGAGAAGTGAAAAAACTTACTTCATCCAAGTCATCATCAGGAGTAGCTGGCGTTCGGTCTGTTCTAAATGAGGCCATGGATGATGTTTCTGAATCCATGGAGTCCTCATCGTAGCCAATAAATGGGTCCAAAACAGGCCTCTAGTGGAGGGACAGTACATATTTACCAATAAAACTAACAGTGGGGAAAGTCAACATATTATTAAAGCACTGTCAACTGGCAAACATGCAAATGAACAGAGAAGACATAGGTCCTTTAATGCTTCTTTGATGAAATAAACATATTAGGCATGAACACAATAATTCCAATAAATGTTTGTCCTACGTTATTTCACTTCTGATATTTCGGAGGAAGATTCATTAATATTTGGGCTCTTCATAAAAACACTGTATCCTCTTTTATGTTACATTTTATACCATGATGATTTTTATGTCATTTACTCTGTCCAGTATTTAAAATATAATCAAGGAATTCTGAAAGTCCAGGCATCTATGGGAAGGGGATTATCAACTCATATCATCTAATTCCACATCCAAATCAAATGATGCAATTGTTAAAAGCAAAAATCAGGGGCTTCCCTGGTGGCGCAGTGGTTGAGAGTCCGCCTGCCGATGCAGGGGACGCGGGTTCGTGCCCCTGTCCGGGAGGATCCCACATGCCGCGGAGCGGCTGGGCCCGTGAGCCATGGCCGCTGGGCCTGCGCGTCCAGAGCCTGTGCTCCGCAACGGGAGAGGCCACAACAGTGAGAGGCCCGCGTAATGCAAAAAAAAAAAAAAAAAAAAGCAAAAATCAAACACATTGACAAATTAAATAACAAAACTTTGTGGATTATAAGAGGCTATACAGATATTCATGGATTGAGAGTATCATTATCAATAATATTGCCCAAGTGAATAATGAAAATATATTAATCAATTATAGGATGGGTACCAGATGCTAATATTATTCAGGGGAGACATCAGATCATAAGTATCTCTTGCATGTTCTTGGAGTGTGACTCTCCAGCTTGTCAGATAACCCTTTCTATGTCAAACCTAGTGGCTTCTTCACTAAGAGGAACTGATATTAAAGCAAACCCTTTCAGGTTAAGATCCACAACGCAATCATTTTTGGACTTCTGAGAACTGTCAAGAGAAGAGGTTTTCTTCTGGCAGATAAACCCCAGGGTTTGCTGCAATTCAGGAACATCTGATTTATCACATCTTTGCAGGAAGATTCCTTGGCAAGCCTCACTTCTCTGGCTCTGTGTGTGGCAAAAGCCTGATAACCTAGTTTTCTCATTACCTTAATTGGCTTGGAACTTCTTCTATGCTTTCTCCTACGAATGAGCTTTTCCCGGTCCTGGAAAATAGATTAACGACTTTTCAGATCTTGAGTTGGTACATATCTCCCCCGTAGGGTTTTGTTTTTTGTTTTTTCCCCAAAGACAGAGTTGTTTTTCCCCTGAGGCATTACATATTTCTACTTAAAATAAGATTATGTTTTGTAAATTTTGGCAACTTTGGGTTTGATACTTAAGTATTTTCAAAGGAAGAATATTCTACAACCTTTCCTGATTATGTGGATCTGAGAGCCTCACAGTCAGGAAGTACACTGTGCACACTGTGTTGCTAATTGGATTTCAAGTGTGTTATACTTGAAATCAAGAACAAAATAGTCATTCATGTTCTCCCAAAGCACAATCCTTCAATTTTCTCAGATCCCAAATTATTTTAAATTTAGGTGTTGAAAAAAATATTATTTTATTTTAAAGAATAAAACATTCTTTTCACTTAATCACTTGAAAAGCATAGAAAGCTATCTTTTGACTATGCTTGGATCCTTGTTCTCACCTGTAGCCTCTGAAAATGGGAATAGGGTATCTGCTTGGTTTAAAGCATCTAGTGTTTTCTTTTTTTGGACGGGGGGTGGTCCTCGTTAGAATGTTCTGGGAAATTCAAAGAATATCTAGAAATAACGATCGATTTCTTAATTCATTCTTTTTGTGAAAGGAGATATCCTGGGACTTTGGTGTCCACCTGCTGAATACTCCATATACTTACTGTACAAATTCAAAAGTGGATGGAGGGACTTCCCTGGTGGTCCAATGGTTAAGAATCCGCCTTCCAATATAGGGGACACGGATTCGATCCCTGGTCTGGGAGCTAAGATCCCACATGCTGCAGGGCAATCTCGTGTGCCACAACTACAGAGCCCACGAGCCACAACTACTGAGCTTGTGTGCTCTGGAGCCCGTGCACCACAACTAGAGAGAAGTCCACACGCTGCAACGACAATCCCGTGTGCCGCAACTAAGACCCAACGCAGCCAAATAAATAAATAAATATTTTTTAAATAAGTGGATGGAATAAGTGACACTTATGTCTTCTTGAAAGTCTGGTAGACATGCCTCAAAATTCTGTAAGAAACTTTTAGCTTAAACTCAGGATACTCAAAGCCAAGCAAATTCCTGGACTAGTGAATCTGTGAGATTTATGAGTTATTAAGGATGTGGAAGTGAAGTGAGGGGCATAGAACATTGAAGCACATGTTTAAGAAATAATCTGGCTAAGCCAGTGGTGTTAACTTTTTCGTCTTTCACCTTTATAAGTAAAAGTAATTTGATCATGCAACCTTAATATATCCAAAACTTTTAAAATTTATACTTAGATGACCCTCCAAATGTAGCATATGCATTATAACATGCACTCAACATGGAAAATTTTAAAAGGGTGAACCATAAATAATTATAAAGCAGAATTTATAATCTTTTCTTCCCTCAATGGCAGTAAATCATCTTGCTCACCCTACTTTGGAGACTACTGCTTGAAACTCCCCCATCACTAGTTCACCTCTGTAAGCCTTGGCTTGGTCCTGAAGTGAAGAGTGATCACAGATGTCATTCACAGAATAAAGACAGAGGCAAAGAGGAAAACCCAAACACATATACAGGTCTCAGCCCAAAGTTGTAGGTAACACAGGCCTCAGCCAGATGCAGATGGGAGTAATAACTGCTTTACCTACTTCAGCAGGTACTTAAGTCACAGTCAGAACATCTGGACTGGAAATTCAGCTGTTATGTCATTATGATATTGTTGTTCATTTGACAAATATTTATTAAACTACCACTATGTGCCAGACACTGAATCAGGTGTTGGGAAACAAGAGACCTATGGTCCTGTTATTGTAGGCAAAATATTTAATCTCTGAGCCTCAGAATCTTGATACTGGAAAGCAATTATAAGATACATCACACAATCCACCTACTCACATTATAATGCATTTGGGAATTATTTTAATGTGCTTTGCAGCTATTAATTGTGTTACCAAAATTATTAAGTGCTTCTAGTGTATGTTGATTTCTTGGCTACTTGTCCTTCGAAACAGCTTAGAGTTTATAGATTAATCAAGACCTACCCTTGTGAGCTCATCAATAATGTTCTGTTGTTCAATAACCTGAAGTTTTAGAAACTCTGTCTCTTGTTCTTCATTAGCTTGATCGAGGTCATTCAGAGATTTTAATTTCTTCAAGGGTGGATGAGATGTAATTTTTTCTCTCTGGGTTGAAAAAAAAAGAAAGTGCAGGTGGAGACTTTGAAAATCCCAAACTTTAGTGGTTAACATAAAATATCTGTAGAAACTTTATGAGGCTACAGCTAAATGTGAAAATGGTCCACACACACACCAACACCCTCAAGTACATTTTGTCTGCTGTAATAGGTGGAAATCATTGGGAATGTCTGAAGATCTCTACAGCTGGACGGGAAGTCTGTGAAGGAGTACGTTAGCACGTCACCTCTATATATAATTCAAATGATGGCATCTATTCTCAGTTACTATGCAAGATCTTAGGAGATGTGGGGTACCCACTGTACGGTTCCACAAAGTGCACGTTAGTGAAATTCTTGGAAGGAGGTTTCTATTTTTTTAATTTTATTAATTTTTTTTTTTTTTTGCGGTACGCGGGCCTCTCACTGTTGTGGCCTCTCCCGTTGCAGAGCACAGGCTCCGGATGCGCAGGCTCAGCGGCCATGGCTCACGGGCCCAGCCGCTCCGTGGCATGTGGGATCTTCCCAGTCCGGGGCACGAACCCGTGTCCCCTGCATCGGCAGGAGGACTCTCAACCACTGCGCCACCAGGGAAGCCCCCTAATTTTATCAATTTTTTAAAAAGTTTTATTGACATTTAGTTGATTTACAATGTTAATTTCTGCTATATAGCAAAGTGACTCAGTTATACATATATATATATTCTTTTTCATATTCTTCTCCATTCTGGAATATCACAGGATATTGAATATAGTTCCCTGTGCTGTACAGTAGGACCTTGTTTATCCTGGAAGGAGGTTTCTGTGGCTGAGGAGCTAGGCTGAAACTCTGCTTCTCTATTTTGGAGCATTTGGAGAGTGTACAGATTCCTGGAAGTGCTCTCATTGTTCTGCAAAATTTAGAAACCCCACAAAATTCAGAGCCAGCAACCTTCTCTTGATTTCTTCCTTATGTGTTCCTTGCTTACATAAGGGAAAAATCTAAGCTTTCACAAATAGCATTGTATTTTAAAAATAAACTGGGAAAGACCAGGAAGTCAGGTTAACAGAGTAATAAAAAGAAGGAAGCTGCAGTTTTGCAGAGTCTGTGGTACACACCATTTCTGAATTTTCCTTGGTAACGGCTTTTAGTTTTTCTTCCATGCGCTGCAAAGACACCATCAGTTCATCGTTTCTCTTGGCGAGGCACTTGTTCCTTTCCAGAAGAGGTTTACATTGTTTTTCGGTTTCCCGCACGCGTTTTAACTGGGAAGACATAAGACAATGTGTCCCTTGTGTTTAGAGGCTGAAAATAACTTCACTATACCAAGAGCCACCAAAAAGAATGTAAAATGTAAGGCACAGAGCATGATATTTTAAACACAAACATCCAAAAATGATGTAAAAAATCCCTAATACTAATAAGAAAATGAACGCACAAGAGGAAATGGGCAAAAGACAAAGGGTAAATCACACAGGATACCCAAAAGGCCAATAGATATTTGAAAAGTTACTCCACCTCATTAGTGAGAAGGAAAATAAAAATGAAAATCCTACAATAAGAATATACCTCACACCCACCAAAATGACTAAAATGACCAATTATCTTTGCATGTTGACAAAGACATGGAGAAACTACAACTCTCATACATTGTTGGGGGAAATGTAGCTGTTAAGACAACTGTGGAAAACTGGTAGCAACTGCTGAAGCTGACTGCATGCATACTCTACGATCCAGTAATTCTGTTCCTTAGTATATTCCCCCCAGACATGAACATACTTTCTCACCAGGACATGTAGCAGCACAATTAACA
The DNA here is from genome assembly GCF_964341445.2 of Mesoplodon mirus. Lineage (NCBI taxonomy): Eukaryota > Metazoa > Chordata > Mammalia > Artiodactyla > Ziphiidae > Mesoplodon > Mesoplodon mirus. Next base: position 59,938,991 of record NC_138980.1, on the reverse strand, counting down.
GCTATAAATTGTTATGAAACAACATTAATGTCCATTAACAATAGATGAATATATATATATTTATCATATAATTGTATATACATATCATATATTGTTTATACTTTTACAATAAATATATAACTGTATCACATATAATTGAATATGATAGAAAGTGAAAATGAATGAATTCTACATGCAACACAGTGGATGACTCTCACCAATGTAATGCTGAGCAAAAAAGCCAGATACAAAGGAGTAATTATCATATGATTCCATTTACAACACATTTTGTTGTTGTTGTTGGTTGGGTCGCACGGCTTGCGGGAATCTTAGTTCCCCAACCAGAGATTGAACCCAGGCCCCAGTAGTCAAAGTCCTAACCACTGGACCACCAGGGAATTCCCTACAACACATTTTAAAAATTGTGATAGACATCTATAGTGAGAGAATTCAGTATAGTGGTTAACTTTAGAAGGATGGTGATTGAAAGGGGTCACACAAAGGGGAAGTTCTGAGATGCTGGTAATCTTCCACTTATTCATCTGGATAGTGGTTATATGGGTGTTTCACATTGGGCATATTTACTGAGCCATACCTTTATTATTTGTGCACTTTTCTTTATTGTGCTATAATTCTATAACATCGTATATACTACTATAACAAAATGTTTAAAAAATAATAAAAAAATTTTGCTTAGAACTCACCAATTCATTTCGTTCATCTCCAAGCAAGGTATTCCTGTCTTCTAATTTTCTTATAGTGGCGTTCAACTCAGCTATTCTCTTTTGATTTCTTCGCAAATCCTACACATGAAAATTAAAATTAAAAGTATTATTTCTTCAATAATAATTTTTCACAAAATTTTAGAATACTGCTCATAAAAGTAATAGGCTTGGTTCCTTTCATTTGGCTCATGAGTTGAGAGTAAAATGTTCTCTTATTCAGAGAAGAGTAAATATTTACCCTATTCCAATCCCCAATATTCACTGCTTGGGTTTAAGATCAAGCCTGTTTGAAATTGTAAATGAATTCCATGTGGCAGATACTCCCTGGAGCCCTGGCTCCTGGCAAAGGAAGTGGTAGATGGTTGGATCAGTTTATGAGATCTGTGAGCTGTGAGACCAAGGTCACGCTGTGATTACATGAGGTTCATGGTTACATGAGGTTCATCCCTTGTGTCATGGCTGCACATTGCTTCCCACAGCCTAGACAGATGTCCTGCTATTACTCTTAGCCAAAGAGAGGATAGAGCAGGATATAGGGATGGGATTTGCAAATTCCTGCATACCCCGGAGAAAAAGGTCAGACTCAGAAGGCTGGTGCATTACCTTCATGTATAGAAGACAGTAGATTATAGGATAGACTTCGCTGGTAGATTCTGCCCAGATCAGCTGGCTTCCCCACTGGCATAATAGTCATGGAATCACTTTACACACAGCAGTCATAGATTAATTCTGTGCTCTAGAGTCCATAGGACCTATATACTTGCAATTCCATTATCATCTTACATTTTGATAGTGCTGTACTGTTGACAAAGCAGTTTCACACACACTCTGTTCCTTGATTCACAATATCCTAGAGGGTTCAGCAGAACCGGTAAGATTCAGGAAGGTCATAAGTTGTTCAAGGTCTATACTAATATGTACTGGATGCTGTGTGCCAGACACTATGTTCTATATTTTACATATCTTTTCTTCTAAACCTTAGACCAGCTCTATGGAATACCACTATTGCCTCTATTTTACAGATGAGGAAACTCTGAGCAGTCAAAGGATCTGCCTAAGGTCACACAGCAAATGGTAGATCCAGGATTTAAACTAAAGGGTATGACTCTGGAGCCCATTCTCTTGACAATTTTACTACACTGCAGGTAAGTGTCAGTGATAGAACTAAAACTTACATCTGCTGAATCCTAATTCAGTATTCTTTCCGCCACCTACTGGGATATATGTATATATATACACATATATTCATAAATTATTTATTGGTCAGTTCTAAGTACTACTTTGGAACATACCTCTGTTCCTAAAAAATACATTGTCATCTTTTTTAGTGCTAAATAATTCGCAAGGTATAAGATATGAAAGTAAACTATATACAAGCAGATTTCTATCATTAAACTTCTGAAAATAATTTCTCATATAAAATAAGGAAAATCCAGGAAAGTAAGTGTCAAACTCAATCAGACTTGAAGCTCTCAGATGATGATTATAAATGGTTTAGTCTTTTACACAGTTATACATTTTGACTCCTGTACATGATAACCATTTTTACCAATTTTCAATTCAATCGTTCATACAAGGGAAAATGACCAGTCTTGGCAAGAGGCAAAGTATTTTCATCTAATTTATGATTCTTATAATATGCTGATGTTTGGACAGGTATCACAGCTAGAAAAATTCTATGAAGGATTTAAAAATATATGTAATTCTTTTGTGATCAGCTAATGCAGTACAGACCACTTTGTTGTCTATGAGTTTAGAAAACCTTGCTCCCAAGATACTTGCTTCTTTTATAGTAGGAGGTGGAATTGATTGCTCTGTAGTAAACAGGAAAAGAGCTTAAGTGAAAAGTAAAACTTAGGCGCTAAATAAAAGATGACTCCTGAGTTTTTAACTTCAACTTGAATAGACTTACAGGACTGCTGCAGTGCTCAGAGCCATCTCCTGCCCTTCCAGGAATTTCTCGTTTCGGACTGCTCATGTTACATTCAGCCTCCTTGACCAGAAAGAGCTGTTCATCCAAAGCCTCCTTCTGCAGTTGAAGTTTCTGTACATAGCCTGTTTGGGTCTCCAGTTCCTTTTCCAGGGAAAAGATGATCCTGTCCTTGGCTTTGATTTCATCCATCTGAATTAAATGACACCCATGACATTTTATTTAACAATGCTGCAAAGAAATGCATTTTTACAATGGTATGAGCTTAACTTTTGTTCTGCTGATTGATATAGGGAAAAAAATCATGAATATGACAAGTATACTGAATTCAGGAATCAGACAAGGCAAGAATATGTAATGAACAGCCATCCTAGACTAATTAGGTGTCAAGGAGGGTAATTTTTTCTCTCTAGTATATACTATGTAGGTGCTGTGATTCAATATATTGTTTGAAACAGTCTGGTTTGGTTGGATATAGAAAGCAAAAGTCAACTTTAAAACAGGTCATTAGTGTTAATAAAGACAGATGCTAAATATTCTACTACAATGTTTCCCAGGACAATGTGTAATGTTACCTCCTGTTTGGGGGAATAACTTTTGAGTTCAGTTTAAATAGCAGTAACAACTATGAACAGGTCATTAGTAACTGAAGAAGCTACAGTATTTCCAGTAGCCTCATCATTTCCTAAGGCCAATATGTTTGCATTCAAGTGGTGAATTTGTCCTTCCATGGTTCATGTTGTATGGCTCTTTCCATTCCTATCCATTTTTCAGAGCAGCCAGTTCTTAGCAACCATTTTACTATTACAGTCAGAAAACCATGGCTGGGACAAGAACCGGAATAGAAAATACCTGGTAATATTAGTCACTATTTTCCCACCTATAGCTGTGGGATATATTTACTGATCCCAACACTCATTTTTGTTAAGCCTGGGCATGGCCTCAGAAGTATTTCTCAACTAAAGGCCAAAAGCATTTGATACCAGTTGATCAGAGTCCCACTGGACTGAAAACTTTTTGCCATCCCTGGGTGAGGGCTAGTGAAGTTAATATCTGTAAACAATCTCTGAAGAAAGCATAGCCATTAGGTAAAACCTTTCTTCTCATTTCATTATATTCCATGAGAATCTTAAAAATAGAAATAGAATAGACACATTTAATACAAACAATATTATACTGTTCTCCTCTTTATAAAAATGTCTCCTTATATATAACAAATCACTTGGTATAAATCTTTCTTTGCTGTGTTCCTAAGACCAAAATACATATTTATATATATTTGGAATAGAAACTGTATTATACAATCACATCTTCCCACATGTAACTCTCTGTGAGCTACTGCCTCCAAGTCACAGGATAAAATTTTAGATCATTTTTGGGAGGGCATGGTGCTGTGACATCATCTGATAACTTGGCAAGTAATCAAACACTGTCCTGTTAATTTGGAAGTAAAAGCATTGTCTTTATTTTATCTCTTTGCAGGAGACTTGAGTCCAGTGTTACTCTTATCTAAGTAGCACATTCCTTTGTTAGATCTGTCATCTATGGTTTATTTCCAGTTTACCGTAGCTCCAGATCTGTATGCTCCTACTTGGTTCTTATGTACCCTACATAACTGAACTGGCTGGGAAATCACCCCATTACACCCATATAATCAGCCTCATCATTATAACTGAAATTTATTGATCTTTTTCTACATTCAAGGCATTCAGAGCCTTACATACCTTGTCTAATTTTATGACAATCCTATTATATAGGTTCTGTTATCACCATTTCACGGGTGACAACTGAGGACCCAAAGGGTTAAGAACTTGGTCATGGTCATATGGCTAATAAATGATGAAGCCTGATTTAATATACAGTCTTATGACCCTAGAGCCCATTCTATTTGGCACTATGCTATACTTATGCCAAGGTTATCCTTCTAGCATTTTCCCAAAGTGGTTTTCTGTAGACTATCCAGTACCTAGTGTCAAGGAGTCCCTATTGCATGCTGGTTATAAATATGGACTCTGGTTTCAGAATACTGAAAATCTTCCAAATTTCTAGTTAGATGGGTACATACCAGAATTCCCTGGGAAAATTTTCTACACAGAATAGCTCCCATTTCTCTCCTTTTCAGTTCCAAAAATAAAACTGGCTGTTGCAGTAAGAACAGGATTAGAAGGAAAAAATGAAGTGCATCTGTATTAATGAAAAAGTTTCCCCTGTTTTTCTATTTGTATCCAATTTTTGAACCAATCTTCAGACAGATTAGATTTTACATCGTTATTAAGAAGGATTTCTTGTCTGCTTCTGCAATGTGCTGGTGAAAGGAAATCATGGAAAAAATTGCAGACCAACAGGTAGATATATTTGTAGATTTTACATTAAAACCATCGACAAGCAAAAATATTTAATGTAAAGCTTCCTTTTCATTTACCTACCTGCTGACTTCAGAGTTCACAGTCTTGATTCTTTCTTCATCAGCCATTGTTGTCTTAAAAACCAAAGGCAGGGCAGAGACCAATATTTCTGCACTGTGTTTGGTCTTTATTGTCAACCAATGTGATAGTATGAATTGCAGATAAAGAATTTGGGAAGTGTAGCAAAGGCAACATTTTACAGTCACACTGTATTGCAGTACAAAGAAAATCACATGTTTAGTTTTCTAAAATGTTCTACGATAACCATTTTTTACATAAAATTGAAATCCTAGAGATATCGTCTAAGGAACATAATTGGAATTCTTAGAATATAAATGCTTGGACCTGGCACACACAAGAAGGAAGGTGTAGTTTTTCCTAAGAAAATATTTTTAGAGAAGCATAAAGTACACTGGAACAGGTGATAGTTAATATATAACCAAGATATAACTAATGCTAAACATTCTGAATATAGATGCATATAAATACTTCTAAGAGAAGGCCAATCTGCAACATTATAGCTTTCACACAATAATTCTATTTGTTTTACTTTTAAGCATAGTGAGAGACTGATGTGGCTTTTGGTCATACATATTAAAAAGAAAGACTCAACTCAGTAGGGGTTGAAGGAAGTCTTGGAAATTTGTAATAGCAAATAAGCTATTTAGGAATGACATCCAATTTAAAAATTATAATGGCCCCTATTTTGAGTGGCCCCTGTTTATTCTGGGAAAGAAGATCTATCTGTAAAATGACTAGGGGTTTTATAGGTCTATTTCTTGCTTTCAGACACAGTTTCTGGAGAGAAGACAGGTGAATCCCAGAGGATGTTCCCAGTGGCTGCCATGTTCAGACACCTTGAAAGCCAAAGAAACTTCCCTTTCCCTGGTAAAAATCCCAAAACATTTTATAAATCGAAAGCCTACAAAACATGCTGATTTTGGAAGAGTTCATAATTCAGAATATTTCCATGGACATCCAAGAAAACAGGAGTCATTAAACCCATACTCTCCATACGTGTGGGGCTGGAAGAATCCAGTTTTCACGAGAAAGGTGACTCCAAAATCTTTTACCTTTTACAATGCCTATTTTGGCCTGGGTGCATCTACTTATCTATTGACCTATCTTGTATCTTGGCCACAGCACTAGACAGAAGGAGGGCACTGTTTATAATCCACTCATGAAAGACACCTGAAAAAGCAAACCCCACAGCGCTCTGAAGCCTGGAAAGAGAATGGTTCTGCCCTGGGTTACTAACCAGCCTCCGAATATCCCGCTCCGACTCCCACTTGATCTTGGAGATGGCTTCTTGGTGGGACTGATGCTCACTCCTGAGGTCCCCAGCCTTGATTTTATCCGCTTGGATCATATTGCTTAGCGCCTCATCCACCTGCTTCTTGGCCGTTTTCAGGTCCGCAATTTCCTGTAAGAGCTTAAGGCGCTCTGCATCAAACAGTTTCCGGGCCTCCTCGCGGGCCTCGATGGTGAGCGCTGTCCTTACTTTGTCGCTGCTGCCGTCCCGGAGCGCACACAGCGCCGACTTGAGCCTCTGGATCTCCCCGTCCCGCACCTTCACTGTCCGGGCCATTTCCTGCTCATGCTGTTTGATGAGATTCTCCCGCACGGCCTGCAGCTCCTTCATCTTCTCCTCGTGGAGCTTGGCTTTGAGTTCGGTCACTAGGACCGTGTGCTTGCGCTGCTCCAGCTCACGGATCCTCTTGGCTTCTTGAGTTTTCTCTCTTTCGAGCTTAGATACCTGAAGGCAGAGAGGTGAAAGGATGAAAAGAGGTGAGCCTCATCAGACAGATGTGCTCCTAGGCAGGATTGGCAGCTCAGACCCCTGTGATCTCTTAATGCCTCGTCTCTTTTCAAATTCCAGTCCCCTGTGGAAGGAGCGAGGGGAGCCACAGGGCTTTTAATGCTGGGAATGCAGTGGGAAAGGAGGAAATACCCGAGGGTGCTTACATCACTTTGTTCAGAAAAATAGTTGATGTTCTGGGGCCTCACTGTTCTGTGTGGTCTGCAGACAAGCAGCACAGGCATCACCCAGGGGCCTGTCAGAAATGCAGGGGCTGGGCTTCCTTGGTGGCTCAGTGGTTGAGAGTCCGCCTGCCGATGCAGGGAACAGGGGTTCGTGTCCCGGTCTGGGAAGATCCCACATGCCGCGGAGCGGCTGGGCCCATGAGGCATGGCCGCTGAGCCTGCGCGTCCGGAGCCTGTGCTCCGCAAGGGGAGAGGCCACAACAGTGAGAGGTCCGTGTACCGCAAAACAAAACAAAACAAAAAAACAAGAAATGCAGGGGCTCCATCCCAGACCTACGAATCAGAGCCTGCAGTGTAACAAATCCCCAGGTGACTGGTGTACACGTTAAAATTAGGAAGCGGTACTATAATAGTCTTCACCCTGGTGAGGAGTTCAAACAGATCACCTGGAGAGCTTTCTAGACTACACATCCCTAACAAGGTCCAAACTGATAAATGTGGGTGTACCGGGACACCCAAGTTGGTCCATAGTTCAATATTATGATCAGGCTAATAAATTGGTGCCTAAAGTGATAGTATAAAATATTCCTCCGCCCCTTTTTTTGGAAGAGAAGCTAATTGCTGCTAAGGGGGAGGTGAGAAATGAAGACAGTTGATATGTCCTCAACCTTACCTTTCTTACTATGGCAACTTGGTTCCACCCCCAAAATTATTACAGATTCACACACACCAGCCCAAAACCCTGCAGTGCAGGGCCCTGTGCTAAAGGCGTTCAGTGGCTGTTGTTACTTCTGCTACATGGGTGTCTGCATCCTTCACTACCCTGCACTTTTATCTCCCTCTCTCTCCCACCTAAGCCAACACTCCAAGGAATTTAATAAAGTATTCCTTCTCATCTTTTCACCTGTCAGGTATTCTGGTTTAAAAAATTCTCCTGTGTTTTGTACTATTTCTAATGATAATATAGGTCTCTTCATAGATTAGCAATGGTACTACCTTAATTTGGCTGTGAGTCCGTCTCTGATTCAGTAGATCAGGGTAGGGCCCCAGCATCTGTAGCTTAAAAAAGCCTCACCAGGCTCTTGTTATACTGTTCTCCTTCCCCCTCCTCATCTCTGCTGCCTGCCTTTGTTCCTCTGTCTCTGTCGTTTGCACATACACACACACACACATACACCCACACAGTAACCTGGAAAAAGGGAAGAACTGGGCAGCCCCAGGGGTAATATCTAGGTGAGTGATACTGAGTCTCTGCCATTTGTAAAATTAGAACGTTTCATAAAATAATTAAGAGCCCTTCCAGCTGAAAAATGTTAAGATCCAAATTCCTTATTGAAACCATTGTAATTATAATGTAAAGTGTCTGAGATTTCACTTACCTTAACAGTTTACCTACCTTTAGCTAAAACAGGATTTTCTAAGTCCACATGGCATTTTATGAATATTTTATTTTAAAGGCACAGCAATTACTCCCATGTAGGTTATTCTAAAAGAACTCAGGGCACAAGGAGACTTGGCAAAATATGCAGCCAGGCATCCCCAAATGACTGTCCTTGGGTCTTGCCTCCAGCCTAGGCTCAGGTCCCCTCCCAGATGCCCTTTAGTTCGTATGTTCTAGAGCTGTGCTGTCCCATGAGGTGGCCACTAGCCACACCGAGCACTTGCAATATTGAAAATCTGAATTGAGCCCTGCCCTAAGTGTAAAATACATACCCAATTTTGAAGACTTAGTATGAGGTAAACATTAATATCTCATTAATAATTTTTACATTGATTACATGTTAAAACTATAATACTTTGGATAAATTAGGTAAAATAAAGTATATTATTAAAATTAATTCTGTTTAGTTTTACTTTTTAAAATTGTGGTTATAAGAAATTTTTAAATCACATATGTGGCTTGCGTTTGTGGTGCATATTATATTTCTTTTGGACAGCATTGCTCCAGAGTTCTTGGAGGTTCATTTAATGAACCCAGCTTTCTTCACACTGCTGCTGACATTCTCTTAGTAAAGTCCTGTTATGATCTGATTTATGTTCCAGGACTCCTTTCTGTTGGGGAATAAAATCCCAACACTTCAGCTGCATCTTTCAGCTCTCAGAAGGCTTGGTTGGACTTCCAGCTCCCATTTCAACTTCTCACTCTACCTCTCCAGGCACGGGGGATTATCCTATTTTCTGCACATGCCCTACATTGCTGTACCTGTGTGCCTACCTGAGATTCTTCCTCCTGACCTGCCCTTCCCTCAGCTCTGTCTGGGATCCTTTCATTCCTCATGACCCAACTAAATGTCACCCTCTCTGATCATGACACCGCAATCACCCAGGGCCAAGCTTATTTCTCCTGCATTTGTCTTCTCAGTGCAGTTTGCTAATACCTCCTTGCTGGTCTCTTCCACATTTTTCTTTATGCTGTATTTTTTTTACGTACTTGTCTGTCCTCACCACCTCCTCTCCTACCTCACCTCAGACTGGAAACTCCTAGAAGGCTGCCAGTGAGCCTTGTTCATCTTTGCCTACCCAATGGTTGTCAGCACAACACATGATAAGAAGACAAAGAGTATGTGTGGAATTAAAGAATGTAAGCCAATATGTTTCCCTGGCTAGCCTCGTAACCAGAGGCAGGAATAATATATCCTGTCAACGTTTTAGAGAACGAACATAGGCTTGCACTGTTACCCAGAGCAGCCCTCCTCCATCCCTTCCCTGCATAAAACAATAAAACAAAACACCCCCTAACATATAATGTTTGCCTGTCCTCTGTTCGATGCTTCCCTCAGTTCTTCAGTGATGAAAATCTAAATCTAACTTTCCATTTTTCTACAATGAACTGAAGAAGTATCTTCTAGACCATGAGTGGGCAAACAACAGCTCATAGGCCAAATCTTTCCTGCCCCACCCCCAGTCTTTGTTAATAAAGTTTTATTGGAACACAACCAGGCCCATCCATTTCCATATTTCCTATGGCTGCTTTCACGCTACAAGGAAGTTGAGTAGTTTCACAGAGACTGTCTGGCCCACAAAGCCTAAAATATTTACTGTTTTGCCCTTCAAAGAAAATGTTTGCTGATTCTTCTTTTAGATAATGCACTTTTTGACATGAGGGGCCTTATTTTTCACTGATTTAGAAACTCTGTAATTTACCTTCCATCTAGGACCTTGGGGAAGTTAACTTTAGCTTGAGTGACAGGAAACGGGATCATCTTCAATTTCAGCAGGACGTATTTATGTTCCTTAGGCATTTGGAACAGTATCATGACCATTAAGAGCTGATAGGTAACAAGTTACTAAGGGAATTTTAGCAACTTTTCCTAAAACAATAAAACATTGTAGTAAAAATGGATAAAGGGTAATGAATTCTGGGTTTGTATTTTGATTTCATTATCTGCTGTCTCTAAGAAGGTTGCTTTATTCTGAGGATGTTTGATTACAATTTTAAAAATACCTGTAAAAGAATTATTTTTAGGATTAAATTAGATAGTGAATGGGAAAGTAGCTTGAACTGTAAAGTACTATAAAATGTAAGGTAATGATATTATTATTGGATATAAGAGGAGATACTCTTGACCTAAAATTATTTGTCAAATTCTCTGCAGGTGCATTAGATTGTACCACTTTCTGTAATTTCTCTCAAATTTATTTATAAACACTAATCTTTTGTGTGTAGACTGGAGAGGAAATGAATGAAAAAGAAAAAAAAAAGTGAAAATACAGGTGTATGGGAAATATATTCCAGCATGAAGACAAAACTAGCACTGGCCTTTTTGTCTATCACATAAAAGGAATCCACAGAACTCAAAGAAAATTCAAAGGTATTGAATTACATATGGCATTTTTTTATGTTTGCTTATTTTGGTTGTCATGGAAACTGTCATTTTTGGCAGGATTTCTAGGTATGATTTTTTTAGGCTTGGGAGAAGAGTTTCACTGTGAAGGAGATACAAAGAATGTGACTGACATCTGGGAGGAAAAAAGAACCAATAGAAATTTTGTAGTAAAATCATTTTCTGAAAATTATTTGCAGCTTAGATTGCACCACTAAGGAAATAGATCTTAATATCTTAATGTAAATCATGAGAATGAGTATACAAAAAGATGAAGAACTACCCCTGAGTAACAGTGAAAAAATGTGATGATAATACTTTGAAATGGAAAAAATTATTTAGTTAATTGGAGAGAGAATCAATTTTGTTAGTGGAAATGTTTTATGGAGAAAAATTTCAGCTCGATCACGTAAATGGTAAGCATTTATTGAGGGTTTAACTTACTATGTATGAGTTAGGCAATTTTTTAAAGGCTTTACACCTATCAGTACATTTAACCTCCTAGGCAGCTCTATGATGTAGATAGTATTTGTTGCACCTGAATTTCTGATGAGAAAAGTGGGGAACAGGCTCTACATAAGCACAACATAAAGAAGGCTGGTCAGAGTCCTGTGTGGGCCAGGAGCCAGGTCAGGTCAGATCCCAGATCTCCTAGTTTGCTCTGAAACCTTGGGCAAGCTGGGGCCCCTGACTCAGCCTCAGTCTCATGTGTAAACTAGAATTGGTGATATCCTTCTCATATGATTGTTGAGAGGACTGATTTCCATAATGTAGCAAAAGTCCTTTGGAAAGGCTGGAACACATGGGAGGTTAATAATTATTAATACATGGTAGATACTAGATATTAATTTTCATGAACATTATAGCATATATTAACATTAAATCATGTGATAATATACTAATACCAACAACAACATAAATCTAAATACCCATATTATGGTAGTAAGATGAACGTTACTATTATTACATTATCAAGACCATAGCAACTATTTTCCTAATAGAAAGAGATGTTCAAAGATAACATTTTCCTCAAGATGTCTTGAGTTCCCTGGTGGCATCTAATCCTAACTGGGAAGACACCTGGATTATGTGTATGAAGAAGGACTGGAGGGTGGGGTGGGACAGGGCCGGGGGTGAGCACTGAACAGAGCTCTGAATGGTACACTTCCCATATCCCTTTTACCCGAGAGGTGTTTTCAAAAAAATAAAATAAAATAAATAAAGATCATTAGGAAAATTTAATCCAGCTGGGAAAAGCTTCCACTATGACAGAAGGAAGAAAATTCATGACTAGCCCTCCCAGGCCTCACAATATATCTTCTTCTGTTCTCATTCTGTTCTGGCCTTTGAAAGATGCCACTGTAAGTTCTGCCAAGATAAAGAGGGTGGTGTTTGAGCTTTAATGTGACCTTCGAAATCTAGGATTAAACATTGGACAGCCTGTCGAAGATAAGGAGGATTGAGAGGTTATCAAGACAAGACAAGCTAGCAAAAGGTTCAGCTTGGATTATCTGCATTGGATGTTGCTGGAGATCTAAACTCATGGTAGGCTGGCAGGGATTTTCGTGGGCACTGAGTAACTCTCCAACAGGAGATGTGAAGAGGGAAAGGCTGCCGCCACAGGACCGTGACCCATAAGGGCGATTTTTTATACAGCCTGGGGAAGTAATAAAAGCTTCTCTCTTTTCATTTCTTGGTTTTAGCTACTTAGGCTTCCTGAAAATAAAACTAAATTTGCAGAAAGCAAGAAATACTGGATGCCCAGTGTGGTCCCTGAACCTGGAAGCTCTAGAGTACTAGCTGGAGGATAGACAAGGTTGGCTGGTTTTCTGAGAGTGCCCTGGAGGCAACAGAGTGCGGTGGAGTAAGACAGCATTACATTGATCACCGCCTTGGAGAAGATGGGAATTCCCATTTTGGCTGCTCTACTAGCTGTGTCACTGGGAGCAAACGAGTTACATGGTTAGAACTCATTTTCTTTCTCAGTGAAATCAGAATAGTATCGCATGCTGCCTTTGTCCCAGGCTCTCTGTGAGGATTGCTTTGCAGTCTGAAGGGCTGTCCAAGGTGGCAACTGCTGCCTGGAGCCGACTCCTTGCAGAACCTGCATCCCAGGACTGTTGCCCCCCTGCCCCTACCCTTGGAGCCCTTTCCTCTGCTCCTGCTTCATCCCCTCTGTGCCTGTGGGGTTCACCCTAGCTGCAGGCTGCCTCTGAGGGAGAAGACCAAACCCTGGGGAATCGGATGGGTGGATTTCACATCTCACAGCAATCCCTGGTATGCTTACACACCCTGATCAGTGGATCATGGTGTCCACGGAGCAGACAGACAGGGAAATACCATGGCTTAATGGCTCAGTGCTGCTCTAAGAAAAACAGACCTGGGTGGAAATACTTTCTCCACCCAGGCTTGGGGTTGCCCACCTAAATAAATACTATAATGTACTTATATCCCTTGGGGTTGTTGGGAATGTTTTAAAAAGAACCATGGAAATTCATTCAACAAGTAGGACATGCCTCCTACATGCCCGCCAGCACTGCAAGCTCTGGGGATACCTTACTTAGGGGATCCCTTAAGCAGACATGGTCCCTTACCCATAGAAGCATATATTTCATTGGGGTGGGGTCAGCAGGCAATAAACAAGCAAATAAACGAATAACATAACTTCAGACAGAGCCCTGTGATTAAAGTATTACAGGGCGATGTGATAGAGTACATGGAACTAGGGGAACAGTGTCATCTAATTCGGTGGTCAGGGAAGGGTCCCGAAGAGCTAAAGCAGTTTCCTTTCCTAACTAACCCCGACCGTTTTGCAAGGACCTTAGCTCTTTTATGTTGTCTACAATCTGCCCGTTTTATAGATGCACAAGTGCAGGCAGGCCCAGAAATGACAAGATCATCCAGCATAAAGACCTCACCCTGGGCTTCCCTGGTGGTGCAGGTGGTTAAGAAACTGCCTGCCAATGCAGGGGACACGGGTTTGAGCCCTGGTCTGGGAAGATACCACCTGCCGCGGAGCAACTAAGCCCGTGCGCCACAACTACTGAGCCTGTGCTCTAGAGCCCATGAGCCACAACTACTGAAGCCCATGTGCCTAGAGCCCGTGCTCCCCAACAAGAGAAGCCACTGCAATGAGAACCCTGCGCACCGCAACAAAGAGTAGCCCCCGCTCGCTGCAACTAGAGAAAGCCCGTGCAGAGCAACGATGACCCAATGCAGCCAAAAAAATTAGAAAATAATAAATAAATTAACTAACTAAAGAAAAATACCCTGCCTTGTATTCTTTCCTATCCACCACAGGCTCTTCACAGTTATATCCTCTTGGCCCTTATGCCTGGAGTCCAGTCAAAATGACCTACCTATCTGCATGGTTATTCCTATCAGCGATTGGCAAATCTTTTAGATAATTTCTACTCACCAGAATTGACTGTATCTAGTATTTTTGTTTCATTTCCCTGCAGTGGAAATGCAAGCATCTGTAGGAGAAAGATAGGGGTATGTTCCCACACCCTCTCCCACTTTGTTTCTCCATTTGAAATTTTGCACAATAGTGTAAAGAAAAGTTCTTACATTCTCTCTTCCTCTGCCTAAACTTTTCAGTATTTTCCAGACCTTCACATATTTTAAGCATAGGCTTTGCAAGACATGGAAACAACCTAAGTGTCCACTGATGTAAAATGGATAAAGAAAATGTGATATCACACACACACACACACACACAATTATTCAGCCATAAAAAGGAAGGAAATTCTGTCATATGCAACATTATGCCAAGTGAAATAAGTCAGACAGAGAAAGACAGATACTGTGTGGAATCTAAAAAAAAAAATTAGAGCTCATAGATGCAGGGAATGGACTGGCAGTTGTGGCCAGAGGCAGGATGTAGGAGATGGGAGAAATGGGCGAGGGGGGTCAAAAGGTACAAACTTCCAGTTATACAATAAGTAAGTTCTGAGGATGTAATGTACAGCATGACCGCTATAGTTAACAATCCTGTTAACAATATTTGAAGGTAGCAAGGAGAGTATATCTTAGAGGTTCTCATCACAAGAAAACAAAACTTTGTAACTATGTGAGGTGACAGATACTGACTAGATTTATTGTGTAATCATTTCACAATTTATACATATATCAAATCATTACATTGTATACCTAAAACAAATACAATGTGATATGTCAATTATATCTCAATAAAATTGGGGAAAAAACATATTTAAAAAAAAGAGCATTGGCTTGGGAGGAGAGAGAAGGGGAGTTGAAGACTCAGCTCTGTCACCAACTAGCATGTAACTCTGGGTGAACTGCTTTACCTCACCGAGCCTCGGTTTCCTCATCTGTAAAATGTGGATCACAACAATGCCCGCCTCAGAGAATGGTAGTGAGGATGAAGTGAGATGACTGAATTATAACACAACTTTTTTTTTTTTTTTTTTTTTGTGGTATGCGGGCCTCTCACTGTTGTGGCCTCTCCCGTTGCGGAGCACAGGCTCCGGACGCGCAGGCTCAGCGGCTATGGCTCATGGGCCCAGCCGCTCCGCAGCATGTGGGATCCTCCCGGACCGGGGCATGAACTCGCGTCCCCTGCATTGGCAGGCGGACTCTCAACCACTGCGCCACCAGGGAAGCCCAACACAACATGTTTGACACTAACTCCTCAAAAAATAACACACACATACTTAGGAAGTAAACACGACTATTATCCTATACAACAGATGAGGAAAGGAAGATGCAGAGGGATTTCATAACCTGCTCAGGGAAAGAGCTGGGATTATGTCAGGAGGAAATGCAGTTCTTACGGTGTGTGACAGATAGTAAACATTCAAAAAAGTCTAGCATTTGTGACTCTGCTCTACTACAATGGGCTCTGCAAATGTCAATGGGATGATTTGTCTTTCTGGAAAAATGAGTAATGCCCCATCGCTCCAAAGGTTTCTGCTCTTTAACTAGTCCATTCCCCAGTGGCTAAATTGTCATTTTATCATCATAGCCTTGGAGCCAAACTGAGAGTTTGAATTCACATGTTGGCATTGTTCATATTCTCTCTCTTAAAGCTTGGGCCTTTGGAAACACAGTCGTATTTATTTTAATAAAACTGCTTTATGACTTGTTTGCCCTCTAAATTCCCTTTGCTCTTTGGGGAATGCTGCTGACAGGCAGTGAGGCTTTGCTGTGGCCCCTGTGCTGGGATTGTAATTAACTGCCGCGGAGAGAGAGACTGGGGAGGGGGCAGCAGAGGGGACAATAGGGCAGTGCTTTTATTCCAGAGCCTGGCTTCTCGTCTCTTGTCAGAGGAAAGGGAGATTACCCCTGACCTGCTGGCTTAGACACCAGGGCCTCCCTGGATAAACAGACAGGATAAACAGCTCTGTCCTCGGTCAAGAGTTACTCCTTTTAAAAGGCTTGCATGTGTGGAAAATGGTAGGGTGGGGTCTGTCGGGCCTCTGCCTCTTTAAAATCTCATGAGTTTGCTCTCTGTAAATCAGTGGCAGGTTATGGTTGCCGCTCTTTAGACGGATAGGTTTCTTCCCGTCAAGGTAGTCTGTCATTCTGTTGTTACTACAATTAAAGGAGTCTGCCGGGCTTCCCTGGTGGCGCAGTGGTTGAGAGTCCGCCTACCAATGCAGGGGACATGGGTTCATGCCCCGGTCCGGGAGGATCCCACATGCCGCGGAGCGGCTGGGCCCGTGAGCCATGGCCGCTGAGCCTGCGCGTTCAGAGCCTGTGCTCCTCAACGGGAGAGGCCACAACAGTGAGAGGCCCGCGTACCACAAGAAAAAAAAAAAAATGTTATGTTGCCCCAGGGAAAGTTAAAACCAATGAAATGTTTATAGGTTGTCAACCTGGAAGGAATCGTGGAGTGGAGTGTTTGTCAACATGAAGGCAGAGAGCCACCTCCATGGGGACTGTCTGGACTGTTTGCTGGAATTGCAGTCCTGAACCTTAACCCACTTACTTTATCAGAATCCTTGGGTTGTGGGCCCAGGGATCTCAATTTTTAATAAGTTCCCTCAGGTTATTCTAATGCTTGAGGGACACAGATATGGAGAAACAGATTCAGTCACTGAATTACAGATCGAGATACTGAAACACAGAAATTTGTCCCCAAGGAGAGATAAAGACAATATTCTGGTTTTCTGACTCTTACACAAAAGTTTTTGGGTTTTGATTGTTTGTTTGTTTGTTTGTTTTCGTTTTGGGACATCACATTCCTTTTAGCTTCGTGGAAACTATAATATCCTTCACAAACTTTACATTGGGGTCTGGTTATCCAAGGTCAAGGCTTAGCTGAGACAGGAGGCCAGGAGCTTTGGCCAAACCAAGCTTTATTATTGCTCAAACCAGGAGAAATAGATTTGGGTGAAAATAACTAATTAAAATGTAATAGTAACATCAAGGAAGAAGAGGTAGATTAAAAACAATAAGGGTATCTGTTGGTTTGTGATCTATAGCTTGATCAAGGACGTTTCCTTACTACACAACGCATTATCTCTTTAAGGCAACTTTATGCTGACATGGCTGTCTCTAGTTTGCAAAAATGTCTTATGCCTGTCACATATTTCAAAATGCTGTCCTGTCCGTGACCCTATTTGATATCCATACCACTCTAGTAAGATAAGTGTTAGCATATTCATTTAAGGGGTGAGATTCAGAGAGGTAAAGAGACTTTCTTAAGTCTGATTAGCAACTGACTCAAGCAGACAGCATTTTAGAAGGGATATTACCATGCATTTTTTTTTTCAGAGTTTGCTATGTGCCAGGCAGCTCTCTGAGCATCTGACATGAATTTTCTCATGTACTCCTCATGACTCCTTTTTGTACTTGTCTAACTTAAACCTCATCCCAGCTCTACAGGATAACAGTATGTGACTGATGAAGAAGCTAAGGTATAGGGAAGAAATCACCTTTTGGTCATGTCCTTCATCTACTCATTTAACAAATGTATGTGGAGCTTTTCAATTCTGGACATTTATTTAGGCTCTAGGAATAGAGAGGTAAGATGAGACTCTGTTGTCATAGAGATTACACTTGACTGGGGAGAGAGAAGCACTAAACAAGTGAATACATGAACACAGAAATGGCTCTGAGATGAATCAAGAAGAGGCAGGCCTTAGGGAGCATGTGGGCCCAGGAAGTGCTCTGTTTTAGACACTGTGGTCAGATGCTTGCACTAGGGCTGACTCCTGAAGGAGGTGAGGAAGGAGCGTGCCGCTGACTGGGGAAGAACAAGGGCAAAGGCCCAAATGTGCTGGGCATATGTCTCGTGGTCCAGGAAAGAGGCTGAAGCAGAGTGATCTGGGGGACAGCAGTGGGAGATGGGTCTGGGAGACAGCTGGAGGGAGAGTCCTGCAGTGGTGGGGAAAGTCCTGTGACTGAGAGGCAGGAAGCCTCTGCAGGGTTCTGAGCAGTGGAGTGACACCAGGGACACATCTGAGAAATTCCACAGGGGAAATGACTACAGAGGGCAAGGGTGGAACCTACCCAAGGCCGTATGCCTATTAAGTGTCCAGAGGTGTTGGTGGGGGCAGGTGTGGTCTCAGTTTTTACATCTGGCCCCCTGGGGAGGCAGAGCTCAGACCCAGGGGCAGGTTTTTCTCATGTTCTGTGTATCCTGTGCTCAACTCCCTCCTGCCACATACAGGGAATCTCCCTCTGTCCAGGGGATGTTGTCCTCTCTGGCAACCAGCAGACAGAGGCCCACTGAGGCAGGCCAGCGGGCAGAGCCGGGCCAGTGCCTCCCAGGCTGCAGCCTTGGGGAGCCCCACTCACCTTGGACTTCTCTTGATGCAGCTCTATCTGGATGTCTGTGAGCTTGGTCCTGAGGTCTTCGTTGGCAGCTTGAAGGGCGACAATGAGCGCCTCGGGCTTCTCGCCCTTATTTCGCCCTTTCTTGGACATTGTTCCTCTCTGAATGGAGTCTGTTGGTGTTTAATTCCTCTCAAGCAGGGGCTGCCATGTTACTGCTGCTTCTCCCGGGTGCGATGGCTCAGCAGCTACTGCGTGCTGCCCCTCGGGAAGGTCTCCTCAGCCGCTGTCCTAGAAGCCCTGGGAGAGGCAGAGACAGCAGTTACCGCTGTGACCAAGACCTGGGCCACGTGTCCGTCAGGCACTCAGCCTGAGCTGCCTGCAGGAGCCTCCTCCCGAGGGCTCCTGTCCACTTGGTGCATGAATTTAGGGCCGACTTTCTAAAGGGCTAGTCTGGTCATGTCAATGCCCTGCTTAAAACTCTTCAAAGACCTATGAATACATATATGAGTATACCTTTCACATCTCAGAGTGCCCTTTATGCCTGAACCTGCCCATTCTCCTAGCCTCACCTCCTCCACATCACTCACTTATACCCTGGCCATAAGGCATGTCTTTTTCTGATTCTTCCTCTCTTCAAATAAGGACTTTTCATTTTTCTCCATCCTCTGCCCAGCCTGCTCACATGGTCCTCCCCGTATCCTCATCCTCACATGCTGCCACACAGACAGGTTAGTCTGACTAACCTTTATGACCCCATCAGGTCTCAGCTGGCATATCAGTTCCTCCTCGAAGCCTCCCACCTTACCCCCAGGTTAATACATGTTCAAGGGCGGTCACCTCCATAATCTGTAAGCTTTCTAAGAGCAGGAATGTGTTGTTTGTATTTACAACTTGCTTCTCAGGATCCATCACAAGACCTGGGACATACCAGGCACTTAATTAGTATTTGTGAAAGGAAGTCATCTATATGATGACCTATGGTCACCCTACAGAGAGACCCAACTTTAAGAAAATCTGATATATAAAGATCTAGAATTATACAGTGGATAAACTGGGAGAAGTGGGGATTAATTATGCTGAGTTAATTGGGTCACTCACTTATTCATTTAGTCAATAGGCTTGTATATGTTGTGCTAAGTACAGTATGTTGAAATTGAAATTGTTAGCTTTCCAAGGCAAAAACAACAACAAACCTTCATCCCTATCTATCTATCTATCTATCTATCTTCATCATCATCATCACCATCATCTATCTGATAACTGCCTTAAAAAAAATAAACACTAGTTGTTTCAAAAATATAGACAAGAACTTTTCCTTCTCAAGAGAGAAGTAAGGAGTAAGGAGGGCTCCCTGAAGACGCCTGGAACTTGAGGAGTGGGTAGGATTGTAACAGGTGGAGAAACAGGTGAACCTTGGGTGAAGGAAACAGCAGGTGCCAAGATACAGCAAAGAGAAAGCATAGTAACTATTTTGGGGGAAATGGGGGTCTGATTAGTTACAACCCATGATATGGTTGATGGGCATTAATGCTGGAAAGGTTGCCTGGAAATGATAGATTCTGAGAGACCTGTTTTGCCATCCTTAGAATTTTGGAATCTTTTATTTATTTATTTATTTTTCAGTAAGTAACAAGGAAGCTGTAGGAGCTCTTGGCAGGTAGATGCCCTGATATAGCAATACTTTGGCGTGGTTATTCTGGTGGCAGAGTGGGGAGAGAATGAAGGCAGGGAGACCAGATAGAAGGCTATTAAACTTGCCAAGGTGAAGGATGATGAAGGCCTAGTCAGAACAGTAGAAAGAGGAGAAAAAAAAGAGATGTGTCTTGATTTACAAATTCTTAAATGTGTCATAGGAACAAGGAGGTAAGAAAAATATGAATACTAAACTGTTAGAGTCGATGAAAAAAAACATGACTAGATAAAGAAGATACTAGAGAGTTTCCCATGCAACCTTTCAGAAAATTGAGTATTGTGTACATCTAGGTGCTTCAGTCTAGAACTAAGGGGAATTCCTGCTGATGACCCATATGTTCTAGCAGCTGCTGCTCTACCAAGACCCCTGGTATTCAGCCTTGAGGACCATGCTGGGATCCTGGGCTTCCTGCCATCTACCCATGAGCACTGGGGCCATGCCCTTTGGAGAGTGTCCCTTGGGAAAGGGGATAGGAAAAGGTTAGGAAGTTGAATCCGCCTGTCTCCAGCCGTCACGGACCTGTCCACCATATTCCAACCTAGGCTAGATGCTGGAGTTGTCCTTCATGCTTGTTTTGCAAATGTTGAGAAATCATTAAAGTGTATGGCTGGGAGACTTCTAAGTGGTTACCATTCTTTGCTTTTAGAATTGAAATGAATTCAACAAGCATTTATTGAAAATTTGTATGACAAACACCACTAGGCACAAAGATATGTAAGATAGTACTTAACTCCAAGCAGGCTCTGGGTGAGTAAACTCACATGTATACAGTTAACAGGTTTCTCTTCCTCTAGTTGCTCTCTAGATGTTGCTGGTCCCCAGGGCTTCGTCCAGGTTATCTCTACTGGCCCCACCTATAGCGTTATGACTCTCAGTGCTATATCCATAGCCCTGACCATTCCCCAAACCCCAGACTCATGTATTCAACTGCTTCCTTACTAAATCCACTTGGACATCCAATTGGTATCTCAAACCTAACCTAACTAATACAGAGGTCTTTTTTATTAGTTCCTCAAAAATCTTTTCCTCCCCAAGTTTTCCCATATCAATAAATGGCACCAGCACATGCCCAGTTATTCCAGATCTAAGTTTAGAAATCATCCTTTTTTTTTTTAATCCGTTACTTCCCTTATTCGGTCCACGAGGAAGTCTGGTTTGTTTCACCTACAAAATATGTCTCACTTTGGTCAACTTCTCTCAAACCCCTATGGTGCTGTCACAACACAGAGGAAAGGGCAGTTTGGGAAAAGCTTCCCAGTCACTTCCTGGCCATATCGTCATCTTGAATGAAGAATGGGCTTTTCTAACTGGAGATACTCAAATGGCAGAGGAAGGAACTTGAGAAAAACGTGGAGCCACACAATTGATGTCTGTAGAGAAGGCTGTGAACTGGGAGAAGAGAGACTGGAGTTAGATTTCACAGGCTCCTGAATAATCGATGATTAAATTTAATTCATAATGATTAGATTTCATTATGTAGAAATGGAGAAACATAGCAGCCTTTGCATATAAGTGTAATAATAATAAAAGCTTAGAGTGACTGATTGCCATGAGCCTGTCATTGGACTCAGCAATTAAAATACTGCTCTCATCTAATCCTCACTAAAAATAGGGGGGGAAATAAAATGATTCACAGAAAGATTAAGTAACTTGCCTAGGAGGACTGAGTGGAAAGCTGGTGAGGCCCAGATTCAAATCCAGGCAGTCTGAAACTGAGACCTGAGGTGTGTACCCTGGGCTAGCCTGCCTCATATTTGCGTTTTAGAAAGGTAGCTCCAGCAGTGCGATGGAGGATGAGTTACTAAGGAGGGAGAGACTGGCGGCAGGAAATTAGTGAGTGTTCTTCAATGGTCCAGGCGAGAAATAATGCAGCCCTGAATGGGGCCATGGCCATGGGGATGAAAAAGGAGGTGGCAGCTCTGTCACATGGAGACTTTGATGGAATCACGTCCTACTTTTAAACATTACATTCTTCTGTTCCATTGTAAATAACGAGTACCAGCTCTCTGTCATTGCTTGCAGCAAGAATGTGCAAAGCAACAGCCATATTTTACATTTTAATTTATAATCCTTTCCAAAAAAACATAAAATATGTGCCTGACTTCACATATTTTTAGTCTGGGAATTATGGTGAACTTCATCCCATAAAAGCTGGAAAAAAGAATAGGATTAATAAATTAGACATGTTCAGGAGAGAAAAAAGCATCACAGGAATTTGAGGATGGAATCAATTTATAGATACCTTAAGGTAAGCAGCTGTTCATACGTATGGCCCTACATACCCCGCTGTTGGAGAGCAACTTTCCAAAGTCTTTTCCAGTTGTGATGGGTGCCTGGCAATCTCATGATTCTCATATATAATTTCACTAAAATGCTTCTCTTGCCTTGTGCTGCTCCCTCCCCGTTTTGGACAGCTTTATTGAGGTATAATTCACATATCATAAAATGCATAACTCAGTTTTTTAGCATATTTACAAGGTTGCACAACCATTACCACAATCAATTTTAGAACTTTTCATCATGCCAAAGAGAAAACCCATACCTATTAGCAGTCATTTCCCATTGCCCACCAAACTCTCCCAACCCAGGCAATTACTAATTTACTTTTTCTCTTTAGTAACTGGCTTCTTCTACTTCAAAAGAGTCACTCATAATATAGCATGTATCAATATTTCATTTCTTTTTATTGCTGAATAATGTTCCATTGTATGGTTGAAACTGAATTTTATTTATCCCTTCATCAGTTGATGGGCACTTGTGCTGCCTTTCCTTAAGCAGCTTGAGGTCAGCCTTCAAAAAAGCTGCCACATGCAGAGGGACACCACCCCTTAAAGGAGCATGCTCCAGAGCATAAAGGAGAGCTTGAAGGGATCACTGCACCCAGATGGAATGTTTCTGGGCCACCCTCAGAGCCCCTGTCGCTGATAACATCTGATGTAGCAGATGATCTGGAGGAGAGACAGAAGCCTTGTTCAACTAAGGGCCAATCCTGGTGGGGGGTTGGGGGGGGCAGGGGGAGACGGCTTCATAACTTAAAAAAACTTGAAGGAATTTTAAGTGATCCCTAGGTTTCCAGTTCTTAACTGCAGTGATGGTAGTGCTAGCCTCAGGCAATGCAGTGAGGTACCAAAGGTGAGAATTTTAGCTTATCCTCTGGTCCTACCCTGTCCTTAATCAGATACCTCCCATAGCCACCAAGGCTGAATTTCTCTGCAACCAAGTCTCTGATAAAGATACCAGAAAATTTAGAGACAGGCTCTCAGGAGCAATTGCAGTTTAAAATAAGGACCACTGCTTGAGAGCGAATCTTAATGTAGGAATATATTATCAATGGAGGAGTTACAGTCATCATTCATTCATTCATTCAGTAGACATTTATGGAGGAGGAAATACAGTGTAGTGTTAATTTCTCATTTAAGATTTTAAAACTATTTCTATAGACAACTTTGTTAGGAAAAGCAAACTCAAAGGCTCAATTTTTTTTTTTTTTTCTGTACACAGACCCACAAGAAAGATTCTGAGATCCATTATTTCCTCTTTGTATGGTAAGCAATCTTTGATATTCCAAAACCCTGGAGTGCTGGCCTATAATATTCTAGATCATCATAGCTTTTGTACAGATAATTATTATACTTCATCTGCTTACTCACCTCATACTGTGACAGCTGAATACTACTACTACTGCTAATTATCATCATCATTATTACTATTGACCATTTACTACTGCCGGCCACTGGGCTAAGCTCTTTACATGCATCATATTTTTCATGCTCTGAGGTAGGAACACAAGTCATCTAGTCCAGCCTCAAATGTATGACTTATGAATACTTTTTACAGCTCTCCCCACTGGGAGGGATTGCCATGTAAATAATGAACTGCAAGTTTGAAGATGTAACAGGGAAGCAAACCAGGCACTAGTGGAGCACAGAGGAGGAGGTCCAGTTCCCTGGGGAGGACTAGGACTGCTTCTAACCGAAGCAGAGTCTTGAATGATGAGAGGTGATTTGTCATGTGGTTGAGGAAATAAGGAAGAAGTGAATAAATGTTATATGAGAAGATTTAGTAAGAATTATGTATATACCAAGACTATTGATTAACTCGAGTTAGGGGGAGGATGGAGGAGGGAGAAGAGAGAATTTGGAAAGGGCTCATTTTTATATCTGATACTAAGCGCATCTCTATTCTTACACCTCATGTAAAACGTTAAATTTGGGGGAGGAGGGTTCCACATGCTGAGCTGTAGACTAAAAAAATTGTTTAATAATAATGCTATTGAAATCTTTCTATATGTCAAGCACAGTATTTACCGTTGCACATATAGTCTCTCTCTAAAACATGTTCTTGATGTAGATATCATTTTCCCATTATGCAAGAGAAGACATTAAAAATTCTAAATTTGCCCAACTTTACACAGCTTGTATGTCTATGAGCCATTCATTGATTCAGTTGTTTCTTGACAGCCTATGATATGTCTGTCAAAATTTAAAATCAGGTCAGCTTGATTCGAAAACATTCATTCTAACCACTACATAGCGCTTGTCTCTTCTTTAGGACCAGAAAGGGAATATCTTTTTTTTCCTTTTTTTCTATCTATTATTAGCTTTAAAATTCTCAGATGAATCAAAAATTAAGTCCTGCTCTATAGAAATCAAAGCATAAGGCTGCAAACACATTTCTTGTCCAGGATGTTTCAAAGATTTAACACAAGGCTGTATATCAATATTGCAGCAATGCGCTGAGCCCTGATTGAAGTAGTCACTTCGGGCATTTCAGTGATAAATCCTATTCTTCAGGGCACTTATAACCTAGCAGTTAACATTTTTCCTGTGTGAAATAGGGTAAGACAAGGGAGTACTCTACTCCTGCAAAACAGTGCACACAAAATAGCTATTAAGTCTTAAATGATCATAATTAATAGGTAATTAAATAAGATGGGATTGGAAGCCTGAATCTAGGGCTGTGGTTGAAAAACTTCTTATAGTGTTGACCTGGTTCCTTCAGACAGTCTGACAAAATACAACCAATAGTTGTAAACAGTAATCAGTAATATTTCCCGTGTATTCATTCAGATGGGGTAACAGAGACTTAGTGAAGATTCATGATTGACCTTCATTCAGCCCTGAGCTGGTAAGTACTGACCAGGGAAGATTTAATCCAAGCTGTTTGACTGTAGAGCATGGGCTTCACTCTATCACTCAGTGCCTCTCTTGGAGGGTGGTGATGAAAATTCCATGGACTAAGGCAGGTGAAGGGTTTAGCAAGGTATGTATCAAATAAGAGGTCTTTTTAAAAATCAGTTTATTTGACAAATGCCTATTTGAACACTTAATAGCTGCCAATCACTGGTCTTGGCACTGAGTAAATAAATGAAAACAGACATAATCTCCAGCTCATGGAGGTAACATGTTAGTTGGGAGGGGCACACAATAAGCATGATAAATAAATAAGTACTCTGCTAGATTATGACAAAGTTCTATGGGGAAAAATAAAAGCATGGAAGGTGATGGGAAGTGTCCAGGTAGGTTGCGATTTTAGATAATGGAAAGCCTAACCAATCAGGTGTTATTTGGCTAAAGACTGGAAGGGGGGAGCCATGCAGATGTCTGGGCGGAAGCATTCCAGGAGTGCAGGGCAAGTATAAGAGCTCAGCAGTGGGCACAGACATCCAAGTTCCAGGAGCTGAAGGAAGCCAGCCAGGCTGGAGAGAGTGAGCAAGTTAGGACAGCAGCCAAGTTGAGGGCAGGCATTAATGGGAAGGCAGCATGTGCAGACCATGCTGCGCTTCTTAGGCCATTTTACATTGACTTGGGCTTTTACTCAGAGTGAAGTCCCATTAGAGGGTTTGACAGGAGGGTGCCCTGATCTGACTTGGGTTTTAGCATCTCACTGACTGCAGTGGTAAGGGTAGAAGAATTTTCATAAGAGTGGAAGTAAGGAGACTGGCTTGGAAGCCACTGCAAAAAAGAGCTTAGAGATGGTGGTGGCTTAGGTCAGGGTGAGAGCTGTAGAGGTGGTAAGAGGGACCAGATATAAGCTGCTGTTAATCCTTTCTAAGTTGGTGTTTGGCCACAATTACAACGAATCAGTTGTTAAGCTGAGATGCAAAGTCACATAGGGCTGAATGAAGTATTAAACAGTACGCTAGAGTGTTTGTCTCTGAAATTTATTAAGCTCCCACTCTAAGAAAGGCATTATGCCAGGCACTGCAGATGAAAGAGATGAGGGTGGCTATCCCCACCCCTTTGAGGGCTTAACTCTAGCAAGAGGACAATATACCACAGCTATATGTGGAGGCAGAATGTGGTCGTATGCATTCTTCCAATGAATATTTGCTAGATGCGGTTTTAGGTACTGAAGATCAATAGATAGAATGTAGACAGAAGAGACAAAAATCCCTGCTCTCATGGAGTTTATATTCTAGGAGAGTGAGACAAAAAACGAGCAAGAGAAATAAATAAATTATATAGCATGTTAAAAGGTAACAATGAAGGACTTCATAAAGGTCAAACCCATACCTGCACAACACTGTAATAGGGAAAAATTAGGAACAATGTAACATCCATGTGAAAGGAACTGGTTTAATAAAGTGGTATGTCCAGTCTATAAACTAGTATACAATAGTTATAAGATACATAAGTAGATATAGTGAACCAATGAGACTAGCTGCACTTCAAGATATATTACTGAATCAAAAGAGCAATATGATGAACAAAACACAAAGTGTAATTTTTAATATACACACACATATACCACCATGTGCACAAATATGTATATGAAGTCACAATATATTTTGGAAAGACATGGGTGAAGGGATCAAAAAAGCTTCCCACATGCTTCACATCATTTGCTCCCAGGCCTCCAACTCCTCCCTTCTCAACTGTGGGTCAGTCTGCAGGTCATTCTCCAGAGCTGTGTGGCAGTGTGGTCACTGCAAGATACACTGTGTCATCCTTTGTGTGATAAGCCCCACCTTCATGACAGCTCTGACAGTGACATACTTTGATCTGTCTTTGGGAAAGCTGAGACCCTTAGAGTGGACAGGTCAGTCCTGGGCGAAAAAAAATCTCTTCTGTTTCTTTCCTGTCTCCCAGGATTTTCCTGGGTGTTTGGAGGTGACTAGAGCCTCATTCTGGCCTCTTTCTCTCCCACCTTTGTCACCATCTTCTGGCCCAGTGCCTCACTCCACTCAGCCTTCCCAAGCTCAGTAAATGTGATAAGCCACTCCTGCCAACATGCTAGCAGATAAGGTTTGTGTTTACAGACTCTCCCATCCCCCTGATATGTGAGTTTTATTTTAGAAAGGGGTTTAGGAGACACAGGCATTGCATGAGATTTTATATGAGAAAATTAGTGTTACCCATAAACCATGGTACATAAACTCAGTTATTAAAATGATTAATATTAACTCTCCCGGACTTCCTTGGTGGCACAGTGGTTAAGAATCCGCCTGCCAATGCAGGGGACATGGGTTCGATCCCTGGTCCAGGAAGATCCCACATGCCACGGAGCAACTAAGCCCATGCATCCCGACTACTGAGCCTGCGCTCTAGAGCCTGCGAGCCACAACTACTGAGTCCGTGCGCCACAACTACTGAAGCCCATGTGCCTAGAGCCCGTGCTCTGCAACAAAAGAAGCCACTGCAATGAGAAGCCCGCGTGCAGCAATGGAGACCCAACACAGACAAAAACAAACAAACAAATAAATAAATTTATAAATTTATAAAACAAAACAAAAAAACTCTCCCGCCTTTCCCACTGTACACAGATTAAATGTTATTGTTGTTATTAACCTTCTCACCTCCTCCACAGTAGACAGATTGGGAAATTATATTAATAAATCTCCCCATCCCCCAGCCCTGCTTTTTCTGTCACTGGGAAGATATTTGCATGAACTGTGCTGGGCTTAAAAGGCCAAGGATTTTTAATCTTCCCTGTTCCTAGTACTGCCTAGCATTCTTTCTCCTTTTTTTCCTTTTTTTTTTTTTTTACAAGTTTATAAATTTACAAAGTGCTCGAACATGCTTTATTTAATTTAACATTCACAATGAGACTCTGAGACATACTATGATCCCCACTTTACAGATGACAAAACTGGCCCTCAAAAGCATGAAGTCACTTACCCAAGTTGTTACAAAGCTGGGATATAACGTAACTTGTCTTCTTCCGAGCACTGTGTTCATGTAACACAACCCAAGCTTGGCCAAACAGACTTTCTGTCCTACAGCCTCACCCGGAAGAGGGGAGTGTTTTTCCCTCCTTCTGCTCAAGGACGCAGGAGGTGCTGTTGATTAGTGGGATGCAGAGGAAGGAGCACTGGAACTACAGTGGAGGTGGCCAGGCTTGTGACTGGGGACACCGAGTGGGAGCCTATGTGCTGCAACTGTGCCTCTTGAGTCTTCACTCCTGTGTTTCCCTGTGCATGTATCTGTTTCTGTGTCCTTCTTCCAAGTCATCAAATAGAATGCCCCTTCCTGCCTCAGGACCTTTACACATCCCACTCCCTCTGCAGGGTTCTCTTTTCCTTCAGAGTCTAATGATCTCAGCTCAAATGTAACTGACTCAAGGAAGTTGTTGTAGGTTGAATTGTGCTCCCTGATAAAGACACGGTCAAGTCCAAACACCCGGTACCTATGAATGTGACATTATTTAGGAAACAGGGTCATTTCAGATGTAATCACGTTAAGATGAGGTCATACTGGATTAGGGCCCTAATCCAAGGACTGGTGTCCTTTTAAGTAAAGGAAAAATTTACACACAAACGCACAAACACAAAGGAGAGAAGGCCTGGACAATGGAAGCTGAGATTGGTGTGACATATCTACAGGCTAAGGAACACCAAGGATTGGCAGCAACCACCAGAAGCTAGGAGAGGAGGCATGAAGAGGTCTCCTCAGAGCCTCCAGAAAGAGCCAACTCTACTAATAACTGGATTTCAGATTTCTGGCCTCCAGAACTTATAAGACAATACATTTCTGTCATTTTGCCACCAAGTTTGTGGTCATCAGGTTAGCCCTAGGAAACTACAACAGAAGCCATCCAGCTTTTCC
Organism: Mesoplodon mirus; assembly: GCF_964341445.2. Taxonomy (NCBI): domain Eukaryota; kingdom Metazoa; phylum Chordata; class Mammalia; order Artiodactyla; family Ziphiidae; genus Mesoplodon; species Mesoplodon mirus. The sequence continues at coordinate 59,909,659 of NC_138980.1, read as the reverse complement.
AGAATAGGCCAGGTTCATCTAGTGCATGTTTTCATAGCATCAGCTTTTTTTTTCTAAATAGCATTGTATCACAGCTTGTGGTTATATATTTGCTTTTCTTTTCTTTTTTTGATCAATATTTATCCCCCCACTAAAATGGAAGCCCTATGAAAATGGATAGTGTTGGGTTTTGATCACTATAATGAGGTAAAAAAAAAAAACCCAACAGCGACTAGCATAAAAACAGCATGGTATGCTATGAACATTTTTTAAATGAAAGAAAGAGTGAATGAATGAATAGACTGATGACTGGCAAGAAGAGAGAATGGCACTTGTAATTTTGGCCTGGGAGTATGGGAAAAGCATCTGAAACCAAAACAAAGATCTCTGTTTCTCTCTCAAACTCTCTCTCTTCTCTCTCCCTCAATCTCTATCTCTCTGATTTCTTGCTTTTGTCAAGTTAGATTAGAACATTTGTCTTTTTAAAAGTCTGTGGGGACTGATAAGATTGACAAAACAGTTCATGGTAACAGGGAAAACTGTCAACACCAATGCTGATGATAGATACTGCAAAACTGTGAAAAAATGAAAACAAATGAGTTCTTTCTGTAAGTTAAAGTGGATTTTTTTCACTGTCTTATCAAACAGTACAATGATAATTATTTGTACCATCAATTTTGTATACAATTGAAAATGGTAGATAATTTTTATTTAATGAAGACAGCAGAAGTCATATATATATTTTTCCTATCTTTATGTTAGCTATTTACAAACATCATCACATACTCATATATCTTAAAAAGTATAGGAAAATGATGTTGCATAATGGTTAAGGGCAAGAGCTCTGGAATCAGACCCCAGGCTTAAAGATCAGCCCTAACCACTTAGGGTGTGACCTGGGACACATTACTTAACTCCTCTCTGCCCAGCTTTTAATTTCTGTCTCATAGGGTTGTTGTATGGATGAAATAAGCTAATACATGCAAATACATACAAGAGTAATTGGCACTTAGTAAAACTCAATACATTTTAGCATTATTATTACTATTAGACATCTGACAGTTGATGAGACCATGGTAAGTAGTCACTGAGATAATCTCATCTATTTATGTCATAGTTACAAATTACAAATCATTTTCCGTGTTCATCTTCCAGAATTAAAAGCAATGAACAAAATAGACTGGTGGATGATGCGTGGGGTTAGGGATGGCAAAGAGATTTTGCAAACACATTTCTTTGTAATAAGAAGTACTAAAAGCTTAATTAATCTTTTATTTTGGGCAAGGTGGTAGGGGGAGTAAAATGTCAAAAAATGGAATTAAAAATTAAGATGCCCTATTTCCATCCTTTTGAAGCAATTAATTTATTTTTATGGTAATTTTTAAGTTCAAATTTTTGCACTTTAGTCTTAGTCCTGTCAAGTCAAAATTTCAAAGGATTGTTAAAAACTCAGGTTAACAGAATGATTTAAATGGTTTAAAGGCTCAGAATTATAATTAATTTGGGGGTTGAACTTCTGATCACACAAATCAGATTTTAGTAGAAAATCAAATCCATTAAGCATATCTGTGGTGTTCGCTCCTTCTCAAATAATTACTTACTTCTAACAACATTTCCATTAACTGGTTTATTAAAGAATTTTATGGCAAATTAATTCATATATTTAAACTGATGATCAGAATAGCCACACTGGAACTTAGCTCTTCTCTTGGGGTCAAAGAAGATCACTCTCATTCCGTCTTAGATTTAATGGAGTTGTCTGCTGGCAGTTGCTACCACTTATACTGGAAAAATACTGAGGTTTAAAAAATTCCTTTTATGCTCTATTTTGGCTAGAGAAGATAAAGTTCATTTGAGAGGGATGCCAGCAGCTTGTTATCTTTTAGGGTGTTTCCTGTCTTGCCTTCGTGGCTAATTTTGGGATCACATTTCGATTATGGGCAGCTAAAATAGAAACAGGACTCCTCGGTGGGCTGTCTACATCACAAGTAGTCATTACCCCAGGCCAGAACTTCCTGAGAGATGGAGAGGCCATGCAGGAAAATGAGCCACCCCAACAAGATTCCTACAGATCCTATCATTGTCTGGAAAATGGATAGGCTATGCTTGTCAAAGCCACTGTTTTTCATTCTCTCCCACTCCCTCTTTGCGGCTGGTGATTTCCATCTGCAGCTTTTGCAGTCTGGTGTGTAATTTGGCCTCTCCTGACTCCCTGAATGTGCCTTCATGTTACATCTTCTTTTGAGACTGCATCTTTCTCAAGGTTTTCTTATCTCTTAGTATTGTTCAGATTCATTCTTCTCTGTTGTTGAGAGTCAGAGTTCAACTTTGAAAAAAATATGGTAAAGATGGAAACAAATGAAAGAAAATAAAACATAGAGAAGTAAACTGTTTTGACAGGGATAGAAGTTAAGTTTTATGTCCTCTTGGCCTTTTGACAAAAGTCATGCATATATATGTGGCTCAGAGCATATCAAATTGTGACAAATGTTGTGTTTGTTCAAGGTTCTACAATGGAGGCCGAGTAACTTGAAGGCATAGAATAAAATAGAAGTACATGCAAGTAAGCCAATTTGTTTTACTGTATGACCATTCCTAGGTATAGGACCAGAAGGATTTTCTCCCCTTTCTCAAATTTAGACTGTGGATGAGTATTCATGATCAAGTTAGAATCATACCAAACTGAAGACATAAATATTAACACTCAGAGCTCTTTTTTTAATTAAAGTATAGTTGATTTACAAAATTATATTAGTTTCAGGTGTACAACATAGTGATTCAATATTTTTAGATTATACTTCATTTAAAGTTATTATAAAATAATGGCTAATATACAATATATTATTTTATACATAGTAGTTTATACCTCGTAAACCCCTACCCCTATTTTGCCCCTCCCCCTGCCTCTCTCTACTATAACCACCAGTTTTTCTCTTTATCTGTAACTCTGTTTCTATTTTGTAAATAAATTCATTTATATTATTTTTTAGATTCCACATATAAGTGTTATCATATGATAGTTATCTTTGTCTGGCTTACTTCTCTTAGTATGATAATCTCTCGGTCCATCCATGTTGCTGCAAATGGCACTGTAGCACCATTTTTTTGGTGTTTTTTTTGTGGTACACGGGCCTCTCACTGTTGTGGCCTCTTCCATTGTGGAGCACAGGCTCCAGACGCACAGGCTCAGCGGCCATGGCTCACAGGCCCAGCCGCTCCGCGGCATGTGGGATCTTCCCAGACCAGGGCACGAACCTGTGTCCCCTGCATCGGCAGGCGGACTCTCAACCACTGCACCACCAGGGAAGCCCTGAACACAATTTTGTGTAGTGAAACTCAATTCCAGGACTTTTGATGGAATTATTTTGCTTGAATTGATGGAATGTTTTTCTGGATCAGGTAGTGGCTACCTTGCCAACACAAGAGTTAACACAGAGAGTGCAGTAGAACTCAAGAGGGAGGAAGACTGAGAGTCAGCAAGACAAAACACTGAGAGAGAAAATAGCACTAACGTGTCTGAGTGTATCTCTCTCTCCAGACTCTCCATTTACATGACATAATAAATCATCTTTACTGCTTACATCACTTTGAGTTGTGTTTCTGTCGCTTGCAAAAGAATAACTTCTGACAAATGCACTTGACAAAATTTGAAATGGATGGAATTTATTTGCAATAAAATAGAAGCTTCACGAGGCATAAAAAAGCCAATCCTAGAATTTCAAAGTAGTATAAAACCCCAGAGATAAAGATGATACCCAGGGAAATGTTTTGACTTGCTCTAAGTTCTGTAGTCAGTTCATGATAGATCTTCTACTAAAATCCAGGTCTCCCATACTTTCTTCTCTTAAGAAGAGATGGGGCTGTACTTATCCTTTCTCTCCTTGCCTCCCCCTACTTGGGCTTTTGGTGCTAGAGAGGACAAGAGGAAGAGTCTCCAACATTAGAGGTGGAACAAAGTAAGAGGAAAGGCAAGCAGGGAGGAGGGATTTACTCTTTCTGGGGACTAAATTATCCATTAATAATCAATCAGCTTCTCCATGGAAAATCAACTGGATTCTCTGTGATAACTAACATGGTCATTTCTCAATAGAGAAGCTGAGATTTTCCTTCCTTAACTTCTAAACATCTTTGGCTGTCAATAATCATTTGTATTAATACTTGATACTGCTGACAATCCTGACTTGAAGAAAGGCTCTGGGGTGGAGCTAAGAAGCTCCTCTGAAGAAACAGCCCTGCAGTGTGACAGTGTGTGCAGGCAGTCAGAGGCCTGCTGGAGCTGTGTTTGTTCACTTCTCTGAAAAAATGCAGCATTTATTGGATAGAACCAGAGAGAGAAAACAGCACTAACAACACAGCAGAGTGCGAATAGCAAGGTACAGGCCAACAACCACACACACACCAATCAGCTGGGATGATTTTATCGCATCATCTGCTGCGCCCAAGATGCGTGAATGAAATCTCTTTGAAAGCTGCTCATTGGTGCTGTAAGAGAGAATATGCTTTGCCCTAAAGGATAATTGTCCTCTGATTTCTTGATTATTTGGAATTTCTTTTGCATCAGTTAAGCCCATTGTGAATGTACAGAAAAACGTGTCTTGCTCAAGCTGTGTTTGAACCTCAGAGTTCTTTATGTGAGTTCACTAAAAGATGTCACTTTAATGTGACATCTTTTCTGCACCTTAAGCAGTGGACTACTGGAGCTAGAAGGGAATTCAAAGACTACTTAATTCAAAGACTACTTAACTCAGAGACAGTAAATGGTCACTTAGCAAGTAAAGAATATGTTTGAGGAACTGCGTGACATTGGCAAAACCCTCTTCACTTTGGGCCTCATCTCTCAGGTCTGCAAAGTGAGGGTGTGGGACTAAGGGAAACCTACAGTCAATTCCAGGGCAGAAATGCTCTGACTCTAACCTCAGGATAAAGTGTGTGGTTGGGAGGTTGGTCATTCAGTTTGACACAAAACATCGAAAGAGAGCAAAAGTTCAACCTTATGTGTGATGAAGGACTTGCAATTTAAAATTCCACTTTTTACCTATCAGAAGAAAACATTTTTTAAATGCACTGTTTGGGCATGAATGTGGGAAAACACTTTTATATTGCAGTGGGGGTGTAAACCAGCACCTTTCTGCAGAGCAATAGGACAACATATTTAATAACTGAAAATGCATACACCATTTGATTTACACATTCTATTTCTAGGAATTTATGCTATACATATACTTACACGTGTGAAATTACCTTTGTATAAGGCTAGTCATTATAGCATTGTTTGTAATAGAAGCAAAACACTAGCAACAACCTAAATATCAATGAGGAAAATTCTACAGTGAAATATCATGCAGCTTTTACCAAAAAAAGGTAGCTCTGGCAGAAAAATCTTAAAATACGTTAATAAGGAAAGACTTGCAAAAGTGAATTACCTTAGCTAACTGATTTAGTGAAAAGCTCAAAAGTGATGCTAGCTTTCTTTATCTTCCTTAAGACTTGAGTATCCAGAATGGGTCTAAGGCCAGCAAATACATTCCAATAAAGAACTGACCAGCAACTCTTTTCAGTCAGCACTGGCAAGGATGGGATCTGAGGACTTTGGCTGAGGTATCCATTCATAGTATCTTCCCTTGCCTTATTCCTCTTCTTACAGTTGTTCCCTTACCATTGATGCTTGTGTGTTACTATTTTCTATCAGAAATACTCACAAACTCAGGACTTCCCTGGTGGTGTGGTGGTTAAGAATCCGCCCACCAATGCAGGGGACACGGGTTCAAGCCCTGATCCAGGAAGATCCCACATGCCAAGGAGCATCTAAGTCCATGCACCACAACTACTGAGCCAGTGCTCTAGAGCCCGCAAGCCACAACTATTGAGCCCGTGTGCCACAACTACTGAAGCCTGTGTGCCTAGAGCCCGTGCTCCGCAACAAGAGAAGCCACCTCAATGAGAAGCCTGTGCACGGCAATGAAGAGTAGCCCCCCACTCTCCTCAGCTAGAGAAAGCCCGCATGCAGCAACGAAGACCCAAAGCAGCCAAAAATATATTAATTAATTAATTTAAAAAAATAATTAAAAAATAAAAAAAGAAATACAAACTTTTTCTTAACACGTTATAGTCACCTGATAAAATGAACACCTCTTAAAAAAACATAACAATTACAATATTGAGTACCTACAATGTGCCACACAGTATGTCTAGAAGTTTATATAGATCTTGCCATTTATCAAAAAAACTATGATCTACCTAACTATTATCTCCATTTGTCAGATGAGAAAACTTAGCCTCCAAGTGGTTTAATAATTTACTCAGAGAATGACAGCTAGTGAGGGGTTGAAGTTAGTGCTTCATTCTTTCTGCTATGAAAGCTTAAGAGTGTTTACCTGTGCGTTGTACTCCTAGGCCTTCTTTGAGGGCAACTGTATATTTTTCATACAGGAAGTTAAACAGCTTATACAAGGCACTGTGATTTAATTCATATTAATCCTATGTCCCATGCATGGTGCTAAGTCCCTGGCAAGTACAGTCCAGCATTAGAAAGGCCAGAAAGGACAGAAATGGACACGTGCTCTCAGTGATACTGGCTGCCCATGTTCCATGTATAATCAGTATTGTTAAATGCAGTGCTTCCCAAACGTCAGGCATTTTCATTCTTTCCTCACAATTTTCACTATATCTACACACCACCTATAATATTATTTCTTTATTTTTTCTTTAAACCAATTCATTATTTTCCCTTAAAGTCTATCAATTTTAGCCTCCATCCAAGTAAAACCAAAGTTGTGGTATGCTAGTAACATTTTCTAGTATATGCTACAATAAATACATTGCTACGGGGAAAAAGAAAACAGTCAGTGTCCCATCTAACGATACACTTTGGGAAATCCTGGATTAATGCTAGATTGAGGCAGAGCAACAATGCCCCCCCATGCCCCGTGAGATTCTCTCACTTAGTTTTAAGACGCTGTTGCTACCACAGTTTGGTTAGCATTGGTGCATCCTCCCTGGTGACATATCCCACTCCAAAATGGACAGATATATACGTGTTTCATCATGCATTCTCCCTTAAATGTTTGACTCAGACTACTGATGTGGTATGTAACAGTGGGTTTGTGATACTGAATTTGTGATGAGTCAATGTTTGATATGTAAATCAGGTCACAAATAGTAAGTAAAGAGTCTTCTTTAGAAAAATGGAATTGTAACAAGATGTTGTTGGCAAGGAGACATAATCTGAACCAAATGCTTCCACAGAACAGAACTTGGGCTGTTCTGATGTAGGCTACATTGACTAGTCTGAGGAAAGTCAGAAAAAAGCTTAAGCTGAGGATGATTTCTGAGCAAGGTTTCCTAAGACTGTAAGTCAGAGAGAAGGGAGTTTTAAATAGATATTATATACATATCAACAAATATTTCCTTAGGAGACATTCTTGGAAGTGTGTGATTATTGAGTCAAAAAGTATGAAAATATTTTTCACATTTAAATATACACGGTGAAACGTGTATCTAGCATGTGGACGCTAGCCACAAACGAGGATTCAAGTGACAAGGGAAGACGACTGTCAGCTTGAAAAGAATAAATTAAAAACAAAATAAAATAAAATTTAAAAAGGAATGTGGACCAAAGAAAGATTCACATTTCCCTCAACACTGGGTTTCAGACAGTGATTCTCAAACCTTGAAGAGAATTAGTATTACCTGGGGTGGGGGGTTGGGAGGCAGTTGTTAAATATACCCAGTTAGGCTCCACCCCCTACAAATTCTGAATCCAGAGCTCTCCAGTGAGAATGGGGAATCTCATCTTCAGCGAGCTCCCAGGTGATTCTGATGCACCCCACATTTCAAAACTCTGACTTAATTGACAGCTAGTCACAGGGGAGGTGGAACAAGCTGGAATTATGATTGCCGACACTTAGTTTAATTATGATTAGCTTAGTAATCAATCTGCAAAATAAATAGCTCTTAAAACTTATTATTTTTCATTCACAGTTTTAATTCCTGTTCCTTCCATTCTAATATGAACTCCCCCTTCCCTCACAATACAATGTTCCTGAAACTGAGATGCTTCTTACAATTGACATTTTTTTTCATAAAAAGATGTTCACAAATCAATGTTACATAATACAGTGAACTGTGTCTTAATCAAAGAAACACAACATTTGCAGTGACCTCAAAGGTCCATGACAGGAGGCCATGTGTAATGTTGTGGATTCCTGGGTTTGAATCATGAGTACCTTGAAAGCAGTGTGGAGCTGAGGTGATTGGTGAGGGAAACTGGGTGATTGCCCAAGGTCCCAGGCAGCCCTGCTCCTTAGCAATGCAGTGACTCTCCTGAAGCAGTGAAGCCCATCAACACCTCAACAACAGCACATTTTGTTTCCTTGTGAAAATCAGCCCTCAAATACTGCCAATGGTTGGTATGGGTGATGGGCATAGAAAGGCCTAAGAATGATCTTTTAATCTAAAAAGAGGTATTTTGAAAAAACTGAGCTGAGCTGTGGTGGCAAATAAGACGTATCAAATGAACGATATATATAGTTTAGATTCATGGAGTTGTCCAATGTTTAAATGATATTTTAAGACGTGTAGTGAAAACTTAATTACATTAGGAGAGTTGAGCCGATCTCACTTTTTTTCTGAGAACGTTAAGGATCTACATTATAAAACTTATATATACTTGCATGTACATATTTGTGTATAAAAATACACACACAAGAGACAGAGAAAGGTAAATACTGTATGATCTTACTTATTTGTGGAATCTATAAAATCCAAACTGACAGAAACAGAAATCAGAATGGTGGTTGCCAGAGGCGGGGGTGGAGGATGGAGGGTGGGCAAAATGGGTGAAGTGGTCAAAAGGTACAAACTTCCAGGTGTAAGATATAATATACAGCATGGTGACTATGGTTAACAAGACTGTATTGTATATTTGGAAGCTTCCAAGAGAATAGATCTTAAAAGTTCTTATCACAAGGGGAAAAAATTGTAGCTATGTGAGGTGATGGAATTTGACTAAACTTAACTGTGACAATCATTTTGCAACATATGCACCTATCAAATCACATTGTTCACCTTAAACTTATACAGTGTTACATGTCAATTATATCTCAGTAAAACTGGGAAAAAAATTTAAATTGTACACAGAAGAAAAAAAGAAAATATACATACAAACAAGCCCCCAAATGTTTATGTACACATCTATAATTATTTATATATATACACATGCCTACAATTACACATATATAAATATTTCTATACATATGTATATGGATCTATATACATATCTCTATAAAGATATGTACATATATACTGATGTATATAGTATGCATTACAAGATATTTTAAAAATGCAATTAAATATTTTCTGTGGTCTATTGTAACTGAGCAAGTCACATATTAATGACTTACTCCGAAGTCAATATAAGGTAAATTGGGGACTTCCCTGGTGGTCCAGTGGGTAAGACTCCACGCTCCCAGTGCAGGGGGCCCAGGTTTGATCCCTGGTCAGGGAACTAAATCCCGCATGGATGCCGCAACTAAGAGTCTGCATGCCACAACTAAGAAGTCCGCATGCCACAATGAAGATCCTGTGTGCTGCAACTAAGACACAGTGCAGCCAAAATAAATAATAAATAAATAAATATTAAAAAAAAAGGGAGGTGAAAATATTATTCTAGTCTTTCTTTTCTTGTTCTCCTGCTTGTACTTTTTTCTTAAGGTCACATCATACTCTGCTTTGTACTTCATTTATCACTGTGCCTGCCTCAGCTCTCCATTGGACTACAAATTATCTAAAGGCAATGATACTCTACTAGTCTTCGAATCCTTCAGTGCCTAACACAGTGATCTGCATATAACAGTGACTTAATAAAATCTGAAGGAGTACTAAATGAATAGATGAGTCAGGAAACACAAGCTCCATTCTGAGCTCTTTTATCAATTACCTTCTTAAACTTAAGCAAGTCATTTAATTTCCTTGGAATCCAGTGTACTCACCCTTACAATTACAGAATTGGTTTATTTAGCATCCAAGGGATCTTGGAGATTTTTTTGTTTGTTTCACATATTTTAAAAATTTCAAAAACTATTATAAGTGCTCCATAACACTGGAGATTATATAGATTCTGCTGTGACACACAACTTTATCATTTCTTCCATTAAATATATTAGCTATCAACAAAAGAAAATTCAAATAAAATATCTAAAACCAACAGGTATCCATTATATATACAGTGAAGTGTCAAGGAAAAGTAAAAAATACAATTTGTGTTCTTTTGTGAGTAGCTTATTTTCACTTAAATGTCAGAAATCCTAGAATCCAGCCTGAATTTTGTCATTTACTAGCTGGGTGACCTTCAGAAACAAGTCAATTGAATTCTAAGGCTCCATTTCCTGGTCTGTAAAATAAAGATTATGATACCGGCTTTATCTCATTCTTAGGGTTGTTGTGAGGTCCATTAAGATAATATATGTGAAAGCAGTTTATATAGTGCTGTACGAGTGAAGGCTGTAGTTTGATACCTCAATACCAATGTTTTAATGGTATTCAGCTATATATTATTATGGCACAATGAATTCAAAATGCACCAAGGCTCTGCTAAAGAGAAACATAAAAAAACTAAAATGATAGATGTGACAGGAAGCAGCTCTGAAAACTTAATTACATTATGCAAATGTAAGGTAATGTTATTATTTTATATCTTGATGCAGATTTCTGAATCAGTTACAGGGACACATTCCAAGTAGTAAATGACTAGGTAACAAATTAATGTATCTGAACAGAGAGGAACAGAAATCTTTATACTATTCCTTAAAAAGCCTCAGTTAGGCTCTTCAATCTTTCTGAAAATTATTCACTAATGTCGAAAAGATAACATGTTAAATGACAACATTCTATAACAGTAGAGACATAAATGGATCTACCTTTAAAAATAACTTTCGTTTTCCTCTGCAACTTACATTTTTTACTGAAGTATAGTTAATTTACAATGTTGTGTTAATTTCTGCTGTGCAGCAGTGATTCAATTATATACACACACATATATATATATATATATATATTCTTTTTCATATTCTTTTCCATTATGGTTTATCACAGGATATTGAATATAGTTCCCCATGTTATACAGTAGGACCTTGTTGTTTATCTATTCTATATATAATACTTTGCATCTGCTAATCCCAAACTTGCAATCCATCCCTCCCCCACTCCCTCTCTGCCCTGGCAACCACAAGTCTGTTCTCTATGTCTGTGAGTCTGTTTCTGTTTGGTAGATAAATTCATGTGTCATACTTTAGATTTCACATATAAGTAATATATGGTATTTGTCTTTCCCTTTCTGACTTACTTCACTTAGTATGATAATCTCTAAGTCCATCTATGTTGCTGTAAATGGCATTATTTCATTCTTTTTTATGGCTGAGTAGTATTCCATTGTATATATGTATTGATACCACATCTTCTTTATCCATTCATCTGTCAATGGACATTTAAGTTGTTTCCATGTCTTGGCTATTGAAAAATAACTTCTCTTATTTTTATTTTCAGAGGGACGTTGAGAACATGGGCTTGATGGCAAAAGAGAATATGACTATTACTGCCAAGAAATAGATGTCTGTGCCCAAGGCAAAGGGAACAAACCCAGAGTCTGCAATTTCCTAGAGTCATAATGAGATAGTTTCCAGTCCATAGAAGTAATGATAAAATGGTATATACTCTATTCATTTACTCATTTATTAGTTCACTCAACAAGTATTTATTTTGCTATGGGTACTGTGATTGGAAGTGGGGATTCAGTAGTGAATAAAAAGGATGGGGTTCTTTCCTTCCCAGACTTTTCAATCAGGCAGAGAAAATAAATGTTTAAAGAACATGGACCAGGGTAGTATGTCTCAAAGAAGGCGCTGGGAATTGGGGGCAACTTAATTTTATTAAGCTTCAGTTTCCTCATGGATAAAAATGGAACAGTGTTATCACCGATGTCATAAGTATTTTAGAAGATTAAATGAAACAATGGGTGTATGCGATACATAATAAGTTCTTACTAAATGGTAGACTTTAAGGTGTTGATAAAGATATCTTTACCAGCTATACGACTTTGAACAGTTTGAACAGACTTTATTTATGCCATGTTAGAACATTCTACAAGGAGCCTTACCTTATTCAGATCTCTAAAATGTGTGACATGTTGCACTTAGAACTTGGTTTTTTTTTTTTAGACGTATAGGATTAGCTTTTTTCTTTTAACATCTTTCTTGGAGTATAATTGCTTTACAATGGTGTGCTAGTTTCTGCTTTATAACAAAGTGAATCAGCTATACAAATACATATATCCACATAACTCCTCCCTCTTGCGTCTCCCTCCCACCCTCCCTGCCCCACCCCTCTAGGTGGTCACAAAGCACTGAGCTGATCTCCCTGTGCTATGCAGCTGCTTCCCACTAGCTATCTATTTTACATTTCGTAGTGTATATATGTCCATGCCACTCTCTCACTTCATCCCAGCTTACCCTTCCCCCCACCATGTCCTCAAGTCCATTTTCTACGTCTGCATCTTTATTCCTCTCCTGCCCCTAGGTTCTTCAGAACCTTTTTCTTTTTTTTTGGATTCCATATATACATGTTAGCATACGGTATTTGTTTTTCTCTTTCTGATTTACTTCACCCTGTATGAAAGACTCTAGGTCCATCCACCTCACTATAAATAACTCAGTTTCGTTTCTTTTCATGGCTGAGTAATATTCCATTGTATATATGTGCCACATCTTCTTTACCCATTCATCTGTCGATGGACACTTAGGTTGCTTCCATGTCCTGGCTATTGTAAATAGTGCTGCAATGAACATTGTGGTACATGACTCTTTTTGAATTATGGTTTCTCAGGGTCTATGCCCAGTAGTGGGATTGTTGGGTCATATGGTAGTTCTATTTGTAGTTTTTTAAGGAACCTCCATACTGTTCTCCATAGTGGATGTATCAATTTACATTCTCACCAACAGTGCAAGAGCGTGCCTTTGCTGTGCAAAAGCTTTTAAGTTTCATTAGGTCCCATTTGTTTATTTTTGTTTTTATTTCCATTACTCTAGGAGGTGGGTCAAAAAGGGTCTTGCTGTGATTTACGTCATAGAGTGTTCTGCCTATGTTTTCCTCTAAGAGATTGAGAGTGTCTGGCCTTACATTTAGGTCTTTAATCCAGTTTGAGTTTATTTTTGTGTATGGTGTTAGAGAGTGTTCTAATTTCATTCTTTTACATGTAGCTGTCCAGTTTCCCCAGCACGACTTATTGAAGAGGCTGTCCTTTCTCCATTGTATATTCTTGCCTCCTTTATCAAAGTTAAGGCGACCATAGGTGCATGGGTTTCTCTCTGGGTTTTCCATTCTGTTCCATTGATCTATATTTCTGTTTCTGTGCAATTACCATACTGTCTTGATTACTGTAGCTCCGTATTATAGTCTAAAGTCCAGGAGCCTGATTCCTCCAGCTCTGTTTTTCTTTCTCAAGATTGCTTTGGCTATTCGGGGTCTTTGGTGTTTCCATACAAATTGTGAAATTTTTTGTTCTAGTTCTCTGAAAAATGCCATTGGTAGTTTGAGAGGGATTGCTTTGAATCTGTAGATTGCTTTGGGTAGTATACTTATTTTCACAATGTTGATTCATCCAATCCAAGAACATGGTATATCTCTCCATCTGTTGGTATCATCTTTAATTTCTTGCATCAGTGTCTTATAGTTTTCTACATACAGGTCTTTTGTCTCCTTTCCTAGGTATTTTATTCTTTTTATTGCAATGGTAAATGGGAGTGTTTCCTTAATTTCACTTTCAGATTTTTCATCATTAGTGTATAGGAATGCAAGAGATTTCTGAGCATTAATTTTGTATCCTCCTAATTTACCAAATTGATTAGCTCTAGCAGTTTTCTAGGAGCATCTTTAGGATTCTCTATGTAGAGTATCATGTCATCTGCAAACAGTGACAGCTTTACTTCTTATTATCTGATTTGGATTCCTTTTACTTCTTTTTCTTCTCTGACTGCTGTGGCTAAAACTTCCAAAACTATGTTGGATAATAGTGGTGAGAGTGAGCAACCTTGTCTTGTTCCTGATCTTAGTGGAAATGGTTTCAGTTCTTCACCATTGAGAACAATCTTGGCTGTGGGTTTGTCATATATGGCCTTTATTATGTTGAGGTAAGTTCTCTCTATGCCCACTTTCTGGAGAGTTTTTATCATAAATGGGTGTTGAATTTTGTCGAAAGCTTTTTCTGCATCTATTGAGATGATCATATGGTTTTTCTCCTTCAATTTGTTAATTTGGTTTATCACATTGATTGATTTGCATATATTGAAGAATACTTGCATTCCGGGGATAAACCCCACTTGATCATGGTGTATGATCCTTTTAATGTGCGGTTGGATTCTGTTTGCTAGTATTTTGTTGAGGATTTTTGCATCTATGGTCATCAGTGATATTGGCCTGTAGTTTTCTTTCTTTGTAACATCATTGTCTGGTTTTGGTATCAGGGTGATGGTGGCCTCGTAGAATGAGTTTGTGTGTGTTCCTCCCTCTGCTATATTTTGGAAGAGTTTGAGAAGGATAGGTGTTAGCTCTTCTCTAAATGTTTGATAGAATTCGCCTGTGAAGCCATCAGGTCCTGGGTTTTTGTTTGTTGGAGGATTTTTAATCACAGTTTCGATTTCAGTGCTTGTGATTGGTCTGTTTATATTTTCTATTTCTTCCTGGTTCAGTCTTGGAAGGTTGTGCTTTTCTAGGAATTGTCCATTTCTTACAGGTTGTCCAATTTACTGGCATAGAGTTTCCTGTAGCAATCTCTCATGATCCTTTGTATTTCTGCAGTGTCAGTTGTTACTTCTCCTTTTTCATTTCTAATTCTATTGATTTGAGTCTTCTCCCTTTTTTTCTTGATGAGTCTGGCTAATGGTTTATCAATTTTGTTTATCTTCTCAAAGAACCAGCTTTTAGTTTTATTGATCATTGGTATTGTTTCCTCCATTTCTTTTTCATTTATTTCTGCTCTGATCTTTATGATTTCTTTCCTTCTGCTAACTTTGGGTTTTTTTAAATTTTTCTTTCTCTAATTGCTTTAGGTGTAAGGTTAGGTTGTTTATTTGAGATTTTTCTTATTTCTTAAGGTAGCATTGTATTGCTATAAACTTCTCTCTTCTAACGGCTTTTGCTGCATCCCATAGGTTTTGGGTCATCGTGTTTCTAGGTATTTTTTGATTTCCTCTTTGATTTGTTCAGTGATCTCTTGGTTACTTAGTAGTGTATTGTTTAGCCCCCATGTGTTTGTATGTTTTACAGACTTTTTTCCTGCAACTGATATCTAGTGTCATAGCACTGTGGTCAGAAAGATACTTGATATGATTTCAATTTTCTTTAATTTACCAAGGCTTGATTTGTGACCCAAGATATGATCTATCCTGGAGAATGTTCCATGAATACTTGAGAATAAAGTGTATTCTGTCGTTTTTGGTTGGAATGTCCTATAAATATCAATTAAGTCCATCTGGTTTAATGTATCATTTAAAGGTTGTGTTTCCTTATTTCTTTTTATTTAGGATGATCTGTCCATTGGTGAAAGAGGGGTGTTAAAGTCCCTTACTATTATTGTGTTACTGCTGATTTCCCCTTTTATGGCTGTTAGCATTTGCCTTAAGTATTGAGGTGCTCCTATGTTGGGTGCATAAATATTTACAATTGTTATATCTTCTTCTTGGATTGATTCCTTGATCATTATTTAGTGTCCTTCTTTGTCTGTTGTAATAGTCTTTATTTTAAAGTCTAGTTTGTCTGATATGAGTATTGCTACTCCAGCTTTCTTTTGATTTCCATTTGCGTGGAATATCTTTTTCCATCCCCTCACTTTTAGTCTGTATGTCTCCCTAGGTCTGAAGTGGGTCTCTTGCAGACAGCATAGATACGGTTCTTGTTTTTGTATCCATTCAGCCAGTCTATGTCTTTTGGTGGGAGCATTTAATCCATTTACATTTAAGGTAGTTATCAATATGTATGTTCCTATTACCATTTTCTTAATTGTTTTGGGTTTGTTATTGTAGGTCTTTTCCTTCTCTTGTGTTTCCTGCCTAGAGAAGTTCCTTTAGCATTTGTTGTAAAGCTGGTTTGTTGGTGCTGAATTCTCTTAGCTTTTGCTTGTCTGTAAAGGTTGTAATTTCTCCATTGAATCTGCTGTGTATATCTACAGATCCTTGTTGTGTGGAATAATCTTGGTTGTAGGTTTTTCCCTTTCATCACTTTAAGTATGTCCTGCCACACCCTTCTGGCTTGCAGAGTTTCTGCTGACAAATCAGCTGTTAACCTTATGGGGATTCCCTTGTATGTTATTTGTTGCTTTTCCCTTGCTGCTTTTAATATTGTTTGTATTTAACTTTTGATAGGTTGATTAATACGTGTGATTGGCATGTTTCTCCTTGGACTTATCCTGTGTGGGACTCTCTGTGCTTCCTGGACTTGATTGACTATTTCCTTTCCCATATTAGGGAAGTTTTCAACTATAATCTCTTCAAATATTTTCTCAGTCCCTTTCTTTTTCTCTTCTTCTTCTTCTGGGACCCCTATAATTCAAATGATGGTGTGTTTAATGTTGTCCCAGAGGTCTCTGAGACTGGCCTCAATTCTTTTCATTCTTTTTTCTTTATTCTGCTCTGCAGTAGTTACTTCCACTATTTTATCTTACAGGTCACTCCATTCTTCTGCCTCAGTTATTCTGCTATTGATTCCTCCTAGAGAATTTTAAATTTCATTTATTGTATTGTTCATCATTGTTTGTTTGCTCTTTACGTGTTCTAGGTCCTTGTTAAATGTATCTTATATTTTCTCCATTCTATTTCCAAGATTTTGGATCATCTTTACTATCATTACTCTGAATTCTTTTTCAGGTAGACTGCCTATTTCCTCTTCATTTGTTAGGTGTGGTGGGTTTTTACTTTGCTCCTTCATCTGCTGCATATTTCTCTGTCTTTACACTTTGGTTAACTTACTGTTTTTGGGGCCTCCTTTTCACGGGCTGCAGGTTCGTAGTTCCCGTTGTTTTTGGTGTCTGCCCCCAGTGGCTAAGATTGGTTCAGTGGGTTGTGCAGGCTTCCTGGTGGAGGGGACTAGTGCCTGTGTTCTGGTGGATGAGGCTGGATCTTTTCTTTTTGTTGGCAGGATCACGTCTGATGTTGTGTTTTGGGGTGTCTGTGAACCTATTATGATTTTAGGCAGCCTCTCTGCTAGTGGGTAGGGTTGTGTTCCTGTCTTGCTAGCTGTTTGGCATGGGGTGTCCAGCACTGGAGCTTGCTGATCATTGAGTAGAGCTGGGTCTTAGCACTGAGATGGAGATCTCTGGGAGAGTTTTCGCCATTTGATATTATGTGGGGCCAGGAGGTCTCTGGTGCACCAATGTCCTGAACTCGGCTCTTCCACCTAAGAGGGTCAGGCCTGACACCTGGCCAGAGCACCAAGACCCTGTAAGCCACACAGCTCAGAAGAAAAGGGAGAAAAAAAAGAACAAAAGAAAAAAAATCTAAAATAGAATAGTTATTAAAAAATTATGAATAATAAAAAAAGAAAGAAAGAAAAGAGCAACCAAACCAATAAACAAATCCACCAATGATAGCAAGTGCTAAAAACTATACTAAAAAGAAAAAAGGAAAAAAAAATGGACAGACAGAACCCTACGACAAATCGTAAAAGCAAAGCTATACAGACAAAATCACACAAAGAAGCAGACACATACACACTCACAAAAAGAGAAATAGGAAAAAATATATATATATATATATATATTTTAAAAAAGGAAGAGAGCAACCAAATCAATAAACAAATCTACCAGTGATAATAGGCTCTAAATACTAAAGTAAGGTAAACATAAAACAAGAAACAAATTAGATGCAGAAAGCAAACCCCAAGTCTACATTTGCTCCCAGAGTCCACCGCCTCAATTTTGGGATGATTCGTTGTCTCTTCAGGTATTCCACAAATGCAAGGTACATCAAGTTGATTGTGGAGATTTAATCCGCTGCTCCTGAGGCTGCTGGGACAGATTTCCCTTTCTCTTCTTTGTTTGCACAGCTCCAGGGGTTCAGCTTTGGATTTGGCCCCGGCTCTGCGTGTAGGTCACCTGAGGGCGTCTGTTCCCCCGCGCCAGACAGGACGGGGTTAAAGTAGCAGCTGATTCAGGGGCTCTGGCTCACTCAGGCCAGGGGGAGGGAGGGGTACGGAATGTGGGGTGAGCCTGGGGCAGGAGAGGCCAGCGTAACTTACAACAGCCTGATGCACGCCGTGTGTTCTGCCGGAGAAGTTGTCCCTGGATCACGGGACCCTGGCAGTGGCATACTGCACAGGCTCTCGGGAGGGGAGTTGTGGATAGTGACCTGTGCTTGCAAACAGGCTTCTTGGTGGCTTCAGCAGCATCCTTAGTGTTTCATGCCCGTCTCTGGGGTCTGAGCTGATAGCCGCGGCTCGCGCCCTTCTCTGGAGCTCGTTTAGGTGGTGCTCTGAATCCCCTCTCCTCTCGCACCCCGAAACAATGGTCTCTTGCCTCTTAGCCAGTTCCAGACTTTTTCCCGGACTCCCTTCTGGCTAGCTGTGGCGCACTAGCCCGCTTCAGGCTGTGTTTACGCCACCAACCCCAGTTCTCTTACTGGGATCTGACCTCCGAAGCCCGAGCCTCAGCTCCCAGCCCCCACCTGCCCCCGCGGGTGAGCAGACAATCCTCTCAGGCTGGTGAGTACTGGTCGGCAGCAATCCTCTGTGCAGGAATCTCTCCCCTTTGCCCTCTGCACCCCTGTTGCTGCACTCTCCTCTGTGGCTCCGAAGCTTCCCCCCTGCCCATCCCCAGTCTGCACCAGTAAAGGGGCTTCCTAGTGTGTGGACACAGCAGGTGAAGGTCCCATCCCAATTCTTTATCTCTGTTTATTCTTTTTTCTTTTGTCCTAACCAGGTACATGGGGAGTTTCTTGCCTTTTGGGAAGTCTGAGATCTTCTGCCAGCGTTCAGTAGGTGTTCTGTAGGAGTTGTTCCACATGTAGATGTATTTTTGATGTATTTGTGGGGAGGAAGTTGATCTCCACATCTTACTCCTCCGCCATCTTGAAGCTCTCTGGAACTTGGTTTTCTGATCCAAGCTTCTGAGTTCTGACCTTTGGCTTTGTCTCAGGTCTCTAACTTCATACCTACCATCAGACCTATGTCTGAAGTGGCCTCTCCTGTTCTGGACTTCCCTTCTTGGCTACAATCCACACTCATCTGCAGAAGCTATGTTTCCTACCTACTCCAGATAATAACTGCCTGGACTCCTAGGATCAAGATTCCCACCTGGTCTGCCCCATCCTGAGGAAGGTATTTAGTGAATTTTATTTGTAATAAATGAAATTATGCTCCATAAGGTCTCATTTTTTGCATGTTGTTAAATGACAAGATTTGATTCGATAATGCCTTTGTATCCATCATTTTATAAATTCCCGTTTCTCTTTTTTATTTTGGTGTGAAAATGATCATATTTTGCATAGAGTCCTTTTTAAAATCCCATGAAATCTGTTGAAACAGTAGAAACACACAAGCCAGGGAGCAAATTTTGGAGTTCTTCCACTAATAATACTTACACAGGGCTTTATTCTCCTCTCTTTGTGTGTCTTTCTCACATTATAAAATTGCCCTGCCAATATCAGTTAGTGGAGGGGGGAGGGAATATTTTAAAGCTAGGAATTGGATGTTTCACTCAGTTGCTCCCTCATCCGTCTTAATTTAGACACCATGACCACACAGCACCTGGCACCCACCCCTTCCACTCTGATGGCAATAATGGTCATGTCTATGAATGTTTACAAGGAATAATGAAGGGCACACATTCCAGCTTCAAAAACAGACACTTCCCATTCTCCTTCTCAAGGCAAAGCTTAAACAATAACCCTAGCTAAGGATTGAAATAAGTATTCTTTGTTATGCTGAGTTCATAAATTCAAGTAATTCTAGTTAGGCAGATTTCTTTAAGAAATATGGCTAACAATTTAGATATGTGTACAAGGGAGGAAAGTGAGAGTAAAGGAAACTGTCAAAACTGGCAATCTCCAAAAATAAACACATGCTGAATATTAATAATGCATTGTATAAATTTAATGTTACACTTTACATCTAAGATATTTCTAGCCAGGAATGATATAATGCTGCTGACTTCAAATTTCTTTTCACTTCAAAGATTGTAGATTGTAGAATTAGTATATCTTTATTGTACTAATAAAAATTGCTTAACATTTGTTTAACTTTTTGACAGCTGACTATGTCTTTTTGCAAATGTGAGCCTTCCCTAACATCAAGTTTCCATTTTTTACATGAGATATTTTTAACAAATAGCAATAATGTTAGGAAAAACAATATAAGCTAAACTTTGTTGAATGTTCACTAATTACCATATACTGTTCTTGGGGCATTACATACATCAATTCACTTAAATCAGTCTAAAGAAGCAGGTAATTCCTTTTTTATTTATGAGGAAATTAATAGCAGGAAAATGGTAAATTTTTAAGTACATTGAGGATTCTATTTAATTAATAGCAGACTGGATAATTCTGACCAACTCTCAACCAATAAAGACAATTTAAAAGGCTGGGGAGAAAAATCCCAAATTTTAAAAAGCATTAAAACCAAATAAGGTTATAAAGAATTACCAGTCAGATTTGGGGATAAATAGAAACCCAGAGCCAAGAACACAAAGCACCCTGGAGCTTTTGGTCTGACCATATTTGCTGATTCAGGAGAGAATGGCTAAGAGGCTGAACTGAGTTTTTGATAGACAAATAGGTCTACTGGAAAAAAGGTGGAATCCAATTAAACTGTCCTTGCTTTGGGTTGAGAACTCAGAGTGCTGCATACTAGAAGAAAAGATGAAATACAAGCAAATGAATCTTCATAAAAACTCCAGGCTGGCTGTGAGACATCTGGATGACCCAGAAAATCACAAACCCCAAATATAGATTAAGGTAAACCCAAATTGCTGTTACCCTCAGGAGTCTGGGAAAGGCCAAAGGAAATTGACTTGGAGAACTCAAATAATTTCTATTAACAATTATTGAAATACCATGCTCGGCATACAATCACAGGTGACCAAATAAATGAGGAGACAAGATAGCATGTGTAAGAACCAGCAGAACCAAGATACAACAGAAACACACGAAGACTTACAATATTATAATATTATTAGAAAGGGCCTGTAAAACAACTATGCGTACTTAATTCAAGGAGATAAAAATCAAGCTTAAAAATGTTGAAAGGCAACCTGAAAGTACAAAAAGTGATATAGGAGATTTGGGAAAGAACAAAATAGAAAGTATTAAGCTGAAAAATCAAATAGCAACAAAAATTAAGAACTCAGTAGATGAGTCCATTGGCATTTTAGGTACCACAGAAGAGAGACTCAGTAAATGAAAGAGAGGTCAAAAGCATGGAGAGATCAAAAGATGAAAAATGACTCAAGAGACAAGAGAAGACACAGGATTTTTAGTAAAAGTTTGGCACACGTTCCACAGAGCCACGGAAGGATCCAAAAGACAGAATGGGGCAGAGGCAATGTTTAAAGAGATAATGGCTAAATTTTTTCCAGAATTGTTGAAACATACCAATCCATAGACTCAATAAGTCCAATAATTACCAGCAAAAATCAAAGATAAAGAGGAAATCTTAAAAGCTGTCAGAGAAAAAGAGAGATGGCTGGCATACAAAAGAACATTTATACTGACAGCTAACTTCTCAATAGCAGCATGAAAAGCAGAAGACAGTGGAATGGTATTTTCAATAAGTTGAAAGTAACTGCCAAATAAGAACCCTGTGTCCACTGTAAATATCCTTTAAGAATAAAGGTAAAATAAAGACATTTTTGATGCATACTAAAGAAAATCCTAAAGGGTATTCCAGAGGCAGAAGGAAAATGATACAGGAAGGAAAAAGGAGCAGAAAAAGTGATAAAAATCTAAGCAAATTCTAAATGAACTTATTTCTTGCAATGTATCTATATAATTATAATTCACAAAAATAAAAGCATATAATTCTATAATTCAAGAAGAATAAGTATAGCTTTAAGGATGAGAAGAAAGATAGACATGTAGATTAAAGTTAGACTCTGATAAGTCAAGCATATGTTATAATTACTAGGGTTAGCACTAAAAGAATAAACAATCTATAACTTCTACATTAAAAAAAAGAAGAAATTCAATGATCACAAAATTACCTATCAATCCAAAAGAAGTTAAGAAAGGAGAAGGAAAAAACCAATATAGAACTCCTGGGGCAAACAGAAAACATTTAATGAAGTAGTAGATGTAAAGACAAATATCAGTAATCACATTAAATTTGGATGAATAAAATACACCAGTTAAAAAGATAAAATTGGCACACTGGGAAAAACAAACAAAAAAAGCCAAAATCATAGCCTAATTTAAAGAGCCCTATCTATAACATAAGGATATAAAATAGTCTTAAAAATATGTATACTTATATGAATTTATTTTATGTAACATAAAAACAAAATAGAAAGTTGTGGTGGTTACATTAATACCAGAAAAATAAATTTTACTAGAGATGAGTAGGGTAACTTTTTAATGATAAAATTCATATTCTGCAGGAAGATTTGACAGCTCTAAATTTGTGTGTAACTATCCACATAGCCTCAAAAAAAAAAAAAAAGCAAAAGCTGACTGAACTATAAAGAGAAAGGGAAAAAGCCATAAATAGAGGGAGGCTTTTTTTTTTAAACACTCCTCTCTAAGTAAAAGATAGCCCCTTCAAGACGTCTCGTGATATTTTTAGTTTTAAATCATATTTCTTCCATGCTAAAGTATGGGAGGAAATGGATGTCAACTTCCTTATTTTTTTCCCATGGCTAGGACCTCTTAGGAAGAATTTCCCCTAGAGATGATAAGTATTTCAAAAACCATTGTGGAATACCATACTCCACCATACTTTCAACAGGTCCTATTTATCCTAGGTATTCATAAATAGTTTGCAATACAAAAGTATTTGAAGGTGGACCATTTTTTAAAATTTAGAATCTGGATTTATTTGAATATGCAAATCTACAAAATCAGAGTTAGAATGATCATTGATCGCCAAGCTTCTCAAAGCTACTTTTTCTTTTTTACAGTTCTTTCTTTATTTAATTTAAGTATAATTGACATACATTATACTTAAAGGTCCAACATTTTAA
This sequence comes from Mesoplodon mirus, assembly GCF_964341445.2. Taxonomy (NCBI): domain Eukaryota; kingdom Metazoa; phylum Chordata; class Mammalia; order Artiodactyla; family Ziphiidae; genus Mesoplodon; species Mesoplodon mirus. The sequence goes on along the minus strand of NC_138980.1, from coordinate 59,886,468 downwards.
AGCCAATGAACTCAATGATTTCTAAAGGGTCCTCCATAGCTTAACATTTTAATTGCTAATTGCTATGTGGCCATGGCTCACGGCCCTAGCCGCTCCGCAGCATGTGGGGTCTTCCGGGACCGGGGCACGAACCCGTGTTCCCTGCATCGGCAGGCGGACTCTCAACGACTGCGCCAACAGGGAAGCCCCACATTAGCGTTTTAAAAAATATAATGAATTGTCTAAAACCCCAAAGAAGAGATGCATAACATATCTGGGACATACGGTGTTAAAATGATCTTGTACTTTCCCACCACCTGTGAGAAGGCATTTTCACCTCTCCAAAGGGGCTTCAATCAAATTCAATCCAATATCAAAAAGATGCTATTTATTATAAAGAAGAACAATCCATTTTACCAGATACTGAATTAAAACCTTATTTTGTGGCAGGCACACTGTAAGATGACAGGGTTAAAAAGACAAATAAGAAGTTAATTAAACAAATTATTCCTTTGTTCATAATCTACATTTTTAAAAAAACACTGCCAAGCATTGAGCTAAGTCCCAAGGATACAAGACACTTGACCTCAATTTGGTTTTTTTATTCTAGAATACTTATAATGCAAAGCAGTTTTCTTTTACCATCTAATGTACCATATGCTCATAAATGAAGGCCCCATGTAAACATGCCAAATGTACATTTTCTAGCACTATTATTTTTGTCATCTTCCTCTTATTTGTTACTTACTACACCTGCCACTTGAGATAATGAGACAAGGTGTTGTAGAGAAGTATCTTTTAATGTCTTTCTTTCTCTTCAATAACAATAGCAACAATAAAAAGAAAACCCATCTAATGTGCTGTGTCCTGTGTGCCTGGCATTGTGCTATGTGTTTTATAGGTATCCGCTTTAAACCCATCTGAAGAACTCCATCAGGTAAGAACTACCATCTTTTTAATTTAATGTGAAGAAATGAGATTCAGAATGATTTACTAAATCCCTTGAGTTAACCAGGCTAAAAAGAAGCTCAGCTCAGACTCAGTCTCAAGTCTGCTGCATGGAATGGTGATACAGAAGTAAGATTTTCTGGTACCCACTCCATCTTCATGATGTCTTCACAAGTTGGGGCAGTTCAAACTGACTTGCAAAAGAGTTGGATCAGTAGTTTTCTTTTCCTTTTTAATCACTGTCTAGATAGATAGGTGGATAGATACATAGATAGATAGATAGATAGGTAAACAGACACACAGATAGATAGAACTCCTTATATGATAAGGGTAACCCTGAATTAAGAGTTGGCCAACATCAGTTTTAGTTACAGATGCACGACCTCGACAACATATTTAACAGTTCCATGTTTGCTTTCTCATCTATAAAGTCTTAATTCCATCCTTGCCTACCTTGCCTCCTTACTTTCAGGAGGATAAAATGAGAGGATATTTGAGACAGCACTTTGGAAACCTAAAGAATATGCTCAAGTGTCATCAATAAAAACTAGGGGGAGAGTAGAAAATAAAGGACAGAAAAATCACCAAGCTTTACCCCTCTAAAGTGCTATAATTTCAAAAGGCTAAGTCAGGGTTGGATGCTGTCACATAAAAAGCTTTGTTCTCTGAAATGTTTATTCCCTGAAAAACTTTCCCTGCAGAGAGAGAAACACAAGAGTTTGTCCTTAATGGGGAAGCAGCAAATTCAGGGGTTGGGAAGGGGAATTTGAGGTCTGCTGTATGTGGTTTGAAATGGGCTCGGCCATTTCATCATCTACAAGACGGAAGAAGTTGTTTAACTTCCCTAAGCCTCACTTTCCTGTCTACAAAATAGCCTTAATAATATAACAGCTATCTGAAAATATGGTTGCAAAAGTTAAATATAAGAAATGTATGCAAAGTGCACAGCATTGTGTTTGGCTCTGAGCCTGGCACATAGAAAATGCTCAAGCTCTGCAGAGTGGTACATTGAGTGATTTTCTACCAATGCACTTGTGTTTGTTTATTTTAACTGTGGGCCAAGCCTGAGTGATTTCAGGCCATTTTAAGTTAATAGAGAATGCAAGCAGATAGAGGTGCTAGGAAGAATCGAGGCACGTTTGTTAGACTGGAAAAAAGTGAATGAGCAGGGAAGGAAGTTGAGGGTTTCAGGCCAGGGGCACAGGACAATGTGATGCAGAAACGAGAATCATATCAGTTCCATTTTGAATGGTCTAGGGGAGAGAGATCAATAAAGCCACGAAGATCTAGTTTGGCAATAAAGGGCACTGCTTGGAATTTTTAGGGGGAAATAAATCATTAAAGATGAAAAAAGTCCTTTGGGGATGTGGGATAAGCAATGGTAATATTCCAGTTCACTCGGGACAGACTTGCTTCGCAGCTGCTCTCTGGTGTAACAATTAACAGCGCTCTATAAGTATTTAGGTCTTGGGACTTACCTGGTGGTGCAGTGGATAAGACTCCGCACTCCTAATGCTGCGGGCCTGGGCTCAATCCCCGGTCAGGGAACTAGATCCCACGTGCTATGCCACAACTAAGAGTTCACATGCCACAACTAAGGAGCCCACTTGTCACACCTAAGACCTGGTGCAACCAAATAAATGAATAAATATTTTAAAAAATAAAAATTAAAAAACAGAAGTATCCAGGTCTGGACTAGGAATTATACACAGTTGCCCCTACTTCTGAGGCCCGACAATATCAGGGGATTATTTGCAGGGATTCTGGATAAGGTTTTTACAGGAATTGTGAAAGCGGCAGATCCTCGAATAACATGCTGTATGTTATTTAGAGGTTTTGCATCATCTCTTAAATTCATGGTCATGTTTACTCGGGAAAAAGAGCCTCAGATTTAGAGTCCCAGAGAACACGGCAATGCTCTCCTCTTCCTTTTATCTAGATTATTTTGCTCCAAGATAATCACAACAATAGTTTTGAAAAATAGGTCACCTAGATTTCAAAACTATTTTGTTTCCAGCCATCTGGGGCTGAGGATGGTTTTGAAATGAGCTGTTCTTAGTATCATGGCTGAAACCTGACATAACACATTTATTTGCCCATCTGCCAGTGTTGCAGCATTGTTCTGGGTATTTGATATTCAGAAGATGTATCAAGAATTTGAACCTCAGAGAAACAAACTACTCAGCATTTCAATTAGGATCAGTGTGTTGTGCATACAAAGCATCACTACAGAAAATCTTGGAACATGTTGGAATACGTGGGTCTTAAAAAGTAAATACTGCCGAACAGTTGCAAGTTAGATTATATTCTGCATGGGCAATCTCTTTCCCTGTCCCTGAGCTGTTCTTCTGAGAAAGGTGATTAATACAGACTCCTGATTTGCATCTCCAAATTCCAACCACCTTAGCTTTCCAGTCCATGTTTAGTAAGTTATTTTTGGCACATTTAATTGACTCTGTATAAAGCTTTGATTAAATGGCAGCTAAGAGAACAGGTCATGTGACTCCATGTATTTCCCATAACACCCAACATAACTATAAAAAAGATTAGTGGCTTCATTTGGAATCATTGCCATTTTTATGCCCTTTCCCCATCTTGCTGGAGTAATTCTTAACGTCCTTCTCTTTTACCATGTATTTGTGTGGCTTCCAGAGTTCTATTCATAGCTGCTATCATCATCACAGAAAAAAGAGATGCCTCCATCTCTTGTAAAAAGTGGAGTGTGTTATCATTTAAATACGGCCATTTCTCCCTATCTGCCTCAATGGTGGATATAGGAGAAAACATAGGGCTTATTGTTATCTTTCAGATAATAATAATAATGACTGATACTACTAGTAATAATAACAAATGTGTATTGAATATTTACTAGGTGCTAAAGCTCTTACCTGCATCATGTCATTAATCTTCACAAAAAACTGAAGACGTAAGTACTATCACTCCTATTGTTCAAGTAAGGAAACTAAGGCTTAGAGAGGTTAAGTGGCTTGCCAGTGTCACACAGCTGGTACATTTTCATGAGCTGGGGGTTTAAGCTCAGATCTGTCCGGCTTTAGAATTTGCTCTTAATCTCATGCTATGATATTTCTCTTTCATAATATGAATTTCTGACATACCTAACACCACCCTGCCGTTTGATCATACAATGTTATATTCGAATTCTTCTGTATTCCCAGCACCTTCAAGGAAATATCTAAAGTAAAAACCTTTATGATGCTTATAGAATTTAAAATTGATAACAGATTTCCTGTGCAAAACTGTTACTTGTAATTAAATTGTGGTTCAGGTGAGGATTTTTTAAATCCATTAAACTCTGAGGTTCTTAAATGGGAGAGATGCTATCAATCATTTCATCCCCACTGATGAGCACGATAGTTGACAGGTGGTTGTCACCAGGTAATGCTTATTGAATAAATGCGAATTAAAAAGAAAAAACTTTACTCATGATAATATCACTCACTTTGGTTGTGAGAGAGGCTCTGTATTGAAAAACTGAAATGGGCAATTTCAGTCCATGCTGGGCTCTGTGTCTGACAAAGGAGGGAAGGAACAAAGGAAAAGATCTGTCTTTATGTTTATGCTGTTACTGTACTACCTGATTCTTGCCTTTCCTAATTATTATCCTTTTGGGTTGGTATTTTCCATTTTGCTCCCTATGCCCTTTTGTTTTCTTATTTATTCTTGATATACTTTCCGTCCTTCCATTTGCTGTTGCTGTTTCAGCATCTTTGTAAGTAAGGTTACTGACAAAACAGATTGCTTTCCAAGAAGAACAACAGAAATTGATTTGGGGGTAAGACTTACAAACTACATGCAGATCATAACAAACTGCTAATAAACTGCTTTCTGTGCCTAATGAGCATGAACAGAGTCTGATTTATCCTCTGTGTAAAAGGAGGAGGTGTAGGAGGGCACCCTGAGGGCCCTTGCAGACATCTGTGTGAGAAGAAAATGCTCTATTGCAAGAAACAGCAAACAGCCTTCTCCCAGGCAGACTGCCTACCAGTTTTGCAAGGTTCAGTGCAGAGGGTCAGAGGGGAATCCCCAGAAAATGGACTCCTGTGGATCTGCATAAGCTGGGGTCAGCACCCAGGAGATCCTTGCTATTTGGGTGTCTCTATTTCAACGTGTTTCTCACCTGCCAGACCTCAGTTTGAATGCTAGCTCTGCCAACAATGTCACCATGGTCAAATTACCAAAACTGTCTTAGTTCCATCATTTGAAAAAATGCATGGCATGACACTCAAATCAGCAACTTGTAGAATATGAAAGTGATTTTCAAACAGTAAAGCTTACTTCAAGTGTTGCTTGTTATTATTACAGGAATTATCTTCCAAGTATTTCCACCAACTGAATTCTCATATTTGTTAGCGATTAGCCTTAACTGGCCATCTCAAAATTCTGTTTGTTAGGCATGTACTAAATGTTTCTACTGTACTTTCTAGCACACATTGCTGTTGGTAACTCAGTTAGGTACCACTTCTGTGAAATAATAAAGTCAGCACAGTGGACTAGAATGAGCACTGGTTGAGAAGTCAGGAGTCTGATGGTTCTGGTCTCAGTTTGCAGTCCAACTTATTACCACTCTGGGCAACTCATTCTCCTCTCTGAGCCTCAGGGCAGATTAAATGAGGCAATTCCTATAAACTAATGCTCTTTCCCGCCTCCTATTCCTTATCCTGGCTTAAGAAAGAAACATAGTAAACTGCTTCTCATCTACCACTCTCAAGAGATGGGGTTTTCTAGTTCGTGTAATTTCCTGATTAAGATTAAAATTTTGTTTCAATTACTACCAAGAACATTCCAGGAAGATTAATCCATTTGATTTAAAGAATGAACATTAGCTACTAAGGGGTATCTTAAAGTTCATTTCATCAAAACCCCATATTTTAAAGGTTTCTGATGTTGAGTATTTACATGGATCTTTTACACAGATTTTAGGTAAGCCCCGTATTGTTTCAATGTTAAAATTTTGAAGATATTCTGGTAACTGGTAGCAACTTAAAGACTTTAAGATCAATTCTTCAAACACATCTGCTGTGTATTACTATTGCCCAGCTGAGTTCCCAAGGGAAGACAGAAGTTTACCAGAAGAGACAGAAGAGACACTGAGCCTGATAGAGATTTGATGTGTCCATAATTACTATTATCACATGAGATAGTGAATGAAAAATAGTGCCTGCCATATCAGTAAACAAAGGATGTTGCAGCCATCAAGCCATCACATTAGCGTCACCCTAGCAGTGAGCCCTGAGGGAACTGAGGATAGAAACAGGTTGCCTGCCATCAAGTCATCAGCCACTGCAGCCACCCCTCAACGATGCGCCCTGAGGGAACTCGGGATGAGAAGCCACAGGACACTGGCCCCAGGTGGCTGAGGTGCACATCAAAGGAATGATTTCAGTGAGCCCAGACTCTTGCATCTTCCCATACATAGAAAAGCACTAAATTCCTTAACTTGAAGTATCTGGCTTTCTTTAGTTAACAATAATCTTTTGATGTTTCAACTACCTGGTCTTTGTTGCAAAAACTCCTATATATCCTGGCTCCCCTCTTGTCTCTTTGGAGCAGTCCCTCAGAGTTGTCTGAGATGCTGTGACCTGGGCTTAAGTCCTCAGTTTTGTCTCAACTTTTAGGTTGTGCATTTCTTTTTCAAGTGACAAGACACACGATTTCTAAGACCTTATACGTGTTCATTTACCTCTGTTACTACTGGGATGGGCGTTTGTCCTTTTAGGTAAGATATTTGTTGACTAGATGATGTCAGGCCCAGTAATCTCCACTAAAGAACACAGAGTTAGAGAAGAAGCCAGAATATTTCCAGAAATATTTATCATAATAATAGACATTTGGAATGCTGTGTTTAATTTTAATTTCTTAGATTTAGTATTGCCTGATTTTGCACAATGAAAATACTTCCCACTTTAATGTCAAAACGTCTCCTAATAAAATTAATTATAGAGCTGAAAGCATATGATTCTCACTATGTCTTTTCTTTGTGCCCTGTTCTAGCCTTGCTGTAACTCTGCTCTTTTGGTGTTATAAATCAGGACTATAAATAAAGAAGATTATAACTTTTTATCTTTTTGTTTTTAGATCAAGACATTCAAGTATTTTTTTCCCCTGGAGACAGGGAAAAATAAAGAAGAAAGTACTCACTAATAAACAGCACTGAGATATTAATTTCCCTTAGCGGAGACGGTAATGATACAAATTTAGAAGTGAAGCCGTCAAAGTTTGGAGATGTCACTCTGAACCGGCTCTTCCCACAATTCTCCGACCTTTATAATCTTTAAGGTATACATTCTTTTTTTGTTGCTATTAATTCATTTATTTTTGGCTGCGTTGCGTCTTCGTTGCTGCGTGCAGGCTTTCTCTAGTTGCATCGAGCAGGGGCTACTCTTCATTGCGGTGCGTGGGCTTCTCGTTGTGGTGGTTTCTCTTGTAGAGCATGAGCTCTAGGCGCGCGGGCTTCAGTAGTTGTGGCTTGTGGGCTCTAGGAGCGCAGGCTCAGTAGTTGTGGCAATGGGCTTAGTTGCTCCGCGGCATGTGGGATCTTCCCGGACCAGGGCTCGAACCCGTGTCCCCTGCACTGGCAGGGAGATTCTTAACCACTGCGCCACCAGGAAGTCCCTGAGGTACACATTCTGACCAAGAATGCATTTAAGCTATGATAGATCTCTAGTTTTAGCTATCTAAAAAGTATACAGGAATTGATTCCAACAGCTGCTGATTGATTTTAAGATTCTGCTCATGAAACATGCTTGTTCTTCTATTGGAAAATAACATTCTCATTAAAGGTAGTCAGGATTCTCCTTGATTAAGCTGAGTGACTTAAATGTCTCAGTCAACACAAGTGTCTGATGGAATATATATATACACACACACACACACACACACTTATTTTCAAAATGTTAACATGATGGGTTTAAGCAGCAATGCCTTGAAGATGAGAATTTCAGGTTGTGTGTTTTATAAGAAAATTCATTGTATGGAAATTCAATGTATAGGTCAGGTGATTACTTAGTACTGAACACTATTTTAGCAATTCCTTTACAGAACTGTTAGATTTATAATGTGTGTTAATACATATGAAGTTGATGATTAACAGCTTGGTTTTGTAGTGAGAAAAACTTAGGATCAATTACTGGTTCTGCTACTTACCAGGTGTGTGACCTTGAGGCAGTTACTTTTCTAAGTTTTAATCTTTTACATCGAAAAAAAGTGCTAAGAATATCAGCCACCTCACATGACTGTTACTGGGATTTAATAACATCATGAGATGATCATAAGGTGATGAACACTAATGTTAACGAAGGCTGAAGATATAATAGGTGTTGCAAGCCAAAGAGAGATACCAGATCAAAATACAGTACATTTTCAGCATACATCCTGAGAACCAGTTTCATGACCCTTGGGTCTTCACCCAAGGATCTTAAAAGAAGATGTAGGATATAAAATGTTGGAGGGTGGAAAAGAGGAGGGCTTTGTTTAGCTGATTTGGGAAAAGAGGCTTCAGAGGATGGTATGTCACACCTTCTCCTTAAACCTCACCAAAGGGAAGGGATGGGGGTACCCATCCTCACCACTGAAGCCTAGTGAGGGACTTTAATGCGCCCACTGGAAGAGCTTGATACAGCTCTCCCAGATCCTTAAAGGCAATGGATTCGAGTCTGACTCCCACCAGGGAAATCTGGAAGGCAGCAGAGAGGCTGGTAAGCTGCTTTACTGGGACAGTAGAAGAGAGTTCCTCCCGCAACTGTATTCTCTCTAACAACAAATCAAAGAATATGTGAGTTTACTCTCAAATTTAAGCCACATAAAAGAAGCTGGCCTTGGGGTGTTTCACTTATGCCCAAGAGTGCTACCTGGAAGAGGCAATGGGATTTCATCCATGAGAGTCCATTTGGAGTGTCCCTCTAGAAAACTGCCAGTGGAGTGAGCAGGTGGCCAGCAAGAGGGGCAACACTGCCTGACTCATGAGAGTAACAGCTCCAGGGCCCATACGATAGCCTCTGAAGAACTCTCAAAAATGTCCACAAGGTAAAAGAGTCAGCTTTGAACTCTTTCCTCTTGTGGAGAAAAAGCAAAAAGGCCACAGGGAAGAGAACACGAAGCTATCTTGAAACAGTACCGGTTCAAGTAAAAAGAACTCCCACATGCTCCTTTGCCCTTCCCTTTCTCAATGCTCCAACCATCGTGGAGGGTAAGAAAAAGATAAGGACACCCCACACACACACACGCATGCACGCACGCATGCACACTGCAAGACACCAGCTTCCAATATTGGTCAGAGAAAATCTAACATCACATCGAGTTCAGAGTTGTGATCACCCTCTGGGACTAGACAGTCCAGTTTCTAAAATAAGACTATGTGTGATTTAAAGAGATCACAGGACTTCCTATTACCTAAGACTGACCAGAAAAGTCACAGCCCTGCCCATTTTCCACTCAGGGTCATGGAAAGACTGTGCCTAGAATCTAAGTTTTAAAGGGAACGATGGAAAATAAAAATATAGTGTTTTAATGTGTTCCATGAGCCATGCTTGTTCAAAGTACAGCTGATTATGGGTATAACTAGTTCTCTCTCTTTTTTTAGCAACTAGAAAACCTTATTTCCTGGACACCAGACCCATTGAGTCACACTCCTAACCGGCTATACTGGCTTTGGCCAGAGCCCACCATGGAGAAGGCATTCTTGTTACACATACTCCTGCACAAGGTCATGTAAGGGTAAATAAAATGTAAGGTAGGAATGTAGGTATCACTAAGATCTAATGCCGGGGCTTCCCTGGTGGCGCAGTGGTTGAGAGTCTGCCTGCCGATGCAGGGGACACAGGTTCGTGCCCCGGTCCGGGAGGATTCCACATGCTGTGGAGCGGCTGGGCCTGTGAGCCATGGCCGCTGAGCCTGCGCGTCCGGAGCCTGTGCTCCGCAAAGGGAGAGGCCACAGCAGTGAGAGGCCCGTGTACCGCAAAAAAAAAAAAAATCTAATGCCTAATTATAGAATCAGAATGGAGGACACACATTAATCACTCAGATATAGAGAAGAAATTGAAGACTGATTGCCATGACATATGTAAATATATATTGTCAGTGCACTCTGAAGCCAGATTGTACCTTGCTGGGGGTTATAGAGCTAACCGTGACAGCTGGAACAAGTAAGTCTGGTCATAGTCTTGTTTCTAAAGGATAAGCCACTCCCTGTTGACTGAGAGCCTTTCCCAGGCTAGAACCTGGGGGTTGTCCCCATGACACTTCCCTTCAATGCCATCTCCCTCCCTGTTGATGCTCAGCATATGTGCATTTCCAAAAATTTTCAGACAACTTAGAAGTAGTATGGGATGGTCACAATAATCCTGAAATCTTGTCTTGCAGGTTCTTCTCTCATCTTTCAGGAATCATGTGGCATAATGAACGGACTAGAGTCAAAGCTCTGATATCAGGCTTTGTCTTCACAACCAGAGCTTAGCACAGCAAATGACACTTAGGATGTGCTTGATAAACGACAGCTGGAAAATAAAGTGCTTGTTATCATGACTGCAACCCATCTTGAAGAGCAAACCTCACATACAGGGTTGGTGAAGAGGAACACTGTCTCTAAAATGACCTGTGAGTTCCTTTTATGTGGGGAAGCACTGGAATAAAATCATAAATTGCTAGAGCTGGAAGGCCCAGTGAGATGCTTTATTGCAGCCCTTCATGGTATCCTACACAACTAACTCTTCATAAGGGCCTGCCTTCTTAGGATGATGGAGTTGATGAGTTCAGAACACTGTCCATTCAGGCCTGGAAGTACATTACAGACATAGCCTGCTGCAAAAAAACCTAATTAACTAAAACACAAACTTGTTAAGCTAAATTGTTAGGCTACCATATGAAAAACTTACCTAAATATTAAAATAATTTCAGCACTTCTCCAAAAATAAATTAAAAACACTTACACACAGTATATTTAAAATAACTTTGATGATAACTGCATTGCAAAAAACTTATCAGATAATCTACTTTTCAACAAATATACCTTTTCCAGCTTCAGAATGTGACTACCAAAATGCTACTTCTTAGGGAGTATAATTGTGAGCAGCATTTATTATGTGTCTAGTCCTTTGAATTTTATTACTTTGTTTTCTAATTTTCTAAAATGAACACATATAATTTGCTCAATATATAAGAAAGTAAAGGCTATAAATATAAGTATGTACCTTTTTCCAAGAGGCAAGGAATTTTGCTCGCTTCGTTGATTAATTCACCAGAAAATTAAGAAATCTATGTTTTACTTTGTAATTGTCTACAGAGTTTGATAATATATGTGTTACTCCATGAAAGAAAACACTTATCCAGAAGACTGATAGAGGTGGGCAGTACTTATTCTAGATTTTAACTACAGGAAAGTAATTTCCTTTCAGCAATGCACAAGAAAGTGCTTTCTTCCTAGCTTCAGGGAAAGCCTGTGAGCTGTAATTAAGTATTGAATTAATGCTACTGGTGTAGAATCAATGGTCAGT